>NW_027202270.1:56353833-57091333 GCF_024711535.1 Dipodomys merriami | reverse complement strand
TGTTTTATAAATCTTAAGTATGTTTAAAGCACTACACTTTGTAATGACATACGCTAAAATTATCCTGGGATGTTAAATAACTTATTTGAAGTTATTAAAACCTACACTTGTAGTATTTTAATGGAATCTCTAAGCAGTCTTTTTATTTACCTCCAAGTAAGTTATCACTTAGAACAACAGAGAATAGAGTTGCTGCTTTGCATGTGATAGGGACTTGGATATTCTACATCCCTTATGATAATGCTACATGATGCTTTAAAAATATCTTTAATAGGATGGCTTGTTTCTTAGTCCAAATTTTAAGGTGAACCCTTATTTCTTTTCCCACTCACATGAATAATAAAGGAGCTAATATCCATAATGGCTGAGCTGTCTTCTGTGTTTATACAACACTCACTGTGAATTTTCTCATCACCCTTAAAAATTAGGAGATAATGTATCATGTGATATCTTTACCCTGTGATCATATTGAGATTAAGAAAAAAAAGCTATGATTAGGCATTCTACTGTTTTCTAAAAAATTAGGTTCAGCCTTAAATCCTTATATATATTTTTTTCTTATCAGAAATAGATTTGAAATATGCAGACACTTCATGAGTAGTGTTCAGGAGTGATGCCAAAATGTTTAATTTGGCTTTGGTGTAGGACAATTAAACTAAACTTTACTCCAAAAGACCAAAACCAAAAACAACGGCTGTGCCTGTGCACTGCGTACTGGCTGCACTACTGTATGTAAAGACTGCAGTTTGAACTAATGATTACATTTGTGGTTTCCTTTAGTATTCAGCTTTGGGAAACCTTAAACTTTGTTCAGAACAGTCATTCTCAACATTGTGGTCCAGAACCAGGAGCTTTAATATCAGCTGGAAGTTCTCAGGCTCTGCTCTAGAGACCCATGGGATGTAAAAGTCTTTAATCCAGCAGGCTGGATAAAAGACTGTGCCAGGTGCTTCTGATATAGGTCCAAAATTGAGTCCCATGGATGCAAATGGTTAATCCTTGATTGTCTGCTTCATTATAAAAGAACATAGGAAGTCTCCTCTTGTATTAGAAAAGGAGAGGAACACAAACAAAAACAAAAGGATACTACCAAGGGGGTAGTAAATGAAATAATAAAAGAAAGGAAAGGAGAAGAGCTTAAAGCAAAGAAAGGTCCTTCTCCCAGAGGGTAACAATGCTCTGAACCGCTGCCTTACAGGACTATTGACTAGCAGAGAGTTACAAAATTACAAAATGCTCACTCCTAGCTTAAAATTCACTAATCAAAGACTCTGTGTGTGTGTGTGTGTGTGTGTGTGTGTGTGTGTGTGTGTGTGTGTGTGTGTGTGTGTGTGTGTGTATAGTGTTAAAATGTGCTTTCCAGGTCTATCTTGCACATGTTTTCTGACCTAAATTTCTTTTTTTATTTTATTATAAAGATGCTGTACAGAGGGGTTACTGACCTAAATTTCTGATATGGATTTGGTTCACTTTATTTTTTTCTCTTCTAAGCAAGTATAAAGATCAGCTGATCATCGCCTTCTGTGTAAGGATGACTAAAAAAGTTTTACCCTTCCACACTTCATGCATATTCATCAGTTATTCAGCTTGGACAAAAGCTGTCTTCATCCTTCCACCAAGATTTAGGCTGTCTGCCAGCTTCATATTCTATTTGCCTGTCCAGCAAATATTTCATTCATTGTACTTAGAGAGACATTTTCCCAATTTTTTTGCCCTTAATTTCAGAAGGAGCCTCTGTGACTTGCCATTTAATTGTTCATCTGACTCTCAAAGACCTCTTAACAACAAAAACACAAAGAGAGGACTAAACTGAGAAAACCACAATTATATGTCCCTTTAGTTTTCCTCATCTAGCACCTGGCTTTGAATGGACACAATTTTTGTTTTTGTTGTTAAATGGAATCAAATTATTTATCTACAAAAGCTTTTCTTCATGGACTCTGGTCCCATCTCTTTGTAGTTGCATTGACTGTTTAGTTACATTACTATTTGAAGGCAGGGTTGCTCTGAGGTTCTTATGATTGAGAATTTTCTCAGGACATGCTGGATTTAGGAAAAATGAAACCAGTGCATCATAAGCAAATCTTTACTAACTTCCACTTCTTGAAGCTCTTTTAACATTTCGATGTATATTCCTGGTTGTTTTTTTTGTTTTGTTTTGTTTTGTTTTTTACTAGTTGGGGGCTAAAAAATATTCCCAGTAAGCTTTAGTCAACTGGACACATTTTGGATGCTTTCACATAATGCAAAAAGCAATACCCTTGTCAATTGTGTCCTTGGTCAGTTTAATGATTCTTCTTACACTTCTGGCATCTACTTAATTTATAATGATATTAAAATAGTTACGTCATTCAGTGCCTGGCACAGACTTTCTTGATATTTCTATACTACATTGGGTGTTGTGATCTAGCATGGGTGGGAAAGGGGTGCCAAGTCCTGGGACTTGAACCCAGGGCTGGACACTGTCCCTGAGCATTTTAACACTGCACCACATGAGCTCCAGCTCCACTTCTGGCTTTTTGGAGGTTGATTGAGGTGAGACTTTCTTGCCTGGGCTGGCTTTGAACTGTGATAATCAGATCTCAGGCTCCTGAGTTGCTAGCATTACAGGCATGAGCCACCCTGCACCTGTCTTGAGGATCACATCTACAGTGATATTTTCAGAATATGATTGCGCTTGATCGATTTATACACATTAATTTATACCATGTACTTTATGCCATTCACTCAGTTATTTGTTGCTCTTTCTGGCATTATACTGTTCCCACAGGGGTTTCATATAGGCTTTTAAAATTGTGGCTGTGTGTTAGTTAGAAATTTACAGAAGTTCCATTTCCTTACATTCTCAAATTTAGAAATTCTTCCTCCATTTTACAGATTCCCATTCTGCTCAAGGATAAAACCTGTCTGTTTTTCAGTATCACTGGATAAAATTCATTAGATAGTATATTTAACATATTCAGACCATTTGCTATCTTTGGGTTTTCTGCTCTAAGATCAAATTCACTGTATTTGTAAAGATGGTGGTGAAAGAACTTTTACAGTCCTTTTTTTTGTGTGTGTGCCATTGATTAACAGCCTCTATTACCTGTTTCTTGAAGGAGTCACAATTTCATTCCTCTCTCCTATTCACATCTTGAAACCTGTAAGTTCATTGGATCCTGCCACAAAGTCCTACAAAGAGTATATTAGAGTTTGAAAGGCAAGTAGTTCCTGCAGCATTGTCATAGAACTCAATTTTGCGGCACAATGAAAACTGACAGTATAATAGAGACTTTAAAAACACAGGGAAAGCAAACTCTGAATGCTATAAGAAATTTTCATTTCACTACACCCAGCAGGGGTAACAGCATTTTCTTGCATATTAGTCCTATTGAGTTATTATAAAATTGAAGAATTTACTCTGCTTGTATAACATTTTGAGTTCTGCTTTGGATTTTTGGAGATATTACTTAAAACATCAAATTTTTAAGATAAAGACTCTTTTAGATGCTTAGATTTCTTATAGACCTCTATTTATTTAAGAAATACACTATAAACTAGAAAGGTTTGTTTAAAAATTTGTCTGTGCCTTACAGAATTCATTTTCTTTTTCTTGGAGGGCTAAAATAAACTCACCAGATCAAAAATTGCATCTTTTTATTTTAATAACTGTCACCTGGGTTAAAAATTATGCTTAGTTTAAAAAAATGCAAACAATACTACGACTTCTAAATTTATTTTGGTAATGAAGCCACTACATAAATTTAGCACTTTAAAAAAATTAATTGCTCACACTGAAAAGGGCTAAATTCAGAATAACTCTGTTTCGAAGACCTAATTGCTAAGGACCTAGCCTTAATATTAACTAGGATAATTATTATGCAAAGCATACCCACCCAGAATGTTTGCATAGCTATCACAAGCGCTTTCATAAATGATGCTTTAATTAGTCTTAATTAGAATTTGTTTAAGTCAGCAGGGAATGCAGGGCCCGTGAAATGATGTATGTAATAAGCATCGAGCTCACTTTTTACTTGGGGAATAGAGCTGACAAAATCACATCACGTTAAATTGATTCAGTCAGAATTAAAATTCTTATGGTATTAATTAAATGGGGGAATCTCATTAGCAGGCTGCAGGGTGATGGAACGACTCTTTGGTGACCAGATGTGAAGAAAGAAGCACCAAAAGACAGTACCATTAAACCACAAGTCATCTTACATATAGATGCAATGGTATCAAGTATGGTACAAAGTTGTCCAGGGTAACTACTATTGAGATACCAAGAACTCAGAGCAAGTTTTAGTCATTTGACTTCTTCCAACTTCTACACCGGCATGTAAAAAATCCTGAGTTCTCAGAAGCAGCTTTTATATCAAAAAAGAACAAGAACAAAAACAAAACAAAACAATGAACCCAAGTGAACTTGAAAAGTAAATAAAACATACAATGTGACATTTATGAGGTATCTATTTTCCTTTATAGCATAGACACCATCAAGAAAACATGTCTACAGTTCTTTCTTAATTTCTTATCTGTATTTCTTATTATTGATTTAATAACAGAGAAATTTAACTTCTGGCCAGTAAAAGAATAAAAAAGGAATAATATTCATTAATGTATTCATAGACCCGCTAGTGAATGTACTTCTCTCTACTTCTGCTAAGGAAAAAAGGCAAAGTTTCTGTTGTTTATTAACCACTTTGTAAGTCTAGTCAAGGATGGATGACATTTACTTCCAATTAGCATATGTTTTGTGAATGGCAAGGGGCAGATTCTGTGGCTGCATACATTTTGGTCAATATTAACAATTTAAATCTTTGGTTTCATTCTTTCCAGGATTTGTAAAAATGAATATTTTTCTTATAAATGCAGAATGAGTAGAAATACAAGGCTTAATTTTACTATTAAAAGATACTGAGTTAGCTGATTATTTAACCACAGGGGAAGTGAGTGTTATTATCGACAGGAAAATATAAGCTTTTGGGCCAAATATCCAAATCTTAGAAAAAGAAAAAAGAAAAGAATCACAAAGTTATAATAGTTTGTGGAATTGAAAAGTTATCTTCACTCACAATGTGTCATAAATAAATAATTAAATAAAAGCCTGCTGTCTACTGTAGGCTGTATTTGGAAACATTTTCTTGGGTTTTGATTTCTTTTATGCTAAAAATGGAAAGTAGATATCTTTCATAGTTTAATTGTGGAAATTATTATTAATGAGATTGTAGGCTATCAGTAAACTATTGTTTTGAAGTTTCTTTTCAAATAGAACCCTATATTTCAGTATTAAAAACCATTATCAACATCTTCAGAAATTTTCTTTTCTTTTTCTTGATTTTGATACTAAGGCTTGAACTGAGGACCTATTCACTGTCTCTGGGCTTTTTTCCTCAAGGCTGGTTCTATACCACTTGAGTCATAGCTCCACTTGGAGCTTTTTTTTTTTTTTTTTTGATGGTTCACTGAAGATAAGAAGAGTCTCATGGACTTTCTTGTCCAGGTTGGTTGGTTTCGAACCACAATCCTCAAATCCCAGTCTCCTAAGTTGCTAGAATTAAAGGTCTGAGTCACTGTCACTGGCACTAGTTTGGTAATTTTTATTTTTATTGAACTAATTTCATATTGTGTCATTTTCTTGTTCCATCTTGGCTTTTTTAATCCTCAAAATGAGGTATGGAGATTTAAATACATAATATAGGTTGTTCAAAAACTTTTTAAGATTTGGTATATCTTAAATTGTGATTAGTATTTCACTCCTTTCTGACAGGTTTCTGATTTTCAGGAAGATATAACATTTTCTAGCCATTCAGATCTCAACAACATTAAACCAAGTCAAAATGACTTTCAGTAGAGTAGAACACATAAACATGTACTTCTGTTCTACATATGTTTTAGAACTTTACTCTTAGATTATGGAGGACAAAGTTTATGGAAGACAAAGAAATCTAGTATCAGATCATTTTCTTGACAACAAAAAGAGAAAATGCAAACTTCATTCTGGGGTGATTCTTTTTGCAAAGGTTCTGCTTGGCAGAATTAATATTATGGAGTATGGTTTTTCTTTTTTTTTTAAATTGTGAAAATACCGTATTGGGGGGGGTTACAATTACATGGGCAAGATAATGAGTACATTTCTTATCAAGCATTGTTGCCTCCTCCTTTGTTTCCTCTTCCCATCCCTTCCCATCTCCCCCCTCTCTCCCTCTCTCCCCTTCCCCCGCCAAAGTTGTAAAGTTCGTTTTTTAATGTAATGACTTGTACATCTCATGGTTTTTCTTTCACATTTTCAAACACTAAGTCAAGTGGCCTGTTCTTCAAACTTAGTGCTATGCAGCATATGCCAACAAAACCAGTAACTGTCCTGGTGACAGGACATTTTGCCTATCAGTGACTAAGTAAACACACATAGTAAGCTGATGGCAATGGTCAGCCTTGGAATGCATTCTGTGTTGAGTTGTAGGAATTTATGAGATCTTCTTGTTTAAATGTTGTTCTACACTTGCTTGAAGCTTTAATTTTTTAAAAAAGATGTCCAAAATGATAAACCTAGTTTGGTGACACAATTATTCATGAATGGAACTCTTCCCTCCAACACAGTCTAAGTTCAAAACTAGATTTCTCATTATTATTTTTCTTCTTGAAAAAAATATTTATTTTGTAACTATGCCTGGAGCAAATTCCTGTTTTCCTTGCCTTTAGCAACAGATGAACCTCCATGGAGGTTCTTTTTAGCCTAAAGGAATATAGTAAAAAGGTTATATAAACATTCAGAGAAATAAATTAATAACCTCAAGCCTTCCAAATAAGCTGAAGAACAGGCTGCATGGAATGTGGTGGTTTTGATTTAGGTAAGGACTGCTTTCCAATAGTAATTGGTAACTCTTCTATGAAGTGAATGAATTTCAACTTGGAAACATCTTGCTACCTCCTGAGGATAGGGTGAGGGGAATAGGACTTAAAGTCAAAGCGGCATTTGTATACTGGCTTCTCCACTAACTAGCTCTCAGATAGTTGAAAGACACATAAACTTTACTTTGCACAATGAATCTGTGTTTGGACTTTTCTCTGCACTATCTATGAAGACAGGGGCTGTACCTAACTTCACTACAGCCTTAAACATATTACTTAATAATTTTTTGAAAGAATAAAAATAAAAACTATTTTCACATTACTTTACATCTGTGTATATAAATATGTGTGTGTATTTTCACAATGCTTTATATATACATATATATAACAAAAGAAAAATTAAGTTGCACATATGATGACTCTTAGGTCATTTCTTGAGAACTATTTTGGATGAAAACAAGACAGGAGAAACCTAAGGCATTTAAACAATGGAACATACTCTTTGGTAGCAATGGAAAAACCCAAAATAGTATACTAAAGACTGCTCCCAGATAGGTAATGTACTCATGTTACTGTAACCCCTCTGTACACTATTTTTACAATAAAAACATAAAAAAGACTGCTCCCAATCCCAAGAGAAACCTACTGCTTGCCACATCATTTTCTCTACCTTGAGCTACAAAGAGCCTCAAAAAGCTCTTCCTACGAAACTGAGAAATTTGTCTTATTCATGATTCATGTGCTATCTGTTGTTCAAAAATGATTCACTCAAATATTCTCTTCAAAAATTAATTAATTTCTTATGAAGACATCATTAAATTTCCTTTCCAAATTACAAGACTGAAGAAGGACCAGATAAAAGAATTTTTAGAGACATAAGAGGGAAATAATACATTGTAATTCTTAAATTACAACAAATAAGACTTGGAAGGAGAATTGCTTTTCAATGAATTAATGCTGCATCAAAATCCATGATATTGTCTACATGACCTTAGGTTAAGTCCTTTCCAATGTTGTTACATATTGAGACACAGTGCATGTCCTATAATAGGAGAAATAAGGAGAATCTTTAATTGACATTTATGCTGCTCTGATAAGGGCCAAATAAGATCAGCAAAACAATGAGTAAATCCCTGCCTACCTTTCACTCATGTTTATTAGAAGGAGAGATGTTAAAGCAAAGTGTAGTCCCAGTTAACCTGGATGTTAAGGCAGGAGTACTAAGAGACCAACCTGAGCAGTATTAGCAACACTGTTTCTTTTTTTATTGTGAAAATACTGTACAGAGGAGTTACAATTACATGGGCAAGATAATGAGTACATTTCTTATCAAGCATTGTAGCCTCCTCCTAGATGGGAAGGGATGGGAAGGGAAAACAAAGTAGCAACACTGTTTCAAACCAAACCAAACCAAACCAAAGTGGGTGGGGAACAAATAAAACATGAGACATGAATGGGAATGTATTTTATTTCTAGTATCATAGACTTTTGTAGCTGTTATATTCTGTGTTTATCATCACATAGTCAAAAGTCTCAAATACTTTGAATCGTTGATTTCTCTGATACCTTCAAACCCTCCTCCTTAACATGTAATTCCTTCATAAAGCTTTCAGACAGCTGATATGCACACCGAATCTCTGTATAACCTTGTAATTTTGCGCAGAATGTTCATTGTGATTTGAATGATTTTTGATGTTTTTTGACAGCCTTCAGACCCTGTGGCCTCGCTCCATTTTTCTCTTCTGCCCATATCTTGGAAGATTGGTAAGAAAGTAGGCATGCTTTCTCCTTCAGTACTAGTGGGAAGTACAAACTAGGCTAGCTCTAGCTTGCGCACATGTAGTTTTTCCCCAGCCATACCTTACTGCTTTGTTTTTTCTCTTTCTTTCTTTTCTTTTCTTTTCTTTCTTTCTTTCTTTCTTTCTTTCTTTCTTTCTTTCTTTCTTTCTTTCTTTCTTTCTTTCTTTCTTCCTTTCTTTCTTTCTTTCTTTCTTTCTTTCTTTCTTTCTTTCTTTCTTTCTTTCTTTCTTCCTTCCTTCCTTCCTTCCTTCTTTCCTTCCTTCCTTCCTTCCTTCCTTCCTTCCTTCCTTCCTTCCTTTCTTTCTTTCTTTCTTTCTTTCTTTCTTTCTTTCTTTCTTTCTTTCTTTCTTTCTTTCTTTCTTTCTTTCTCTCTTTCTCTCTTTCTTTCTTTCTTTCTTTCTTATCCAAGTTTAAGCCCTTTTCTTGCTCACTTAAGCCTCACTTACTTGAGAACCAGCCCTGCTCCCCAGGGGGAGGTTACTTTTTTGAATAATGAAACTTTACATACTTTCTTCTTGGTATGTTGTGGCATCTTCAGTATTAACCTCTGAACCGGATTTTAGGGGTAGAGTGGATCTCTCCTCCTGCAAGATGATTGTAACACCAATGAAATCTGGAGGAGAGGCTCTGTTTGTTTGTTTGTTATAAACACAATGTGATTTTCATCTATGATTTCTTTCAGAGTCTTGATGCCCTGTGGATTTTGTAACAGACCAAAAAGAACTAGATATTGACATGACTAAGAATATCAACAGCAGGGACAGAGACTAGGAGGAAAACTTGAAGGGCTATCAAGTCCCATTTCTTCAGGGCACAAGTTGGCCTCCAGCTGGGATCAGAAATTTCCCCTAGTGGTGTAGCACTCCCTAATTAGCTGCATTAGGAAAGACTCAGCCTTCTCTGAGCGCTGGCCACAGTTGGAGACAGGAAGCTCACCTACTTCACTAGTAAGGCTGTAACACTTAATTAATTAATGGTTGCAGCATATTTATGATCTTGGAATAAAAGGACTATAGGAGTGAAAGCGTTACCATATTCTTTCTTATTGCTACAGGGAAATGTGCCACTTGGGCAAATTAGTAAATTCAGATTAAAATATTCGCCCCCACCCCAAATTTGAAATAACTTCAGAAATTATTTTCTACAAATTCTAAAATCTTGGGTCAGTTATATAAAAGTGACACTTCTATTATAGGATTTTATGATTATGGGAAAAATGTCAAGGTATAATTACATATTCATATTCGAGCAAAATGGTTATTTGGTATAGCGTAGAAAGAGGGGAAAATGAAGAAAGATTTTAATTCAATAAGGAAAATTATTATTGTTCACATAAATGAATGCTTCAAGTAATGATTATATGCCTGAAGGGAATTAGGAGACTAGTCTCCCCAAAATTGAACTCAGAACACCATTCCTTTCATCATCCATGAAGTAGGTGCAGTGAATGGGAATAAGCAGCTCAAATCTTTGTAAAAGATAATGGTGAGCAGAAATACGTCCAATTCCAGCTCTGGTTAAAAGCAAAGTCAAAGACATAACTCAAGTCATTGGGGAACACTGGGAATAGAAATTCAGCAGTGGATTGTGGTACATGGGAGTGAAAATAAGAAGACAAGTGGAACTCTAAGTAGAATGAAGCAGCAGCTTTAAAAATATGGACCGCTCATATAATCTTTGTATAGCAACTCCACTTATAATCTCAAAAAGTATAGAAAGTTAGCCAGTTTTCCATAGTTCTCTCTCTCTCTTTCTCTCTCTCTCTCTCTCTCTCTCTCTCTCTCTCTCTCTCTCTCTCTCTCTCTCTCTCTCTCTCTCTCTCTCTCTCTCTCTGTGTGTGTGTGTGTGTGTGTGTGTGTGTATGCTGATACTAGGGCTTGAACTCAGGGCTGAATGCTTTCACTTAGCTTTTTGTTCAAGACTAGTAGTGCTCTACCACTTGAGCCACAGCTCTACTTCCAACTTTTCGGTGGTTGACTAGAGATTAGAGTGTCACAGACTTTCCTGCCCAACTGCTTTTGAACAATGACTCTTATATCTCAACCTCCTGAATACTAGGATTACAGAAGTAAGTCACTGGCAACCTGCTTTATGGTTATTTTTGGCAGTGATTTTAGACAGTTATTGTTTCTTTCCCTCCTGTGAATGCTTCCCAAAATATCTTTCCTCGTCAATGTGAGTCACCCCTCTGTATCACAACTATTCTACAACCACTGTAAAAACAAGAAAATAATTTTGTTTTCCATTCACTCTCTTCTTCCTTCTCACCAAAGACAGAGCCTGGAAAATATATTTACACTGGCTACTACACTGGGTTTTAAACTCAAAAGTACCAGAAAGAGGCTTAGCAGGCCAAGGGACCCCCAATATGTTCATCTACAGCATCAAGCACAATGGGTAAAGATTCAGGAGTAGAAGGCTTTAGAGAAAATAATAGGGATAGAAAGAAAACCATTTTCTAAAGTGCCAAAAGCAATTACTACTTGCACTTTGATCTTCTCAATTTTATTAAGTAGTAGTAGTAGGAAGAAAATACCTGAAAAACACTTTGCAGAAATAAGGCCTGAGTCCAACAAGGAGCTCCCTTTGAGAATAACCAATAATTGAGATGCTTTTTGGGCATCAGTAAGGAGGATATTCCCTCTTAAAATGAGCCACATAATGCTCCCTGCTAGTTGACAGTTGAGGAAGTAGTTAAAGACAAAGTACGACAGTGCTTTGGAAAGAAGATATTTCTTGCTCTTATTTGCATTTATAACCCTCTATCTTCATCAAAAAGAAACAGGTGATGTAATGATATGGTTTTTCCAGAGGAAAAATCTCTTTTGTGTATGTAAGAGAAGCTCCACACAGAAAGTTACTATTATAAAATTGCTGACCCCTGAAAGCACTGGCCACTTTTCTCTATAGGTTCGATTGGAATCCTCTATTTATGTTTGCACTTGTCTTAGTCTCTGTGTTTGTCTACATATTGTTCATTATGAAAAAAGTATAAAACATTTGTATATGTAACATATTATGTATTTATGAGGATATCATGGATATGCATACACATATGTCTCTTTGGCCCAGTTAAAATTCAGGAAGTGGTTCCTGCATCTTGAACAAAGTATGTATGTTGGAGGTCATTTTTGAAGTTTAGATTGAGCAGACTTTGAATTGTGAGAATTTTCTATATTTGAGGAAGAAATAGAGCATGAAAACACAGTGAAAACAACTAACCAACCAATCTCTACTCCCCAGGGTAATCCTTTTGCATTTTCTCAGAATAATTGGTTAACTTGACCTCTTGTTCTTCACAATTTTTTGTTTGAAAATATTTGAGATTGTTCTAACTAATGCCTGACTAATATTCAGTATTATTGCCAAAACATGTAGAGGAAAAATAGATAGCAAAGAGCTTAAGGTAAGAACATTAAAAAAGTTGTATAGGCGCCAGGTACCAGTGGCTCATGCATGTAATATTAGCTACTCAGGAGGCTAGATGTGAGGATTGTAGTTTGAAGCCAGCTCAGGCAGGAAAGTCTGTGAGACTCTTATCTCCAATTAATCACCAGAAAACCGGAAGTGGCACTGTGGCTCAAGTGGTAGTAGGCTAGCCTTGAGCTGAAGAACTCAGGGACAGTGCCCAGACCCAGAGTTCAAGCCCCACGACTGACAAAAAAAAAAGGTAGCATAGGGTAGGGACCTAAATTTAACTAATTTTACTGCCTATGGTTCAAGTGAATAATACACTTAAATTTTCAAATGATATCGGCATTTGAGAAGTCCATAGTCCTGTATATATGTCACATGGGTTTTAATGGAGGACTGAGTCACCAGTATAAGGGGATACTGGTCAGTGGTAGGAAGAAATGAAAATAGGAACACAAGATGTTGAAAATATGAACAGTGGTACATGGCATCTCTAGTTTAGACAAGGAAGCTAATGGGGAAAAACTGAAACATACTAATCACAGGGTGGTAGCTAATTAAGAAAAATACTCACTTTGTGATTGTTTCTTAAGCCCAGGTCTGCAAATGAGAATTGAATAAATAATAAATAACATTCTTCAAAGACATCTAGAGGCCCACACCTATCAATCTATGGATTAATCATTAAATATTTGTGAAGGACTGATGGAGTTCTTACTGGTAAAGCAAACACATGCATAAACATTTAAAATCTCCAAGGCATTGTGTGAAAACTTCTAGGTAAGGCTGACATGTCCATACTAGCACACACTAAAATCCATGCATGAATTTTAGGGGTTTGACAATTCTATTTCTACCATCCCTATGCCATGCATGAGAAACCTCATCACATCTCCAAGAAAGGTAAAAGGTATGTGAAATTTCCAGAGAGGTGCTCAAATACACTTACAAATCATCAGCTCAGGTTTTGTTGCTTCAGCTTCCTCAAGGATATATGCAACACTCTTGAAATCTACATCTCACTCTTCTGTGGGCACCAGTTCTACCAGAAACTTTGCATATCACCATCACCAGAGTTTGCAGAACAGTTGGAGAAAGAAAAGACACCCTAATTTACATGTCAATTCCATATCGGCTCCAAAAATGGCATTACTTGGATCCCAAGAATCACAAAACCATTCTTGGAAAGTATTTCCTTAAACTTTTGACGAAAACTGCCGTAAAGATGCGAACAGTTATCAAACCATCTGAGAATAAATTCAAGACCTTTATTTTATGCTATTTTATATATCTCTGTGTCTCAAGTGTTAGGTATTATTGTTATCTTATTAAAAAAAAATTATACTACCATTACTGTTTTGTTCCAAAACAAAACTTCCAGGCTCTTCAGTTCTCACCAACAATGATGTTCACATGGAATTTGGGGATGTTTCAACTTCTACTCTGCTCTGCTTCTTACTGTGATTGAGATCAGCTATATGCTAAAGTCTCAAGATATGGTAAAGTCATTCAGAAAGATGGAAACTTTCTCTAGCCTATGGAACAATCAAGGAATAACAGGTGACACTTGATTTGTCATAGAGATAATTGCAGGCTTGTAGGAGGGAAAAGAAATGATACACCAAAATGACTTTCCAGAGAAGAACTGTGTGCTACCCACACTCCTGCTTCAGGACCCTGCATTCATTTCCTTGGCTGACAGGAGGCTTAGCGATGAAATTCACAGCCAAGTCACTGTCTAGAAGCTGCTCTCAGCCTCATGGGATCTCCATCATGCATGGGTTTAGCAATCTGGACCTAATGACTGAGTACTATAAAGTTACAAAGGCCAACTTTCTGGACTCTATGTAAGATGACTTTCTAGGTCAGCTCTACTCCAGATTCCTCACTAGCTCCTGAAGAGGGCTGTGGTATAAAGACATCACTGGCTTTTCTCTTTGTTTAACCCTGCCTCCACACTCCCTTATAAGTCCTTCTTCCAGAAATTTCCATACAAGTTCCTGTATGTTGATCTCAGTTCTACAGTGTCTTTTCAAGGAAATCCACTTAAGGACAGTAAAAAAATAAGATTTTTTTTTTGGTTCAGGAAACAATGTGACTTTTTTTGGAATTGCTAAATTGAAAGTTTCTCTTCCATTCCTTTCTTTGAAACTCAGTTTATACTGAGTTTCAAAGAAAGGAATGGAAGAGAAATATTAGCAATGATATCTCACTCTCTGCAATCTAAAGGAAATTTTTTATTTGATTTTTTTTCTCATGCTTCTGTTCAGCTTGTATAGTTGAAGGAAGAGGAAGTGGTAGAAAGGCCAGCAGCTTCAACCTGTTCAGAACACTTGTGTGATTTTTTCCCCTTTGTTTCATTATATTGTACATGTGGCCTACAGTGCTAAAAGGAATCTGAAGAACCATTAAGTGAAGTCAATTATTTCTTTAAAAACAACCATGGCTAGAATACTGTGCTTTATCAGAAAAAACTGGAAGAGGTATGTGAGGATGTCTGTTATGGCTTTTGGCTTTAGGGGGGTGTTTCTTAGATAAAGCACAGTCCCTAAGAGGGGTCTCCCCATTCCTATCATCTCAATTAACAAAGGGTTGACAGTTATCTCGGTGAATCTTGAGCACTTTGGATCAGAATTACACATAGAACTTTCATTTTTAGTACAGGTAAGGACTCATGATCTCATATCTCATTTTTCAAGTGTTCAGTATATGTAAAACCTTATTTTAGCTATAACCAAGAATCTATAAGTGTGTCCAAAAACTAGGTACACAGAGACACTGTCAATATGTTTTTCTGGTACTGAGAATTGAACTCAAGAGTATCACACTTTTGCTTGTTTCACTCAGGGCTGGAGCTTTACTATTTGAAGCACAATACCACTTTTTCCCTTTTGCTGACTAATAAGAAATCTATAGTTTAGTCTGCCCAGGCTGGTTCCAAATCTCAGTTCTTAGATAATAGCTTTCTGAGTAGCCACCAGTGCACAGTGCTATCAGAATTTTTAAACTCAAAATTCTCCACTTGGCATTTTTAATATGTACCATTTGGGTAAATATGATAACTAATGTTTAGGCCTTAACAGAAAAGAACAAATAATGAAAGGAGTATTACATCATTCAACTTAATTATAGTAGCAAAATCTGATCAGTAACCAACACAAATATGTGTAGCTTTGAGCTTTCTTGGTGTTGAGTTAAAGAACCAATGTACTGAGTTGTCCATAAGTGCATCTTTGCAAGGCAGCTTCAAATAGTAAGCACTAGTAATTAATAATTGTGCTGAATGACACCAATGACAGGTCACATAAAAGCTCTTTTATAGTATATAGTCTGGTCAAGAAAACAGTGTTTGCTTTTAGTAGTTTTGCATGTGCTTATTAAACAATAGAAACTTATTACACTTAGAACAGCATCTTGGTACTCAAAAGCACAAATACTTAGTATCAGGAAAACTCACTGAAGCAAAAAATTGTAAACAGCATAGGCAATGTTGTCCAGAAAATGAACATCAAAATTAAAGACACACATATGCATTTTCCATATGTCTGCATTTACCCAGTGGAACAGATAATAGGATTAACAAGAAGCACATGTGCACACAGGCTCACACAGCCCTGAATACAGCCGCCACTAAATTTAAAAAAAAAAAAAAAAAAAAACTAAAAACTTCATACTTTTGAATTTGGCTACAGGTTTGCACATTGAATGTCAGTGTTTGTAGTTTGAAAAACAAAGAAATATTACAAAATATTGTAATTGATGCCTTAATACTAATAAAAAAAAAATCCCTCCTTGTTCAAAATATACATATGTTGGTGGGCGGTCACCTAACTTCTGAACTGGCAATCTGTCTTTATGTAAATTATAGCCTCCATATCATTTTAATTTTTAATAAAAGAAAATATCTGAAAAAAAAGAAAAAAAAGAAAAAAAAAGAAAACAACTGTTTATTAGATCATCATAACTGGATGTACCATGACTCTACTAAAAAAAAAATCTCCTAGGTAAAATATAGATTGTGTACTTGAGAAAAAATGATAATTAAAAAAATAATAGCTTATGGGAACAGAAAATAAAATTATAATGAAATTTTTATAATTATACAAAGGAAGAATTGGGGCAATTGTTGAGAACCAAAATAATAATTTCCCCAGAATCCAAAAACTAAAAGACACCCAAAGAACTAAACCTGAGGAGCTTTTTTTTTTTTTTTTTGTCAGTCGTGGGGCTTGAACTCTGGGCTTGGGCATTGTCCCTGTGCTTTTCAGCTCAAGGCTAGCATTCTACCGCTTGAGACACAGTGCCACTTCCGGTTTTCCGGTGGTTTACTGGAGATAAGAGTCTCACGGAGTTTCCTGCCCAGGCTGGCTTTGAACTGTGATCCTCAGATCTCAGCCTCCTGAGTAGCTAAGATTACAGGAGTGAGCCACATTAAGTGTGCACAATACTATAGGGATAGGTGCGTGTTTATGAGGCATGACAACAAATGTTTTCTTCTTCGAGTTTCCTCCCTCATTCCTTATTACTACTCTCTGATTTTATTACTGATTACTTTTTCGAGGATAGTAGAATGACAAAGAATAGTTTTAGTCTTTGGAAACACTATGAGGAATAAAGAGAAGGGCACATTTTGCAGTTTAGGTAATTCTTCCACTTAGCAGATTTTTTTTTCTTCTATTTGCTAGTCCTGAGGCTTGAATTCAGGGCCTGGGCTCTGTCCCTGAGCCTCTCTCTGCTCAAGACTAGTGCTTTACCACTTGAGCCACAGTGCCACTTCCAGCTTTTTCTGAGTAGTTTATTGGAGATAAGAGTCTCACAGACTTTCCTGCCCAGGCTGGCATTGAAATGGTAGCCTCAGATCTCAGCCTCATCACAGGTGTGAGGCACGGGTGCCCAGCTCCACTTAGAAGATATTTTAAGACTTCACAGAAATCGAGTACCTTCTTTTCATTCTAAAAAAAAATCTAATATAAACCTACTAAAACATTCACTATCTTTACTTCTTGATGCATTTATTCATGGCCTCTAAATATTCTTCTCTATAACCTCTTCTTTAGGTCTTCATTTAAATAATATTGCTTATGGGAAAATTTCTGGATAAATTATTCAATATTTTTTATTATTCAGTATATCTGTTATAAAACTGATAACTTTGTCTCTGTAAATACACTGGCCATAATTTAAGGCAATCTTCTCCACTTATGTGTTCTGTCTGCTTGCCTTTCTTTATCCAGCTCTTTATACCTCATTCTCTCTCAAACCTTTGGCTAGGATGGACTTGAAGTACTTTCTATTTGTTTTATAATGAAGACAAGCTGCTAAGTAGATGTAAATGCAAATTCAGTAGTTACATTTCATTTCAGATGAAATTTCATTAGTGTTGTTAAGTATGGAAAATTAATTACTCCTTAATCACAAGTCTACAGAACTTAATCACCAACTACAAATAACTATGTTAAAGGGTAATGCTATGGATTAACCATAAATCAACAAAGCAGGCAAATTCTGCATTGAGGCCAAAAGCTAGGTCAAAACATATGACCTCTGGTTGTTAATAAAGAAGATACAATCTCTTGTGCTGAGACAATATTTTTTAAGGTATCTATGAATTCAGCAGCAATAAAAAGTATACTTTCTTTGAGCTAGACTCAAGAAGCCAAGTAGAAATGATTTCTATTTCCAAAAAGTTTACTATCACTATGGAATCTGGATGGTAAAATAAGTAAGATCAGCAAACACTTTCATGGGTGTTACATTCAGATACTTTGAAAGGGTAACAAAATAGATACTTAGAGCAGCCAGTGGGTTCTGGTGAAGTTCATTAGACCAGAGAATATTAAGGAAAAACCCTGAAGTCAAGAGTCCTTCTATCTTCTTTTCCTATCATTTATACACTCTTTTTAGAGGGACCTAAACATCTTTTAATGGTCAGAACAGTGATTGAAGGAGTCTTCATACTTGCTGGTAGTTAGAGAAAGCTATTGATAGTATAAACTCCTATTTAGTGATAATATGCTATTAGTTGAAACAGGTGGTGGTAAAAAGTGTTTATACCAAGAGAATTAGCAAATTCTACAGAGCAGGACTTAAAAGTTTCCTACGATGAATGAGATGTTACATCCTTATCAACATAGCACCTGAATGATGAATATAAAGTTTGATTTCGTTGAAGAATTTGGGGGAGAATGATAAGACAGAATAATTCTTTTTCATATCTGAAAGACACAGTTCCTAATAAAGTAGGGATTAGTACTATAAAGAAAATAACATTACTAGTCTCTTACAGTTTAGAAAAAAAGTAAAGGTAAGCAAAAATCATCTTACAACATGCAAAGAAAAAGGCTAATGGTTAGTCTAGGGATTGTTAGATCTTTAGGACCAAACATTGACTTTTCACGTAAAGTCTATGGTCACTCAGGTAAGAGATTTGTTGTTTGCAAGGAGTGAAATTTCTTAGATTCTAACCTTTCATCCTTCCAAATGTAAGCAATAAAAATATATAATATCTAAGAATATTGGCATTACATGAACAGGTCTGAGGACTAATGGCATAGAATTGAAGATCCAGAAATGAATGAACAAACCTATTGCCACCTAATCTTTGATAAGGGATCCAAAAACACGGAAAGAAGAAAGAGCCTTTTCAACGAAAAGTGCTGGCAGAATTGGCTAGACACATGTAGAAAACTGAAGTTAGATCTCTATATAAAACGCTGCACAAGAATCAATTCCAAATGGATCAAAAAGCTCAATATAAGACCAGATATCCTGAAAACATTACAGGAAAGGATAAGGGAGACAATAGGGCTCCTTGGCATAAGTCAGGACATCCTAAGTAAAGATCCAGAAACACAACAAAGAAAGGTTGGATAAGTGGAATTGAATTAAACTGAAGAGTTTCTGCATGGCAAAGAACATACGTGGCAAAAGACAAATAGAAAGCCCACAGATGGGGAGAAGATTTATTACTAGCCATGCATCAGACAAGGGCCTCATATCTAAAATTTACTTAGAGCTAAAAAAAATCACACCCCCTAAAAATAAATCCTTAAAGAAACAACAACCCCATCAAGTGGACTAAAGACTTAAAAGAGAGACTTCTCTGAAGAAGAAATAAGAATGGTCAATAGACACATGAAGAAACGTTCAGTATTTCTGGTCATAAAAGTAATGTAAATCAAAACAGCATTAAGATTGCACTTCACCCCAGTTTGTATGGCCATTATCAAGAAATCAAATAGTAGCAGATGCTAGTGGGGGTGTGGCCAAAAGGGAACACTACTATACTCTTGATGGGAATGTAAACTCTTTCAACCATTCTGTAAAGCAGTGTGGAGATTCCTCAAAAGATAAACATAGACCTTTCCAATGACCCAGCAATACCACTCCTGGACATTTACCCAAATGATCACAAACTGGCCATATTAAAGCTACCAACATGATCAGGTTCATTGCAGCATTATTTACCATATATATATATATATATACATATATATATATACATATATCTATATATATACACACATATATAATGAAATTCTATGTTTCCATCAGAAAGAATGACATTGCCCATTCATAAGCAATGGAAAGACTTAGAAAAGTTTTATTAAGTGAAGTAAACCAGACCCAAGAAACATAGGTCACATGGTTTCCCTCATTTGTGATAATTAGAATATGTCAGGATATTCTTAGCAGAGGATCACATTGGCTCAATAGCTATGTACATATGACCATATAAAATGATGCTGATCAAAATGAACTCCACAAAATGGAAATCAGAGGTTTTTTATTGTTCGGTTTGCAGTTATTTCTTTATTCTTTCTTTGGTTTATTCCTGCTATCATTTTTTTTTACTTCTGTACTCTTTGTCTTGTACATAAGTTTATCTGATTTGGAGAAAGGAAGGGAAATCACAGAAAAGGTGGGACAAAGGGTGAACCAATGCAACAGTAATACCCAGTAGACACTACGTTGGAAATGAAATTTATAGCTTGGGTGGAAAGGATTCAGGAGGGGAAGTGGGAGAAAATGAGGAAGCAGGTAACATTGTTTGAAAAGAAATGTACTCCTTACCTTACTTCTGTGATTATAATCCCTCTGGGCATCACCTTTCCAATACAATTGTTTTTCAAAAAAATATGTTGGCATTGATCAAACCCTTTTGCCCAAACACTTCATTATGCAATATTTGGAAAAGTATGTCAACTTTTTGCTTCAGGTTTCTTTGTTTTAAAATCGAATCGTAATCATATTTTATAGCGTGTTTTAAATATTAAATGAGTTTAAGATTAAATGGCACTCAGTATTCCACTGGCTCATAGCATATATTCATTGTTATCTATTGTCATTATTAATGCATATTTACAAGGACTAGACACTCCACACAATAGGTGAGCTATGATCTAATCCTGTCCATTCAAAAGCTTCTAAGGCCTTCGAAGTAGTTGCCAATCCTTGACAAGTAAGAAGTTTAATCTTTGAATTTGGGATAATTGCCAATTTGTCTATAATTGACTCTGAAGGTTTGTCATGTAATTTTCATCTTCTTCATGTATTACAAATTAATTTTTTATTTAATTTTTTAGAGTTATCTAATCAATGAGAGAGTATGTCAAAACACAGTAAAGGTGGCTTTGTAAAATGATGTTTTAGAGAAGATAAGGCTGAAATGTTTTGGCGAAAGGATAGTATTAAAAATGACACAAAGCTTCTTTATTTTTTCTTTGATATATATATATATATATATATATATATATATATATATATATATATATATCAACTGGTGGGACTAGTGTTTGAACTTATGGCATTGAGTTTGCTTGGCAAGTGCTCTGCTGCCTTCAGTCCTTTTTTAGGTACTTTTTAGGTAAATTTCATTCTTTGCCTGGAGCTGTCCTCAGATTACAATTCTTCTACAGTCCTTCTAAGCTGAAGTGCTAGGCTTATAGCCCAATGCTCATTTGTTTATTGAGACAGAGGTCTCACTTTTTGCTTGAGTGCCCCTTAAACTAACATTCACTTTCCAAATAGCATACACCACTATCCCAACTAGGCATGATAGTTATAGAGTTGCTCAGTTCCTATAATTTTTTTTAAATAGAGAAAAAATAGTTTTTTTTAATACAGAATCCTTGCTTATCTTATAATTCTATGAGGCTTCAAGGAATCTGATTGCAAGGTCTTGCTTATACCATAAATGTGACAGGGACTATAATTATTTTTGAAATACAATACGTATTTATAATGATTATTCATCCCTTATAAAATTCCTTAAAAATGAAAACTTTCTACACAAGCTTAATTCCAGAGGACTCTAGAGCCATATATACTCTGCCTAGAGAGGTCAACTATACGCTCACCCTAAAATGATGCTTGATTAGAAGATGGGAAGAAATGAAAATAACCAAAACTCTCATATGCAGTTTTAAAAACATCTGTAACTGAAGTTGGCAGAAGATAGGAAGAAATGAAAATAACCAGGACTCTCATATGCAGTTTTTAAAAACATCTGTAACTGAAGTTAGCTCCAACACTACACATAATATTATGGTATAGACACTGGTGTGAAAAAAGAGGAGCTTGTGTTATGATGCCATCATTGTTGCTAATTTGTCAGAGTATTTTGAAAATCAGTGACCCAGAACAGAAAGTTTGTAAATCCTCTTGTAAAGCAAAGCTTATGAGTATTAATTATTGATTTCACCCCCAAAGTCTTATGAAACTACACTGTTGGCTAATAGCATGGAATTGCCTATCCTAGTTTGGGAAAATAACTAGTAGCACTGTTTGTAAAGGCTAACCATGGCCAATCTTGAGCTGTGAGCCCAGTTAACATGTTTGTTCAGTAAATCTTGAGAAAGAGATGTAGCCTAGAGTTATTGCTAGACAGAACTGATTTCAGAAGCTAAATCTACAACAAATCAGTTGGTAATCACACCTGACTTTACCTACAGGGTCTAAGAAAGAAATGCACAATAAAAATAGACTGTTTTGGTCCTCCCAGGGATCTAATGGCTTCTTTGTGACTTTTTTTTTGGGGGGGGGGGCTTGCACTCAGGGCCTGGACACTGTCCCTGAGCTTCTTTTGCTCAAGGCTAGCATTCTACCACCTGAGCTACCACACCACTTCCACATTTTTCTGTTTAAATGGTACTGAGGAACCCAGGGCTTCATGCATGCTAGGCAAGCACTCTACCTACCACAAAGCCTCATTCCCAGCCTCTAATGACTCAACACCAACAATCATGTTAACCAAAAATTCCACTACGAAATTCTTTTACAAATATTTCCAAGACATTTAATTTTACCTTTCCATTCCCATAAATTCACCATTCAGCAAATACTTCCAAAACAGTTAAGTGTGATGGTTATTCTGGTCCATTGGGACATGAAATTAGAGAAATAGTGATTTTCTGACCTGAAATTTTCTGTGTTGAATGTTGGATGTTCTTTCCATCATTCTACAGTCAATCTGGTGCTATGTATGTTGGGAAATGCACTACTTTTTGCAGAAACTCACCAGAAATGGCTCAGGAAATAATTCACACTCAATGGCATATTCAAAATAATTATAGTGCCCATTATTTAGAACCAGCTGTATATGTTGTCCATTATGAAAATGGAAGTGCTTGGTCTTTACTGGCATTGCTTCTTTGGACATTGATCTGTCTTTTCTGCTTACAAAGGGTTCTGTCACAATTACTGTTTCTGAACTTACAGAATGTTTCATCAACCATTATGCTGTTTCACACAGCATTGCTTTTGACTCTGGAACTAACTTTGCAATCAAAAGTATAAAAATATGATCATGTTTATTGAACTCGCTGGTCTTACCGTATTTTCCATATTCATGAAACAGTTGACTTAAAATGATAAAAGAGCACCAGTGAAGTGACAATATACTGGAAGGCCAGAAACAGTTCCCCTGAAGGCAACAGATGCACTAATAGCCAATGTATAGATGTTTCTCTCATAGCCAAAATTAGTGTTCATGTGACTCAAAGAGTAGAAATAGGAGTAGCATTACTTACCATAACCTCTAGTGATGCACTCGTAGACTTTTTTCTTCCTGTTCCCATGAGTTTATATTCTCCTGACATAGGAGATTTTATTAGATCCATGAGGAGAAATGATTCCACCAGGAGATGCAAAAATGGTTTTACTGAACTAGTATCTAAGACTGCTACTCAGCATTTGTTTTTTCATATCTCTGAGTCAATAGGCAAAGAATGGAGTTATACTGTCGATGATTTGATTTGTACACAGTACAAAGAGGAAATTGAATTACAATTCTAAAATGAAGATAAAGAAGAGACTGTCAGGAATACAGGGGTCCTTTAGTATTACTAGGCTCTATGATTAATATAATGTACAACTACAACAACCCAATGCAGAATACATACCAAATGACCCAGACACCTTCAGGAATAAAGGTGTAAATAGTGCTGCCAGGTATCAGAAGAATAGCTGGGTGAAGGGAAAGAGAACACAAAATGAAGCTTCTCTTCATCTGAGTTTTGCTAATATGGGCAAAGCAGTGCTACTGACTGTTCTGATTCTCTAGCATGTGGATGACCTCATATGGGAATTCATAGCTTCTATGCTCATGCAAGTTAATTCTCATAATATGTATATTTTCCTTGTGACTATATGCAACTGATTCTTTTTTCTTTTTCTTTGTTCATGAGAATTCTGACTAGTAGATACAGTGGCTGGGCTCCTAGAATGATTGAGGGCGTCACCTCCAGAATCAGACATGTATCTGCACATACTGGCATTGAATAGCTTGAATAGCTATGTACATCATCTGTAATATGGACAGTAGCATCTTTCCTATTTTGTAGAGCAGTTTAGGAGCTTTAGAAAATAACATATTTATGGATGAATTCATGGATTTGTTCTATACTTTTGCTTCCTTTGGAGTATTTTTTTTATATGATTGAGATTTAAAGATGTAGAGAAGAGACAAGATCCTGACTTCTAGGGAGCCTATATTCTCCAGTGTATTACAAATTATGGGGATTCAATACTAAATGTAGCTGGTGCCTAGGAAGCTTCTAGTAAATGTAGTTGTAATAAGCAGTATGCAGTTATTTCATTACACTAGAACACCAAAACAGTACTATTTTCAATTCTTTCAATTTAGCCACGAGAAACACATAAGGTCATATATATTCTGGCTGGAATAGCAATTTAAAAACAAGACAAAACAAAAAAAACTCTTGGTTCTTAAAAGAGAAAAGCCAAAGTACTGTAATTTGTGAAAATGTAGCTGCCACTAGAATGTAAGGCCATTTCACTCTAATGAAAATAGAGATGAACTCAAGGGCTGCTTCTAGGCCATTCCAAAAATAATACATTGGTAAAGGATTTAGAATGTTTCAAAGTTTCTGCCGATAGCTAGCTGAACACATTAAAAAATGAACTGTTCCATTATTAAATGAGGCTTGATAGCTTGTGCGCTGGATGGAGGGTAGCAATCTTGTGGGTGCCAGGAAAAGCTGCTTACAACTTTCTTAACAGCCTCTCTCATCTGGCTATGAAGGCCTAGTCATTTAAATAGAAAAAGGGCAGAGAAAACGCTGAGAGGCAGTTTGATCTAACTCAACCTTTTCAAATGACTACACCAATTTTAAACATATGAATTTAACTGTATGTTTGCCCCTCTATAAACAGGGCGAACAAACAATATATCATTTTTACACTTGAACTGTATTATGATTTTAATGCAGACTCAGGTGAGGTGAGGTCAGAAGATACAATTAAATGGATGTGGTACCAGCTGGAGATTAGGCTCTCTTTAACCATGCTTGGGTGATTTATCCATCAACAACTTATGTAGTGCTCCATAAAAATTGATAACTCTTTAAAGATAGGTATTAAGATACAGTGTACTTTTAAAATTAGAGATTAAAATATTGTGTAGTTGCCAGCAGGTAGTTTATTTAATATTCATGTGCAATATGAAACAGAAAAATTCTTGTTCCTAGAATAAAAATCTATTATAATAAATTTGCTCTAGTTGCTGCATTTCTGTGGTTGGTCAAGTCCTTGGAAACAAATGCCATAACAAACCTTTTGATCATTGACAAATCCCTGGCAGGGTGGAATGCTGATATATAATCACCATACTCCTTAAATAGCTGTATCTGCCCTTTCATGATTTATGTCAATGTTGTTTGTTTATATGAAGCTGTTGAAAAACAAAAACAGGAATAAAGGAAAGAAAAGTCTAAGTAAATGGACAAATCTCCATACTTTTATATATTATAGGGACATCTTGAATAGTAGATGTTAGTCTTAAAGTTGAGTTTGATTCCTAATTGATACACATTAAAAATATTTGGATTTTTTTGCATCTATCACCAACTTGTAACTCTAAGTAAAGGACAATAATTTTTCTACTAATAGATACACAGAAAATTAAACAAGTGGACACTTAAAAATAATATTTGATTAACCATTCACTGAAATAAAAGTAATTCTGCCTGTCTAATCTAGTAATTTATATAGTTTAGTGATCTGCTTGTCAATAATGAACAAATTGCCCTAGTATATCACAATAATGTTTCATTTTCATTAAGACATCTGCCAGCCTTTCAAAAAACCTTTTCCATTTGAGACTTGACTTATAATTGTAGAGTCCCTTGGGGGAGTTTCAATATTATTCTAATCAATTTTACACACAATTCACAATATGGATGATTACATTGCAATGTAATTTCTAAAGTTACCTTCTCACACTAGTCATTTGCAAAGAGAGGAGGCAATGCTGATGTCTCCTGAAAGTGAGCTTCAGAAAGAAAACTCACTGCAGTAACAAAGAATGTTTTTTATTTGAATCCATCACAACATGAATATGTATATGCACAGATATGCTTATATAATTTACAATCATACTTCAAAACTTTATAGACTATAACTTTTATATGTTATTTTATGCAATACGATGATAATGGATTTTACAACCATAAGTTACCAAAGTTGGAAAGTCCTACCAGAGGATCTTCTTACGTGTGGGCTGTATTACATAGTCTCTTTCTTTATTTTCTTCTTCTGATTATTCTTTTAATAATAAAGGAAGTAGATACTAGTTCCAAGGAAATCTGAGAAAATAAAAGTAGTATTAATCTCATTCAACATAGAATTGTAGTTCCAAAAATCTATTCTGCTAACTTCTATTTGTAACAAAAGTATAAAGTTTAGCTCTAAGATTTACTCTTCATTTTAGAAGTGGCAAATATTTGTTACTAATTGAGGGACCTATTAAATTCCTCATGGTCTTCTCTCTGGATGTCTGATCCACCTTTAAGGAGCACAGAGCCTACTTTTCCATTATCGGACAAGCTACATTCAAATTAGCAGTGAGTATTCAAGGCACTGAAGGGTGACAAATAGGTGTAGTATAAAGTTTAGAGTATAAGTAAAGGAAGTTGGATTTCAGATAATAAAACTTCCAATAAAGAGAAAGTCAATGACAATATTAGGGAACACTAGTTATTAAGATTTTTGTTTATTTTTTGATAAGTCCTCCTTTTCTTGTTGTTGTTGTTGTTATTTTGTTTTGTGCAAGTCCTGGGGTTTTAACTCAGGTCTTGGGTGATGTCTCTCAGTTTTTGTGTTCAAGGCTAGCATTCTACCATGTAAGTAAGCCACAGCTCCATTTCCAGTTGTTGATTTGGTTGTTTTGGTAGTTTATTGGACATAAAGTTTTACTATGGCTTCAAACCCCAATCCTTAGATCTCAGCCTGCAGAAAGAATGATATTGTACTATTTGTAAAGAAATGGAAAGAATTGGAAAAAAATATATTAAGCAAAGTAGGCGAGACACAAAGAAAGATATATTGCATGGGTTCCCTCATTTTTTTGAACATAGAATGTATAAATCTATAGGTAAACACACTGGTAGGTGTAACAGTCTGTATGGAGAGTGCAAAAAGTATAATTCTTTAAAAAAGACCAAGCCAAAGCCCAAGAAAATAGGTACCAGGAAATGGGTACTTGCAAGAGGGGAGAGTGGGGACCAGGGGAGAGAGGAGCAGAAGAATGAAGGGAGAAGGGGGAAGAATGCAGGCAAGAATTCATTGTATATACCATGGAACTGGGAATATAAGGGAATGGTTGGGTTGAAGCTAGAGAAGAGGTTGAAGTGTTGGCACAGATCAAGATGCACTTAACCAAGATGCTTGGTTAAGTTGCAAAAATTCAATATATAACCTAAAATTAAGATAAGCAAGGCTGAGCTGGGAAGGTGGCTCAGTGGTAGAATGCTTGCTTTGCATGCCTGAGGTCCTGGGTTTGATTATTTAGCACAAAAGTCCAAAGTGGCACTGTGGCTCAAGTGGTAGAGCGCCAGCCTTGAGTTGAAGAGCTGAGGGACAGTGCCCAGGCCCAGAGCTTAGGCCCCATGACAGACAAAATGAAAAAAAAAAGATAAGCAAGGTTAGGGGAGGTTTGAAAGGGGTGGATGAGAATGTTGATGGGGTGGCGTAACAATAAGACAAGTGGGCTGAAATTAGGAAAGCAACTCTCTTTGTAATAGCCCCACAGCAAATAAAATTCCTAGGAATTAACTAAAGAAATGAAGGACCTCTATGATGAAAACTTTAAAAACCTGAAAAAGGAAATCAAAGTGGAACTTAGGAAATGGAAAAACTCCTATGCTCCTGGATCAGAAGGATCATCATCGTGAAAATGGCTATTCTTCCCAAGGCTATCTACAAATTCAATGTGATACCTATCAATATTCCAACTTCATTTTTCAAAGAAATAGAAGAAGCAATCCAAAAATTTGTATGGAACAATAAAAGACCCGAATAGCAAAAACAATCCTTAACAGAAAGAATAGTGCTGGAGGAATACCAAATTTCAAGCTCTACTACAAAGCCATAGTAATCAAAACAGCTTGGTATTGGCACAAGATTGGACCAATGGAATAGAATTGAAAACCCAGAAATGAACCCACAGACTTATAGCCACCTAAATTTCCATAAGGAAGCTAAAAGAATAGAATGGAAGAAAGACATCCTCTTCAGTAAATGGTGCTGGCAAAACTAGTTATAGATCCTTATATATCACCTTGCACCAGAATCAACTCCAAATGGATCAAGGACCTTGGAGTCAAAGCAGACACCCTGAAAACATTACAGGATGGAATAGGAGAAACCCTAGGTCTCCTTTGCACAGGCCGAAATTTTCTTAATAGAGATCCCCAAACACAACAAATCAAAGAAATGTTGGACAAATGGGACTGCATGAAATTGCAGAGCTTCTGCATGGCAAAGAACATAGCTAGCAAGATCAATAGAAAGCCCACGGATTGGGAGATCTTCACTAGCCATACAATGGACAAGGGTCTCATATCTAAAATATGCTTGGACATCAAAAAATTAAATGTCCCAACAACAAATCCTCAAAGAAACAATTGCCCAATAAATAATTGGGCTAAAGACTTAAAGAGAAACGTCTCTGAAGAGGAAATAAGAATAGACACATCAAGAAATGCTCAACCTCCCTAGCTATAAAAGAAATACAAATCAAAACAACACTGAGATACCACCTCACCACAGTTAGAATGGCTATAATCAAAAACTCTAATCACAACAGATGCTGGAGGGGATGTGGCCAGAAGGGAACCTTACTGCATTGTTGGTGGGAGTGTAAACTTGTTCAATCACTTTGGAAAGCTACACATAGAGCTCCTCTATGACCCAGCAATCCCATTTTTGGGCATCTACCCAAATGATCACAAACAAGACCATACTAAAGCTACCAGCACAACTATTTTTATTGCAGCATTATTTACCATAGCTAAGATATGGAACCAACTCAGATGCCCATCAGTTGATGAATGGATCAAGAAAATATGATACACACACACACACACACACACACACACACACACACACACACACACACACACACACACAATGGTATTCTATGCCTCCATCAGAAAGAATGACATTGCCTCGTTTGTTAGGAAATGGAAAGACTTGGAAAAAAGTATATTAAGTGAAGTAAACCAGGCCTAAAGAAACATAGGTCCTATTGTTTCCCTTATTTGCAATAACCAGTATATGTCTGAGACAAGCAGAAAAGGACAAAAGCTATGTACATATGACCAGATAAAATGATGTTAAGTGAAATGAACCCCAAGATAGGGACACAATTGGTTTTTTTCTTGTTTTGCTATTGTTCCTAACATATTTATAATGTACCATGTTTTTTGCTTCTTTGTATGTTCCTCCCCCACAGTAAAACCCCTCTTTTCACAGTATTTGATGTCGGTACCCTGCATCTTGTAGATACTCTTCTCTAGCTTGGGGAGGGGAAGGGAAAAAACTAAATGCTTAAATAAGGATACAGGTTGACCCACTGTAACAGTGAGATGTACAAGACATTATGTTGAAAAGCGAACTTTATAATTTAGGCGAGGGCGGGGAGGGTGTGGAGGGGGGGTAGGAGTGTAGTTGTGGAGGTGGGAGGGAAGGAATGGTAAGGGAAAAACAAAGGAGGAGGTAACAATACTTGATAGGAAATGTGCTCATTTCCTTGCTCATGTAACTGTAACCCCTCTGTACAGTATTTTTACAATAGAGAACATATGGGGGAAGGGAAAAACAAATAGTTTAAATAGGGATACAGGTGGACCCTTTGCAACAATAAGATGTACAAGACGTTAAGTCGAAAAACAAACTTTACAACTTTGGTCGGGGTGTATGTGTGTGTGTGTGTGGGGGAAACGGGGAGTGGTCGAGGGGGGGTGGCGGGGGAGGGGTGATGGGAAGGGATGGGAAGGGGAAACAAAGGAAGAGACAACAATGCTTGATAAGAAATGTACTCATTATCTTGCCCATGTAATTGTAACCCCTCTGTACAGTATTTTCACAATAAAAAAATAAGAAAGAATGGGGTGGCGTTGACCAAGATGTACTGTTTTCATAAACTGCAGGGTGAATGGCAACCCCTTTATACAACTCCTTAAAGATAACAAAATATTTTTAAATGCAAAGGCCCTGAGTAAAACCATACAATAGTAGACCCATAGTAAGAAATGTGCATACAGACATTACACACACACACACACACACACACACACACACACACACACACACACACACACTCACACGTCTTTTTAAAAACAAAGTTGATTAAAATATTTGCCCTTGATCTTTATGATGATCTTTGACAATTTTAGTTCTTTATTCGTTTTAAATTTTAGAAATGCTGATTGGACTATGCTTTATTTATTTTAAGATTTTCTAAGAAATCATGCCTTAGTGTCTGTAAAATCCGAATGTGCTACAGGACCTTCACTGTACAGACAGTATAGAAAACTCAGATTTTCTCTGAGCCTCTCACCTAGCAACAGAGGCCAGGCCTTCTCCGTATCTGTTATAGCACCCTAGAGTTAGGATACACTGTGAAAGTAAGAGATTACCAGGAATAGATTCGACAGTGATTTCAGAGAAGAGAAAACTAGTCAAAATAACTGACCACAAATTTGAAGTCAGTTGACGCTTTGTTCCCAATTCATTGGGTTAAAAGGATTTGCTATAAAATCAGAGGCATCTTCCATCAGAAAGAATGACACCTCCCCATTTTTTAGGAAATGGAAAGACTTGGAAAAAATTATATTAAGTAAAGTAAGCCAGGCACAAAGAAACATAGGTCCCAAGGTTTCCCTTATTTGCAATAACAAGTATATGTCTAGGATAATCTTACCAGACAAGCAGAAAAGGTCAAAAGCAGAGAGGGTAACAATGCTCAAAAGGAAATATACTTATTTTCTACTCATGTAGCTGTAACTCTTCTGTACAGTATCTTTACAATAAAAATATTTTTTAAAAAATAGAGGCATTTGAAAAACAAATTGTCATAGGGGAAAGTTTTATTTCATGTTGAGGCTTAAAAAGCAAAAGGCTAGTTATCCAAGAGTCAGATAGTTACAAGAGTCAGTGTTCATATGAAAAAAAAATGACCTTGAAGTTTACCTAGTTGGGAATGGTTAAATGTTATGCAGTGTAACAAATATATATATATATATATATATATATTAAATACCTTTCCATTTACCACTTTATTAGAGGTTCTTGGAGCCTCTAAGATATAGAAAATAAAGTTGTTGTATCTGAGAAGTTCTTGTACAAAGTTTTGCTGACAGTGTTATACTTCCTTGACATTGGCATCAATGTTACAACAAAAATTATTATATTCAGTTACATCAACTCCCATATTTCTTAGTAATAGTGTGTGTGTATGTGTGTGTGTGTGTGTGTGTGTGTGTGTGTGTGTGTGTGTGTGTGTGTGTGTGTGTGTGTGTGTGTGTGTGTGTAGTCTTTTTAACATCCATCACTATTCTTTCCTATGATGGCAGGTTGTCTTGTACTAGAGTATCTCTGGAAAGAAACAGCTCTGAAAAAGAAATATGCAACTGGGTGGGAGCTTATAGTAACTCTTACTTTGCACAGGTACAATATTTTAATATAAATGGCTAAATGGAATCTCAAAACAATCATTCATCTCAAAGTCTACAAAGCTTGTTAGCATTTAAGCTGCTCTATTTATGGGTTAACTTCTTTCTAGGTCCTTTCCCTTCCTTTAATGGTAATCACCAGAATAATTTTTCACACTGCCCAAGTTAAGGGCTCAAACATTGTGGCAGTTGAGAAAGCTCCAGTACAACTTCAAATTATTTCAGGATCCCTTATACCTTATGCCTTTTGGGCTATTTTCTATTTTCCCCACATATCTTACAGTTTTCTCTTTAGGGAAAATAAAACAGAGAAAAGTGGCCATGGCACTTTAAATCACTTTTTAAATCATTGGCTGTGGTATATGTTATTCTTGTTTTGGAATTTATTTCAGGTTCAAGGGTTCTTGATACTTTCAATTCTTTAAAGTTTAAGGTCTTTGAAGTAAATGGAAAAATGTTTTAACCATCTACCTGTTCTAAATGGAGCTTACATTGTGCCTTAGCTCACTTGACTTTATTGTTCATTCTTACTAACACTACATTAGGGTGAACAGTCAGCTCATTTCCCATTCCTGCAATTAGTGACTCAACTATTCACCTTTCCTAGCCAGCATGCAGAACAAAAACAGGCATCTTGAATAATCTGACAGCCCACAATGAGGGATTATGCCATAGGTGGAAACAAAGGAAGAAAGAGAAAGATATGACAGAGTGACAATTCATTTAACCAGGATATGTTGGTAAGGTTGTGTAGTATGGCATGTATGTAGGCAGTGGATAGCACATATTTTACTTATCCATCCCAAATCTGGGTGTAATTTTGTATTTCATGGGGTAAGCTTCATAGAAGGGTGAAGTAAGGAATAAGGTTTCTAATGAGATTTCAGGATATCGAGAGATGTCATACCAATAATACTTTATGTTTCTTAAAACTTTTATGACTGTGCCTTCCCATGCTGCATCAAAATGTCACACATGAAAAGAACTTAGCTAAAATAAATGGGAAAATATCTTTTGTGTCAAAATGGGTTAATTTGTTGAAACTGATCATCTAATGTAATACCCTTAGTGTCTCATCTTTCAGAGAATATTTGGCAATATCTGGAGACATTTTGGATTTGTATAGGACAGAAGGTTGTTTCCTACTGGCATCTGGCAAGTAGAGACCAGAGATGCTGTTAAACTTTCCACCCTGCACAGAGTAAGACCTTGCACCCACAAAAGGTGAGATTACCTGGAGTTAAAAGTCATAAAGTATAAAAAAATTAAATATTGGCTAATGTTTTTAAAAGAGGATACCTACAATAACAGAAGAGAGAGAAATGTGGATTTCTGTCCTAAATTCTTCTTTAATACCCATGTTAGTTTTTCATACACAATAAATAATTCATCTTGTCTTAGAAAGTTTCATATGAAGTCTTATCTACCTAATGACTCTGATTCTGACCTAGTGAGCTCACTTTTTAGAATTTATCCTGTGGAAATAATCTGAGAGAAAGACATAGGTATGTTCTCTGCAGTGTTCTCCATAACCTAAAATTTATCTCAACCATAAGATAAGTTGATTTAGAGGCCACATTGCAGCATTCCAGAGAAAAATGAAGATTCTGCATTCAGAACTGAAATTCAAAAGTGAGGTCAAAGTAGATGCTATAAATTTGTAGTATTAAGGTTGCCATAAGATTAAACATATTTATCTCTCTAAGTGAAATTTAAACTACTCTGATTTCTTACTTTCTGGCTCTGGCTGTCAGAAAACTCAACCTCAGTTATTATTGAGTGCTTCCTCCTCCACCTTCAACATGGTTATAAAAAAATTCTGAACTGATTTGGGGCTGGTAAACTGGGGAGGGATGAGGGACTTAGTTTGAGGGAGCCTGAATCTCCAACGTTGCATTTTATGATGTAAAACTGCTCTTGAACCCCTTTATCCACAACACAAATGTACCCAGAGATGCCCTCCCAGACTTCATCCTGTCTGATGAGGGGAGTCAGGAAGGGAGCTGCCTAGACTCAAAGACTCAGCTATTCCACACCCCTGGGCTTGGAGGTACTTCATCTTGCTCAGAACCTAGTCCATCTGTTTTTCCTTTCCCATATTTCTTCTTAGTAAACACTTTAGCACACCCTTGTTTCCTGTTTTTCTCAAAGCCAAAGAAGACAGAAATCTAGTGTCTTTTTTTTCTGATTGTGGTATTGAAAGGAGAAAAGTAATTACATTTTATTTTTATTTGGCTCACTTTTCACATTAGTAAGGTATGCATAATAGTTAAAGAGTTTGAAGAACAGTTGAAAACCATAGAAAAGAAAAACTAGAGCATGCCTAAAAAAGGAATGAAGGTATTGTACTTCTAGTGTGTGTTCATAGGAAGAGAAGCTAATAAAAAGTAGGATAATCAGCGGTGTGGGATAATATATTTTAGGAACCTGTTAGTTAAAATCAAATATTTCTGGAATTCCAACAGAAGCAGAGTGACAGGTCTGATAAAGGACATGTGTTTGATTACAAAGAGATCACCAAGAATGAGAGTTTTCAATGTAATTAGAGGAACACAGTGAACATTCAGTGATATAGATAGTATATAAAAATGAAGACTAAGATAAGTTTGCTTTATAACCTAGAAAGAAAAAAGAGTTTAAGAAATAGGATTTGTTTAAGGAGGGAAAACAAAGAATAAAAGAGATACTGTTGTATAATAAGAACTCTACCTAAATTCATCAGCAAAATTAGGCTGTTTCACTGGGAAAAGAGAGTTTGAAGATAAGACATCTAAGGAAAAATTGTCTTCTGAAAGGAGAGAAGGGGAAAAACCAGTAAGAAGGTATCAGACTAACAGCATAAGAGGGGGAGCCTTTGTAAAGAAGAGGGAGAAGTTTATAAGACTAAAAAGCAAAGGTATATGGAGGTATTTTTAAAGTAAAGCACTTGGGAAATGAAAGTCTCTCTAAATAGTCTTTCATAAAGCATAAAGGGAGCCAATTTGGTGATCTGATGTTTTGTGCAATATCCCTCCCCAAATTAAAAGTTTAATATGGTTCATTAAAATAAACTAACAAAGAAACAATGAAGTTCTGTGTTAATTTTTTGTTTATATGAAAATTTATATCTACTACCCAACATCCTAGTAAATGCCAAGACATGCTAACATAAAATCATCCTTTTTAAAACATGAATTATGTGCCATCTAGAAGTGTCACCCATGTATCAACTTAGATTGACACAATTGTTTTTATTTCCAATAAGGACCTTCATTTACTTAAAGTGTCACTCCCTAGACATTCTATTTCTCTTTTAAGAATGTAAGATCATTGCTGTAAAAAAGCAGGGGGAATTGTACTGAATCAAAAGCCAGTAAAAGTATTAGTTGGAAAGTTGATAGGGCTACATAGGATCTTAATCTTGAAAATGCAGTAAAATTTGACTCCATCATGATAACCACAAGAGGCAGATCAATATGACGGAGTTAAGGTCTCGCCTATAAATCACTGTGCAGTGAGCAAATTAGGAAGAAGATAAGCCATAACCAAAGTGGTGAAGAAAGAGCTGTGAACACTCATCTCTGGAATTAGCTTCCAGTACAGTTCAGCTTGGGGTTGCCATAACAGAGAATTAGACACATGGAATGTGAGCAGGGGTCGTGTCTACTTATAAAAATAATCCAGACATGAGATCATAGGGTTTTAAAATCAAAATTCTGATTTTTAAAAATAAAATCACAACAGAAAAAGGAAAGCTTAAGGCTAGGAAGGTGGCTCAGTGGTAGAGTGCTTGCCTTGCTTGTATGAGGCCATGGGTTCGATTCCTCAGCACCACATAAGCAGAAAAAGCTAGAAGTGGCGCTATGGCTCAAGCAGTAGAGTGCTTGCCATGAGCTGAAAAGCTGAGGGACAGCGTCCAGGCCCAGAGTTCAGGAAACACGACCAGCAAAAAAAAAAAAAAAAAAAAAAAGAAAGTCTTAGGACTAAACTGAGCCTGGAATGGTGGCTCACGCCTGTAATTCTAGTTACTGAGGAGGCTGAGATCTGAGGATCACGGCTCAAAGCCAGCCCGGGCAGGAAAGTCTATGAAACTCTTATCTCCAATAAACCACCAGCAAACTGGAAGTGGTGCTGTGGCTCAAGTGGTAGAGCACTAGCTTTGAGCTAAAGAGCTGAGTAACAGCGCCCAAGCCCAGGGTTCCAGCCACACAACAACAACAACAACAACAACAACAAAGGACTAAGCTGAACTTGTGCATGAAATCAATAAGTGTGAAATTTACTAAATTACATTGTACATTGGTCATATAAGGCTGCTACTGCATTTGTTAATTATTTTTATTACATACATTGTTTAATTCACCTAAATGAACTCTTATTTAACATTGGCTACATACAAAACATTGCCTAATAGTAGATAATTCAAAGGTGGGAGACTGGCTCCTGACCTCCAAAATCTTCTAGTATTGGAGGTGAATAATAAAAGTGTTTGAAACATGAAGGAGGCTTTGTTCAGTATTATTATTGTGGTTCAAATAACAGTTTATTGAAAAATGGGAAAGGACATGTTTACATTCTTACTATCATTTAAAAATAAAATTTAAACAAAATTCAGTGTTAAAATTTTTTACTTTATTATAGATTAGCACAATACCTCTCTAATAAAAAATAGATATTAAACAAATATTTGCTTAAATAAAATGGAAGGATTATAAGAGCCCTTAAAGAGAAGATAGGATGTATTAATACAATACAAATTGTCTAAAGATGTTTTTACTGGAGATAGAGACTTGAGAGAATCCCATCGTCATAGTTTAGCAGAAAGGGACTATTGAAGTCCTCCTAGGAATACACCACCACCCTGTAAGAAATTGAAGTATGACAATGAATAGCCCATTAGAACTGTGATCATTAAGTTAATCAAGGGATGAAAACATACTTCAAAATAACATAACATAAATAACATAAAAATGTTTTCCTTATGTCAGAAACAGTCCAGGAGTCAGTGTAAAAGGTTTGACTAAATTCTGTCTTATAGCACATACTTTATTAAGGGTTAAACATAGTCACTGTTAGCCCTCTCAACATTCTCATCCTGCCCTTTCCTATCCGCCCTGCCTCCCTGATTGTTCTTAATTTTGTAGGATATGCATTGAATTTTGGCCTGCCTTCTTCCCATCTTCTCCTCTGCCTTCCTCTACTTCACTTGAACCCATTCCATACCTTTCAAGTACCCACTTTCTGGAGTTAACCTTTTTGAATTTTGTCAAGATGAACTGTGTTCATAAACTGCTTTGTAAATTGACAACTCCTTTATCTAGCTACTTATAACAAAAAAATTTTTAAATAAAAATAAGTAAATTAGCAATGGCAACCTAAAATACTGGAAGAAGAGTTAAGCATGATGTTGGAGATATTGGAGAGAGGAGAAAGTTTCATTAAAGGGAAAGAATAAAACTCATTTAGACTTTGCTTAGATAATGGGAATTTAAAACAGAGTTCTCCTTGGATTCTGACCAAATTATCTGTTTGGCTGTTGTTACGACTCAGAGATGGAGAAGCAAAGATGCAACGTAGGTGAGGATGACTGTGGAGAATTTGAGGGAACACACAGAAATGTAGTTGTGACAGGAAGCAACAGAGACAGATTTAGGTCAGACTGTGGTCAGAACCTTCCATGCTACCCTAAGGAGCTTGTACTGGTTTTAGTGCACAATGGGAGACAAAGCTTTTCGAATAGGAAAATGTTTTGAAGAAAATGGGAAGATTAGTCTGAAATTTTAGGTAAGAAGGACTAGAAGAAAGAAACCTTAAAAGGAACTCTGAGAGTTCAAGTTCCTAGGAAAGACTTGCTATCTTGTTTGTTCACAGCACTGGGCATTTATAGGTGGTATGCAATAAAGGTGTTGAATTAATAATGTGGTTATGGGTCTCTTATTAAGAAAATCTGTATTTGACAATTTCAAATTCAAAATAAGACTCCTCTATTAAGAGTTTTAAAGTAATGTACTATGTATGTTTTCTATGTAGAATGCCTTAGGAAATTTCAAGTATATTTGTAGTCACTGATGTAATTTTAAGGGCAGCTTACTTCTTTCTTTCTTTCTTTCTTTCTTTCTTTCTTTCTTTCTTTCTTTCTTTCTTTCTTTCTTTCTTTCTTTCTTTCTTTCTTTCTTTCTCTTTTTGTTCAACATAGGGCTTGCACTCAGGACCTGGGTGCTGTCCTTAAGCTTTTCTGCTCAAGGCTAGTGTTCTACCTCTTTGAGCCACAGCACTACTTCTGAGTTTTAGGTGGTTAATTAGAGATAAGAGTCTCATGGACTCTGGCTTTGAACTCATATTTCAGTCTCCTGAGTAGCTAGGATTACAGACATGACCACCAGTGACTTTTTAAAAATAATTTTTATTTTTTATTTTATTTTTTTAGAATAGCTAACAAATAATTTATCTTTCAGCCATTATTCTACTCCATGGGTGGGGCTAATAAATGTTATGTGTGGCAAGCATTTTTGTAAGGGACAACAGCAGGATCTGAAGATGAATTATGTCTCAGCACTTTTATCAGACTCAATACTTGCATAAAAATTTAGGACACTTGGTTGCTATTGAAATAACAATAGTTGTTTTTTAAATATCTATTACACAATGTGAACTTTTCCAGGGTGCTTCACTCTCATGTGTCTAAGGCTTATTTCATCAGTAGCCTAACAGCAAAATATTCCTGTACATATTCTATGATACCAGCTAATCATTTGCTAGTAATGAATGAAGTACCAAAAAACTCCACATGTAAATCCACTCTTTGCCTCTTCTAAGACTATATTGATTCAAATATTTTTGCATTATGTACAAATAAATCTTATATGCAGAAGAGAATACAACCAAAGTAGCTTATCTCTATTAAATGCTTTGCTATGCACATGGGTAAATTCCTTGCCTATATTATGAAATCCATTTATGAAGTTGATGCTATTTTAACCTTGTTTTATAGATAAAATAACGAATACAAGGGCACGTTAGTAAGTTGCCAAAAGGGACATAACAAAATAAAGGACATAACAAAATAGAGGGATTGACATACGAGTGCTTTTAGCACCCATACTCTAAACCAGAGTTTACTTTCTTTTTTTTCAGGAAAGGGTCAGATAGTAAATATTTTAGGCTTTGCAGTCCATACGGTATCTGTCACAATTAGTCAACTATGCCATTTATCTCAAAGCAGACATAGACAATATGTAAATGAATGAGCATGGCGATGTTCCAATAAAACTTTATTTATGGACACTAAAATTTGAATTTCATAATTTGCATGTCTTACAAAATAATGTTCTTCTTTTGACTTCCTCCAATTGTGTGTGTGTATGTGTGTGTGTGTGTGTGTGTGTGTGTGTGTGTGTGTGTGTGTGTGTGTGTGTGTGTGTGTATTGCATTCTTAGATCATGGTCTAACCCCGAAAATTAGAAGGGGTCTAGTTTTGGTTTACTTCCTACCTCTGCTCTATATCACAGTGATAGTTAGTGTTCAGAGAAGGGATGTAGAACTATATAAAAACCACCTAGGCTTTATTATTTCTGCAAGGAATGGGTCTTATTTGAGAAATGACATAAGGAACCATGAACTAAGTTTAAAAATAATTTATTACAAGAAATATCAGCTTGCCCAAAGAGAAGTTCCTGAGGATGGCTGTGAGCTCTTTTGATGACTGTTTTCTATTTGATATGGAAAACATTTGTGGTGACATAGCTTCTTTCTGGTATTTAGAATGACAAAGATTGTGGAGGAAAGCTACCCGTTCCCTAGGTAATGAGTCCATCAGAAATGGGCAAGTCATGAGAAGGAGAAAAAAAATCTGTCCTGCTGCCTGTTTTATGTTTTCATTTCTCCTAGGAGAAGCACTAAGCGATGGAGATGAAGGGCTGGTGAGGGGAGCTCTGGTGAAAGAGTGCATCCTCATTCCTCTTCTACCTGACCTTGCCTTACAATTGCTTTGGGCTACTTAGCTGGTTGCTGTTTGTATACTGGAGATTCTTCTGTTGGCAACAGACTCAGTTTGTGAGCTGTCTCACCTTTGAACAGTTGCCCACATGGAAATGGCCACACTAGCTCTGGATGTCACTCTGATAGTCAGTGAGACTGATCATGCCAGCCACCTACTCCCACTCCCCTGCCTGCGGGCACCTCCTTAGCAGTCTAGTCTATAACTGCTGCAGAAAGTCTTCTTTAGAAAGCAACTGACTACGAAGTGTCCTACTGCCTGGAATCTACACCTCAGGTAAACAGGGCAGAGCTGACAGTTTTCTATTATTGTATAAACACATGCATTATAGTCTTAATTTTGCCTTTGGCACACTAAGCTTAAAATAGTTACTATCTGGCTCCCAAAAAAGGCAGCCTCTGACATCAATGATAGCAGAGACAATACAAACAAAGAAGGAGAGTGATGGAAGTTGTTTAGAATTAAAAGATGGGAACTTTGTCAGCAATTTAGTACATCTAATATATCACTTGATGGGAACAACTGAAGCTAAAATACAATGTGTCTAGAAAGTGAGGAATCTGACAATGTTTCAGTGAACATACATGACAACCTAGGATTGTCTTTAAAATGGTACCCTCACCAAGCTCTTCATGAACTATAATTGTCTTGGTTCTAAAACATTTTTTTATTTGTTTTGGAATTGCCCTCAATTTACAAGTTATAGAAGATAATCTCAGAAAGAAAATGGCACATCGAATTTTAGAATTGAGAAGACATTTGAAGTCAGTTCTAGTTTTATAGGCGTAAGTTTCCTTTGACCAAAAAGGGTAGCTTCCCTTCAATAATCTTCCTTATTAATAATATTCATTTTTAAATGATTCATTACTCAAAGATGAAAGACAATTCCATCAAGAATAGTGTTAAAACAAATATACTGATACACCCTTAATACAAATGGAACATAAAAGTTGTTCTATGTGAAAAAAAAAGATAACAGTTTTAGAAGTGGGCAAAATAACTTGGCCCATTCATTTTAGTGCATCTTCTTTTAAAAAGTCATGGCACCTTGTGACCAAGCAAAGTATCTTGAGTTCCTTTAATTAAAAAGAGAGGGAATGTAATAATTTCCAATTATAAAATAATTATCTTTCATAATTTATGTTTTCTCTGAGGATTCTACATAGCTTGATAAAATATGTATTTTGAGATAACACATTAAAAACTTTTTTCAGGAGCATAAATTAAATCAATATTTTAAGAAAGATAGGCAAAGGTGATGACTTTATGATCATTCTATGTTGTAGAAAATAATACTTAGGAAAAGATAGGAATATTATTGTATTCCTACCATCAGGACTGCAGCTAGATATACACTTTTCAATTTCACAGAGATGTGCCACAGAGAGCAACCAAATATAACAACTCCCTTTCACAACCATGTGGAAGCAACTTGCTTCCTGCCATTTCTCTCTTGTGATATTCTGAAGTGAAAATGAAATACAGATACTATCAAACTGTGGCTATGACAGATGAAAAAAAAAGGATACTTCTGTTTTACTGAAGTGCATTTGTTTTCCTTCTTCGTTCTGCAGGAAGCATCACAAACCCAGAATCCCTGAGAGATGGATTTTACTGGGAGGCGGAATGCTAACTTTGCTCAAAGATGTGTAAATGCCACGTGCGCAGATGGTCCTTTTGCCTATTCATAGGAGAAGCTCAGAAACACACATGCATCTTTCTGTGGTCAGTCATAACAGATTTGTTCTAAATAAGCCTCACTGTTTTGCAAGATGGCAGGGAACTGTCAGGCTGTATTTTAAGCACAAATGTTTCTGCCAGACAGACATAGCATATACCATGTGCTTCAGAAACACACACACATTGATCTGAGGACAGAATATGGACCTTGTGTTGTAATTGCGCAGTTTATTCCAGTAAGCCCATATTACAGTTCCTGAATGGACCTTCAACTGCCTCAAAGGTTTCATGGCAATCATCAGATATATAGCTCCTAAAAGAAGAAGACAGACATAGAGATGGTCAGATATTTCTCCTTATTTTTTGTAGACTAATGTCTTTCTTCAAGCCTGATTCTGATTGTTTCTCCTTAAGGGGTTGTTGCCTTGGGGGAGATTTAATGACTTTCTACTTTATTTTCATTATGTTCTTTTAGTGAGACTCACTTTCCATTAAATCTTTAATAGAACTTAGTAAGCACCTATTTTTACTTGATGTGACTATAGCTTTTAGAATTTGCCATATAAAGTAGGTATTCTTTGATAGGAAATCTTAGTTAACAGATATTCCTTTGAAAAAGTAGAACTATTCATTGAGATATTAAAAAAAATCAACCCTACCTTTAAGAGGTTGAGTGAAACCTCTTAAGGGACAAGAATACTTATGCCACAATATTGGCAAGCCAACAGAGAAACTGTTCTGAGACTACCTTTCAAATTGATGGGACAGGCCACTTTCACCTGTTTTGTTCTGAAAATCCTTCTGAGGCAAGTAGACACCTGAAACCATCACAAGGAAACATGATTAGATGGGAATCATGAATAGAAGTGAATTTGGGATTGAGAAGAGGGGAAAGCATGTTGCTCAATACATACATCTGACTCTACAATTAACTAGCAAATTGCAGCCTACCTCATTCTAAACAGAATTAGCTGGAGCTGACAAAGGTACATATTTTGAACTTGACAGTGAGTGTATGAGAAAGATAAATTAGGTTAGGCAAGAAGTAGTCAGAGGTAAGTCCATAAATGTGCGCTAAGAACTTCGCCAGTACTAGCTTGCAGACTTGTCTTTGTGCTTGTGAATTACCAAATAAGTGAAATAAGATCAACTGAAAATTTTTAAATGAAACTGGTTTTGTAATTTAATTCAAAAAAATTTCTCCTGGCTTGTATAAGAGAGCACAGTGATGTGATAAGCAATATTTAGTGGATTTGGGGTTAAAGATAACTTCCATTAGATTTTTTTAAAAGAAGTAAGCTTCTCATATTTAATGCTGAGGTAACCCCAAAGCACAGTTCCACAAAAACAATTCTATTCAAATTAGAAATACAAAACCAAACCAAACCAAACCCGTGGCTCATAAATTAAAAGATAAAGTTGAATGTCAAGAGGAATAGATGACCTACAAGTTTCAGATAATCCTCAAAAATATTCTTTTTATGACCTACTTTTGGTTATTTTCTATGGAAGAGGAATTATTAAGGGCAGGCTTATATACATTAGAATTAGGAACTATTTGGGGCAATGTTCAATACTTTATGAATTTACATGATATCAAGTAGAACATACACACCTGAATAAAATGCCACCCTCTGATATGACTAAAATTTTTATTAGCAAATAATATCACAAGTATAAATGGCTATTTGGAACTTCAGTATTGAAAACAACTTGAAGATTAGACTCTCCTAAGGAAAATGTGTGATATGAACAAAGAAATTTGTATTATGCTACTGGCATCAACACTGTGGGATGGAAGTCCAGCAATGGAAATCTGGAAATGTTGAGTATACAGGGCAGAAATTAAAATATGACATCTTAATAAACTATTTTAAAACCAATCAGGAATTCTACTATATATTTGCAGCCTGTAATGCTAATATCAAACCAGGCCGAAAGCATTTCCTGGGGGATTAATGACCAGAGGGAATTAATGGCCCTTGGCTACACCTCAGGCCATCTACTTTCCTAGCCAGTCATTAATCCTAAGAAATGTCCTGAGTTTCAATCATTACAGTGTAATTGAGATGTCATGAAAAGGGTTAAAGAAGTTTTGACTATTTTACTACATGAATGCCAGCAGTGAAATGCATTTAGAATCCCTGTTTAAAAGACTGTAATTGCCTCAGATTCTTTATATTATCATAACTCTTCAAAATTGATTGGTTTTGGGTTTATGGAAAAATATGCAAATTTACAGAGGATATGACACACATTTCTCATCATAGGAATAAAAGTAGTTCACACAGAATTCATTTGATTGAGTTTGATTACTGAACAAAATGTAATTATTTTAGATACACGATCGGACTTTTCTGAAGATGCATATTGTAGGGAAGAAGTATCTGGCATGCATGATTGTTTATCAACTCAAATGTGTCATGCTAAATAATGGCTACCCAGGGCAAGCATCTATCATACGTAGGAAACACCAGTATAAGGATATGCTTATTCAAAGCCAACAAAATAAATAAATAGGATTCCTTTCTTAACTTTCTCAGAACAGTGTACAATTAGCATACTGGAGTGTGGGAAAAAAATGAACCACTTCTGCCTCTGCATTTTGGAACTCTATGTCCCAAACAAGATCTCTAATCCACTTATAGGAATACCATGGTTGGATGACAATCTCTTAATACCAGCCAATGGAGAATGGGGAGAAGGGGAAATACCTTTAAAGCCAAATATTCCTGTCAATGTAGAAGGGAACAAATTTACTAGGCACAGATCAAATACACACTGGATTGTACTCCTCGTAGATGGGATCTTGCTTGCTTTCCAACTAGGGGGACATTTGTAAAATCCTGATCTCTAATAACCTTATTTTACCCAGCAATCAATGTTAAGAATTTTCCAGTTTGTGAAATTTTCACCGCTGTTTTTGGTTCTCTTTTCAGTAGAACTGTTCATTAGACAGCCTGGACAGCATATGATCCTGTTTCATGGAAATGAGCAAACCATTAGTTATAGTTTGTTTTAATTTCAATTCACAATTTAAATTTTACCTTGTTCATTGAAATTGTTCATTGACTAATTGTGCTGACTTTGCCTTCTTAATTTCTCCGTTTTATTTGTTTAGTATAATTTATAATATTTGTATTTCTTTTTTTCAGTGTATACATTAATTTTCTTCTTTGTTGTTGTACCAGTACTGGGACTTTAACTTGGGGCCTTGACCACTTACATGGATTCTATTCTCACAGTTGGTACTCAACCATTTGAACCATACTCCAGTTCTGGCTTTTTACTGGTTAATTGGAGATAAGATTCATATTTATCTGCTTGGGCTAGTTAAGAAACAATCATCAGAGCTCAGCCTCCTGAGTAGCTAGGATATAGGTATAAATCATAGCTTCTGGTATGAAAAGTTGTAAGAGAGACTAAGGGTGCTGTTTTTGTTTGACATTACTTGGCAAAGTTGGTACTCTTTTTTCTTATTTAATTCAGTTGCAGATCAGCTGAAGAAGCAGATGTTTGGTGTTAATGGCTCTTAAAAAAGCAATTCTCACTTAAAAGGGAATTTTATTTTAAAATATAAAATGCAAAAAAATAACTCTTTCTGTAATTTCTCAGAGATTCTTTTTATCTATAAAAGTTTATACATTAGTTTGTTACTTTGTATAATTCTTTCCTATATAACCAAAAAATGTTTTAGCAGATCAGACTGAACATAATGCTGATAATTCTTGACAGAAGAGCATATTATAATCTTTCCCTCTCTTCCTTCCTTCCTTTCCTTTCCTTCCTTCCTTTCCTTTCCTCCCTTCCTTCCTTCTCTTCCTTCTTTTCATTTTCCTTCCTTCCTTCCTTCCTTCCTTTCTTCCTTCCTTCCTTCCTTCCTTCCTTCCTTCCTTCCTTCCTTCCTTCCTTCCTTCCTTCCTTCCTTCCTTCCTTCCTTCCTTCCTTCCTTCCTTCCTTCCTTCCTTCCTTCCTTCCTTCCTCTAGTACTAAGGTTTAAACTCTGGGCCTTACTCTTGTTAGATAGGTGTCCTGACATTTGAGCCACACTTTCAGCCCTGATTTTGGCTGGGCACTTGGAAATAGAGTCTCATGGACTCTTAAGCCAGGGCTGGCTTCCAACAGAGCTTAGCCTCCTTTGTAGCTAGTATTAAAGATAAGACACAACAGTGCTTGGCTTCTCTTTCTTCTCATAAATTTATGGAAGGTGCATATATGCACAAGCATTTGGGGCTTATTTTGGTATATTATTCCTTAATGAAAAGCTTAAAATAGGTCAGGGCAACTGCTGCACACATACTATTTATACATTAGTCCAAACTCTTTCCCTAAAAACTCAAATCTTCCAAGGGCATGGCTTCAACAGTAACACTAAGTAGAAATAAACCTACCGGTCAACAAGCCTGAGTCGAAGACAAAATTCACTGAGCAAGTAAAGATGGACAGCTTACCTCTCTTTAGATGTTAAAATTAAATCACTGAAGACAAAATATTCCTATAAAAATGGATTAGCTACTTTTTCCTACATGAACACTGATATAAGTATGTTACTTTTTCAGCTGATTTGAATATTTGGGGATACCAAGATATCTCTTATCTCCTTTAAATAATGGAAAGAAACCTTTCATAACCTTCCTTTACTTCTGATCTATGAAGGAAACTCAAGGAGAGCTTTCACTGTCTTTTACTCTTATAAGATATTTTATTTCAAAATAACGTTATCATCAGAATGACAGCACAAGTCAGGATTTGTACTAAATTTCCTACACCAAATACTAATGAAGTTTTTTGTATTTAAATACAAATGAGGTCTTATATCTATTGACACTACTGCTGAAGGTAAGCCCACAGAAATTAACCTCTGCAGAAAATTGTTCCTCCTCTCCTCCTACACTTAACATACAGGTTCTTCATGTTCACAGGAAGGAGGAACAAATCCCAAATTAGATGTGTTAGATCTGAAGCCTATCAGAGACCATTCTGGACTAAGAATATTTGGGGATTTAAGTGATCACATGATGATTGCTGGACCATAGGTCTGAGGCTCCTTTACACAGATACCATAGTAATCTTCTGGGATGAGGTAGATTCCAAGGCAATCTTTCAGAAATGAATATGGTAGCTTTACTAGCACTGCATTTACTTGTATTTAAATGGCCTGAGAGGAATTTTTTTGAATATGCAAAGGACTTTGTTGTGTCAAAGAACAAAATTATTTCTGTCCTTATACTATGGTTAGGTATGAGTACAGTCAGGATAGCAACCAAAGTCTGGAGTGGATATTAAATTATTGTTTCTCAGCTTCAAACCCACACTGCTTTACTCTGTATTATTGGGAAAGTGCCTCACTTAAACTTTTGCAGTTTGTCATTATTATTCTTTGCCAATTAGAAGTGCTAGAGAAAAAAATAGAAGGCTAGAGGAGTAAAACAAGACCTGCGCAAAGTTCTTTCATTTCTAGCTAGCTGATAGCTCTTCACCCTGGTAGTGATAGCTACGTCAAAAATTAATAGCTGGGCTGGGAAGGTGGCTCAGTGGTAGAGTGGTTACCTTGCATGCATGAAGCCCTGGGTTCGATTCCTCAGCATCACATAAGCAGAAAAGACCGGAAGTGGAGCCGTGACTCAAATGGTAGAGTGCTAGCCTTGAGCTGAAGAGCTGAGGGACAGCGCCCAGGCCGGGAGCTCAGGCCCCATGACTGCCAGTAAAAAAAAAAAAAAGGCATTTGGCGAACAAGGTAGTGGTAGAAGCCGTGCTGTGGTTGCTCGGCCATTTCTTGAGCGTTGTCTCTGTGCCTTTCGCAGTTTCTGATGGCGCCATGTTGGGCCAAAGCATCCGGAGATTTGCAACCTCTGTGATCTGTTGGGCCCACTATGAGCACGGCCCAGGGAAGACTCTGCCATTTTCAATGGAAAACAAGTGGCGGTTCCTGGCCATGATGACTGTGTTCTTTAAAGGGATCTGGGTTTGCTGCACCATTTTTTTTTAAATTTTTTTAAATTTTTATTTTTTGTGAACATACTGTACAGAGGGGTTACAATTACATGGGCAAGATAATGAGTACACTTCTTATCAAGCATTGCAGCATCCTCCTTTGTTTCCCCTTCCCATCCCTTCCCAGTGCACCATTTTTTATAGTGAGGCACCAACTCCTTAAGAAGTGAGGGTGTCATAATTCACCATTTAACAGATCAGACTGTTTGAAGAGGCACAGACTCTGGAAAATGGATTAAACTCTCCGACTCAGAATACTAGATATGTTTGTAAATAAACTCCTGACATGAATGCTAAATGCCTCCTTTCTGCAATAGGAATGTGATACTTGAACATGTCTTATTTTATTTGGGGCGTTCACAAGTGTCAGTATTTCTCCCAAGAATTATAAGATTAGCTTGTTTTAATACTTGTAAGATTGGGGAGGGGAGAGATGGGAAGGATTGGGAAGGGGAAACAAAGGAGGAGGCTACAATGCTTGATAAGAAATGTACTCATTACCTTGCTCATGTAATTGTAACCCCTCTATACAGTATTTTCACAATAAAAAAATACTTGTAAGATTTTATTACTTGTGACTCACAAGTCAGGACCTTAGTCGTCCTCGTCGTCGTCGTCTCCTCCTCCTCCTCCTCCTCCTCCTCCTCCTCCTCCTCCTCCTCCTCCTCCTCCTCCTCCTCCTCCTCCTCCTCCTCCTCCTCCTCCTCCTCCTCCTCCTCCTCCTCCTCCTCCTCCTCCTCCCCCCCTCCTCCCCCTCCCCCTCCTCCTCCTCCTCCTCCTCCTTCCCCCCTCCTCCCCCTCCCCCTCCTCTTCCTCCCTCTACCACTTGAGCCACAGCATCACTTCTGGTTTTTTCTGTTTATGTGGTACTGAGGAGTCGAACCCAGTGCTTCATGCATGCTAGGCAAGCAAGCACTCTACTACTGAGCCACATTCCCAGCCCAGTTTTTTTCTAATTTATGTTTTAAAAGTAAAATAGTTTTGGTTGTCTTAAAACAACTCTAAATGAAATAAAAATAATTATATATGTAAAAAAATTAATAGCTGGCTACAGTTTTATCAGCTATTAAAATTAGCTTTATCTTTCCTCCCAGGAAATTGCGTATCATTCAGTTTATGTTCCCTTCTCAGAGGATGGAGTTTATCCCTGTGAAATTTGTTTCCAGTCCTGGTTAAGAAGTGCTCCCTCCTTAGAGGGAACTGAGGTCCACCTCCCTGGGGGTCTCCTCACATCCTCTGAGGGGTTTTTGTTTTGTTTTTTGTTTTTCTTTTTTTAAAAAAAACATTTAAGATACTGTACAGAGAGTTCAGTCACATGAGTAAGGCAATGAATACATTTCCTATTGAGCATTATTACCCCTTCCTTTGCTCCTTTGTTTTTCCCCTACTGTCCCTTCTCTCCCACCTCCTGAGTCCCCCCCCCCAAGTTGTAACATTTGTTTTTAACATAGTGTCTTGTACATCTCATTGTTACAATGGCTCAACCTGTATCCTTGTTTCAGCATTTTGTTATTTTCCTCCCCTCCCCTACTTAGAAAAATGTATATACAAGATGCAGGGCACCAGAATGAAATACAATGACAACAGGGGTTATAACATGGGGGAGAACATACAAAAGAAACAAAAAAAAATCACATAGTACATTTAAAACAACACCAATGCAGAGAAAAACCCTCTTGGGGTTCATTTTGTATCATCTTAGATGGTTATATGGTCACCTGTACACAGCTTTTGACCTTTTCTGCTTGTCTGGTATTATTATCTAGACATATATTGCAATAGCAAATTGCTTTTGTTTTTCTTCTGTGGATTGTGGGACTGGCACAGTCTTTGAGCTTTTGTTCTCAAGGTTAGTGCTCTACCAGTTTGAACTTTGAACCTCATCTCCACTTCATTTCTCCCTGCTGGGCTGGCTTCTAACTGAGATTCTCAGATCTCTGCCCACTGAGTAGCCAGGATCACAGGCATGAGCCACCAGTGCCAGGTTATTGTAAGGTCTGCCCGGGGCCATGCAGGCCTCATGTAGACACCTCCCTACCTGTTGGCTAAGTTTCTGCCCAGTATCTGTTACCTAGGTAACTGGCACACCTGGAAGCAGTCCCCTCCTGCTAGATCACATCCTGATCCACCTCTGGTCACTTGCCTCCCATCTGCCCGTAGGAGGATCCCAGGCTTTGAGGTCAACTCTGGATCCAGTGTGGCCACACCTTTCCCCCACCTGGCCCTTCCAGGCCTGGGGGTGGGTCTCCCCTTTTTTCGGCCATCAGAAGTTTGGTAAATAAACTTCTTTTCCTGCCTGAATAACACGTGGTGTTCTCTTCATCGGTTATCTAATGAAATCTACCTATTTAATATACCTAACAGTTTTTTTTTATTGTTTTTAAGTAATTGTACAATGGGGTTACCATTCAACAAATCAGTTTATAAGTGTGATGTATTTGAATTTATGTCATTGCTTTTATAACATTTTAATCTCCCCTCCTATTTCCATGTGTTTCTCTAGTCTAGGAAAAAGTACCCTCCCTCTTTTTCCTTTTTTTAATTCTCTAAAAGCCAGTTAATACTTTAATGAGGTTTTTGTGGTTTCCTCAAGAAACTTTGTCCTATTCCATGGAAGTTTAAAGAAATGTATATCACTCAAGATGAAAGAATGAACACCAAAGGTAAATCTTGTGGAAAAGAGGAAATTTTGCCTATGATGGTAATCAGAGAAACAGTCAACTGACAAAGGAAGATCACTGAGGTTTGGAAGTTAAGTGGATCTGTACATAGAATGATACAAAGCGTTAGGAACAACAGTATTTTCACTATAATGAAGCTGTGCCTCTTGTGTTTGGTGAATAAACTTTTGAAATTCTTAATCATTTGTGTTCAGTAGTCCTCATTTTCTGTGTAGTTCTGTGTGGGGAGAATCAGGTAGGCAAGAAGTGAAGAGGAAGACAGAACTCAGTAAGAAAATGCAAACCACCCACAGGGTACTTCATGGAAGAAACAATTTTCTACTATTGCTCAGAATTTTAATTTGTTAATTAATCACCGCATATTTGACTTATCTTTTATTGTCAAGATGCCTAGTTTTCTCTCTCAGGGGAGGACTCAATATCTATTTTATCTATCCATTTTAAAATATGACAGAAAACCAGAAAAATCCTTGTTTTAATTACTGATCTCAACTCTAGTTTAAATATTGAAGTTGGTGGTTTCAGCTCTGGTTGTAAAGTGAAGCGTACTTGAGCAAAACTGAAAAAAAAAGACTCTTTGACAACATTTCCAGTTGTAAGCTAGGAATATTTCTTTTACCTATTAAAAATGTTATTATTAAGGTGTTGTACAAAAGGCTTACCATTTCATAATTCAGGCAATAAGTATATTTCTTTTTCTTTTTTTTGGACAATGTCACTCCTTCCTTAGCTTCTTTTCACCTCTTTGACAAATCATAACTCAGCCCCATCAATAAAGGAATGTATTAATTTAAAGTGCAAGGTGGACTAATTGCCATTCTCAGAACTGCTAATGATGTGCTGAGCTGGATAATAAAGAAGCAATATAAACAAGAATATAATTTTAATTGACATGAAAGCAGTGTGATTAAAATTGCAATATATTTTCATATAACCTATGGTATTTATAAATGATTCACTTTTTGAGATGGTTTCATAAGTTGGTCTTATAAGTTGGTATAGTAAAGTTTCTAGTTCAAATACTTAAGCAGTTAAATATTACTTATTGCATTACATATAGCACTGATATTTTCTTCAAAATCTTCACCTATTATTTCTATTAGTTCTTATGCCAGTATGTCAACAGAATTACTGATTGTATTTTTATTTGATTAAAGATTGACACTGGACTATATAGCTTAGTTTTGACTGTAAAGAACATGTACATTCTACTATGCAAATACTTCCTGATGACAAAACACTTTTGTACTGGGGAGAAAATAGGTAGAGAATTGGCAAAGTGAAATTAATCTAGTAAAGAGAATATAACATAGGCCCCAGGGAAAGGGTGGGGAATCCTGTTGCTATTAAGAGTCATTTTGAGTATTTACAACATCATTCACAGGCATACATTTGTTGAGTTTTACTTTAAAGAAAGCTCTCAATTTATTGAATTTTGGATCCTGCCTATGGTTGCTTTGGCAGGGCCAGACCAAATTATAGTGTGGGTCTTATAGGGCCGGTTAGCCAGACATTCTCCATCCTGGTAAGATCTCTACTACAGTAGAAGAGCTCATCAGCCCCATATTGTCCGGTTTCATATAGTTTGTATGGCATACAATCAGAAGGCTAGACCAAACTGAGTCCAACGTGTCATAAACATGATTTCAATGGCACTGCTGCCAACAGTGGGATGATGAATTCTTGAATGTTGCCTAATTTCACCCTATATAATTAGTCTGGAGTATAAAAACACCAAAGGTTAGGAGATAATAAGGCAAATGGTTGAATAGTTGAATGATGAAAGTCAAAATATCTTCTCCTATCCCACACCTAGTTTTTCTTTTGTATGAAAGACTAAAATACACAGCTCTTTCATTAATCTATAGTTTCCCTCTACATAATTCATTTGAACATAATTAGTTTGTGAACACTGGAAAATTCCTTGTTGTGTTCTTTATGTATAAAGTCCAGTTAAGTGAACATGACTTCAGAAATAGCCTGATACTGTCCCAGGGGTCTTGCATCTTCTATATGGATTTTCTTAATATTTCTTTCTTTTTGTCTCATTGATAGTTACTTTATCTTCAATGCTAAATAAAATTATTTCTAGTCAAGCAGAAAAGGTCAGATAAGTTGATATTAGGGGAATGAACCCTAAGATAAGTATTCAAATGTTTTTTTTCTTTCATGCGATTGTTTCTAACACATTTATAAGATGATTTCTATGTTGTTTTGTATGTCCCTCCTCCACGGTATAACCCCTACTTTCACTGTATTTGATGTTGGTATAATTTGTGGAGGGGAAGGGCAAAACAAATCGTTTAACTAGGGATACAAGTGGACCCATTGCAACAATGAGATGTACAAGTCGTTATGTCGAAAACGAACTTTACAACTTTGGTTGGGGATGTGGGGAGGGGGAATATGGAAAGGGATGGGAAGGGGAAACAAAGAGGAGGCAACAATGCTTGATAAGAAATGTACTCGTTATCTTGCCCATGTAATTGTAATTCCTCTGTATGGTATTTTCACAATAAATAAATAAATAAAATTATTTTTATAATATAGCTTGTTCCATTCTAGTTCAACTTTCAGCTGAGTTTTACTTGAGTTACTAGTTTTTTGTTTTTTTTTCCATTTTCAAGATTTCAGTTTGTTATTTTTTTCAGGATTCTTATTTCTTTTTTTTTAATTTAATTTAATTTTATTTGTGAACATACTGTACAGAGGAGTTACAATTACGTGGGCAGGATAATGCGTACATTTCTTACCAAGCATTGCAGCCTCCTCCTTCGTTTACCCTTCACATCCCTTCCCAGCCTACCCCCTCCCCCCAATCCCAATCTTCTCCTCCCCCTCCTCCCCTCACCCCCCCCCCCTGCACCGACGTGGTAAAGCTCGTTTTGGAATGACAACTTGTACTTCTCATTGTTGCAACAGGTCCACCTGTATCAGGATTCTTATTTCTATCTGATCTCTCCTAACTATCCATCATTGTCTTCATTATTTAATTCAACAATTTATTTGAGCTCACTTAGTTGTTTACTTGCTTGTTTAAATTCATTTCAGATGTTTATATATATATATATATATATATATATTCTCTTTAATTTCATTTGTAATTTTTTATCATTATCTTTTTGAGCTAATTGAGAAAAACTTTGTTCACTTCACTATGGTTGAAATCCTTATTGTGGGCTTACTGACTTTTGATCAAAACATGTTGCCTTGTTTTCTCATATTGCTGTGTTTCTATTTTGGACCTTATGACTCTGAAACAAAGTCATTTGTTGGAAACTTTACTCACTTTTAGTCCTTCATTCTAAAGGTAGGACAGTATAGTGGCCAGGTTGAGGTACTATTTCTCACTACTGAACTGGGGATGACTAATAGCCAAGAGTTCAGTCATGGCTTGGAGCACTGGTCCTGCTCTTCGAATCTAGATAAACTAGATGCATACTGTTCTGGAAGAATCAGTTGTCAGTGTTTGGGCTGATTTCAATATAGACATTTTTTATTATTTGTGTATTGGGAAGGTATTATTGACTACAAGTGGCCCCCAATTACATCCAAGAGTTTAAGGATAAGCAGAGCACTGAGTTCTATATTGGCTTGGGGAGAACTGAGGGACCTAGTTTACTCTACTTGCTGGACTAAGTGCTTATAGGCCTAGTTCATAAGTTAATTGCTGTAGACATGGTGGCTGTGGATGTTTCATGATTCAAGTGTTTTGGGTTCTTTACTTTCAGTCTGTTTAAGAAACAACAGAATGTGAAGTCTTGGCTTATTTAATAGACAAATAGTTCTCATACAAAGATAGGTACCTTCAACACATAAAAGAAGGAGAGTTACAAGTTAAAAACATAGAAAACATAACCAATAAAATATCAAAAAAATACTAACCTTGAGAAAGGGTCATCCAGTTATAGGAGACTTTCTGAAAACTAGTAAGGAAAGATAAAAATGTACTCCTGGATACATTATATATAAACATTAAATATGGGGGTGGTGATTAGAGAAAGCTGTAAGAAATAAGTAACAAGTCACATATAAAAAAAACCTATCAGAAAAGCAGATTTTTTTAACAAAAGCTCTAAAAACAAGAGGATACAGGATGATATTTCCAAGTTCTGTTGAAAAATAGCTACCTATCTAAGTGAATGCATCTTCTCTGCATCTTGACTCATGCCTTTACTCCTATGTACTCAAGAAGCTAAGATCTGAGGATCACAGTTCAAACCAGCCTAGGCAGAAGAGTCCATGAAATATTTATCATGAACAAGTAAAATGTCAGAAGTTGAGGTGCAGCTCAAGTGATTGAGTGACTTGAACAAAACATGCCAAGGAAGATCTCAAGATCACGAGTTCAAATCCCAGTATTGGCACAAATTAATTAATTAATGAAGTAATTAACACATCCACCAAAACTACCCTTCACAGTACCCTTCTGTAACAAAAGCCAAAATAATTCAGGATCATGCAGAAGATACTTAAAGGAATCTTACACACAGAAGAAACAGAAACAATGGAGCACAATAGAATAAGCAGGATAAAGCTATAGCTACCTAATTTCTCTTTGTCTGTCTTTCTTTCTCTTTCTTTCTCTCTTTCTTTCTTTCTTTCCTTCTTTCTTTCTCTTTCTTCCTTCCTTTCTTTCTTCCTTCCTTTCTTTCTTTCTTTCTTCCTTTCTTCCTTTCTTTCTTTCTTTCTTTCTTTCTTTCTTTCTTTCTTTCTTTCTTTCTTTCTTTCTTTCTTTCTTTCTTTCTTTCTTTCTAACAAAGCAGCCAACAACATCCATTAAAATTTGAGTAAATGGTTTGGACCTGCCATAAAGTAAGATATGCAAACACATTAAAACTAAACACATTAAAAGCAGTCAACAGTATTTTCCATTAGGGAAATGTAGATCAAAGCTTTAATGATATGGATAGAGTCTGTTTTAGTTGATACATGTATATATTTAAGTAATTGATCCAGTTAGTTAAAAAACAACACAAGAATGAAAAAGGATAAATAGATCTCTTCATTTAGTTAACCCTTTATTCTGCTCTGGTTACATTATTTTGTTATTCAAATTAATTCTATGTTTCCACATTTACAGAACCATTATAGCCTAGAAGCTACAAAGTTGAAACAACTGAAATGTTATTCTGAGTTGTTTTATATCTCTTGGGAGTGGATGAACAGATGGTTGTATGTTCATACAGTGGAATATTAGGAATAATAATATTGGAAACAAAATGGCTAACTGTATTTGGTGAAATCAGAAAAAGCTTGAGGAAATATGTGACTGGGGTCTTGAAGATGAGTGATGGTTTTTTAGATAAAGAAGAAATGAGAGGCAAGGGGCATAGTAGTACTGTGGATGCAAGACAGAAGCTGCAGTGTGTTTCAGAATCAGAAAGTTCTAGGTGTCTGGAGGTGAAGTCAGGTAGGAGAGGCCTTTTTGATTTCTCTCCCTTCTGTCCTTATCCATATCCTTGTCCTTGACCCTCTTCTTCTTTTTCCTTCTTCTTCCTGCCCTCTGTCTCATTTTCTCCTCTCCCATACACACACACACTCTCTCTCTCCCATACTCTCTCTCTCTCTCTCTCTCTCTCTCTCTCTCTCTCTCTCTCTCTCTCTCTCTCTCTCTCTCTCTCTCGGTCATTCTCTCGCAATTTCCCTCTCACTAGCTAGTTTAATATATAAATATGTTTAATGCTTTTACTGTATAATAGATAAGATTGTGATTTGATCTTTCTTTATTTGTTTCTTGACTACATTTTAGCAACATTGTGTTTTTAGATATAAAAATAAAAATGTATAATAGCAAATTATTTTTAATACATTTGGAAAAAGGAAACATATATACCCTGGTATTGATACATATGACTTTTTTCTTTATTTCAAATATGTGGTACATATAAACATATAGAAAGCTATGTCAAGAGAAATGAAGCAATAGACAATCTACAGGAATTATTGCCATATTATTCTGAATTGAGATAACATGAAAACATGAAGTAGGAGGGAAGAGTTAAAGCTAGACAGTAAGGCTTTGGAATAATTCAGAAGGGACCACACACAGTAACTGAATTTAGTTAAGTTGTTCTATCTTTTGGATCATATCCTTCCCAGAGAGAGGAGATAATGAAACCTACCCACCAAAGCACACTGAAAATACTGATGACACTTTTTAGCAAATGTTGAGATAAGCCCTATTTCTTAGGAAAGGGAGACATGGCCTGAACACTCAATTCTAACATAGTGAACTCAGGCCAGACATTTCAAGACTTTGGACCTTTTTTTTTAATATTACAAATGCTATATAGTATTTTTGCTTTAAGAAGTTATTGTAGCCAGGTGCTGGTGGCTCATGCCTGTAATCCTAGCTACTCAGGAGACTGAGATCTGAGGATCGCAGTTCAAAGCCAGCCCTGGCAGAAAAGTCTGTGAGACTCTTATCTCCAATAAACCACTAGAAAACCAGAAATGGCACTGTGGCTCAAGTTGTAGAGTGCTTGCCTTGAGCTGAAGAGCGCAGGGACAGTGCCCAAGCCCAGAGTTCAAGCCCCATGACTGACCAAAAAGAAAACAAAAAGTTATTGTATCCAGTGCTTAATCTGGAATTTCAGTGTACTCTTTTCTCATGCCTTAATATTCAATAAAAAAACCTCACAATTAGCCAGGAGCCGTTGGCTCACACATATAATCCTGGCTACTCAGGAGGCTGAGATCTGGGGATTGCTATTCAAAGCCAGCTCAGGTAGGAAAGTCCCTGTGAGACTCTTATCTCCAATTAACCACCAGACTCTTATCTCCAATAAACCACCAGAAAACTGGAAGTGGCACTGTGGCTCAAGTGGTAGAGCAATAGCATTGAGCTGAAGAGCTGAGGGACCGTGCCCAGGCCCAGAAAAACAAAACAACAACAAAAGCAAACTCACAATAAACTGTTAGATGACTTGTTAATAGTATTTAAATAAAAACAGCCCAGAGTTCTTACTGGGAACTGAACTAGGTGTTTCAGGGAAGATGTCTGTATCTGGTCTGAAGCATCCATTTAACTACCGTGGTCCCTGGGATGTGCATTCTGGTTGATTTACTGTCACAGACAATCCACTCCTCACCCAGAAGCCATTTCAGTTTAAGGGCATGAGGTTTGGCAGGCAGCATTGCTTGCAATAATGTAATAAAAGAAAAAGAAATCCATACCTGGTTGTGAAAGGGAAGAGTCTATCCATTTTGCCAGAGGCGAAGGAAATGGGTCTGGATGATTTAGTGGTGGGTCAGAGCAGAGCTATATAAAATAAACCACCATTTCTTGTGTTCCTGAAAATGACCAACATGTTTCAGAGTTCCTAAGTTCTGTGCATTATTTAGTAGTAGGGAGTAAAGGGAAGGTTACTAATTTTATTTGTCTTCTCAGGCCATTGGTTTATGATGGTGCGATTGCCATTTATGGTTTGTTCTGGTCAAGGTTCTTTTGGTTGCCACATTCAGAATGTCATTTAAGCTTGTTCAAATCTCATAAAATCAGAGCTCAGGGAAAAATTCAAAAAAGAAGTAGTATCCAGGTAAGACAGAATGGGGATAGAAACACTTTCCTATGTGTAGTGACTGCCAGGTGGGCTTCCCATTATCTCCCAGCAGCTGGCTCCACACTAGTTTTGTCTGCATGCACATGATCCCAAGTCACCACAGGCTCAACTTTGTTCTTTTCTATACCACAGCCTTTATGACACAAATTTCACTTCCAACTAACTAACTAACCAAATCTCTCATCATTCCACATCCAAATTCCCAGGGAAAGACTGATTAGACCAACACAAACATGGTTTTGTTAATGCACCTGGTGATTTCATGGACTGCTTTCCAGAATATGAATACATACAAAGATATTTGGGTCAGGACTCTCATCATGTAGTCAACCACTTATTCGGGTTTGATTATGGACAGGATTGGCAATAACAGTCATCTCCAATACGATATGCCTACTTTTCATTTAAAAAAAATTCATGTTTATTATATGCTGCTACCCTAAGAACTTGGTAAAATGTGACATCCAACTGTCAACATGAAGGAGAATCTCTGTTTTTCCTCTGTCTCTTTCACATTAGGTCCCCTCAGGAATCTTCATTTTGTGTGTCTTACAAATAGGCAGTATAGCACCATCATTCCCATTTTTATTTTTCTAAATTCAACCTACTTCTTACATAGTCTTTCCTACATAAGGGTCCCACCTCCAGTATCCTACCCAGCCCTCTTTACTTTCTAGGAATTTATCATTTTAGTGTGTTTTTCCTCTAGTGTTTGTCTTCTTCCTGTATCTTGTCTTAGAAAACATCCCTGAGCTAATAAGTGAACTATGTTTTAAAATTGTTTAGGCCACACTACTCTATACAAGTGGACATTTAACTTAAATTATCTTCTGTAAGTTACATTCTAATAGGGAGGCTGTATTATTTACAAACCTTTTCCAATACAGCTACCATGCAAAGGCATCTCTCGTAATACAAGAGACTGGCTATACAAATGTGGTTTGCCAGTGATTCATTTAACTGGTAAAAATCCAGGTTTCCTATTGGTTCTTGCTATAGGTACTTTAGCAAACCGAATGAATGGCCCACTAGAGAAAAGTTGTCACTTTCACTGATTCATCAACACCATTCCCAGCAATCACAGTACCTGTGCCATCTGTGTTTAGCACTTTACAAAAAAAAAAGTCTCTTTGCAACCACCATACAAATCAGGGGCACTAACAAGGTCACACAGAAGGGAATTTCAGGACTCTAAGAAGATGTTCTCCTGCATTCAGTAAGCAATAACAGCATTCTGCACAAGGTCTCCAGCATCCCAGGCTGCTCTGCCCCAGCCTAGAGCAGCTTTGGGTCCACTGGGAAATGTGTATTATGCCTGGGTTAATTTGCTGATTAATCTCTAGTCAGTGGTTTGTGCTTTCCCCAGATGGCCAATTAAAATTTACAACTGGCAGAACAGTGTCCCGTTGGCAGGCTGCTGAGGGGCTGAAGCTAGAGGCAGTGACAGAAGGCAGGGGCTGAGTTTTGTCTTGTTTTCCCTCTCCTTTTCTTTATTTCTCTCTCTTGCTCTTTTTAAAGCTGCTGGATTTATTCAGAGGAAAGTGTAAGCTGGGCTTATGCGGTAAGTGTGAGATGTGTGGTGTAGTTTACAACTCTGCTGCTATTTACTCTCCAAGACTCTCAGGGCCGCTCCAGTATTCCAGGCATCAACGGTTTTACCCACAGCAAATAGAGCTGACAAAATCAGCCAGGGGGCACAACTGATTTAACAGCTTCTGAAATGTAATAGCCTTTTTTTTTTTTTTTCCTGATTTGCAGTCCCCATGGATTGATGGTCTAATATCATTCACTTTCTCACAAATATATAAAACATTTACAGTTGTTTGTGTAAATCAAGAACAAAATGCTGTATGTGAAGCTGGTAATAATTAATGCTGTGATATATATATATATATATATATATAATATATGTATGAAAGATAACACACTTGTACAGCAATAGTCCCCCAAATTAACTGTTACTTTTTTCTTCACATTCTATACAAATTGCATTGTATACACATCTGCATAAAACATGTAACAGAGCTTAATTAAAGAAATGCAGTTTGATATAATTATTTTATTGTGAAGTATTTACCATGCGTTTTAAATATGGATGAGTCTTCCAGATTGGAAGTTTTGAAGGAAATTTTTAGTCAAACATCTTTGATCCCTAAACAAACCAACCATGGTAATGATGTATGGTATTGAGGTAGTTAGTTGTTTTCACTATCTGTGGCCAAAATTAAATTAAAATAAATATATTTATTGATGGTGGAAAAAATGTTTTAAGGTGAATATTTCCTATTGATAGCACAAACAATTTAGAGGATCTAAATCTTTCTCTAGAGATGTCCTTAAGGGAAAAAGCATTGCCTATATATAAAAATGCATAGAATTTTGGATTCTGTTTTATGAACAGTTTATTTTGTAGAATTTATACATGGTTCTATAACAAGTTTCTCTTAGACTCGAAGCTTGGACATCAAGTTTATGAGTAGATCAATCTGAGTCATTATCTGTATATTGTATACCATAACAAATACATAATTTTCAAGCTTATTTTTATAGAAATAAAATTTCAAACTGCTGGGGTGATACAATAGATTCCTTGTGGACAGTAAGCATATCTTGTTCAGCTTTTCTTTCAACACTAAGAGCTCTAGTTGGTGTACAGTGAGTTCTAAAGAACTGTTTAAGTATTGCATTAATTTCCCCAAACATGTGGGAAAAGCTCAACTTTTGTTGACCTTCATTCAGATGAAAGGTCTTAGTGTTTTTTTAGAGACTTCTCCTATGTCTAGCCTTGAGTTGTTCTTGTCCACAAGGTTATAGAATCCTTCATGCAAAGCATCATGAGTCCTGCTTTGACCCCACAAGAGTTGGCACCAGCATATCTGCTCAGTACATCTATGATGAGTTGAATTCAAATTCTAAATGAATTGAGTTACTGCCATGCTTTGTAGGAATAACTCAATTCCGCTAGTTAACCTTCCATACTATGAAACCAGACCTTTTCTATGTAGGATTTCATTTCAACCTAAAAGGTTAGTACAGGCCAAAGAATTATAAATAGGAAGTCTTAAGAGAGAATTACCAAATAATATTAGTGTCATATTAAAGATTTTGGTTATTTAATTTCATAACTTAAGACTGCAGATTTTCTTTGGTATAAATATCATATTCATTAAACCAGCAACTTTGATGGAATACTTAAGTTGCTCTGAGATAGTTGAAATACTTAAATGATATTCTTTCCCTATATTCAGAAAGGTTGTACCTATCTAGTGACTGATTTCCTGGCTCAATGGAGAAATGGAGCCCAGAAGAAAGCTTGTTTAATGCTCCAAGTTGGAAATAATCTTTGAACTATGTCTTGACTAGGGAGAGACTGCATAGATCAACCCATATATTAAGCACATACTCTGCAGAGCATGGTGTCAGGTAATATTGGGTATTAGATATAGCTCTACATATTGAAAAGATTTAGCTCTATGAAACAAAATAAAAGGAAACGGGGCAGAATATAATTACTGATCAAGATGGGGTTCAAAGAACCACACACAGCAGTAGCTGATTTTTTTTTCCTGGAAGAATTAGGGAAAGCTTCCTGTGGGAAGTAAGCCCCAGTGAATATGCAGAGCTATGTCAGAGAAGGGAAAGAAGAAGGAGTTTCCAGAAAGAGGAAATGGTATGTATTCCAGAAAAGAATAAAGTGTGTGTGGGGGGAATAATTATGTAGTTCCAGTAGTAAGAGCTGCTGTAAACATTGATACGCATGTGTGTGTGTGTGGATATAAGATGAGGCTATAACTGTTAACACATAAATTTGGTAAGTTAGAGGTGTTTGAACTGAATTTTTATCAATGCAGAACATTCAAAGTTGTTGTACAGGGAAAGAAATCAAGTCATCTCTGTGTTTGACATTGAGTGAGAAGTGGATGTCTGATAGAAGAAAGAAAAGTTAAGGTTGTTTTAGTGATCCAAACAAGAGGTATATTGTATACTCAACTAGCAGGTATGGTAGTAAGAAAAAGGTCAATTAAATAACAAAGTTTTTTTTAATTTTCTGAAATTTAAGATATTGTTAGCCTGGGAGCAAAAATAGGTCTCATATTTACAAGGCAAAACAAAGTGGAAAGATACTCTTTATGGAAGAGAGGCCACTGAATTTTTTTTATCTAGTGGGTGTCAAGTATTGGTCAGCCATTGTTTTTCATCTAAATAATATATTGTTGAAAATATAGAGTTGCAGTTGGAAGGTGAGCTAAACAATAATTTTGTGGATTAGCTAATCTTAACAAAACTCTGTCAGCTGAAGTCATGAGGATGGACATGATCATTACAAGTCAGCTAGCCAGACTACAAAGGTTATTGAACTATTCAATTGTTTTGTATTGGATAAATAAGTATGTCTCTCTCAAGTTCCTCAATGTGGATTCTGCTCTAGCTTTCTCTGACACTCTGTAGAGACTTTTGGGGCCACCAATACAAAACAGCAATTCAAAGTTAATGCCTATTCCAGCACAAGGCTTCTAGGACACTGGCCTCTAGGACAACGACTCTGCCTGCACTGATTCATGCCTTTGTCATTACTCTCTTTTGTCAAATAATTTCTTGGCATCTTTCCTCACAGAAAGACTGTATAACAAGAAAAGAAACAAGCTAAAGAATGTGCCAAATCTATAATCAAGAACTTTAACAACAACAGATGCTGGAGGGGATGTGGACAGAAGGGAACCTTACTTCATTGTTGGTGGGAATGTAAACTTGTTCAACCACTTTGGAAAGCAGTATGGAGGTTCCTCAAAAGACTCCACATAGAGCTCCCCTATGACCCAGCAATCCCACTTTTGGGCATTTACCCAAATGTTTACAAACAAGACCACACTAAAGCCACCAGCACAACTATGTTTATTGCAGCAACCCAGATGCCCCTCAGTAGATGAATGGATCAAGAAAATGTGGTATATATACACAATGGAATTTTATGCCTCCATCGGAAAGAATGGCATTGCCCTATTTGTTAGGAAATGGAAAGGCTTGGAAAAAATTATATTAAGTGAAGTAAGCCAAGCCCAAAGAAACATAGGTCCCATGGTTTCCCTTATTTGCAATATCTAGTAAATGTATGAGTCAAGCAGAAAAGGTCAGATAATGTGATGTTAGGAAAATGAACCCTTAGATATGTATTTAAATGTTTTTTTTTCTTTCATGCATTTGTTTCTAACTCATTTATAAGATTATTTTTTTGTTGCTTTGTATGTCCCTCCCCCACAGAATAACCCCCGCTTTCACTATATTTGATGTCGGTATAATTTGTGGAGGAGATGGGGAAAAACAAGTCATTTAAGGATACAGGTGGACCCGTTGCAACTATGAGAAGTACAAGTTGTCATGTCGAAAACGAACTTTACAACTTTGGTGGGGGGAGGGGGAATTGGGTGAGGGGGTGGGTGGAGGCTGGGAAGGGATGTGAAGGGTAAACAAAGGAGGAGGCTGCAATGCTTGATAAGAAATGTACTCATTATCTTGCCCATGTAATTGTAACCCCTCTGTATAGTATGTTCACAAAAAATAAAAATTAAAATTAAAAAAAAAAAGAATGTGCCAAATGACATAGCAGATAGGAAGGATTACTCAGGAGGGACATCAAGATTCCTCATTTTTGAGCCTAGCATGTTCTTTAAAGTAGCTGCTATTAACGAGTATAGAGTAAGATATTTTAAAGAAGAAGACACTATATAATAAAGATTTAAAAGTGTGATTGTTCAAGTTAGAAGATAAAGGTCAATACAAATTTTTAGTTAAATTTTCTCATGCATGTACGTATGTGTGTGTGTGTGTGTGTGTGTGTGTGTGTGTGTGTGTGTGTGTGTGTGTGTGTGTGTGTGTGTGTGTGTGTGTGTGTGTGTGTGTACTGGGGCTTCAAGTCAGGTCCTCTAGCTTGTTTGGTTTTTTCCTTGAAACTGGCACCTTACCATTTGAGCAACACCTCCACCACCTCCACGTCCAGTTTTTGGTGATTAATTGGTGATAAGAGTCTCACAGATTTTCTGCATGAACTGGCTATGAACATCTATCTTCAGATTTCAGCCAGTTATGTTTTGCATTACAGGTGTAAGCCACCAGTACCTGGCCCTTTTCTCATATTTTAATGGACATGTAACTTGGTGATATATTTATGTAAGATAAAAAATATGCATTGGTATTATATAGAAATTTACAAAAGAAATCCTTACAAAAGATTGTATGTAATCTTGCTATTTATACAATCTTTTGAAGTGAAGGAAATGAAATTTACTGGATTTACTAAATCCATTGCAACATACAATGCTTGTTTATTAATATGCCCACATATTCTTTCTCATTTTAACTTGTACCTACATTTGGGAAAAATTGAAGAGATTTAAAATAGAAAAAAAACCCAGGAGCGAGAGCTCACAGAGTTCATATCAAAAACAATAGATTTTTCCCTACTGGATCATTAATGTGTTACCTAAAGCTTGTGGTTGTTTTTGTGCAAACTGAAAAATTTTCAAATCTTAGACATTCTCAGCTTTTTCCTCCTATATGGTAGAGAAGATCATTCTAAAGCAAGATGGTTTGAGTTTTTTAGTTGAAAGGTCATGTCGCAAAATCAGTGTGCTAGCTGTAATCTTAGCATGGCTTTCTCAGCAGGAGAGAAATTTAAGTATTCATGATATTGCAATTACACATACTGATCCTGTGTATCAGTAATGACCTTAAAAGAGACATGGGAAGTATGCTTTCCTTTTAGCACAAATGAAAAATACTTCTTATTCTAATCATTTTCTATTGAATTTATATTTTAATATATATTTTAATTTGATTCAACTATTAATTGGCCCTAAAATTACTGTTCATTCCTTTTGTGATTTACTTCCAGGGAGGATAATTTTGATGACACATATCTAAGTTATTAACCAGCGAATACATCAACCCTTAAGTAAATAATGACAATGTAAATATTAGATCTCATCTCTAATAAGAGTTGGGTCAGAGTACTGTTAGATATTACAGGGCATACCACAGCTTATTATCACTGTTTCCATTCTTTAATTGTAAATGCCTATTAATTGTACACTTAAGCAAGACAGAGTGGATTGAACCCATAGGCACTTTTGTGTAAAATTAAATATGATTCTTATAATTGAAGGTCAAATCAATTTTTATTCTTCTCAGTGACCCACAATACCTTCCAGTAAGTGAATCCTTCTTAAAACAACCAGCTCAATAGTAAGTAGAATATTTACCCCCTGTACTTGTAGTTGCCAATTTAGTTTAGGTATCTCTCCAGAAGTACCACTGATCTACTCAGACATTTGGTATACCTAAGGAACACACACACACACATACATATCTCATGGAAACATTTTTAGTTTTAGTTTAGTGAAAAAAATAATGAATGTGCTATAGTCAAGTTAAAAGAAAGCCCACTTCATTTCATTCTTTTAGATTCAGTAGCTAGACAATAAAATGTGGTGATGCAAAGATCATAGATTTATTATTAGGACCATTAGCTGTTATTCAGAAATTTAAGTTACATGAAATTACAGATGAGATTGCTGAAGAAATGGCTTCTCAGGAGCATACTCATGCTATGTTCCTGAACAGTGAACTCTGACAGGTGACACTCAGACAGGTGAGACAAAAACCTCCAGGGTGCAACTGAGTAGAAACATTAATGCATCTAGCCCTGAAGAAGATAAAACTCACAGCCAAGGACATAGCATGACTAGATGCAAGAAAAAATAACTATTTTAAAAACAACAAAAAGGAGAAAGTACTTTCAGTTTAAATCAAAATAAAACATAAAAGCAGAATTTTCTTTTCTAGCAGCTAAGCAAGACATAGAAATGCAAAGCCATAATGCTGAAAAGTTCAGGCACATTTATTGCTCAAATTTTGGTACTTCTGCAAAATCTGTGCTCTGGACTATATACAGGTATATATGTATTCACATACATATATGTATGTATCCATATATACATACATATACATGTTTGTACATAGTATGCATTTTGTTACATATAGTTCTGTTCATGCATTGATTCGTAGAAGTCTTTATGGAGTGTGTACACAAGAGGCCATAGCAGTGAATAAAATAGCTTTACCTCTACCCTCAAGGAACCTACATTCTAGCAGGAGACAGATGACACACATAGTAAGTATGATGGTTATTGGTGTCATGCAACAATTTGGTTAGGGGTGGTACTCTAAAAATGACATTGCAAACTTAAATAGGAATATCCTGGAAGACCTCATTAGGATAGGGGCACACAAACAATTACATAAAGGAGTTGATGGAACATGTTGTATGAGGAATTCCAGACCTCAAGGTGCTAGGATAGTGCTATGTTCAATAGAAAAGATGAAGCAGCTTGCTTGTAGTACAATGAATACAATGCAGTCTACATGACAGAAAAGATTAGGAAAAGCCTTATAGGACAGTAAAAGTTGCTTTGTTTGCTTTGCTTTGGGGGAGATTTCTGATTTAGTCACAGATGCCATTAGAAACTGTGAGCAGTGACAAGGAGCCAAGTAAAGAAGCAGAGGGTCATCTTCTAAAAAGCTTCTTGCAAAATTCAAGCCAGAGGCCATAGAAGTTTGAAAGAAGTTTAAAAGAAATGGCTAGCAAATGATCTGCTTGAAAGGTAGAGCTGAAAGGATGTGCTCACTGCTTATACATATGACCAACAAGATGAAGAAAAATGCTAAAGATGATTCCAAAATTTGAACCCTGAGTAACCTGAATGAGAGACTCACATTTTCCTATATGGCAAGAAACTGACAACAATAACAACCAAAGGAGGCAAAACTTAAGGTAACATAAACTGCATTGGAAAACATTTTTACCTTAGTGTTTCCTAATATGTACAATTTAATGAACTTGGAATTTAAGTGAGGATAGTATGGCTTAGAGACATGCATCTGAAAATGGCAAGCACAAAATTCCTATAAAACCAGGAGACTGTATGAATTTTACCACTGACAACACTGTTGATTGATTGAGAAGGGTTGGGTCTGAGGACTGAACTTTGAGGGCTTCCAGAGCTCAGATGTTGGACAAGATATGGTGACAAACCAAGAGAAGAAATGAGAGTGTAGTAGCCAGAGAGGTGAAATGAAAGCCAAGATGTGTGTTTTGGAAGTTAATTGTGGCAAATATTTACAGAACCGAGTGTTAAACAACTGTGTCAAATATTGCACATCTGTCAGTTCCAGTCTAAATACTAACCACTAGACTTAGCAGGATGACTGCCCTTTGGGATCATGAACTATAGCAGAAGGACTGGTTTACTCTGAAGTTGCAAAAGCACCACCAACTTTGCTCAACCAACATTGTTTTGTGTACAGGAAGACATAAGGGTCAAGATGATTGGTTGCTATAAACTCAAGGAAGGCTTCATCTGCACAATAAAGACAAAACATATCCATATAGACATTCAGCAAAGAAAATGAACTATCAGATGGTGACACAGAGACAGTTTAAAAATTCTTGCTTTCTATAAACAATTTGTAGTCTCACTGTTTATTTTTTATAATTTAATTGTCCTCATTGCTGCTTTTATCTGTAAAGTTATAATGACTACAGGCATAGACAAGTGATGAATCAAAAAACAACTGTTTGGTAAGAATTTTAGATACTCTGAGTTGCTTCAAAAACTGATAAACAACAAAAAAGTATAATTCTTCTGTAGTAAATATATTACGCATAACACTGTACATATGTCATAAAAATTAGATGATAACTTGATAACTATTTTGGGGAGCAGAGATCTATTATGTTTTAGGTACTTTGCTGGCAGCAGTACTATATGCTTCTTGGGCATTTGTAACAAGAGCGATAAGTAAACAGTCTCATTTCAGAAGTCAAGAATGGCTATCTGTGAAACCCAAGCTGTATTGTGGAGGAGGCAATACTATATTTTCAGCAGCTTCTTGATTGCTGTGATGAATGGGAATGTGAGCTGATGCTTAGATTCTGGAGCCTAGAAAGGGTTTTCACCCCTCTGTTTCAGCACAAAGCATCGTGACTGCTCTGCTTGTTAAAGGAGAAGGGCAGCAGGACCGTTGGCATGCCTCCCTTAGCTTTCCCACCTGATTGCACAAAGGGAAGAAGCAAAAGAGTGAGTGATCGTGGCAGGAAGAATAGAGAGGGCACTGTAAGAATGATGACCTTTAAGGAACATTAACACATAAGTAAAAAGTGGCCCAGTTAATGTCCTGGTCTCTGAATAACCAGATTAGTAATTCTCCCTTCTTGGCAAGCTCACTGGTAAAGGGATGAGCAAACTGGCTAGAGCCTCTTTCCCCAAAGACCTTAGAATTGTCTTCCACATTGTAATCCCTCTGTACAGTATTTTCACAATGAATAAAAAGACAAATAAGAATATATTACATTTGTAAAAAATAAAAAAATAAAATAAATCAGTTACTGTGATATTCTTAGTCTATGTAAGAATTGATATATATTTGCTTTTCAAGTTGTCACAAGTAGGATCGACATTTCCTGGGAACTTGCCAGAAACAGAGAATCTTCAAGTGATATCCCACATGAACTTATCAAGAATGGCTTTTAAAAGGCCTTCCAAAGTTATCAGGAGTCTCTATGAAGTTGACTAAATAGTATCTCAATTCTTTAATATCAACTATGTATCTTGGCTTATCCTAAAATTAAAAAAGAAAATATAGCCCACTTATTTATTGGGTAGTTGTTTCTTTGAGGATTTGTTGTTGGGCATTTAATTTTTTGAGTTCCAAGTATATTTTAGATATGAGACTCTTATCTGTTGTATGGCTAGTGAAGATCTTCTCTCAGTCTGTGGGCTTTCTATTGATCTTGCTAGCTATGTCCTTTGCCATGCAGAAGCTCTATAGCTTCATGCAATCCCATTTGTTCAACCTTTATTTGATTTGTTGTGTTTCTGGGTCTCTATTAAGAAAATTTTGGCCTGTGCCAAGGAGACCTAGGGTTTCTCTTATTCCTTCCTGTAATGTTTTCAGGGTATCTGCTTTGACTCGGAAGTCTTTGATCCATGTGGAGTTGATTTTGGTGCAGAGTGATATATAAGGATCTAGACTTAGTTTTCTACAGGTGATTAACCAATTTTGCTAGCACCATTTACTGAAGAGGATGTCTTTCTTCCATTCTATTTTTTTTTAGCTCCCTTATGAAAGATTAGGTGATTATAGGTCTATGGGTTCATTTCTGGGTTTTCAATTCTATTCCATTGGTCCTCAGGTCTGTTCTTGTGCCAGTACCAAGCTGTTTTGATTGCTATGGCTTTGTAGTAGAGTTTGAAATTTGGTATTGATATTCCTCCAGCGCTATTCTTTCTGTTAAGGATCCTTTTTGCTATTCAGAGTCTTTTATTGTTCCATACAAATTTTTGAATTGCTTCTTCTAGTTCTTTGAAGAATAAAATTGGAATATTAATGGGTATCACATTGAATTTGTAGATAGCCTTGGGAAGAATAGCCATTTTCATGATGCTGATTCTTTTTTTGGGGGGCCCAGTCGTGAGGCCTGAACTCTGGGCCTGGGCACTGTCCCTCAGCTCTTCAGCTCAAGGCTAGCGCTCTACCACTTGAGCCACAGTGCCACTTCCGGCTTTTTTCTTTTTGCTTATGTGGTGCTGAGGAATTGAACCCAGGGCCTCATGCATGCAAGGCAAGCGCTCTACCACTGAGCCACCTTCCCAGCCCATGATGCTGATTCTTTTTATCCTGGAGCATGGGAGGTTTTGCCACTTCCTAAGTTCCACTTTGATTTCCTTTTTCAGGTTTTTAAAGTTTTCATCGTAGAGGTCCTTCACTTCTTTAGTTAACTCCTAGGTATTTTATTTTTTGTGGGGCTGTTACAAAAGGAATTGCTTTCCTGATTTCAGCCGCACTCTTCTCATTGTTGGCATACAGAAAAGCCATTTTTTGAGGGTCAGTTTTATACCCTATTACTTTGCCAAAGTTTTGAATCAACTCAATTAATTTTGGAGTGGAGTCCATGGGATTCTTTAAATACAATATCATGTCATCTGAAAAGAAGGAGAGTTATTTGGATCCCCTTTATGTTTGCATCTTGTGTTATTGCTGTAGCTAGGCATTCTAATACTAAATTGAAGAGAAGTAGAGAGAGTGGACATCCTTGTCTCATTCTTGAGTTTAGAAGAAATGGCTTTAGTTTTTTGACATTAACTATAATGCTGACTGTAGGTTTGTCATATACAGCCTTTATTGTATTGAGGAACATTCCCTGGATTCCTAGCTTTCCTAGGGCCTTTATCATAAAGGGGTGTTGGATCTTGCCAAATGCTTTTTCTGCATCTATTGAGATAACCATGTGGTTCTTATCCTTGCTCTTGTTGATGTGATGAATTATATTAATTGATTTGCATATATTGAACCAGATTTGCATCCCTGAAATGAATGCTGTTTGATCATGGTGTATGATTTTTTTGATGAATTATTGAAGTCGATTGGCTTCATTAGAAAATGTTTCTCATTAGAAAATGTAAGTTAATTTCATTTTTTTGGAAATTAAATAAGGTTGATACCAAATTTAAGTTGTAAGTGAATTTTCACACAATTTCAAAACTATTACCAATTATAGGAAAATATGAAAATGACAAATACTTTAATATGGCTGTTCTTAAATCCAAAACATTTTATTGTGATGATAAAAACAACTTCCAATTTTTAAACTTCTAAAGTTTAATAATTTACCTATAAGTTTACCATCTAAGAAGTAATAATAAGTAATAGGATGTTTCATTGTAAGTACAGAAAATCAGTGAAATTTAATAATGAGGGAGATTTTATGTATCAATTGATTTTAAAAGTGAGTCAAGCTTAGATGGTACTGAACCAAGTGACTCAGGCCATTTGGTCAGGATGTGATTTCTTTCCTTCATCTCATTTCTTCTTCTGACTCAATCCTCAGCAAACACCCTTGGTTGTAACATTGGTTACCAGTATTCTTATGCTCTAGGTGCTTTTTTTACTTACTTCAGCAAGGAAAAAAAAAGCTTCATTTTTTCCAAGAATTTCCAGCAAAATTTCAAAATTTGATTTGTTTATACTGACAGGCCTCATGATTATTTCAAAATCAGTTATTTGCCCCCAATGATGGAATCTACCGATTTATCTAAGTTTGGTCAAATCTCCATGTTTTATCTGAGGAGGAAGTAAACTTACCTAACAGAACATAAATACCTATGAACACAATGTTTTTGACAATGGAAAAAGAATTAATTCATGCTGGGAAGCCAGCATATAAACATTCAGTATAGCAACCCAAGGAAAATAAATGAATGAATTACTTTCTGCTAGTGGGTGCATTTCCACATTTACATAAACATATATTAAGTTGAGGGAGAGATACCTAAGGTCATTCTAGATAATATTTAAGAGAATGGTGAGTTGAAGAGTTCCTAAAATAAGCTAGCTTTTGTGACTTAGAAATATGGCTCTGTGATCAATCTGAACAAAATTAATTTTTAAACAGTTCAACCATACAAATACTTTTCCTTACTTTTAAAATTCATTCATTTTTATTTGCTTTCCATACTGCAGGCTTATTATCTCTCTAAAACAAAGATGCACTGAAGTTTATCTCTGATTAGAAGCATTTTGTGATAACTCATTACTAATAGGGTAAACTCTGAAATCTTTCTATAATGGTCTTTCTGAAAAATCTGTTTCTAATAATTTATGCCTCTATTCCTTTAATTCCTCATGTCTCCCCCTGTTCGCCATGTTCTTGTCTCTGTGAATTTTCCTCCCTCTCAGGCCCACCAGGCATTTGCGTAAGTCCTCACTTCTGCTCATTTGTGTTTTTACTGGAACACCTCTCCTCTATTAGCCTCATATCTTACCCATGCTTCTTATACTATGAGGCAGGCATGAGTCTCCTTTCAGCTCCTTTCTGCCTCAGTGCCACTATAATTGTACTTATCACATTCACAGTGTTATTACTGGTTGCATCTTATTTTACTGTGAACTCATTGAAGATGTGAAAATGCTTTATTCGGACTTTTTGCAGTTAGCAACTAATACACAGAAGTCTCAGTAAATGCATAATGAATTAAATTTCAAGGTACTAAGATAATTAGAAGCTTTGCATTAAAGAAAGTTTTTTTTAAAACATTGAGGATTATAAATTCAAATTACTTGTTTGACACAACATATCATGGCAACACATACATTTGATAAGAACTTGCTTCTCAAAGGAAACAGTTGTTTTCAAGTTTTACTATTACATTAAGTATGTATTAAAACACCTCATAATTGATGAAGTGGTTGTTAACATAAGAGTTGTTTCTAAGCTGAGTTCATTATTGAATTTGTTGCATATCTAGTTTCTTAATAGGGGAAAAGAGTTGTACTGTAAAACAGAAATACAATCATTACTGTCTGTAGTGGACTGGTTTCCAGAACCCCAAACAATCTTCAGAGGCTCAACTCACTTAAGTAGCTTTAGAATTTAGATCTTATCCTATATATAGTATCTGATGCAATGTAAATGCTACATAAACAGCATTGTTTAGAAAATAATAATGAGGAAAAAGATTGTACATGTTCAATACAGAGTGTTTTGATATATTTCTTATCTGAGAGTTGTTGAATTGGAGGATGTAGAATATGTGGACATAGAAGATTGAAAGACAATGAATGATGTATGCCATAGTTTTAGTAATAATTTTCCAGATATTTTGAGAAACATTGTATCTTAGGTTTGATGATAACATAGAATTTTAAGTTTCACAAAAGATTTCACTTGTCTTTATATTTCAGAATGTACACTAAAAACATTTTCTCCCTTAAAAGGCTTCCAAAACACTTTTATATATTAGGTAGTTTAAAGATAATTCTTTAAATTGTTACTGTAAAGGTGATTTGGAGAGGGGTTACAGTTACATAAGTCAGGTAATGAGTACATTTCTTTTTGAACAGTGTTACCTCCCCTCATTTTCTCCCAACCTTCTTCCCCCACAAGTTATATAGTTCATATATAGAGTGTCTAGTGAGTATCACTGCTGCATTTGTTCAGCATTTGTCCCACCATTTCTGTGCTCCCCCTTATCCTCCTCAAAACAGATAAACTTACAAACAGAAAACAAAAAGAGCAACAAAGGAAAAAAATCCCTTTTGTTTCCATTTCTTGGAGTTCGTTTGATAAATATTTTATATGGTCATATACATACAGCTATTGAGCTGTTGTGATCCTCTCCTAAGAATATCCTCTTTTGGTCTCACTGTGTGAATGTTTAGGAACCTATATAATTTATCATGTCCAAGTATATTTTCTTTTGACTTTTAACATCAAGTGTGTTAACTTATAGATTTATAGGCACATTCTACTTACCACAATAAGGGAAAATATACAAACTATGCTTCTTTGGTTTACTTCACTTAATGTAATTTTTCTAAGTCTTCCATTTCTTTATGAATGCTATAATATCATTCTTTCTGATAGGAGAGTAGAATTCCATGTTGTATATATACCACATTTTCTTCATCCATTTGTCCATAATGGGCATCTGGGTTGATATCATATCTTGATGATGGTAAACAATGCTGCAATGAACATGGTTGGGCTGATAGCTTTAGTGTAGCCTTGTTCGTGATCTATTGGATAAAACCCAGGACTGGAATTGCTAGGTCATAGGGAAGCTCTGTTTAGTCTTTTGAGGAAGATCCGTACTGCTCTCCAGAGTGGTTGAATAAGTTTCATTCCTACTAGCAGTATACTAGTATATTCTTTTGACAACATACTATTATCAGTTACATATTATTGTTAGTGTTCTTGATAATAGTCATTCTAATTGGGATGAGGTAGAATCCCAATGCTGTTTTGATTTGCATTTCTTTTATGGCCAGAGATGTTGAACATTTCTTCATGTATCTATTAACCATTCTTACAAGAAGATAATTTTGTGTTCTTGGTTCTGGAGGTTAGAGATCAAAACTTGAAGCTTTTGGAATAATTGGTTTATTCTGAGTTTCTAACATTGGTTTGCATATGGTTACCTTGGTATGTCTTCACATGGTTTTCTATTTGGTATAATCTCTCCTCTTAAAAATATCAGTCCGATTAATCTTTCAGTGTTTAATCACCAATTGTCTGTTCTTGGTGAATAATACAAATTATAAGCAGGAAGATAAATAATATAGTCAAAGGAATCAGATTCAAGTAATAACTAGATAAGCAGTCTATACTCTCTCAGCAGCACTATCCCAGTTTTTGAAATATAAACAAAATAAAAGCCATCAGATTTTCTTTTGGTATTTTGAACCAAATTTATCTTTGAAACTTAAAATTTGGATGATTTTCTCCTTTCCAATATTGTTATTTCTTATGACTGAAGATATAGTTTAATGATGCCCAATACATTCAACATTTAAGAATGTTTTGTAATATTCTTTAGAAAACACAACATAAAACATAATTATACTTGCAATTTAATCGTTGATATTTGGCACAGTGAAAAATTTACTCCTTCAAATTTCATGAATCAAGTTTTACTATGGTTTAGACCCAAAACTAAGGTAAGAATGTAAATTAGTGAGTCTTTTGAAAATAGGTGTTTCAAAAGGCATATGCAATCTAGCATTTGAAACATTTAGCATTTGCTAGTAAAGCATATTGTCATCAAAGATTTTTAGTGCTATGGGCAAGAAAACAATTTTTATTTTTAAAAATGTGATCATATTCTTGAGACCGAGACAATATGAATTATGGTTAAAAGCAGAGGCTGTGAAATCAGCTCTGAGTTCAACCTGACATCTGCAAAATAAAAGAAACGATTATAGAATTTTTGTGTTACCTGAAACCATCACATAATTAGATAATGTAATGCCAACTTGTTATAACTTATTATAAATACTAATTTGTTAACTTGTCCTTAAATTTAAGCTATCCAAAATTCAGTGGTGGGGGTCATTCCCCTAGAAAATAAGAATGGTGCATTTGGATAAAAATTCATCCTTCATTAATAAGGACATGCTTTGAGAATCAGAAGAAGAAAAACAAAGACTAGCAGGGCCTAGCTCCTGGGATAAAGATTAAAAACTCAGCTTATGAGACACATTATAATTATAGTTTTCCCAGAACTTTTACATCTGCTTTGTCACATGACCCTCAAAAGGACATGATATGCTAATTAGAAGAGGTTTAAAGAAATCTATCCTTGAGAATTTTAAAAATAAATGAATATGAAAAGGGGATTTACTTCCCTAATGTTGCTGGGCTAGACTGTGGAAAAGCTAGATGTGATGATAACTTTGTCCTTGTTCCCCATTGGGTCAGCTGTTTACTTGTATCTTTACTTAGACGAAGTATTCAATAAATGTCTCTTCATTGCCTGATGTAGACATGTATTATTTTAATAAGAAATTTGAAAATTGCAAGTTATCAAACTTAGCCAAAAAAAATCTCTAAACTATTTTAGAACATAAATGTCCTCTAAAATTACTTCTCTGGTTTAGTGTCTTGAGTTGGCCACAGTTGTGTTGGCTACAGTCCAATCTTGAAATGTTATTCTTCTGATGAGAGGCTGGGATAATCAGGCGATGACGGCGAGCAACAGCACAATCTACTTATGGTACTTTGTGGTGCTTAGAGATAAGAGTCACTACAACTCCCGAAGTATCATAAGCTTTGACTTCTGTAAATGCGAAGGGACCCTGCATAAGGCATTTCTAAGAGATTAACTTGATTTTCTAAGTGAGAAATAGAACCTCAGAAGCAATAAAATTATGGAACTGTTGATGTTTGTTCTTAATCCAAATCAATAATTTAATCCTCATATAGGTTTAAAAATCAATGTTTTATTTTATTTTTAATATAAAAATCAATCTTTTGGGACAAACACAACCTTTACGTGAATATTTTTATCTCCTGAAGTACTGTCAAGTACTATATCTTTATTATCTTTAAAAAGAAAATGTGAATTCTAGGAGAATGGCAGACTGACACTAAAAACTTAAGACTTCCAGTTTTCTCAAGACATGCAAATGGAGAATTGGTTATAAAGCAGAAGCTAAGTTCCTGTGCTAGGGTTTGCAAGGATATCACAGTTCTCCAAGGTCTATAGTCACAGCAGTTGAAAGAAAAGAAAATTATGCATACTATATAGAGACAATAGCCAAAGGCATATAAAATGGGGATAACGCACAGGTGATATTGCAAAGACTGAGTTATTGCAGTGAGACATCATATAAAAATGGTGGGGATAAGAATTGAAGCTCCAGAATTTGTTTAAGGCAGAGTACTGACACAACTGCATATGTCTTAAGAAAATTGTTTAATCTCTCTGAATTTCAAAAGTGAAGCAATAATTGTACCATCTCATGAGGGGTTTTTTGAAGATTAAAAAATGCATTTTGAAGCAGTTGCATAGTTTTTGCACATACTGGATACTCAGTGAAAAATTCCCTGCCACATTATTAGTCAATAGAAAATGATCTATTGTATTATTTTCTATTAATTTCAAAAAGAAGGTACAAAATTTTGTCAATTACAGCCAAAATAGAACATTACCTAAATATACATGCTGAAATTAATATTGAAAAAGCTAATTGATATAGTTATGCATTTTTTTTCTTTTAAGCCCAAACAAAAGCAACTATGAGTGAGTGAACAGAATCTCCTTTCACATAATCTTCCTAATTAATTAAAGAACTAATAACTTAATTTAGGAGGCTTTTTCCTATAGCACTTATAAGGGTAAATGTAATTCAGTAAATTGAGATTCAAATTTTATTAAAAGATTAATAAATTTGAAGTTTATTGTTCAATTAAATTCAATATATATTTATTGAAGGTCTACAAAATGCTCATAATTTAATCTTACCCATCACACATGATTAAAGCTAATATGTTTTAAATTAAATCCATGCAAAACATTATACAAGAATCATATTCATTAGAAATAGCACATACAGATCTATTATCTACTACTAAATGTTATGCATCAGCCTATACACTTGTTCCTCTAGAACACTATGGAAAGTTAGATTTTAGTTACTTTGGGAAATGAAACCAGTCAAGAACACAATCAAATTTGTCCCTTACTTCTCAACCTGGCACATAGCTTGGTAATGAATACTTGACTGAAAATCAGCAAAAATCATCCACATACATCAACACCCAAACTACCAATTTCCCTGAGCCAACTGCGCATGCTCAGGTGACTTGAGTCCTGTACTGCTTTCTAAGCAGTCTCTCTCTCACCCGCGATTTTCTTCGCAGTAGTAAACCATTTGCCCTGAGTTTGAGAAATAGGTAACATAAGCCCATGCATTTTCTATTAAATATACATGTACATCTTATTAAAACAAAAAAGGCATACAAATTAGAAAGTTCAAGGTATTAAAATAATTAAACCTCTGAAATCCATTTCCCTTTGATATTCTGTCAGCTAGTGATCTGTGTAGTCTTTCTGAGAAGAGAGAGCTTTACAAAACAACAATCAAACTGCAATCGTTCTCTCAGTTAACCTAGAAGTTAACATAACTGTGACCACGGCCCATTGAACTTAACGGCTTGCTTGTCCGGGAATTGTAGACAAGGCTTTGCAATAATCATTTTATACCCGAGTGCTGTGGACCAGTTCTTTATCAATTGTTTGGAAATAAGTCAATCCCAAATGCCCGGCTCCCCACATGAAACGACAAAATGTTGAAGAAGTTGATTGTCCTCCTCAATTGCAGAATCATGAGGGGGAAAGCTGATGAGGTCATCTGCCGTGACATGCAGAATGATAATGAAGTTGGGGACTTAGCGCCTTTGGTAAGAGTGAGGAGGTGCTTTACAGCTTTTCTAAACAAAGCAGAAGTAAAGCTGCCCGGTGACTGAAAGCTGGCTTTGTAGTTTCATACCGAAGTCCTGATTTTACAAGCAGGAAAACAGGCAGGAAAGACCACACCATTCTGTGATGTGAAAATATTTCCTACCTACTTTCCGTATGGCTGTTATAAACCCATTTCTTTTTGTCTAAAAATGTAATAGAAATTCTATACTGTGAACAATAAAAAAGGAATTACACTTTGGTGAAGGAATAGTAAAGGTTTCCAGCACTTTCATAGGCCAACCAAATGTCTTCTTCTCCCATGTAAATGCAGTAAAAGGATATCCGCATTAAATTAGAGGATTTATAGTCGGCAGAAAAACGAAAGCACATAAAGATCACTTTTGCATTAAAATTTGGTTTTCTCTCCTTGCATATATTTTTTTAAAAATATAGGTGCCTTTTTACTAATGAAGTACATCAAAGCATACTATGTTCTGCATTTTGTGAGAACTAGGCAATTTATAAATGCTATTCACATTTAATTAGTCGTCATTTCTTCTCCATAAGCATATTTACTCGGATCTCTTGTTCCTACGGCAACCCGGTGAGTACTACAGCTACAAGAGCAGCCTAGACTAACCTAAAAAAGGACAGAGATTAATGAGCAGGCTCAATATTAAGACTATAATGCAAAAGACCCAGCACTAAGATTGGAGAGAGGACCATTACAAAGAAACTTCAAATAACAATCTCTTATTTCAAGGGGCCTATTTATAGCAGCACAGATCTTATTTATTCAAGAGTGCCTATAGTATACAGCAAGTATGAGAGATGACTCATTTAATTCTGAGTTCTGCTTAATTGGGTAACCATTCAGGTACAGTGTTACATATATATGAACATATACACACACACATATAATTATACTCAGATTAGCACACTTATCAAAGGACTATATAAACAATATTACAAGCAGTTTTACTTACAGATTTTTTTCCTTTAAATATAGCACTAGTGTTAAAAATTGGTAGTCTTTGAAATTAGCTCTTTATAAAAAAGAAAGATTCTGGATCTGAATATTGATATTATTTTAATATCTCTGACCAAGTGTTTATTCCATTTCTAGTTGTCAACTATTACTAAAGGCTTGACAAAAACAAATGAATTGTTGAAGGACCCAGAATAGACAGAAATAGGTAACAGAAATTTTCGATATGCTCCTTAAATTCTGGTTACATGTGATATATTTTTTTTTAAGATTTAAGTGGGAGGAATAAGTATATAAGAAACTGAGATCTGAATAGGGTATTTTTTTTTAAAAAAGAAGTTTTATAGTTTCTGCTAGAAACAGAGTAGGAATAATTTTTTAAAAAAATATTTAACCTTAGAGGAAAAATTAAGATATAACAAACAAAACCTCCCAGAATCCAACTAATTTTACTTTGCATGATGCAGATGGGTAGCAAAGACACACTGTATCTCAAATACATTTCAAGATGTATAATTACATCCTGAAATCTCCCTCTGTCTGAAAACAATACTGTATGTGATACACACAATGGGTATAACAAAGGGCAAGTTAGAAATTATATAGTCCTCGTTACCAAATTTTGTTCAATGAAGTGACAATGGATAGTTTAATCTTGCTACAGCAAAGAGGCAATCATAGCACTATTAAAACTTCTCCATCATCCTATTTAGGGGCAAAAGTAAAAACAAATTATTCATTTTTGGCCGTTCTCAATGCTTTCTTAACTCTAACTTACAAGCAACAAGTAAAACTGAATAGCTTTCTGCAGCCCTCTCTGTTATATCTGATTAGAAGACATGGCTCGGCATCTGTTTATGAGACAGGGTACAGCTCATGTACTAAGTCAGGGCAAATTCAGTGTGTGGCTGCCATGCAGTCACAAATGTTCATTTTAGTTCAATCAGAACATGTCACACTCGTTTCCATTTAGATGCAGAGGGGCAGTTGCAAATGTGAATTAATTTGTACATTTTCTTTAGAACTGGAAGTTAATAGTGAAAGTGTTTAATATGGCTTTATAAATAAATAAAGAAACTACTTCATAAAATTAATCTGGGCAAATAGTAACGGTCAGCCAATCCAAATACAGCTGTCTAATATGCAATCTTGGTTAAAGAATTTATGAGTTTCTACCTGTGACTTTTCTCTGTGGGAAAACACCTTTTCCAGCAACTATTGTCTATGCCCTGAATTAATTATGCTCCACAATTAAATCACGAGGCATTTCTTTCCCAGATAATCTCTGAATTTGAGCACAGCAGTTCTATAGGTACTTTTGTGCCTGTATGGGAGTATTTTAATACCAAAGAACACAGCAACTGAAATGCCATTCCCTGGGTTTTATGAAAAAGCAATATAGGAGAGTAAATAGGGCAAATACCAACAACAAAGAGCCCCCCACTTGGAATCAAACAGTAAATGCAAATAGAAAGCAAGACAGCTAAGGGCAAACACTGTGGTCTGAGTATTCCTTCCTGAAAATGCTCATCGTCCTGCTTTAGGCACGAATATTCTGTTATCTTAAAATATATGTATATCACAATCGGCCATCAGTGAATCTTTGTTGCATACCTTCCTAAATAGAATTAAAACCCTGTCCCAGCGCCCCTAAGACATGAACACTGAATCCTCTCGTCACCAATAATCTGCACAGAAGAGCAGCTAACTTCTTAAATAACCACAATTAAATTTCACACACTCTTCTCTCCCTTCCTGCTTTTTCAAACGTGGGGTTATTTATCAGAGAAGAAAAACTCGAGGCTGCATCTTCAGAAAGCAGCCAGGCACTCCTAACCTAATTAGCATTAGCCACCTCTGAAAATAAATCCCCAGGATCCTGCGGCTCCAAAGTCACCCCCACCCCCATCTCCTCCACACATCTAGCACCAAGGCAAAACTGAACTGCTCTTCCTGCCCTGACCCCCAGAAAACAGCACTAAAGAGGGATTTGCTACGACCTTCCAGGAAATCAGGTAAACCAACAACACAGGAGTGGTGCAAGTGATTTGCTTTGTCTGTGTTCAAACTTCAGACCTGCCACAAAATACAGCCCAGAAGCTGCCTGGAAGCTTCAGTGTTCAGAAAGCTCAGAAAAGAATAGAGATTTGCAGATCTGATAATGAGCCAGTTAATGACATAAATGATACCTCAAGAACCTCACTAAACCATCCAGGTCCTACAATTTAATCTGTAATAAATACTCCTGCATCATTGCGAGATGGCTGCTCATAATGGCAAATGAAATATGCTGGTATGATAGGTACAATAAATCTGGATTTTCCTATGGTTCCCTCAGGCTAGAACAATATGTAACCACAGTGCGCACTGTCAGGATGAGCAGATCTCAAAGCCATCATAAAATCTAAATGGGGACTAATTAGGAGGCCCTTCCCTTGCAGAGTTACTATTTCTATTGACATTTTCCATGCATGAGCCCCTCCATAACATCATAAGTCACCAAGATAAGAACTCCCTAGATTATAGGGAAAAAGCTTTAATGGAGAAGTTGAACTCAAAGGCGATGCATAAATTTTCCTTTTGATTCTATGGGAAGTCTATGTTCAGTACTTTCTTTACAAACTTTCAAGCCATGAACAGGGTACTTTTTAATCCCTCTGCACACTTATTTCCTGTCTGCTTAGCTCCAGTCTCTCTGCTTCAAGAATGTGAGTGTCAGGTGGTACCTAGGGATGACAGTAAAGAGAGTGAGCTGTATGTAACACTGATGGTTATGGGTAAGGAGAGGGCCAAGGAGTGGACATGGCAAGAGGGCTTCTGGGTTGGGCCTTTTGGCTTGAAGATTCCTAGCTCCCTGAAAGTCACTGAAAATCAGACTTTACCAACGGTCTTTCATATACCAAACAGAAAGGGATAGATTTCCCTAAACTGTACCTTCCCATGCAGTGAATTGCATTATTTCTTTTGATAGCATAGGATGCCCTAAGTTCTTGGGAAAATATGATGGGGATTGTGTGTGTGTGTGTGTGTGTGTGTGTGTGTGTGTGTGTGTGTGTGTGTATAAGTGCATGTGTGTAACTTTGTGCTTGGCTGGAGTGGGCATGAGACAAGACTATTAGTATCATATAAACTTTCTGTTTTTGTCTTCTGTGAATGAGATGGCAAGTCACAACATTTCTGAGAAACAAAATCTTCATTTAAAGAATGAGAACAAAGTTAATAACATCCCTAAGCACATTGTGTTAGAGTATATTGGTGAATAATTTGAACCTATCTATATTATTACTTATACAATTTATTATTTAATTTCAAAGGAATAAAGTGAGGAAAATTATATGGAAAGATGATCCAGCATTTCTTATTTCTCAGTCTTTGTTTTATGAAAGAAGAAAATCCAAATAATGTTAGGGTTGGGTTGTCTTATGAAATATAAGCCTCACTAGTTTAATTGCCTGCAAGCATTATCTGACTATCTAGTGGATATTTAGTGAATAGTTCTAGCCACAAGAGATTTGTCAAATCTGGGTTTCAGATTAAACTGATACTATCTTAGTAACAGTTTTCTGTGTATATCTATTCATTTTTACATTTATGTGTAAACTGCTTTGAATTCTTATCTTCCACTGGGGCTGAGTTTGAATCTTAGTTTTATCATTATTCTTGCCAATTGGACTTCTATAAACTTCTCTGAATACATTTAATTTATCTTAACCACCAAATTTCAATCGCTATCATTTCAAATGGAAAATTGTAAGAGTTCAACATGTCCTTAGACAATGAATTAATTACTTTTGTATCAGTCTAGTTTTTATTCCCATAATGAAATATCTAAGATGGGATAACATTATGAAAAAAGTTTTATTTCTGTCATAATTCTGAAGGTTACAAGACATGGCATTAGCATCATCTGGGCAAGATGAAAGCTATATGGCAGATATGCTCACCTTCATGTGAAGGAAGAAGTATCACATTGCCAGACAGAAAACCAGAGATAATAGAGATCACATTAGATATCTCCACAATAGTTATCTTGGGAGAGCTAACATGGAGGTCCCACAAGAACACCTTAACCCTTTCAAAGTGCGGTTCATTCTTCTAATGACCTAATGGCTTCCCATTAGGCTCCTTCTCTTAAGGTCCATATGATCTCGCAGCATTGCCACGTTAAGGACCCAGTCTCCCAAAATAAGAACCCTTGGAAAACACCCTAAAACCATATTCATACCATAGCAAGGAGTTCGAAATTCAGATAAAAGAGAGATTTTTCAGGAAGGACTGGTTACCAGGTGAGAGGTAATGGGAGCTGAGACCAGGATTTTACATGTTGGTAAAGTGGGTAGATGTGGGAGCAATTTTGAAGGCATGATAGATAGACTTGGTGAAAGGATTCAATGAGTATTGGAATGAAAGGCAGGCCTGAGAAAAGGAAGGTTATTCTTTTAAACTTTTATGTGATAATTATTAAAATGCTGATAACATTTTCATGTTTCATAGGCCACAGAGTAACATTTTTTTAATTTTATTTTATTTGTGAACATACTGTACAGAGGGGTTACAATTACATGGGCAGGATAATGCATACATTTCTTACCAAGCATTGCAGCCTCCTCCTTTGGTTTACCCTTCACATCCCTTCCCAGCCTCCCCCCTCCCCCCCCATCCCAATCCTTCTCCTTCCCCCTCCTTGCCCCCTCCCCCCCCCCCCCCCGCACCCACATTGTAAAGCTCGTTTTGGACATGACAACTTGTACTTCTCATTGTTGCAACAGGTCCGCCTGTATCCTTAAACAACTGGTTTTTCCCCATCTCCTCCACAAGTTATACTGACATCAAATATAGTGAAAGCAGGGGTTATACTGTGGGGGAGGGACATACAAAGCAACAAAGAGATAATCTTATAAATGCGTTAGAAACACATGCATGAAAGAAAAAAACATTAAAATACATATCTAAGGGTTCATTTTCCTGACATCACATTATCTGACCTTTTCTGCTTGACTCATACATATACTAGATATTACAAATAAGGGAAACCATGGGACCTATGCTTCTTTGGGCCTGGCTTACTTCATTTAATATAATTTTTTCCAAGTTTTTCCATTTCCTAACAAATGGGGCAATGTCATTCTTTCTGATGGAGGCATAGAATTCCATCTGGGTTGGGGCATCTGGGTTGGTTCCATATCTTAGCTATGGTAAATAATGCTGCTATAAACATTGTTGTGTTGGTAGCTTTAGTGTGGTCTTGTTTGTAAACATTTGGGTAAATGCCCAAAAGTGGGATTGCTGGGTCATAGGGGAGTTCTATGTGAAGTCTTTTGAGGAACCTCCATACTGCTTTCCAAAGTGGTTGAACAAGTTTACATTCCCACCAACAATGAAGTAAGGTTCCTTTCTGTCCACATCCCCTCCAGCATCTGTTGTTGTTAGAGTTCTTGATTTTTGCCGTTCTAACTGGGGTGAGGTGATATCTCAATGTTGTTTTGATTTGCATTTCTTTTATGGCTAGGGATGTTGAACATTTCTTCATGAGGACACAGAGTAACATTTTTGAATGTACACAAATTTAATGTCCTCAGAAGATACTGATTGGATATATACAATGTGGCAGGCACATAATGACCAACTTAGGTAAGGTCCATTATCTCTTTTATCAAAGAATCATGAACTAATGTGAAATATCTACTGAATATGCAAATAAAATGTTTTAAATTTAAGAAGTAGAAAATTAAAATACTTGTACTGTGTCAATCCAAAAATATCCATTATAGTTCAGACTCATTCATTTCAAGGGAAAATAATTCACTACAAATGACAAAGATGGAAATTTTCAGTGATAGTTTGTTTTAAATTGTATTTTATTAAAAGTGTGTTTGGCTAAAGTTTGGATTATTTACTTGAGACTAAATTCAGCCATTACTTCATAACTTCTTTGGATATCTTTGTTATATAATTTTAACCAAAATTCACAATAAGAATACCCAAATCTCATTTTTTTTTAATTTTTGAGAATTCATTCCACTTTTGGCTCATGTAGCAAAATGTTATGCCTGAATGTATCTACCACAAACACACATAGACTTCAAAGTCTACTTTTATCACTTTTGAGACTATTTTTGCTAATTTTTATTCTAAAATTTCTCATTCATTAAAACATATTAACAATAATTAATCCAGAAACTAGTCTTCTTCTTTCTTACCTTTTAGACACAGAGAGTAATTAATCTCTAGTAGTATCTCTAGTCAGAATAGAATGACTTACTACTCCATGGTAACGAATGGCACCAAAATACAATTTTATTTCTCATTCTTCAAAATCCTTCCACACTATCTGCCTTTGAGATGATTCAGTATTTCACCCATTCTTGTTTTTATGGGTCTTCTAGTTGCAAATATGTAAGGCAGGTCAGAAAAAAAAAGGCAAGTAGTTAACTAGAGATTCTTCCATGTTTTTGTTCAGAAGTGATATATATCTCCTCTTTCCACAATCAATCGGCTAGAACAAATCCTATAGTACAGTTCCAGTGCCAGAAACCTGAGCATACAATTTCATCTACGTCTCTAAGGTCAAGTAAGCATGTTTACGTTCCTTCTCAATATGTTTCCTGTGTTTTCACCTTGATTACAACGCTAAGGACCTCTCATTATCCATGGAACACTACCTCTAATCCAAATTTACCTGCATCTTGCTACACTGTGCAACTTCTCACCCATACACTTGGCTCAGCCAGATGGGAATTTGCCTGCCATGCTCAGTCCTTCTCTTCCTTTCTCACAGGCAGTTATCCTGGGGACAGAGGGCAGGACCCATCCTGTCTAGATGGCATCACAGATCCGCTGATCCACTGAGCCACAGATAGTCCTTGGTACTACCAGAGCGCTCAACACACATTTTTTTAATGACGATTTTTTCTTCTTAATATATATTTTTTATTGTAAACATACTGTTCAGAGTGGTTACAGTTACATGAGCAAAGTAATGAGTCCATTTCCTATGAAGCATTGTTACACCCTCCTTTATTTTTCCCCTACCATCCCTTCCCTCCCCCACCTCTCCAACTCCTCCCTCCACTGTCCCCCCATCCCTGCAAAGTTGTAAAGTTTGTTTTCAACATACTGTCTTGTATGTCTCATTATTACAATGGGTTATCCTGAATCCTTATTTCAGCATTTTGTGGTTTCCCTTCCCCTCCCCAAATTAAAAAAAATGTATATTTTTAAATGTATATTTAGAAAATGTATATTCCAATGCAGGACATTGGAATCAAATACAGTGACAATAGGAATTGTATCATGGGGGAAGAACATATGAAGAAACAACAAAAAAATCACATAGTACGTTATAAGTACATTTAAAAGAACAGAAACAAGTACAAAAAGTCTTGTGTCCCTATCTTGGTCAACATACATTTGAGAGTCTTCATTCTATTAGCACATCAAAATAGTTTTAATTGAAGCTTTAACTTCTGTATTAAAGGTTCACCAAGGACAAAAACCATGTAATATTCATCCTGTATCTCCAGCACCCAGTACAATGCCTGGCACATAGAGTTTTATACATATTTGTTGAACTTAATTATTTTAATCACACAAATGAAGATTCCTAGATGTCTTAGATTAAAGTAATTGTTGTGATCCTTAAATACATGATCCACCCAATTATTAACTTAAAATATTTTTCCAGGAAACTACATATGTAATAGAAATATTAAGATGAATTAATAATTTGAAAAGCAAACATAGTATAAGTTTACTAGTATGAAAATTGTACTTTCCCTTTTGATATAAAGAAGTAGAATGGACACCATATTTAATATCTTCAGGATTTATAACCAGAGGTAGATAGACATAAAGATATAATAAAATGGATTGCTTAAAGAGTCAATTGACAATTCAAAGAATTAAAAAACATATGAAGTAATGAAAGTCCTAAATTCAAGATAATAATACTCAACGAAGTTGGTGGCACATGCCAATAATCCCAACCACCAGAGAAGAGGTGGCAGTAAAATTTGAGGACCAGTTGGATTCTAACTACAAGTCTCTATCTCAAAGAAGATAATAGTAATAATAAGTGATAGCTAATTTTTATTGAAACAAATCAATGCAACTATTTACTAGTCATCAGTGTAAGTATTTTAGATGAATTATTTTATTGAATCTATATAATTATGCTATCAAGTGAACACTGATTATATTCCCATGCTAGAGATGAGGAAACTGATTCTGAGAAGTTAACTAATTCACCCATTTTCAAAGCTCTCAAATGGAAGTGTCGAATTTGGAAATAGGTGAAAATATCTTGATGTTATTAGCTAATACAATATTTTTTCTTATTGAAATTGTCAAAAAAATCTTACTGATTTTTTCCTATTATCCCATTCTATTAGATTACAAGAATTTAAGGACTTCTTTCAATATAGTAATGACATCCTGACTTGATATATTGTACTTAAAAAAAGAACTAGTCACACTAACGTGAATAGACATTAGCACTTATCCCTAAATTGCTTTTTCTCTAGGGTCTTTTGTTCTGGGTATGAAGTTTTGTCCCCCAATTTGGGTCAAGCTTTTATTATCTCAGTTTTCAAGTTAATTTATTTTCTTAGATGACCTACAGTATCTTATCCTAATGACAGCCATCAGGCCCTTCGAATGACCTTCTCATGATTAACCTTTGGGATGCCTAGGGTCATCCCAATAGTAAGCTTTATACTTTAAAATGTAAATCTAGTCATCTGGGACATCTAAGTAGTTAATCATCCTCTCTCAAAATGAATGATTCATACAGGTTTCATATGGATTTCATGTGTTTTCTGTTGGCATTTGTTGAGTGCAAGTTGTGTGTAAAATAAAATAACATAATAATTCACAAATACAGTACAATAACATATAAGCTTATCTCATTTATTACAATTCATTTTATTTAACCTTGTCTTTTTAAAAAAAAATTCATGGTTTGCTTAACACAGGCAACCCTGTGTTGGGAGTGGTATGTACTTTGATTTTTTTTTAGGTAGAATGCTACTGCACACTTAATAAAGTACAGTATACTATAACTTTGATATGCACTGCTTCTCCCAAAATGTGTTACTTGCCTTACTATGATATTCACTTTGTTGCACTGATGTAAAACTGAAGCCATAGTGTTCCTGACATATTGCTTGTTCATGCACATGCACACACAATGCACACATACTTTAGACTTCCACTTTTCAAAATTATTGAGGAGTAAGGTGCATGCACTAGCCTTGAAAGGTTAGGTCTTGCTGCTGCACCAAATATCCTCAAATATCCTCAAATTTTCAATGCTTTAATGTAAAATGGATTATTTTCAATCATAATATATTAACATCATTTTGTATATATAATTAATGGTGGTGGTTGGAAGATGTATTATACTATAAGGAGGTTAACACTTAATGATAGCTGTTGGACTCACTCAAATTTCTCAAGGTACCTATACTACCTGTCATGATTTTTGAAACTTGCCTGGGGGTTAATTGAGTCTTTATGATAATGAGACCTAAAAACTGTGGTTGTCCTAGAGACAAGATCAATCCAAGACAGATATAACTTTCATTAATCTTATTCATAAGAATGTTTTCTTTATTAAGGAAGCACCTAGTATCTTACCTAGATGGGACACAGGAATAACCAAGAAAAAGGAATCCTTCAAGCTCGAAACAGTCCCCCAAACCTCTCCTTGGTCAGGAGATCATCTGAACCTTGAGTGTTTATGAAGCATGCCAGTGTCCTGCTCCATTTCTTTTTTTTTCTTTTTTTCTTTTTTTCTTTTTTTTTTTTTTTTGTTGTTGCTCATGGGGCTTGAACTCTGGGCCTGAGCACTGTCCCTCAGCAATTCAGCTCAAGGCTAGAGCTCTACCCCTTGAGCTACAGTGCCACTTCTGGTTTTCTGGTGGTTTATTGGAGATTAAGAGTTTCACAGACTTTCCTGCCTGAGCTGGCTTTGAACTGCAATCCTCAGATCTCAGCCTCCTGAGTAGCTAGGATTACAGGCATGAACCACTGGCGCTGGGCTTCCTGCTCCATTTCTAAGAACACTAGTAAACTGTTAAAACATCAGACAGAGTTGAAGATTTGTCTTTGACTTGAATTGAATAAAAGAGGGAAAGTCACCCCTATGCAGTTAGGACCACTGAAGAACTTTGAAGGTTACAAGGTCTCTTCTAAGTGAGTGAGGCAGGTGTATAAATATCACAGGATATAGTTCCACAAAAACTTGAGCCAGAAAAGGGATGATTGAATGGTACAAAAGCCCATAAGGCTTCTGAGTCAGGGTCTTGCTATGTTGCCTAGGCTGGTACTGAATTTGGAATACTCCTACCTTTTGAAGTGCTGGGATTATAAGTGTGTAGCACTCAATCTGACTTCTGAACCATGTATCAATCTTTCTTCAAAGTATGGGAAATCTCTTCAATCCATGGAGGCACACCTGTGGATAGGTGTCCATTATTTCACTTGGTCTCAGTTTTATAGTGTACTCTTTAGGAATTTACTGGGGTCGAAGGAGAACTACACTAATCTCTCCTGAGGATGATGCCTATGGTAACACCTCTTATAGATTCTATCATCTCTCAATACTGTTAATCTGGAGACCAACCTTTCAAAATGCAAATCTTTAAGGGCCACATTCAAATCACAGCATTGACAGGATTGGCATTGAAGAAAACCTGGTTTCTATGGAGCATTGTTCAAGTGCTTACTGTGTGGAATAAAAGCAAACTGGAATCCTATCTTATATTATACACAATCAGTGCAAGGTGAATTTGAAATTTAAGCATACCACTTCAAAATACATGTCTTTAAAAATCTGAATTAAGAAATTAATTCTTGTTAGTTTTCTTGATAACACATGCTGGTGGGGATGTGGCCGAAGAGAATGCAAACCTGTTCAACCACTCTGGAAAGCAGTATGTAGGTTCTTTAAACATAGAGATTTCCTTGACCCAGCAATTTCACTCCTGAGCATTTATCCAATAGACCACAAACTAGGCCACACTGATGCTACCAGCAATCATGTTCATTGCAGCAATACTTACTGTAGTCAAGATATAGAATCAACCCAGATGCCCCTAAGTGGATGAACGGATCAAGAGAATGTGGTATATATACACAAAATGGAATTTTATGCTTCTGTCAGAAAGAATGATATTGCATCATTCATAAGGAAATGGAAAAACTTTTGGAAAAAATTATATTAAGCAAAGAAAGCCAGACCCAAGAAAACATAGGTTGCATATTTTCTCTCATTTGCAGTAATTAGAATGTGCCTATAAATTTACAATGTACTGGATAGTAAAAGCTAAAAATGTACACTAGGACAAGATAAATTATACAGGACTCTAAACATTCTAAATATTCACACAGTGATACCTAAGGAGGATATTCTTAGGAGAGGATCACAAAGGCTCAATAGCTATGTGCAGATGATCATGTAAAATGATGTTTGTCGAAATGGACTCGAAGAAATGGAAACAAGAGAGTTTTTTTTTCTGTTTTGCTTTTTTTTCAGTTTTTTTTCCTGCTTTGTCAATGTTTTTGATTCGTGTTCCTTTCATCTTGTATATAAGTTTATCTGTCTTGGGGAGGGTAAGAGAGTACAGAAACTGTGGGACATAGTGTGAATAAATGCAGCAGAGATACTAAACACTGTTGAAAATGAACTATACAACTTGTGGGAGTGGGAGGTCAGTAGGGGAAAAACTTGGAGAAAATGAGGTAAGAGGTGACATTGTTCAAAAAGAAATGTATTCATTACTTAACTTACATAACTGTAGCCCTTCTCTATATCACCTTAACAATAAAATATTTAAAATATTTAAAAAGAGAAACTCTTAAGAGTAAAAATAAGTAAAAATATTATATTAAGAATTTTTTTAAACCAAAGGAATCATGAAATGAAAACACTAGTGAATGTAGCTCAAGGTCTGGCTTTTGGTATTTATGTCACTACTAATATAAACAGGAAGTAATCCAGAATGTGTTTGGCAGTGGCCATGTCTTCTAGCAACAATGCTGGCTTCATTTTGAGAAGCACAACTAAAAGAAGGTATGAAGCTTGGAGAGAGTCCAGAGGCAATCAGCAAAATGATAAAATGGATGAAAAATGGGACCTCTGAGGAAAAGTTAAAGGAGTTGGGCTGTATGTCTAGAGAAGAGGAAATCTAAATCTGATATAATTCTGGGAATATGGATGGTTATTGTAAGGAAGACAGAGACCAGCTGTTCTTCCTGAACACAGAGGCTCAAACTGGAAGAAGTGAACAGACTGTAGAAAACATAAAACTGCCTGACTTAGAGGATTTTTTAAACATGTAAATATGATGATCAAATGGACTCTAGTTTCTTAACTATTATTCCTTTACCACTTGATTTTTTTGGCTTTATTGCAAGTTGTCATTCCTATATAGATCGAGGTGATAATTTGGGACCCATTTTATATTTATATGAGATATTTAGAATAATGAAGGATTTCAATATTTTGTCTTTTTCTCAATAACAAAATAAATGTCTATGTTCTTGAGATTTAGAATGGTAGTTGGATTAAAGATTCCTTGTAACATTAATAGAAAAATGGTTTTATAAAATTGAAGAGCTAATAATAAAATACTGCTTTTGTTAGGAATTAACATGGAATTTTCCATAGGAAAGAGTTTAAAAGTCACATAAATTGCTAGGTGCTAGATCTGTGGCTCATAGTTGGTGCCACCTTGGGAAGGAAAGTCCTTGAAACACTTATCTCCAATTAAGTATAAACACACACACACACACACACACACACACACACACACACACACACACACACACAAATTCAAAACAAGAAGTCACAAAAACGCATTTCTGCTTCCTTATTTGAAGTATAGGAGAAAAATCTTGCCTGGTTACATCTTATTTCAAGCAGGTATTTTCTGGTAGACTTTTCTCATGTGGCTTTCTTCTGTATGGGCTACAGAGAAGAACCTTAGTGTAAATAGCAATTTTACAGAAAAATATTCCTGGTATCTCTCTAGAAGTGATTCATATGTCTGTCTTGGGAAGTGATGTTACCTTGTCTTATCTAGATTTATAATTTTGTATATTATATTAGGCCTAACTAAAGTGTTACAAGGATCCTTCATACTAGAGCTCAGACATTACTTAAAGGAAATCTCTTAGGAAACATTAGAGACCATTGTAGTCAAGGAGAGAGCAATATTCATTTCTTTAGGCAGGACTGACTTCTAGTCTTTAATGTTGGGTTCATTAGGTAACTTGAAAGAACAGGAAGCAATTCTCAAAGCAAATTTAGCATCAATAAGGTCTTCAAGCAGATACAATAGAATGTAATATTTTAAATTATGTAAGTGGTTTTGTTGTTTTAGAAATAAGTTACCAACCCATATTTGTTCTTTTGCAGGTATTGCACAAAGATGTTCACTTTCTTATTTCTGTGTTGTAAAAAATTTTCCAGATTCCAAAATTATTTTTACTATTTTGCCTAGTTACTGTTTTACATCCTCTACTGAGGATACAAGAAAACTTCATCCTTTCCTTTTCTTCTTAAATGACCTTCACTATGATTTCTCTTTATAAAGATTATTACAGTCAAGGGCCACCTCTGCTCAGCCTCAGTTCCTAAAGACCTCAGCCAAGTTAGAGCCCCGGTAAGTCTTTGCTTTGATTTTCTAGCCTGAAGCAAGTATCCATAACCCTGACCACTTGTTGATATGATAAAGAGGAGCAGCCAAATGATCTAAATCACTTTTAGCAGAGTGGCCTTGTAAACTTGGTCTTGACTGTTCATTTTATTGTCAGATATGAGCGTGGGAAGACCTTGTTCATGAGTGCTATTTGTGATCAGGTGGGCGGAAGAATTGTTATTGTGGATGTAGCTGAGGGGACTATCAAGTGTCAGAAATTTCAGAAAAGGATCTTCCCAGGTTTCACTAGGTTTTGTCATCATCTTGCCCCCATGTCTGGATCAGGGAGGACTTTCATGCTGTCAAACCAGTCTAAATTAACAATCATGGTGCTCAAATGAGTTTCTTATAAGTAGCAACATTGAAGATGATTTATTTTTCTCACTTGTAAAAAAATGACATGCTAATGAGAAAATCCTTCCATAATATATTATATATTATAGTAAGTAGATTAACTTGAAGACATACTTGTTATGACTACTTGAAACTCCATAGTTGTTTCTGTCTTAAAGGTATAAATGAGCAGATTTCAAAGGTTGGATCAATTTGTACACATTTGTTTGCCCAAAGATTACTTCCAAATATACAGTTTCTGTTTGTTCATAGCTATAATTACAGAGTAGAATTTATTCATTTTATATATTAAATTGACAAGTACTATAAGGTTCAATACCTCCCTGAAGTCCCAAAACATTTATGTTTCCAATCCTTATATTTACTCAAGCTACTTGTTTTCCAAGTACCAGCTAGATGATTGACTAATTCTCTAGATCACATTTTTCCATCATATATAGCTTAAAATTAGGAAATATACAAATATGTATATTATCTATCTATCTATCTATCTATCTATCTATCTATCTATCTATCTATCTATCTATCTATCTATCTATCTATGAAATCTAGTCTATCTGGGAAAGCTAAATGTCCCATAGCAGAAAGAAGCAAATGAGGATAGCTCTGTATCTCTAATTATATCTAATGACATAGGGAACCTTTCCTACATCTTGACTTTGGCATGCTTCACATTGTTTGGAGGAACTTCAGAAAGTAATATGATTTGACCTGAGTGGCTAGATTCTCCTGTGAGGCATTAGATGGTTCCAGCCTCTTCAAAGCAGTGACACTAGAGCATATATGAAAGATATGAAAGATGGCACATGACCCATGAGGCTGATCAATGCTGAAGTGTAAGAGAAAGAAATCCCTTACATAATTTCTTATGTAAGCCATTTGGTTACTTGTCCTAGCTCTATTCCTGTCTAATATTACTAAACCATTCTAGCACTTTCAAGAATATCTAAACTTGAACTTCTTGATGTAATCAAAACATGCCTATTAAATCCTGTGGCTTTTGTGGTTAACCTTGCTGGAAATATTTATATGCGAATATTTGAATATAATGTCGTAAAGAGTCTTACAGAACTCTATTTTTCCCATCCATCCTTGCTACAGTTAACATTTTAAAAATATTTTCTTGTAAATAATCCCCACAGGTTGTTTTCATGATTGTACATTAAATAATTGTGTTTATTTTCTCTTCTTTCCTTCCTTTCTTCCTTCCTTCCTTCCTTTCTTCCTTCCTTCCTTCCTTCCTTCCTTCCTTCTTTCCTTCCTTCCCTCTTTTTATTCTTTCTTTCTCATTCGTTCTTTCTTTCTTTCCTTCCTTCCTTTCTTCCTTCCTTCCTTCCTTTTATTCTTTCTTTCTCTCTCCTTCCTTCTTCCTTCCTTCCTTCCTTTTTTCTTTCTTTCTCCCTCCAACCTCCCTCCCTGCTTCCCTCCCTCCTTCCCTCCCTTTTTCCTTCCTTCCTTCCTTCCTTCCTTCCTTCCTTCTTTCTTTCCTTCTTTCTTTTCCATCCCAAGTTCTATCCTGTAGAGATGGTAGGCTTCATCTCCTTTTCTCTTTATCAGGCACCATGCTCTTATGCTTCCTGTTGTCTGTCTGAAAGCAGTTGCTCTGTACATGTAGGCTAGTTTTCCAAGCAGTTAATTGTTTGTATTGAGATACAAGAACTGAATCAATTTACTACCATGTGGATGGAAGTGGAACTTCTGCCTCTGGGTATTGAAAGACCTTAGAGAGCCCTGTATCTAATGAACAATAGTGCAATCATTCAAAAGAAATATAGCAAGAAGTAGAACATTTGAAAAAAATTGCATCAGTCATCCTTTTATGATAAATCCATACATAAATGGCTACTCCTACAAGGTAAGGGAATTTCTGGAGAGTAAATTTCTCCATGTAGGGATTTTTTAAACTGGAGTTAAGCACATTGGTGACACCAAAGAAGATAGGAAAGGTCTAGAGAAAGCTCTACAAAGAGGTACAAGAAAGTTGGAGAGAAGTCTTGAAGGACAGACTATATCAAGAGTTGAAGCTTCTATTCCTAGCAAGAGTATTGCCTGGAAGAAGAGCTATAAAGTGGGATGGCTTGAGCATGTGTTTGAAGAGCAGACATGTAGGTTAGAAGCACAAGTAAGAAGTAACCTGGCTGCATACTATAGTAATGAGTTTAATTATTATCTAGTACTAAAAGGAAAAGCTTTGAGGGGAATTGTTATGCATTTTGATAGGTAAGACACAGAAGTGCTGGAAGTAAAGGAAATTCTTTATCAAAATCATGACTACAAACAGGTAATATTTTTCAAATTGTAGCTAGCAACTCCTCACAAAGGTTTGAAAATCAATTTGCCCTTAATAATGTACTACAATGCAAAGTGTCAGTGTGCATCAGAGTTTGAATTGTTTATGAAACATATATATGCATATATATTATTTTGGTTTTCATTATGTTATCTATAGTAGGTCATCATATAAAATATAATTCCTCATGGAAAAGTTTGATAACTACAACTTTAGCAGACTATAAAACTGTCCCTGAAATTTCACTAAGGTATTCACAAATGGAAAAATAAAAATGATAATAGCCTATAGGCACTATCTGGCTTGAGGTAACAATAGGGTGGTATTTTTGAGTCTAACATAATTAACAGAGTGTTTGATGAAGATTACTTAAACTGACTAACAAAGGAGGAGAAACAGGTTTCTGCAAACCATACCATGTTAGACAAAGGCACATTAAAAAGACACAAAGAGAATTTAGTCAAGGATGCAAATCTCTAATTTCTATTGAAGATGAAAATAAGTGCTACAGTGATCCACATCTGGAAGTTGAAAGATTGCAGAAAGGAAAGTAAGTGTCATGGCATACCTAGTAATGGAAAAGCAGATATGCAAGTTGAACACGCATCTAAATGAAATCAGACATTTTCTTCTCAATACATTTCCTTTTTTGTCTTCAAGAAAAAAAGTATTTGCTGATGAAATAAAGCCCATTGGGTGATTTTGACAAAATATAGAAATATAGAAGATAGACAGAACTGTACATTATATGTAATGCATGAGACCTTAAGCCCCGGATGACATTTATCTTCACTTGTGAGAAGAGATTTAATAAAGTAATTTATTAGGTCCCTTCTCACTCATAAAAAGAAATGTTGTAAAAGACCTATTCCTTCATATATTCTCCATATATTGAGTATTAATCCTTATATTCCTAATTCAGTATGGTATGCTAAATTTTCTATGGTTCTGCTTTTGAGCAAAAAAACAAATGTAGAAGCTAAGAAAAATCTGAAATTTTAGGAATAGAAGAGACTGAAGGCTTAGTTGCTTTTGAGCCCTCCAAGTTGGAGGGCACATTTATTTTCAGAAAAGAACTGACCTTGGAAAATGATCTGCACATGCTTTCAGCTAGTTAAATTATGATGCCAGGAAAAACATCTGCTCAGATGATAGTGATAACACTTCACATGAACAAAATCCTCCTCCCAGTCACATACAGTTCAGAAAAAGATAGGAAATAGCATGATATGCTTCAAACTTCGGTATTGTCAGAACACTCTATATGTTTTATGTAATATATTACAGTTAACTAATTTAATGTTATTTATGTTACTTTTAAATTTTTCCGGTGAGTTTTGTCATTTTTTACTACCATAAGTTGTTTCTATTAAACAGCTATACAAAGGGGTTACAATTCCTTAAGTCAGATTCGAAGTACAATGATACTTGGTCAATGACATTCCTACTATCAATCTCAATTTCTCCCACCCACCCCTACCCACAAGTTACAATTCTTAGTTTAATGATGGATATTTAAAAGATACACAAAATTTAGAACAAACATTCACAAAATGATTATGAAGGTAAAGAAAGAATTTTCATTTCAGCTCACTTTGTCATTTTTAGCATCAATAGTAATGAGCCAGGTTATATATAAACATTAGTGTTGTGCTAATTTAGTTAGATATTTTAGTTGCTCTAAAAGCATTGACTGTTTTTCACCTTTGCCTTTCAGGCTTATCTGCACCTGGAAAGGAAACTGTCTTATCTGATATATTTTCAGGTACATCTTCAGTTACTTGAGACATGAGCACAGTGATGTAATGCAAAGCAAATCTAAAAGGATTTCAGAAATTGACACAAATTCCTACAATTGACACAAAGTGACAGGTCTTTTCAAAGGGAAACTCCTGATGTTGGATTAGATTAACTTTGGCAAAGCAGAACTTTTATTCCAGTAGCAAAGGTAAATGGAAGGGACTTTTAGGGAAACTGAGAAATGAATTTGATGCACTTTGATGAGAGGTTATGGTAATAGATCTGTCTAAACCACAGATTTCTTTGTCAAAAATTCACATATTGGGAGCAGGTCTTCACTAGTTACACAGCAGACAAGAATCTCATATCAAAAATATAACTAGAGCTCAAAAAATTAATCCCCTAATAACAAATCCCCAGAGAAACAACCATTGCATTAATAAATGAGACTTCTCTGGAAAGGAAATAAGAATGGCCAATAGGACACATGAAGAAATGTTCAGCATCACTGGCCATAAAAGAAATGGCAATAAAAACCACATTGAGATTCCACTTTATCCCAATTAGAGTGGCCATTATCACAAAAACAAATAATAACAGATACTGGCAGGGATGTGGCCAAAATGGAATACTACTACACTGTTAGTGGGAATGTGAGCTGGTTCAACCACTCTGGAAGGAAGTATGGAGGTTCCTCAAAAGACTAAACATAGAACTCCCCTATGAACCAACAATCCCAGTCCTGGGCATTTATCAAATGATCTCAAACTAGGCCACACTAAAGCTACCAGCACAACTATGTTCATTGCAGAATTATTTACCATAGCTAAGATATGGAACCAACCCAGATGCACCTCAATAGATCAAGGAAATGTGGTATATTCACACAGTGGAATTTTATGCTTCTATCAGAAAGAATGACTTCATCCCTTTTATAAGGAAATGGAAAGATGGAAAAAAATCATATGAAGTGAAGTAAGCCAGACCCAAAGAAACATAAGCTCTGTTTTCCCTCATTTGTAATAATTAGTATAAGCATAGGTTAGTCCTGAGAGAATCATAATAGCTCAAGAACTATGAACATATGAACATACAAAATGATGCTAATTGAAATGAATTCTAAGACATGGAAATAACAGGTCTTCATTTTTTTAGTTGTCAGCCTTGATGTTGCCAATGTATAGTATCTAGTTCTTTTTTTTTAAATAAGTTTTTTATTGTGAAAATACTGACCACTTCTCTAAGGCTTAAATTTATCTTCTATAACTTCTTTATATATATATATATATATATTTATTGTAAAGATACTGTACAGAAGGGTTACAGTGACATAAGCAAGGTAATGAGTACATTTCTTATCCAGCATCGTTGCCTCCTCCTTTGTTTTTTTAAAATTTTATTTCATTTTTCTTTTTCCATTGGTTTATCCCTGTCAATCTTGTCTTAGAGTCTGATACTCCCATCTTGTATATTCATTTATCTGATTTGGGGAAGGGAAGGGAAATAACAAAATGAAAGAAATACAAAAGATGACCCATTGCAACAATGATACTTACAGGACACTATGTCAGAAATGAAATTTACAACTTTGTGAGGTGGGGGGAAGGGTAGGGGGATGGAAGGGATAGTGGAAGAACAACAATAAAGTGGGTAACAGTGTTCAACAAGAAATGTACCTTACTCATGTAAATGTCATCCCTCTGTATAGCACCTTTACAATAAAATAAAATTTAAAAAATTCTGACACAGAAGTTTCAATTCTAATTTTGAAAAATCTAACAATGCATTTGATATGAAGAGATACATATTCTGAAAGTCTGATTCAACTCAACCTTGTCAGAGAGCCTTATAAGAATATGACTATGATGCTTGGGGATGAGGACCTTTGCCTTTGTAATGCAACTGGATGTTGATAGATTTGAAAACTAGCAGAAGCCATGTATTTAGCTTCCTTAATGGCAAGGGCTAAGGGTGTATGTCAGTGATATAACACTTACTTAGCATGAATAATGGCCAAGACTCAACCCTAGGGATTGCAAACATTCAAACATACACATGCATACGTTTCCAGTGTAATCAAAGGCCATGTCTTATATCCTAGTATTATCCTTTTTTTTTTTTTTGGTCAGTCATGGGGCTTGAACTCTGGTCCTGGGTGCTATCCCTCAGCTCTTCAGCTCAAGGGTAGCGCTCTACCACTTGAGCCACAGTACCACTTCATTTTCTGAGTGGTTTATTCGAGATAAGAGTCTCATGGACTTTTCCTGCCCTGTCTGGTTTTGAACTGCAATCGTTAGATCTCAGCCTCCTGAGTGGCTAGGATTACTGGTGGCATGAGCCACCAGTACCCGGCTTAATATTATGCTTATATGAAGTTAAAACCCCAAAGTATTTTAAATTTGGTGCCAGCTCTGAATTATAAATTCTGTAGAGAGAAAAAATCAATTGAAAAAAACATGTAAAATAAATGCATTTATTTGTGTTTGTTTTCATTTTGTAAATAATAAATCAACAAACTATCATTTTAGTATTGTTAACAATTATGTACATACAAATACATTTAAATCTGTAAGGATAACTTCCAAAATAATAACATAATAGGTCCTAAGTATTTTAAAAGGCAAATATAGCATAACCCATTTGCTAATGGAAAGAAAGCAAAAAAAGTAATGAAGAATTCTGCAAAGAATCTAGGCTATGGCACTGTAAATTAATAGGTTGAATTTTCTGTCCAGAAATAAGACTGATGTGTAATGGAACTTTCTAAAACAAAATGACAAAGATATACTCAAAATAAGGTGACAAAGATATGTTAGGTAAAAAGAATGAAATGGCAGTAACACAACTAGTACAGCAAATCTACATTTTTAAAGTTAAAAACAATAATTGGATCAAAGTTGTCAATGGCATTTTGTCAAAAATATGCTCTGAAATAAAGATACAGTGACTGCAATTGTGATTGTTTATGTATCATCACAGGAATATAATAAACAAAATAAATCTAGAAAAATTTACAGAAATGATTTTTTTAATTTAATTTTATTTTATTTGTGAACATACTGTACAGAGGGGTTACAATTACATGGGCAAGATAATGCGTACATTTCTTACCAAGCATTGCAGCCTCCTCCTTTGGTTTACCCTTCACATCCCTTCCCAGCCTTCCCCCTTCCCCCCAATCCCAATCCTTCTCCTTCCCCCTTCCCCCCCCCCCCCCCCCCCCCGTACCGATGTTGTAAAGCTCATTTTGGACATGACAACTTGCACTTTTCATTGTTGCAACAGGTCCACCTGTATCCTTAAACAACTGGTTTTTCCCCATCTCCTTCACAAGTTATACTGACATCAAATATAGTGAAAGCAGGGGTAATACTGTGGGGGAGGGACATACAAAGCAACAAAGAGATAATCTTATAAATGCGTTAGAAACACATGCATGAAAGAAAAAAACATTAAAATACATATCTAAGGGTTCATTTTCCTGACATCACATTATCTGACCTTTTCTGCTTGACTCATACATATACTAGATATTGCAAATAAGGGAAACCATGGGACCTATGTTTCTTTGGGCCTGGCTTACTTCACTTAATATAATTTTTTCCAAGTTTTTCCATTTCCTAACAAATGGGGCAATGTCATTCTCAGAAAAGATTTTTTAACTTGTATGCTTTGTAAAACCCATTAACCTACTTTGCCTATATATTTGATTATATTTTTCTATGAGAACTGTAGTAGAATAGAAGCTACCAACTAGAACCAAGTGGTTTAGAACAGATGCCAAGTTAATAGAAATAAAAAGATTTAAATTAGTATATTTAGAGAGGACTGTATAACTTGGAACAAGATTCTGGAAAGCATTAAAACTGGGAGAAAGCACTGGGCACTTGTAACTCACACTTGTAATCCTTGCTACTCAGAGGCTGAGATCCAAGGATTGCATTTCAGAGCCAGTGAGGGCAGAAAATCCTTTATCCCCAATTAACCAACAAAGAGCCATAGATGGAGTTGTGGCTCAAGTAGTATTTTCACAATTAAAAACTTATTTAAAAAAAAAGTGGTAGATCAAGTCCCAGGACTGGAAATGGGGGGAATAAGGGGGAGAAGACCCAATGGAACTGTACCTTGAAAGTTTTTTGTTCTGTTGTTGTCTGGAGTAGTTTAAATGATATTGAAGCTTAACCATGTAGAATTTAGTTTTGCAAAACAAATTGTTAATATTACAAAACTACCACCTATGTTGGTGTGAAATCACTAAGGAGACTTTTGTAAATCATTAGAAGAGATGATCTTGAAAGTCACTTTTTGATGCAGCTTGTTTTTAAGTATGTCTGAGGCAATACCATTTTTTTTGTTTTGATTGTTCAAAGAAATTTGATGGGCATTAAAAATAGAATTTGACATGCTGGACGCTGGTGGCTCGCCTGTAATCCTAGCTACTCAGGAGACTGAGATCTGAGGATCACGGTTCAAAGCCAGCAGGGGCAGGAAAGTCCATGAGACTCTTATCTCCAATAAACCACTAGAAAACCAGAAGTGGTGCTGTGGCTCAAGCGGCAGAGTGCTCTCCTTGAGCTGAAGAGCTGAGGGACAGAGTCCAAGCCCAAAGTTCAAGCCCCACAACCGACAAAAAAAAAAGTGACAAATACTGCATTATCTATATTTCAATATTTGGAATATTGAAATATTCAATCAATATTTGATGTGAAAATATTTTCTCAATATAATAATTCTTATGGAAATTAGGTTCTAAGAAATTCATGCTGTTTTATCAATTACAGTCTAGTCACGTCAATGTACATTTACTGAGAAGTTACTTGCATGTTTCACAAGATAAGGTATTATGCAGAGAAGTAATATACATACAATACTTTTGTTTATCATGCTTCTAATTTTGTTAGATAAAGAAAAGCTTTCAATTTAAGACAATGAACAATAATTTCATTTAAAAATTATCAGTAGTGCAGATGGAAGTCTAATGGGTCTGTACAAGATTGAAAGAGCTTAGTAGATAAGGGAGATGAATAAAACTTTAAAGAGGAATTAGAAAATAAGTTAAGCTTTCATTACTGCAAAGGGTCAGGCAAAGAGCTCTAAACACACACAACACTAAATTGTTAAATTATGAATTCATGAATATCTGTATTAAATTTAAGAGATGCAATAACGATGTAAATTGGAAAGACCTAGACTATGCTAGTATTCAATGCAATAATGACATTCATCATTTTCCATCCTTCATGCCTTGAAATCCTCTTGATAATGACTATATGTATTTCAACTTGGACTCTCAGAATCTAAGGCTTTTGTTAATAACTAAACAAAATATGGAATAATAGAAAAAATTGTAGTGTAATGTCCTGATATTTATTTGCTATAGCACATCTAAATATTACTTTGGGGCAAGATGTTTCAATATAGTCTCAACATACAGTATTCAATTCTGCCTAAAAATACAGGCCATAGAATGCACTGAGGTTTGGATTCCTCCTGAGTTAAAATAGTGGAACTGAATGCTTCCCATTTGTTTTTTTTTTACATAGAGCAACAAGATTTTTGTGCACTGAAAGTTTTTTAAAAACTTTTCTGAAGCCATGAATACTTTTAAAATATCATGGTACTATTGTAAGTAAAGCCAGCAAAAGAGAGAGAGAGAGAGAGAGAGAGAGAGAGAGAGAGAGAGAGAGAGAGAGAGAGAGAGAGAGAGAGAGAGAGAGAGAGAGAGAGAGACAGAGAGACAGAGAGACAGAGAGACAGAGAGACAGAGAGACAGAGAGACAGAGACAGAGAGACAGAGAGACAGAGAGACAGAGACAGAGACAGAGAGACAGAGAGAGACAGAGAGACAGAGAGACAGAGACAGAGAGAGAGGAGATAGGGATGGAGGAAGGAAAGAAGGAAGGAAGGGAGGAAGGGAGGGAAGGATAGAGGGAGGGAGAAAGGAAGAATGCAACTTGGAAGTCCACAGCGAGTTATTGTTTAATTTCTTAGGTTGCCATTGTCACTGAGCAAAATTCTTGAGGGCTGCTAATAAAAATAGACTCATTGTCCTTTCCATATGGCTATTCTTGGAATTATTAGCATAGATAGAAGTGCATTTGTGTGTGTGTGTGTGTGTGTGTGTGTGTGTGTGTGTGTGCGTGTAGGGGCATTAGTATGTTAAAATTAAGGAAAGGCATGGGAGAGCAATATTAACATAAGAGAAAAGAGAGGAGACATAGGAAGACAGGAGGAGAAAGAGATACAAATGGGAAGAGTATACTTTAAATGGCATTTTAACAGTAGGCCTCTAAACATCAATAAAAAAGTAAGAAAACTAAACTGAGAAAGATCTGATAGTGAAGTAATAATTTTGTACTTTTGCCTGGAGCCAGTGAGTGTTAATGAGAAAAGATGGCTTATTACATATTTTGAGACAATAGCCTATTTCAATTTTAGAGGTCTTTGCTTTTAATTAATTCATTTCCCACTTATTTTAATTTTTACCAAGATATATATGTGTTAGAGTTGTATAAGTTGTACAAAATTGGTTGAATAAAATTTAGTTATATAAAGAAAATTGTATATTAGAGTTTATATTAATATTTAGTGGGGGGTTTTCCTTTGTGGGGCTTGAACTCTGGGCCTGGGTGCTGTCCCTCAGACTCTTCAGCTCAAGGCAAGTACTCTATCACTTGAGCTATAGCACCACTTCTAGTTTTCTGGTGGTTTATTGGAAATAAGAGTCTCATGGACTTTCCAGTTCAGGCTGGCTTTGAACCGCGATTGCATTTCTCAGCCTCCTGAGTAGCTAAGACTACAGGGTGAGACACTGGTGCCTGGCAATATTTAGTAAATTTATATATCACAAATTAGTATCCAATCAAACTCCTGAAACATTTATAGATTTTTTTAGGTAACAGATAAATACTTTAAAAATATTAACGGAAAGAACAGAGATGTCCCTTCATAGTAAAGCAAAAAGAAGCAATTGATATAAAATTTGTTAATTTATTATTAAAGAAATACCAGTGTACCATGGTGTATGTTACTGTTTTAGTCAGTGCATATAAAATAACAGACCCAAGATTAGAACTAATCTCTGAAAAGCACTTTTTTTCCCCCTTAAGATCAATTCTGTAAGAGATGAACTCAAATTTCAAAGTCATTCAGAGTTCATCAATTGCCTTTAGAGGAAAAACTGTGATAAAAGTTTTGTAGTGCCTAATTATGACTAAGATCCCAATCCTACCTACACAATATATTATTTGATATGATACCCTTTCACAAGGAAAATCTTAATCAGAAAGGGCACCTTATTCTATAGTCTTGAATAATGAATGAGCTTGGTTTGAAAAGCGTCCCTTCAAAAACCTCAGTGTATCTAGTAGGTGAAAGCAATGTTTAAAATTAGCTACTCTCACAGAATTCATTTGAAGGGTCCCTAAAACTTAGACCTTTGAAAACTGCCATTGAGGGTAAACAAAATATTGAGTTAAATGTAGAACTATGAAACCATTATCATCAACATCTATAAAACTCACCTATTATACATATAGCATTATGGAAATACTTCTTATTTATCTGGCAATGACTGTTAAAATCTTTGAGCTATTTAGGCCTGTAATATAAACTGCTCGTTTTAAAAATTGTTTTGTCTCGGTTCCACACTTACCATCCAAAGTAACATCTTTTCTTTTCTAACAGCTTTGTGTCCATTCCTCCAGATCTATTTAGATCAAGTTTATGAAGTCTGAGACAAAGGCGCTCTGCCTTTAACTACAGTTCTGCCTCTACTTTCATCTTGCTTTGTGCTATGGCATTTGTATGCTTATGCGCTGCATCAAACTGCTGGGTGCTTTTTATTTTTCTGACCAGGCAGGAGAATGATGACTTCTACTTGTAGCTTTTTCTTGAAGTGTGTTAACCTTACACGGTCTCTGTTTCTTTGTGTTACCAGCATTTTCTTCTAGAGTTTCTCTTTGCATAGACTTCACAAAGTCACAGCATCCCATCAGTCACCCAATTGTAAAGGAAGGTTGTAGTTACTAAGGTTCTCTAAAGCATCTCTATGTATGGCACAGTCCAGAGGTCAGCAGCCCTAGTATCACCTGGGAGCTAATTAAAAACAAACAAACAAAAAACCTCTCAGCTGCACCATAGACTTACCAAACTAGAATGTGCATTTCAACCAGATTTTCTGAATGGACCCTGGATGAGATGCACTGCTCTAAAGGGTCTGCCTTAATCCATGCCCCCTATACCTTCCCTCTGTCCATTCTGTTGTATAAAATTCTATCCCCATGGATTATTCAATGCCATGCCCAGGACTGCCTTGACCTGGTAACAGCTGTTCACCTCTCCATGAATTCTCAGATTCCACTGATCTTTCTCATCTCTTCACCTAGTACTTCAGGGCTAGTTTTTCATCCTCACAGCTAGATTGTAAGTAAGAAAGAGAGTATAAGGGTTAGAAACAATAGAATAGATGTGTATATTTGATTTTCCATTTTTACTTTAAAAAATACCCACTTTTATCCATCTATGAGGCAAAGAACAAATTCATTATGTTTATTTGTGCAATTCTTACTAAACTACTGTTCCCCCAGCAACAAAAGTGACTGAATTGAAGTCTTTCTCATCACAAATCAGTTATTCTGGTGTTAAGTTCTGTTTAAAGAGTTGGGTATATATCTGGCAAAATATCTTCAAGCAAAAGCTCATACTACCTCTATATGGAATAGAACGTGGTCTCTGTACTAATTTATTGTCTAAATCACAAGCATTTTGTTCCTAATTTGGTTTGGAAGTTTCTTGCTAAAGCTTTGGCATATGGCTATAATGTGAATGTTAATGTCTTTCTTAGTTTTTCTTTGTTTTGGAACCTTCGAACTGCCTTAGTGACATGAAGTGATTTTCCACAGTGAAAGATATTCTGTGCGTTTCAGTACAGAATCATCATGACATACCAATGGACTATTGTTCTTTCACTGTGCCTATTTGTCTCTTAGACACGGTAGAGATTTTTCACAAGAAGTAAATGTGAAACTTCAACAAGAATAAGAGCCAGATGAGGTCTTTATGTGGTTCTGTGGAAAAATACTCCAAATGAAATTGAGCTAACCAGAAGAGAAAATGAACAAACAAAATGTATGGTAGTTTGTGACTCATCTAACTATATAATAATCAGATTGCCTCTAAAGAATTTTAAGACAGAATACAGACCTAAGGTGAATTATAGTGTTAAAATTCTCTAATAGAACCTGGTTATATTTAAGGAGGATGCTCAGCACATTGGTGATTAAGAATTCAGAAAGTCTAGACCCACTGAATCTGACTGCAGTAAACCTCAGGTCGACACAAAGACATAATTGTGTAGGTTTTTTTTTTTTTAATCTTTCATTTCCAAAGGTGGTTGTACTATTTCCCTAGGATGACACAAAAACCTCATGTAAACTCAATATTATAAGTAAACAGCATTTACTTAATACCTATATCTACATAAAAAGAACATGATACTGTTGCTAAAAATTTTGATGTTGTTTTGAAGTATTGGGTTATTATAAAATATAATTAAACCATTATTAAAATATGACATGAACTACATTTTAAATTAAACTGTATTTCAGACTAATGTTAGTATAGGAGTTATGATTTTGAAATTATGTTGTTACCTGCTTGCAAAGACACAATCTAAAGCTTATCATTTTGAAATTAAATTCTTTTCAGGAGTTGTGGGAAGGATATAAATTCAAAGATATGTAATATTTAGAGTTAATAATTCAGTTAAAAGTACATGTTCTTCATACATGAGTTTTTATTGTTGTGATATGGTTGTTTTGATTCCTAAGCTCAAAAAAGCCCACATGTAATAATATTTTATGGTAGTTCTATTCTAGGGCATGATAAAATATGTAAAGAGCTAGTTGCTTACTGTAGTTTTTGCGTTGAGTGAATCGAATGTATTGCAAAGAAGGTAGGACATGAGACATCGTGGTCTGTGCAGGAAAGTTCCTAAAATGAACCACTTTCTTGAATAGTGCATGACTTCTAAATACCTTTCCAGGTAGACATTCAAGGAGATGGAAACCTTGTTCATAATTATATGAGTCTATAATCTTGCTCCATTTTCAAGACAAAGCATTTTGGAGTAGTGTGCATAAAATTTCTAAAATTGAGAAAATTTATCTAAGCAATGGAAATATAAAAATACCATCTCATATAATTTTGTAAGATTTAATCACCCTTTTGGAAAATCTAGTCATCCATCAGCAATATCCTTCCTCTCACCTGAGTCATTGATGAAATGCTCTGTGCTTTAGCTGTGTGTTCAGGATAATTTTTCACAGAGGCAAACATCTCGTGACTTCACTATATTATCCAATATACTTATTTTTGTCTTTAACATGTAGGAATAAACACAAATATACATATTCCATATGTTTCTTTCCTTTCACATATTATTTATATATAATAGAGTATTCAGATGACATTTAAAAATTTTCTGGATAGGTAAGTTCCACTATGAGTGGGTTTTAGTTCAGGTTAACAATGGAAGCAATACAACATATTATCATGAAATGGACCATGTTGTGCCTGACAGTGTGAGGAACCAGTATATTAGCAGCATTTTATCTCTGGTATATTTGTGTCTAACGGAGCAATTGTTACTTCTAATAAAGCCAGCTGTACAGTGAAAGTTTACTTTGGTTGAAAGGCAAATGTACAGAGCAATGATTAATGTAGTTAGTATGCCTTGTGCTTTTGTTCTGCTATGTACTTGCTGTGTAATTTTGAGTTAGTAATTTTCCCTGGGCCTGACTTTTGCTTACATTACCCAAAAGTATTGAATTTGATGACATTATGCCATGACATAATGTTATAGGTGAAAATGCATTTCTGTGAGGTATAAACTACATGTAGAAACTTGTCTATTGTATGTTCAATGCAAACTTTTGATATCTGTTCTCTGTTCTTCTTTAGGGTGAATTTGAATCTATTAGATAATATGCCATTAACTCTTTCTGGAGTATATTTTCTACTTAAGTTTTAATTTGAAGGCTATATGAATAGCATGATAAATACTTGTAGTGACCACAACTTTTCCTGATAAACACCAGTGGCATGGGTTTTCATTTATAGCAAGCATAAACACACACAAGCACGTGCACACTCATACACACACACACACACACACACACACACACACACATATATATATATGTATTACATACACACATATATGACTGTGGGAATCTATGTGTGGGTAAAAATGTGGATTGCATATGTTATCATAAAAATATAGGTTATATGATTATATATGCATACAAGCTATATGCTGTGTACATGCATGCACATATTTATGCATACATTTAGATAGATAGCTTCACCTCTGGTATTTGAAAGGTACATGCAGCTGTGTATTTTAAAGCCTCGGCAAGATTTTTCTGAGTGAAATATACATGGTAATACATGAGAAAATTACTTGTCCTCGGGTCATGTAAAGAGTTGGTTAGAAAAGGGCACATTCATCTTTATAGTTAGGGTAGGCCAGCATTCTCTCCTTCAGTTCCCATTTCCTTCTTCCCTCAGCTGCGTGCACCTTGCCACCTTTTTTTCTTTAAATTATCAAGAAGAGGCCATGAGAGGAGGAATACTTCACTGCAGGTGGTGATATGAAACTGACAAGTAGTTTATAAACTAGCCCTACCCTATTGCTTGGAGAAGCTTTATAACTGATTGTTTTAATACCAAAGTGACACCAAAGGGGGTCAAGTAAATAAATATGCAAGCCTCACCAGTTCAAAATAATAAAATTCCAATGTGTGCAAGCCTGCTTGTTGAACATATGTTTGAGGCACGGCTAAGCCATCTGGCTCAGTGTCAAGCATTTACACCAACTGCAGTCTTACAGTACCTGACAGCAGAAAAGCTTTATTCCCCTGGTGTTTGGGCACAAATGGAGAAATATTATTGAAATGATTATCTGCATCAAGACTCAGATTTGCTTTGACATTTAGCTGGCTCTGTTTAATCCAAAGGGTTGTCTGAATGAATAAAGAGAAGGGTTCCTCCAGAAGATGCTGTGAGCAGCCAGGGGGAGCCAAATGATTAATGAGACTGAAAGGCAGGGTGGACCTGCCCACCTCCACCCAGACCTCAGTGCCAAGAACTGAATATGAAATTAGTCTAAGGCTTTCCGGGGCTTGTCAAGAAGATTCTTCTCCCCTCACATGGTCTTGCATTTTGGTATTCTAGAAACAAAAGGACCAGATACCTCATCCAATATGGAAGAAATAGAGTGGCTGGGAGAGCAACTTATAATCAGAACATTTCACATTGGAAAAATGTCTTGCTTTTAACAGCTTTGCCGGTAGTGTTTAGATATTACATTAGGAATAGAGTTTCTAGTTAGAATCAGGAAGCTATGCCTGTCTCCTGGTCTCTGTTTTGGCAGCTTTTCTCTACCTAGTATGGAGATTCTTCCACCTGGCTTTGAATGCTATGTTCTGCTGGTTACCCTAGGCTCTCATTCATTGCGAGGTGCTATGTGAAACTGCGTTCTTTGAAAAGGGAGCTTGTTTCACCCCTCACCTGTGCTAATAAGCAAATAGCTCTTTGGCCAAAAAGAGACAACTTACTAGTTGGAATTAGGCTAATAATGGTGATGATAATAATAATAATAATAATAATTTTCTTAGGCTGTCACCCTATCAGAGAATTAGCTTTATCCCATTCTCAGGTATACTGTGCCTTTAGAGGGAGAGCTTTGGCAATGATTGTTGATTTAGATTTGAAATTATGTTGGTGATTTGGATTTAATAAGAACATTAGACATGACTTCCTCCTCACTCTTCTTTTAATTATCTTTTTATAGAGATATGAATGAATTCTAATGAACACAATTGGCAGGCTAATTGATTTGTTTTAGAGCACAGTGAGCGATTGGTATGCTGGCAGCTCTTGGGTATACAATTCAAGGATGTCAAACAGTTTGGGGGTTAATTTTTTGGCGGAGGTTAGTTGGGTAAACTGCTCAAAATATTGACTGTTTTTGATTTTTCAAATAGCTGCCTGTATTTTTTTAATGCAATGAATTAAAAGGTATCTATTCCTTTGGATTTATAGTGTCTTTAAATTATTGCATTGTCACTGGGGATTTGCCTTGTGTCTTCTGTGCATATTAACAGAACACTTTTACTTGTGTTATGTGAATGAGAGTACCAAAGGCAACTTTATAAAAAATAAAACACTCATTGCAAGAAGAAAGCACAGAATGTGTTGCTCTTCTAAAATTTTTTTTAAAGTTGTCACAAAAATGAGTGGTCAAAACAAATCCTAAAATCGCTCACTTAAAAAAATATAAAGCACAACTCCAAGAGGTTACTATTTTGCCTGGAATCTCACTTTAAAGGTTTTGTTTAAATAAATCCCAGTGAAATGACATTCTTTTATAGTGTTAAGAACAATGAGCGGGTGAGAAAATATATTATAACATAGTTAAACACAGGCTATAATTTCTAAACTGCATAAATTACATGTTTTTCCCTATTATGATACAGACAACCAAACTGAACATTTTTGAAAGAAAATGACCAACATATGATTAATTGCAAGCTTACAGATTTTGCAGCTTCAAGAGTAAATCAACTGCTAAGAAGTGCTAACTTGCTAAAATATAAACTAATTTTAGTCTCTGGATATTAAAATATAATCCATCTTCTTCCTCCATAGGGAAAGCTAATTAGAAATTGTGACTGGCAGAAGCAGGAGAACACAGAGAACACCAGGACTAAGTTCATGTGCTGAAAACCTGAGCCCAGAAAAGGTGACCAGATTTTTCATTCTTTATATTTTGCATACTTGAATTTCTTGAATCCAGCTTATGGTAATAACCATGCCCAAATGCACAAATGACAGAAGAGAGAATTTGTGAAAGGAAGTTGTTTAGTTAAATAGAATGCTACAAATATAATGTGGAGATAGAAATGGTCCAAGGATGTGGAGAAAAATGAGGGAAGAAGTAACAAGTTTGACAAGACATATACTTATTACCTTACTTACATAACTGTAACCACTCTGTACATAATCTTGACAATAAAAAATAAAAAAAATAAAGGAAAAATAAAGAAATGGCCCAAGGATTCCATTTGTGCATTTCTCAAAGGACCTGATCTGTTCACATAAACATCTAACAGCGAGGGAGGGTTTTGGAAAGGCCAACAGAAAGTTATGGCCATGTTCAGCACATTTATGAGCTCTGAACTTGTCTTGCTTCCAACTTAACTTTGATGATTCTTCTATTGGTGAAAAAATGTTTATTTGAAAGTATATAATGAATAAATAAGCTATATGCACTACTCACACATCCAAACATTCTGACAATTTTATTCTTGATATTTTATATGACCAGGGTCTTATTTCACATAATCTTGATTTTGCCATATTTTTCAATGAGGAAGAACTCTGACAATCCTCTACAATGTGACTGTGAGATTTTTTTCCAGTTGAATCACAATGGACATAGAAATGCAAGGCAAAGAGTCCCTATTACTATGATGATTTGGTGTGAGTAAGGTACTGAAATCAGAGGTACATAGTTTCAAGAAAAAGTAATCTTGCTTCTTTGATGGTACTAGGGTTTGAACTCAGGGCTTTGTTCTTGTTAGGCAGGCATTCTACCACTTGAGCCATGTCTCTATCTCTTTTGGCTCTGCTTGCTTTTGAAATAAGGTCTCAATTTTTTACTTATAGCTGAAATGACAGACACACTGCACCATATTAAGCTTTTTCTGCTGAGATGGGATCTTGTGAGATTTTTACCTGGGCAGACTTAGAACTGTGACCCTTATATATAAACTTTTGTATAGCTTGGATGACTGCATCCAGCTATTGGTAGAGGTGAGGCCTTATGAACAGTTTTGTCTGTGTTGGCCTGGAACCACAATTTTCACCTCTTGAATAACAAGAATGTTAAATATGAGCCACTAACACCTAGCTGCAACATAAATCTTACAATAATCATGTATGTTATTTGTTACTGAAGGGAGAGATTCTGACCATCATTTCATAGCTGAAATAGAAGACAACTAAGTGTGAAATTAGTATTCCATAAGCATTTTTAAATATTAATTTATGATAAAAATTCTCCAATGGATATTTTTATGTATATTTAGAGTTGATTTATATATTTGACAGTGAGATTAGTTGCAGTGTAGTTTCCAAAGAATAATGGATTTCCTTCCAAAGAATTTTAATAAAACTCAGTATGCATAAGACAACAAATTTCTTAGGTTTATTGGAACAAAACCCAACAAACATTGCTTTTCTAGTCTTTAATAAGTAATGATGTTAATCTATCAGAAGTCCAAATTTTAAGTGATGCTCAAAAGGAAATTGGCAAGTATAAGTCATTTTTATACTGAGTAAGAACTAAACCACTGTGCTGTTAATTTGCTTCAGCCACTTCCCAATTATGAAATATTGGAAAAAAAGTATTTATAATATCGTAGTTCTTTCTCATCTACAAAATGAGAACAATAAATGCCTGTCTCATGAAATGGATATGGAATTATAGATGGGAACACATGTGAAATAATTGACTATTTGCCATTTAGGCAATGATTAGTCAATATTAAGGCACAACTTATATATCTCAAATATCATGAATTACAACCAGTGCATAAAATACAGTAGACTGTGGAATTTTGTTTTCTTAAAGTCCTCCTTCTAATCCTGGTCTGGGATCCTCAGTGTGAGAAGAGTTGATAGGATGATATGTGGAAAGCTTCTGTACCTACAGAACCATGCCCACATCTAAGAATAAGAGCCTAGAGAGCTAACGTGTTTCACGTAGAGAATGAATTAAATCATGCTCTTTTTCAGTTCATTCCTGAGTCACTCCTAGAGGACTTTAGTCAGAGGTTTATGATTCAGCACAGAGATGGATTATTTTTAAAGCACCTAGCACTAATTCATCAATCATATAAAGGTTAACAGTTATAACTTAGGCATTCTCCTCTAAGAATTGCTGCCATTTTGAATGCATACTTTGTGCCAAACACATTTGACTTCAGGTGTCACTAATCATTACCACAATCCAAAATGTTTAGAACACTTATTATTCTCCTTTCCAAAGTATATAAATATTGTTATAGACATTTAATTTACTCTGTTACATATTTGTTACGAATGGAGCCAAGATTCAAATGTGAATTTAGTTAAGTTTAAAACCACTGTCATTATGCCATGGTATGTATCACAGGGCATAAGAAAACAAAGTTTGAAATCTGACTAGCCTTAAAAGATATATTTTCTTTGATTTATAAATATATAAAATATGTGAAAAAGGAAAAGCTGTTATTCTCAAGTCTCTTCTCTTCACCAAGAATCTGAAAATATTTAATTTAAAGTAGCAATTTATATCATATTGTTTCTCTGAGAGTCTGTTTTCTCACCTTGAGTTTTTGAATCCAATGGCTTCTCAGCTCCTTTATTCTTTTGTTGTTGTTTTCTTTTTACAAAAATTTTATTCCCACCAAAGTTGTAAAGTTCGTTTTTTGACATAACATCTTGTACATCTCATTGTTGCGATGGGAGGGCAGGGATGGTAAGGGGAAACAAAGAAGGAGGCAACAATGCTTGATAAGAAATGTACTCATTACCTTGCTCATGTAATTGTAACCCCTCCGTATGGTATTTTCACAATAAAAAGATTAATAAAAAATTATTTTCTTGGAAGGATGCTGTACAGAGAGGTTACAGTTACATCAGTAAGGTGATGAGTACATTTCTTATTGGGCATTGTTACACCCTCCTTTGTTTTTCTCCCACTATCCCTTCCCTCCCCTACCTCCCCCAAAGTTGTAAGGTTCATTTCCAGCATAGTGTCTTGGGAGTATCATTGTTGCAATGGGTCATCCTGCGTCCTTATGTCCACATTTTGTTATTCCCCTTTCCCTCCCCAATTTAGGTAAATGTATATACAAGATGCAAGGTACCAAACTCAAATACAGTGACAATAGGGATATACCATAGGGGGAAGAACATACAAAAGAAACAAAGAAAAAAATCGCATAGTACATTAAAAACAACAACATCAAAGAAAAACCTCTTGTGTACATATCTTGGGGTTCCTTTCATTTAGCATCATCTTATATGGTCATATGCACATAGCTTTTGAGGTTTTCTGTTCATCTGATAAGATTATCCAGACCTAAAGAAATATAGGTCTCATTTATTTTCTTTAAATAGTTGCACAAAGGAGTTTCCATTTATCAAAGCAGTTTATGGATACAGTGCATCTCTGTCAATGTCACACCTTTCAACATTTGTACCCATTTCTTCCAACCTACCCCTTCTCTTCTTTTCTTAATTTTGTGGTTTATTGAATGCATTCGCCACCGTTTCTCTTCTTTCATCTACCTCTGTCCCCTTGGCCTTACCCCACCCTTTGCAAATAACTGTTTCCCAGTGTTTATTTTATTGAGCTTTGACTTTGCTTTTCTAAGGAATTACACTATTTGAGTTCTCTACAATATTTCAGTCAATATGTTTGTAAACATTTGCATACCACCCAATGTATTTGCTTCTAGGTTTCTATATATGAAGGAAAATATGCAACCTTTATCATTCTGGCTTGAGTTAATCCAACCTACTTAATATAATCTTTTTCAAGTGTTTCCATTCTGTTACAAATGGTACAATGTCATTCTTTTCTAATGGATGAGTAAAATTACATTGTGTGTATGTATACCACAATTTCTTCATCCGCTTGTTCATTGAGGGGCATCTGGGCTGATTCCATACTTTGACTATAGTGAATAGCACTGCAATGAATATAATTGTGCCTGTGGACTTTGCTATAACCTGGTTTGTAATGGTTTGGGTAAATACCCAGGAGTAGAATTGCTGGATCATAGAATTTCTTCACATGTCAATTGACTACTTTTACTTCTTCTAAGCAGACTCTCTTTCGTTGAGCTCATTAGTCCATTTATTAATTTGTTTGTTGGTGCTTTTAAGCTCTCTTTATATATATTAGGCCCTTGTCTGATGTATAGTTCACAAAAATATTTCATTCTGTAGTCAGTTAATAATAACAACAACAACAATGATAATAATACTAATAATTTTTCTTAACTCTATTATCGCCAGAGTATAGCATGTTTTCTCAATTGTTCCTTGTGGCACCAAAGATCTACATAGATAATCCAGGTTTTCTAGGAGCAACTTCTTTGCATATATGATGACATGAAAATGTTTTAGATGAATGTTATTGATACCATAAGTAGTACAAAAAAGGGTCCAGAAATACTACTTGAAAAAGTAATGTTAAGAATTAAAAAAAAATTACATGCATTTACCCACAGATACAAGAAATTTTACAAACCCACACATATGATGTATAAGAAAAACCTCACTTAGACACACATATGCATAGTAAGACAGCTGATTACCAACCACAAGAAGAAAATATTAAAACAGACAGAAAAGGAAAACCATGTTACTTTCAGTGGAGTAGCAGTGAAATGAAAAAGTGACATCCTATTGATGATGGAAGTAAAAGACAATGAAATAACAGCAGAAATAGCTAAAGTGTATATTCGTTAAAAATAAGAAATTGCCAATAAATGGAGAACAGTGAAAGATAAATTTTAAAAGACATTGACTATGCAAAACAATACAAGTAATGTCAGAGAATTCTTAATATGTGTGGAATTGAAATGCATAGCCATAATACAAAATTGAAAAAAAAGAAATATATCTTGAAGTTTTAGCATAAGTGGGAAAGTGCAAAACAATTAATTCTTCCAAAACCATAAAATGTGTGTTATAAGCTAAGGTAAACATTAAAACAAATTATTAAAAACCAAATGGTACAGAAAACAAATAGTATAATAAAGAAAAAAAGACTAGAGAGACAAAAGTAGCATAACACAGGCCGTTCACTGGAAAATTGATTGATAGGAAGCATAAACACAAATGTACTGCTTTTACTTTGAATATAAATGTACTAAATGTTTTAATTTGAAAAATAAAATTGTCACATAGAATAATATGTGGCGGGAAAAGAGGAAACAGAAACAATCAAAGGAAAATACTAAAAAATGGAAAATAATAAACACAGAAAGTAGTGGGCACACCGGCGTGCCTCAGTGCAAGCCCACCGGGAGGATGAATGAGGAGGATTGAAAGTTCCAGACCAAACGAAGCAGCATATCAAGCTCTCGTCTCAGTACATAAGTAATTAAGTAAGTAAAACAATACAATAACTACAGAATAATCAAGAACTCTAATAACAACAGATGCTGGAGGGGATGTGGACAGAAGGGAACCTTACTGCATTGTTGGTAGGAGTGTAAACTTGTTCAACCACTTTGGAAAGTAGTATGGAGGTTCCTCAAAAGACTTCACATAGAGCTCCCTTATGACCTAGCAAGCCCACTTTGGGGCGTTTACCCAAATATTCAAAAACAAGACCATACTAAAGCTATCAGCATGACTATGTTTATTGCAGCCTTATTTACCATAGCTAAGATATGGAACCAACCTAGATGCCCCTCAGTAGATGAATGGATCAAGAAAATGTGGTATATATACACATGGAATTCTATACCTCCATCAGAAAGAATGACATTGCCCCATTTGTTAGAAAATGGAAAGACTTGGAAAAAATTATATTAAGTGAAGTAAGCCAGGCCCAAAGAAACATAGGTCCCATGGCTTCCCTTATTTGCAATAACTAGTATATGTCTGAGTCAAGCAGAAAAGGTCAGATAAGTTGATGTTAGGGAAATGAAACCTAAGATATGTATTCAAATGTTTTTTTCTTTCATGTGACTGTTTCTAACACATTTATAAGATTATTTCTTTGTTGCTTTGTATGTCCCTCCCTCACGGTATAACCCCTGCTTTCACTGTATTTGATGTTGTTATAATTTGTGGAGGGGAAGGGAAAAAACAAATCGTTTAAATAGGGATTTAGGTGGACCCATTGCAACAATGAGACATACAAGTCGTTATGTCGAAAATGAACTTTATAACTTTGGTGGGGGGGTAGGATGGTTGAGGGAGAATAGGAGGAGGATGGGATGCGAAGGGGAAAGAAAGGAGGAGGCAACAATGCTTGATAAGAAATGTACTCATTATCTTGCCCATGTAATTGTAACCCCTCTGTACAGTATTTTCACAATCAAAAAATAATTAAAAAAACAATAACTACAGAGAAATAAGGAGGAATCTTCATAGTAGAGATTTGGGAGAGACAGAATCACATTGTAGCAGAAGTAGTCAAAGGAACGAGAAGACCCACTGGTCTTAAAAAGAAAGTTAGAAAGGAAAATTTGAATAAAACTGACAGTACTTTTTAAGGATGCATATGATTTATTAAGTCTGAGCAAAGGAAAGATGAGGTTGGGTAAGGATGGGTGAGATTTTGAAAAGTGATATTGATCAAGATATACTGCATTCATAAACTGTTAAATGGCAAATAGTTGGTACAACTAAAAATAAAATAGACAAAGAATATGGGCTGGGAAGGTGGCTCAGTGGTAGAGCGCTTGCCTTGCATGCATGAGGCCCTGGGTTCGATTCCTCAGCACCACATAAGCAAAAAGAAAAAAAACAGGAAGTGGCGCTGTGGCTCAAGTGGTAGAGCGCTAGCCTTGAGCTGAAGAGCTGAGGGACAGTGCCCAGGCCCAGAGTTCAGGCCCCATGACCGGACCCCCCCCAAAAAAAAAAATAGACAAAGAATAAAAGAAATAAAAATTCACTGTTAAACCTTATATTTGCAGCACTGCTATTGCTGAAATTCATATTAATGACATGTATTTACCAATAAAAGGTTAAATTGGTTTCAGTAGACCCTATATTCTGAGATTAAGAAATGTGTGACTTTTCTCAGATGAAGTGTGTGTGTGTGTGTGTGTGTGTGTGTGTGTGTGTGTGTGTGTGTTTGTGTGTGCGCCTACTCTGTGGCTTGAGCTCAGGGCCTGGGTGCTGTTGCTGAGCTCTTGTGCTCAAGGCTAGCTCTCTACGACTTGAGCCAAAGCCCCACGTTTTGGCTTTTTGGTGGTTAATTGGAGATAAGAAGCTCACAGACTTTCTTTTCCAAGCTGATTTTCAACTGGATCCTCAGACCTTAGCCTCCTGGATTATAGCTGTGAACCTCCAGCGATTGGTTCAACATGTCCTTTTATGTGTGAAATGCATCTTGATCAGTATTATGGCCCTTTTTTTTTTTTTTTATCATTCTCCTCCTATCCCATCCTTCCCACCCATCTCCCTTGGTAGCCTAATTCCTGTGACACATTTTTAAATTTTTGTTTTTTTTTTAAATCTAAATACCTAAAAGAAGCAGTGTGGCAGAAAGTGTTGCTTTTATATTAATTAAGCTTTCAGGCTACTCTTCATATTAGTCAGCTTTGTGTCACACAGACTGGCCATTTTGGGGAAGCTAACTCTATAAAGGCAATAGACTTCTTTAGCAGTTAGGCTCCTTCATTGGTGCGGACATTGCGAGACCCTCACAGTAAATGTCAGTGGCTGTGGTAGGAGTGTGTCAGCAAGTGCTACATCAACAAGCAGGAGATAGGAGTTGCACACCTGCTCCATTTAAACAATCCTCTCCCGAAACCTCAACAGGTCCCAGGAGAACCCCCTAGAACTTCGTGCTAGTAAGGATTATAATGATCTCTTACAGATCTTTCACTAGGCTCCTCCACCTCCCCAAAGGTACTACTTTCTTCTAAGAGCATCACATTGATAGCAAAGATTTTGGTCACAATGGACACCTGCAAGATATAAACCATGTTCAGAACATACCACTCTTTTCTTCCATACCATTCTAATGGTAACTCCTCTCACCGATATTGGAAGATCGCAAATAAGATTCATGGCAAACAAACTAAGTAGGAGAAATTAAAGCTGAGAAGAAATTAAAGCTGTTGATACAAGAATGTAGAAAATATCTTAAAATGCCATAACAGAATTCTCTACAGTGGTACTTGTTAACAATTCAAAAAAAAGGAATTACCTGATATTCCTGTTAAAGTATTTATTCTTCCTCTGTAGGTCTATGGCAGAACCTTAGAATTTTAATAAGTTGGCAAGTATTTCTCCACCTTTTTTTTGTAATGAGGACCTACAAAGCCTAGAACAAAAAAAGCTTGATGATTATCGAATGTCAATAATGAAAATAAATATTGCTATCACGATTAAACTCTTACCTAGTCAAAAGATAATTGACAGATGCCAAAGGGGAAAGAAACAATAAACACAGAGTTCTTTCAGGAGATATTTGAGGAAACATAAAATGTAACAAATACATAAGAAATTATTTCCATTAAATCATGTTTTAAGGAATTTACAATATATATTTTTTATTTCTACAAATAGCACAAGTGTTCATAGTCTGCTAATGCATGTCTTTATTGTAGCTCAGAGCTATCAATACAATTTGGGGCAACAAATCCTTCCTTCGAAAAACAACACTTAAGTGGGAACTGAAGTCACTTTTGATTATGACTTCTAAAATTACCTTCTCATCACATTTCATATAAAATTTAAATCCCGGGTCATATAAAGCTGCCAATCAAAACATAGCAAATGAGAAATGCACACAGTAAACATTTGGGAAAATAACATAGCAGTTTTCTCCTTTTATTAAATTTTGACTGAACAAATGGTAAATGCTTTGGTGTCAGGGAAGCTGCAAGAATAAAAGACATTGATGTCCAAAGCAGCATGTTATGAAGAATAAGATAACTATATTCAGTTACCTATCAACATTTTCTGGTAGCCTTAAGCCTGCAAACTTCTGGGAATGTTTTATGTTGCTTTATTTTTGTGATTTTTGAGATCTGCAGGTAGTATGATGAAATTAAAGCACTAAAACTAAAAAATATTTTTCTAAAAAAAATTACTAGTAAGAGGAATGAAGCCTGCTTAGATGTCTTAGAAGTACTGGTGTTCTTATTGAAAATTTCTATTTACCTGGAGTTTAAACAAATACTATTTAAAACCAGTATTCATCTTTCTGTTTAATCCTATGGGTACAGTATTGAGAGGAAAGCTGGGTGGAAATATTAAAATAAGAAACAACATATTTACAGGGAAGATATCAATTTCTTCACTAGAATTGGGGGAATATGATTAGGAAAAGGCAAATAATAAAAGTCTTCCAATGAGCTGAAGTTTTTTATATGAAGAAAAAAGGTTAATTAAATAATTTAACATAAACGGGAAAGAAGGATTGATTAAAAATCCTGAAAGATTTCCTACAAAACAAAATTACAAAAAAAGAAATGGATAAATATAGTTCTAGCTCAGTGACAAGAGGAACAGATGGAAAATACTTTTTAATTCATAATTTTGAATGTGGAATATTTATATGTAGGATGATTTCAAAATATATTTTTATACTGCAATGAGTTTTTACACACCTTACTTGGCTAAAATAAGAACCAAAATATCTCTGTTATTCTGCACAGTTACTTGTTGAACACAGCTATAGAACAGATTGCTTTGGGCCTTAAGAATCTAAAAAATATAAGGTTTATAGTTAAGTAGTCTTAAGGAAGCACAATCTATTGAGCTGGCAATGTGTCATCTTGTATATTCATAAATTTATTTTTTATTCAGTTTTTATTGATATAGTCAGTATTAATTTGGGGGGAAAGGATATATGAAATAGACTTTGTCTTCAAGGAGTTTACACTTCAATAGAAAAAATATATATTGCTGTGTAAATGAATACAATATATAAGATATGAATGAAAGAGTTATGCTTCTGTTAGTGTCAGAGTCAAGCATACATATTGAAATAATATTGGACCTTACATTTTGTGGAAAAGAATAATGAAAGATTTCGCCCAGAGGAAAGTGACAAGATGCCATAGGAATCCGGCATTAGAATTCTTTCCAAAAGAAAGATCTAAACATGAAAAATTAGTAAGATTTGAATACAGTAATAAAATAAGGATGGACAATTTGGTAACATAAAGAATAGGGTCAATAAGACAGGAAGATAGGAATACTTAAAGGGATTTGGAAATAAAGAGGTCAGTGGTTTGGCTTCAATATAAAAATGCATCATAAAGAGATTTCCAATGTAGGTGGCATATGAATTCATACATTAAAAATATACTCAACCATTAGCCACACCCACCATCCCCACACCCCCACATACTCCTTAACAATGAATACACCAAACGATGATGTATAAACTATTTCAACAAAGAAAAAAAGCAGGTACAAAAACAAAAGGCGCATCTTTGTGAACAAGAAACAAGCAGAAGTCAAAACGAAGTGCAGAATTAGCATGCAAACCCATAAGAAAGGAGAATCTGGGAATTTAGTTCCTGAAATTTCCTGGTTGTGTTACCCTGTAAGACAGGGGATGACAGGTGACAGTAACTCTTTAGGTTGGCCTCTGGCTGATTCTTCCAGTCAGGACATTCCCCAGAAATAAAATCTACAAGAAGACCCAGCGTAACATTTAGTGTGAATGGGAGATTCTGCCTTCCAAAACTCTATGTAATGAAGAGCCAAGTGAGGAAAATAACCATGCCCCTGGAGAAAAACTTCACAAGTGTAACTTAAATCACAATATAAATGAGAACAACAGGAAAGACAATCAACATAAAGGGGAAGAAGATGACAGCCCCCATTACAAATATGGTGACAGTATGCTTACAAGAGGTTTTTGTTATTTTGCGCTTTTTTCTCTTTTGTCACTGTTTTCCATATCTGTACCTTCTGTCTTTGTATGTAAGTCTGTACCTTTTGTCTTGCATGTAAGTTTATTTCCTTGGGGGGAAGGTAAGGGTGAGCACAAAGGGTGAACAAAGAAATGTAGTTATTACCTGGCTTATGTAACCATTCTGTATATCCCCTTAACAATAAAAAAATAACACTAGAAATGTAAGTAAGAATAACATTGCAAAAGCAAAATAGTAAAAGACATAATGATTTGAAAGTGGAGAAATAACAAGAAAAGACATGAGTAAAAATTATCATTATTTAATGAAAACCTTAAGCTATCAATTTTAAAATTATAAGCTCTTAAGTGCCCTGATACTTTACATAAGAATAAAGTGAAACACTAAACTCTATTGAGTGAAGCACTCAATAGAGAGAATATTTGCAATAGATTAACAACAATTTTTTTACTAGCAACATGGCTACTAGGAAAAAAATAGACTAACATCAGTTCTCAGGTAAGCTTTCAAATAAAAGCATTAATTATAGTTTTAGACTTATAGCCTAAGAGCATTTGCTGCTGATTAGCCTTCACACAAAGAACCTGAAGGACTATTGATACTTGAATCGGAAAAATTGCTAATTATGCTCATTTAAGAGCAAATTTTTATAAGCACAACCTATATGCCAGATATTGTTTGGGTGCCAAAACAGAATGATAAAAAACAACAACAACAAAAACAACAACAACAAAACAAGAGCAAAATGAAACCCAAAGTATCTGGCATTGTGGCACTTTTATTCAAACTGGGGATTGTGAACTTAAATATTAGACCAATTCTCTGCCTTCAATAATGATGAATACTTTAAGAAAAATAAAGGAGACTGAGATAACATGTAGTGACAGGAGCATTTTAGTTGAATTGGTCAATGTAAGATTCTTCAAAGCAATGACATTTGTTAAGTCCTGATTAAAGCAGAGGTCTGATCAATGTGAACATCTGACAAAAGAGAATTCCAAGATCAGAAATTATCCAAGTCCACAGGCAGTAGCTTTCAGGCTGTTGTAGAAGAACAATGATTACCTGGAGTGCAATGAACAAAGGAAGACTATAAGGGAAGGAGGTCAGAGAGGATAGTAGGGGCTCAATGTCACACGACCTGAATCTGCTGTGCCAGCTCCGGACTGTAGTTATGTGTGATGCAAATACATTGAGTGACACGATTATTACACTTGGAAAAGAACATTCTGGTTTCTTAAAAGAACATTCTGGTTTCTTCACTATGAAGACAGAGTAAAAGAAGCAGTAACATTTCGCTGATGGATTGTGGGAATCAGGATGAAAATAGCTTGAGTGTATGCTACAGGACAACAGTAAAGAGTTGGATTTTCAAGGCAAATACAACAGCATTTGAAAGCTTAGAAGAATAAAGTAGAAAGAAAGAAACAACATAAAGATGAACATGTAAATAAAAATGATGATTACAAAGTGTTAGTGAGAGTTAATATTAGAACAATAGGTTCAGTTGATGCAAAATGTCAAGCATCAAACCAAACATTTTGATTCAGGTAGACATTCAAAATCCATTAGTACTATCTGTGCCTGTCCGAATGACTGCCACATTCTGTCAAGATTCTCTATTTATGCTGGGGGATCCTTCAGGGTAAGATTGTGTAGGATACAGGATGCAAAAAAGGTTGGGATTCATATAAGGATCTAGCTTTAGTTTTCTATAGGTGTGGAACCAATTTTGCCACACCATTTACTGAAGAGGCTATCTTTCTTCTGTTCTGTTTTTTTTAGCTCCCTTATCGAAGATTAGGTGGCTATAGGTGTGTGGGTTCTTTTATGGGTCTTCAGTTCTATTCTATTGGCCCTCAGATCTGTTCTTGTGCAAGTACCAAGCTGTTTTGATTACTATGGCTTTGTAGTAGAGTTTGAAATTTGGTGTTGATATTCCTCCAGCACTGTTCTTTCTGCTAAGGATTGTTTTGTCTATTCATGGTCTTTTATTGTTCCATATGAATTTTTGGGTTAATTCTTCTATTTCATTGAAGAATGAAGTTAGAATATTTATAGGTATCGCACTGAATTTGTAGATAACCTTTGGCAGTATTGCCATTTTCATGATGTTAATCCTCCCAATCCAGGAGCATGTAAAGTTTTTCCACTTCCTTAGTTCTGCTTTAATTTCCTTTTTCAGGTTGTTAAAGATTTCATCAGAGAGGTCCTTCACTTCTTTAGTTAAGTTGATTCCTAGGTATTTTATTTTTTGTGGGGCTATTACAAAAGGAGTTGCTTTCCTGATTTCAGTTGCGCTCTACTCATTGTTGGCATACAGAAATGCCATTGACTTTTGAGGGTTAAGACAGCCTCTTCAGTAAATGGTGCTGGCAAAATTGGTTAAACACCTGTAGAAAACTAAAGCTAGATCCTTATATATCACCCTGCACCAGAATCAAAGACCTTGAAGTCAAAGCAGACACCCTGAAAACATTACAGGAAGGTATAGGAGAAACTCTAGGGCTCCTTGGCACAGGCTTAAATTTTCTTAATAGAGACCCAGAAACACAACAAATCAAATAAAGGTTGAACAAATGGGATTGCATGAAGCTGCAGAGCTTCTGCACGGCAAAGGACATAGCTAGCAAGATCAATAGAAAGCCCACAGATTAGGAGAAGATCTTCACTAGCCATACAATGGACAAGGGTCTCATATCTAAAATATACTATGAACTCAAAAAATAAATCCCCCAACAACAAATCCTCAAAGAAACAACTGCCTGATAAATAAGTGGGCTAAGACTTAAAGAGAAACTTCCCTGAAGAGGAAGTAAGAATGGCCAATGAGGAAATGCTCAACTTCTCTAGCCATAAAAGAAATGCAAATCAAGACAACATTGAGATTCCAGCTCACCCCAGTTAGACTGACTATAATAAAGAAATCTAATAACAACAGATGCTGGAGGGGATGTGGCCAGAAGGGAACCCTACTGGATTGTTGGTGGGAGTGTAAACTTGTTCAATCACTTTGGAAAGCAGTATGAAGGTTCCTCAAAAGACTCCACATAGAGCTCCCCTATGACCCAGCAATCCCACTTTTGGGCATTTATCCAAAGGATCACAAATATGGTCATACTAAGGCACCAGTGCAACTATGCTTATCACAGCATTATTTACCATAGCTAATATATGAAACCAACCCAATAGATCAATAGATCAAGAAAATGTGAGATACAGACACATACACACACACACACACACACACAATGGAATTCTATGCCTCCATCAGGACCAAAGAAACATAGGTCCCATGATTTCACTTATTTGCAATAACTTGTATAAGTCTAGGACAAGCAGAAGAGGTCAAAAGCTATGTACATATGACCATATAAGATGATGTTAATTGAAATGAACCCCAAGATAGAGACACAAGAGGTTTCATCTTACTTGCTGTGTTTTTTTAATGTACTATGTGTTTTTTTGGTTTATTTTGTATGTTCTTCCCCCATGGTATAACCCTGTTTTTACTATATTTGATTCCAGTGCCCTATGTCTTGTATATACATTTTTATAATTTGGGGAAGGGAAGGAAAATAACAAAATACTGATAAAAGGATACAGGTTGACCCATTGTAACAATGAGATGTAAAGGCACTATGTTGCAAATGAACTTTACAACTTCATGGTGGCGGAGGGAGGAGTTGGGGAGGTGGGAAGGGAAGGGATGGTAGGGGAAAAACAAAGAAGGTAACAATGCTCAATAGGAAATGGACTCATTACCTTGTTCATGTAACTGTAACCTCTCTGAACAGTATTTTTACAATCAAAAACATATTTATGAAAAGAAACGCTGGGATTCAGACCAGAGGTAATAGGCTAGGTAGTAGGGCAATAAAAATAGTACAGTTATTCTAATGTTGAGTTTCAAATATAAACAGGAAACCTGGAAGTAAAATATTCAAAAATCCAAATATGAAAGTAAAGAATGCTAGCAAGAGCAAGCAAAGCATAGGGTTGTAGTTCAGGGTCAGAACTCTAGTGTAATGAGATCAGAATGAAATTGCATATGGATCCTGTCTATAAAGCTTTATATAGGCAAGTGTTGACTGGAAGTGGTTGCATTTTTTGACAATTATAATTACTAGAAATACTAGTGACTAAAAAGTATAGAAAGTAGTAGTGGCAATCAAGAGTTACAGAATAGTTCGACCAAGTCAACAGAGGCAAGAATTCCTTCTACTGTGACTGCTCAGTCATTGTTCTTTATGAGGCTAAGAATTTCTACTCATGAAACTATATTTGTGTCTGCATTCAGATGGCACACAGAAGAAAAGTCCAAATACCACAGTCTAGTTTCCTCTTTAAAGAGTCTTCCATAGAATAACCATCCAACAGCTTCATCTTAACATATCTTTGGCTAGAACTTAACTAATGGTTCAACGCACTTAAAAAGGAGCCTGATAAATGTCTTCTAGCTAACTAAGTACATTGTTGCAATAATGAAGGAAAAGAGGGAGGGAGGCTTGAAGGAAGAAAGAAGGGAGGGTGGAAGAAAGTAGAAATGGACAAGGGAGAGGGAAACAAAAAGGAAGTTAAAAATAATCTAATGCTCATGTTGTAAATTTTCCTATAGCATTATGGTCTAAAAACACAAAGTTCCATCTGGGTTGGTTCCACATCTTAGCTATGGTTAATAATGCTGCAATAAACATAGTTATGCTGGTAGCTACCCAGATGCCCCTCAGTAGATGAATGGATCAAGAAAATGTGATGTGGTGTGTGTGTGTGTGTGTGTGTGTGTGTGTGTGTGTGTGTGTGTGTGTGTGTGTGTGTGTGTGTGTGTGTGTGTGTGTGTGTAATAGAATTCTGTGCCTCCATCAGAAAGAATGACATCACCTCATTTGTTAGGAAATGGAAAGACTTGGAAAAATTATATTAAGTGAAGTAAGCCAGGCCCAAAGAAACATAGGTCCTACCATTTCCCTTATTTGAAATAGCTAATATATGTCTGGGAAAAGTAAAAAAGGTCAAAAGCTTTGCGCATATGACCAGATAAGATGAAGTTAAGCAAAATAAACCCCAAGATAGAGACGCAAGTGATTTTTTCTTTCTTGCTATTGATTCGAACATATTTATAAGGTACCATGTGATTTTTTTTGTTGCTTTGTATGTTCCTCCCCCACAGTATAACCCCTGTATTTACTGTATTTGATGTCAGTGCCCTGCATCTTGTATGTACACTTCTCTAATTTGAGGAGGGGAAGGGAAAAAACAAAATATTTAAATAGAGATATAGGTTGACCCTTTGTAACAATGAGATGTACAAGACACTATGATGAAAAACGAACTTTACAATTTAGGCAGGCAGGGGAGGAGGAAGGGGGGTTGTTGTGGAGGTGGGAGGGAAGGGATGGTAGGGGAAAAACAAAGGAGGAGGTTGATAAGAAATATACTTATTGCCTTACTCATGTAACTGTAAGCCCTCTGTACAGTATTTTCACAATAAAAAAACTTTTTGAAAAAACACAAAGTTGTCTAATTCTTTCATATTTATAACCAAGCAAATTATTTAATAATTTAACATGAATTTTAGGAAATGGTTTAGCATTTTGACTAACTATCAAGATTTTTCATATCCTGTATGACCTGTTTTAGAAATTGTTGTTACACATTCTAGGATAGCTTATAAGACTGTCAACAGTAAACTTTACCACCTAAGGCTGAGAAAGCCATATGGCATAATTCATTTTTGCATCAGAGGAACAAGAGTTCTTCAATCATTGTAGTAGAATTGGGAGCAACATCATAAGTTCTGGTTAGAATTAAGACCTTCTGCCTAGTTGCCAGCTATGTTCATCTTTATAGTCTGGATACTCTGTGCTTTTGAAATTAGTATCACAAATGTATTTCTCCTATCTTCCTCTCATGATTTGAACTATGGCCGGGGTCACCTAGAAATCTAGTGTCTCCTATAGAAATATCAAGAACCAACTTCTCTAATATTTTCAGTTGAAACGTTGAGTGTTGCTTACAGAACTGTTTGATGCTTATAAGTCACTATTGGTTTAAAAGAATGGAGTCAAGGTGAAGGCTGCCTTCTAGAGATTAATCTCCTGCAGGCTGTCACCTGATGGGGGAAATATTCTTTCTGAAAAATCTCTTTAGATCCTACCAAAACTCACTGCTAAAGACAATCAAAATTGGTTAACTCTATGGCTTGGATCCAAGTTCCAACTATAAATATGTGAGTGACATAAAGACTTATACTCTCCCAGGGAGATTGGGTGGTAGACAGAAAATAAACAATAATTTGTGATCTACTGTTTGTGAGGTATACTGAACTCAATTTCAAGGCTACCATTGCAAGGTGATGGTTGACACCATTCAATCATACTGTCATCTTTGTAATATAGCCTGGGCCATTTTGATACAGTGGCTCTATGCATTGAAAAGACTTGGTCATGTCTCATCTCCAGTCCAATTGAAGAAAACCAAAAACATGATGGACTATGAACAAGATGGTGGTAATAAATATTATGCAAGTTGGAAAGCATAAAAAGCATATAACAGTCAGTAACTCTCACAGTTTTACCATCATGTTGGCCTTTTAAAAAAATTTGGCTTATTTTTATTTTATTTTTTGTGCTGGTCCTGGGACTTGAACTCAGGGCCTGGGCACTGTTTCTGAGATTCTTTTGCTTAAAGATAAGGCTTTGCCACTTGAGTCACAGCACTACTTCTGGCTTTTTCTGAATAGATTATTGGAGATGAAAGTCTTACAGAAATGAACCTTACAACCTAGGGGGAGAGAAGTTAGGGGGAGGGAGAAGATGGGAGAAAAAGAGAGGGAGTAACACCATTCAAAAAGAAATGTACTCATTACTTATTTATGTAACTGTACCTCTGTACATCACCTTTATAATATTTTTTACAGAGTCTTATGGCCTTTCCTGCCTGGGGTTTCTTTGAACTGCAACTCTCAGATCTCAGTATCCTGAGTATCTTGGATTACAGACATTAGCCACTGGCTCCTGCAGAAGCTATATTTTGGTGAGACTGCCATCTCCTTCCCACAGTTGGTTGCATGCCCTGCTCTTAAATTCATTTTTCTTTTACTGACATCATCCTTGGTCATTTCAGAATAAAGCTTTGAAAGGACATACCTTTAGTGACCACTGAACAATTTACATATCAAACTTGAAGTCTGAAAAAAAAATTTGAGATCTAGATGGTTTTTCCTTTTATGTTGCGGATGTCATTGAGATGATATTTTGGAGGCATCACTGATTTCTATATATTGACTCTAGTCAACACCTACTGCAAAAAGGTATGCCCACAGTCACTTTAAAGATATGTGTCTTTCTCTAGGGTTAAAAAAATTTGCTTTCACTGTATTTGATGTTGTTATAATTTGTGGAGGGGAAGGGAAAAAACAAATCGTTTAACTAGGGATACAGGTGCACCCATTGCAACAATGAGACATACAAGTTGTTATGTCAAAAACGAACTTTACAACTTTGGGGGGGGGAGGCTTGGGTGGGGGGCGGAAGGGAGGACGGGTGGGAAGGGTAAACAAAGGAGGAGGCTACAATGCTTGATAAGAAATGTACTCATTATCTTGCCCATGTAATTGTAACCCCTCTGTACAATATTTTCACAATTAAAAAAAATGTCCTAACACACCACTCCTTTCAAAAGGAAATGGAAAGACTTGGAAAAATCATATTAAGTAGGGTAAGCCAGACCCAAAGAAACATAGGTGCCATTGGTTTCTCTTATTTGCAATAATTAGTATATGTCTAGGATAATCTTAGTAGATGAACAGAATAGCTCAATAGCTATATACATATGGCCATATAAGATGATGCTAAGCAAAATGAACTCTGAGACATAGAGACAAGACACTTTTCTTTATTGTTATCGTTTTTAATGTACTATGTAATTTCTTCTTTCTTTTATGTGTTCTTCCCACTATGGTGTATCCCCTGTTGTCACTGTATTTGATTTTAGTACCCTGGTATCGTATATATGTTTGTCTGAATTAAGGAAGGGAAGGGAACCAACAGAATGGTGAGACACAGGACAAGGGGAACCAATGCAACAGTGATATACACAAGACAATATGTTGTACAACTTGAGGGGACTAGGGGGAGGGAAAGTAGGAGAAAAATGAAGGAAGGGGTAACAAGTTTGACTGGAAATGTACTTATTACCTTAATTATATAACTGTAACCCCTCTGTACATCACCTTGACAATTAAAAAAAAAGTCTTAACACCTGAGAGGCTGATGAGGATCGTAGAAAGGCTCATGAGTTCAAGGCTAGTCTGGTCTACATAGCAAAGCTCCACCTCCAAAAAACAGAAAAAGGTGGTGTGGGGCCTTAGATGATCTATTCATGACCCCTTGACTTTCCCATATGTTTTTTGGAAAAATAGCTAGTGTACTTAGAAAACATAAAGTTTAATTCATAGCTCTTTCCAGAGGGCACTGATAGCCACGCCCTTGAATTAGTCTATACAGTGAATCCATGTTTTAATATCAACATATCACTTTTTACTGCTACTATGTCAAAAGAAGGACATATTTGATATGGAGAAAAACAACTTAATTTCCCAGCTTTGACTTTCTGGGTTCTCTATGGTATCTTTAATTATTCCTTGTAAACCAGACAATGTTTTAGAACTCTGTCTTCCTTGTTAAAATATAACTAGTTGTAGTCAATTGAAGCATTCTGTATGTAGTCAATTTGAGCATTCTGCCTCAAAATCTTCTCACACAAGTTGACAAATTTATTAGCGCATTTTTATCTTCTAGTGACAGTTTTACCAAATAATTGCTATTACATAACATTGGTTGTCTTTTTATGTGTGACATTTAGTATTTCTTCACTATATATCTTAGCTTTCTTTGGGTCTAATACCCTATGCCAATGCCTTGCTGTTTATAATGGGAATTTCTTGTACTAGTTTCTGTATTAGTCCATTAGAGCTCCTAGAACCTGTGAAATAAATATCTTCTAATTTCAGGACCTGTATTATTGCTAATTTATTTTGAGCCCATATCTCTGGTGTGTGTGTGTGTGTGTGTGTGTGTGTGTGTGTGTGTGTGTGTGTGTGTGTGTGTTCTCGGGATGAATTGCTCAGTAGCTGTAAGCTGAGATTAACTTCAAACTTTGGTAAGAGCCAGATTTGTACTATGTATAGGAGTTTCAGAAGGCAAATCCAGTCATACAAGCCTTTGATCATTCAAGTGTCTAATTATTATATATTAACAATAACTTCTGACACACATAGTTTTCTTTTTTATTGTCTTTAAATCCTTGTACAAAAAGGTTTCAATTCAGCACATCAGTTTACATTATAATACATCTTAATCAGTGTCACTCTTTTTGTGTGGTGCTGGGGATCAAACCTCAGGCTTTATGCATGCTAGGCAAGCACTATACTACTGAGCCATACCCTTAACCCTGTAACATTCATAAAATAAAGTAGAAGGGTACAATGAATTCCCATTATATCTGCAACTCATCGTTGGCATTTTACCTCAATCACTAAAATTGCTTTATCATTATCCCAGCCATATTCCCGCTTTAAAATAAATAGAAAACTTAGAAATACTATTACAGGTGTCATTTCTAATAGTTTTACTTTCTTTATCATCAACAATTCAGTAAAATTGTTATGAAAGAAAGACTGTTCTTTGTATTGTGCTATATAAAATACTCGTCCATGTTCCAAAAGAATAAGCTAAGGAGAAACTATATCCTATCAACATTAGGGTATGATCACTAAGACATATAACAGAGAGGAAAGAGGGAATATTCTGAAGGGCATCTACAGCAAGACTAGCAGTACGAGAGCATGAAGCAAGAGCCAGAGTGTGAGCCCACGAGGAGCAGAACTCTAGGAGCGTGTTTTTCAAAATATATTTTGCTAGCTATTAGCAGAAAGTGGAATTACCATCATTAAAAATGGTTAAAAAGGGTTACAAGGGTTAAAAAGGCTAAGTACAATATTTTTCATACAACTTTCATATGAGTATACCAAGTCATGATCTATAATGTATTTGGGACTAGTAGTGATGGCCACAGATGTCTAAAAAAGCAATGCTTGAGAACTCTTAGGAAAAGCTCATGGAAATGGAAAGGAAAGGGAGTTTATGGCAGTGTGGCCTAAGGGTACATTTTACATCTGGTTCCATAAGTAAGAATTTTTTGTACTTAATACTATATCCGCAGCATCATATGTGTCTGAATTGTGGTAGGTTTTCATTAAATGTTGGCGTCATAAATGTGTTTTCCTACTCAAAAATGTATTCCGGATTTGCCCATAGTTTTTCTTCTATAGAAGGCCAGGCTCCTTGTATCTGGTCACAGCATTTCTGCTGTGATGTTGGAAGTTCCTTGAGGGCAGGGACAGCACTCTAAGTAGCAGTGCTGCTCTTCAGAGGGGTTATAGTTACATGAGCAAGGTAATGAGTACATTTCCTATAGAGCATTATTGTTTCCTCCTTTGTTTTTCCCCTAGCATCCTTTCCCTCCCACCTCCACAACTATCCCCCAACCTCCCCACACCTCCCCCCCAAAATTGTAAAGTTGGTTTTCAACACAGTGTCTTGTACATCTCATTGTTACAGTGGGTCAACCTGTATCCTTATTTAAGCATTTTGTTTTTTCCATTCCTTTCCCCAAATTAGAGAAGTGTATATACAAGATACAAGGCACTGACATCAAATACAACGAAAACAGGAGTTATGCTGTGGGGGAGGAACGGACAAAGAAACAAAAAAAATCACATGGTACATTATAAATATTTTAGAAACAATAGCAAGAAAGAAAAAAGAAATTTGAGTCCCTATCTTGGGGTTCATTTCACTAACCATCACCTTATATGGACATATGTACATAGCTTTTGACCTTTTCTACTTGTCCTTCACATGTACTAGTTATTGCAAATAAGGGAAGCCATGGGACCTATGTTTCTTGTATGGCCTTGTTTGTGACTGTTTGGGTAAATGCCCCAAAGTAGGTGTGCGGGGTAATAGGGGAGCTCTATGTGGAGCTTTTAAGAATGTCCATAGTAGTTTCCAAAGTGGTTGAACAAGTTTACACTCCCACCAACAATGCAGTAGGGTTCCCTTCAGGCCACATCCCCTCCAGCATCTGTTATTATTAGATTTGTTTATTATAGTCATTCTAATTGGGGTGAACTGGAATCTCAATATTGTTTTAATCTGAATTTCTTTTATGTTTACACCACTTATTTATTGGGTAGTTGTTTCTTTGAGGATTTGTTGTTGGGACATTTAATTTTTTGAGTTCCAAGCATATTTTAGCTATAAGACCCTTGTCCGTTGTATGGCTAGTGAAGATCTTCTCCCGATCCGTGGGCTTTCTATTGATCTTGCTAGCTCTGTCCTTTGCCAAGCAGAACTCTGCAATTTCATGCAATCCCATTTGTCCAACCTTTCTTTGATTTCTTGTGTTTCTGAGCCTCTATTAAGAAAAATTTGGCCTGTGCCAAGGAGACCTAGGGTTTCTCCTATTCCTTCCTGTAATGTTTTCAGGGTGTCTGCTTTGACTTCAAAGCAGACTTTGATCTATTTGGAGTTGATTCTGGTGCAAGGTGATATATAAAGATATAGCTTTAATTTTCTACAAGTGATTAAACCAATTTTACCAGCACCATTTACTGAAGAGGGTGTCTTTCTTCCGTTCTATTTTTTAGCTCCCTTATCAAAGATTAGGTGGCTATAGGTCTGTGGGTTCATGTCTGGGTTTTCACTTCTATTCCATTGGTTGTCCTGTCTGTTTTTGTGCCAGTACCTAAGCTGTTTTGATTACTATGGCTTTGTAATAGAGTTTGAATTTTGGTATTGATATTCCTCCAGCACTGTTCTTTCTGCTAAGGATTGTTTTGGCTATTCATGGTCTTTTATTGTTCCATATGAATTTTTGGGTTAATTCTTCTATTTCCTTGAAGAATGAGGTTAGAATATTGATAAGTATCGCATTGAATTTGTAGATAGCCTTTGGCATTTTCACGATGTTGATCCTTCTGATCCAGGAGCATGGGAGGTTTTGCCACTTCCTAAGTTCTACTTTGGTTTTCTTTTTCAGGTTTTTAAAGTTTTCATCGTAGAGGCCCCTCACTTCTTAAGTTAATTCCTAGGTATTTTATTTTTTGTGGGGCTATTACAAAAGGAGTTGCTTTCCTGATTTCAGCCACACTCTTCTCCTTGTTGGCATAGAGAAAAGCCATTGAATTTTGAGGGTTAATTTTATACCCTGCACTTTGCCAAAGTTTCAAATCAGCTCAAGTAATTTGGGAGTGGAGTCCAGGGATTCTTTAAAGAGAAGATCATGTCATCTACAAAGAGGGAGAATTTTACTTCATCTTTCTGTATTTGGATCCCCTTTATTTTGCATCTTGTGTAATTGCTGGGCATTCTAATACTAAATTGAAGAGAAGTGGAGAGAGTGGACATCCTTGTCTCATTCCTGAGTTTAGAGGAAATGGCTTTAGTTTTTTTGCCATTAAGTATAATGCTGGTTGTAGGTTTGTCATATACAGCCTTTATTGTATTGAGGAATGTTCCATGGATTTCTAGAAAGGGAGGTTGGATCTTGTCAAATGCTTTTTCTACATCTATTGAGATAATCATGTAATTCTTATCCTTGCTATTGTTGATGTGATGAATTATATTGTTTTGTGTATATTGAACCAGCTTTGCATCCCTGAAATAAATCCTGTTTGATGGTGGTATTTGATTTTTTAGACGAGTTGTTGAAGTCAATTGGCCAAAATTTTGTTGAGAAGTTTTGCATTTATGTTCATCAAAGAAATGGGTCCATAGTTCTCTGTCTTTGATGAGGGTTACGATGGCTTCATAGAAAGAGTTTAGTAGTGACCTTTCTCTTTCAATTTCATTGAAGAGTTGAAGGATTATTGGTGTGAGTTGTGCTTTGAAGGCCTTGTAGAATTCCGCTGTAAATCCACCCGGTCCTGGACTTTTTATAGATGTGAGGTCTCTTGTTGCTATTTCTATGTCGATGCTTGATATGGGTCTGTTAAGTTGGTTTAACTTATCTTGGTTTAGTTTTGGCATGTCAATATTACATTCAGGAATCTTACACTACTTGTCTGGTATTGCTCCAGTTATCAGTTTCTATCCCTGAGTGTCTAGCAAAGGATAATGATATCTCTTGCTATTGTTAGCATTATTCCTTGCTTCCATTGAAAGCACAAAACAGGCTATGTCTGTTTAGAGTAGACAGGCTAAGTAGAAGAGCTCTAGGAGGGGTTAAATATCTTTCTGTCAACTTAAAATTCCTTTGTATACTGTACTCAAAGTAGAAGTTTCTAGCAAGTATTTCAATTATGTATATATATAAATTATTAACTGAAAAATTAGTATAGTGAGCCCAGTCAAGAAGATTTTAAAATAACTAGTATATGCCTTTAAACATATAAAATATAAGACAAAAATTACTTTTAGTGAAGTTGAGAATAATTTTTCTGGAAATTATTCTTAACTTATTTATTTAAATTAATACTTATTTTAATTGCGAAATAAATGGTGTATATATACATACATATATATAGGATGTAGAACATGGTATTTTGAAATACGAATACATTATTGAATGGCTAAATCAAACTAATTAATATACATATTACCTCACATATCATTTGTTTGTGGTGGGAACATTTAAAATTACCAACATTGATGGGAAAAATAATACATTCCTGCTTAATCCATAAGGTTGCTATGGGATTAAATAAAATGTCTATGAAAATGCTATGCAAATGTAAGTTGCCTTTTTTGAGTGAAGAAAACAACCTTGTAATTATGCTCTTCATTTTTCCTTTTTTCATTGACATTTCCAAGAATGCACAATACTGTCTTTCTAATGATCCTGTTAAAATGCAATCAAATAATTATGATATGATGTGATAAGTATGGGAGATTAATTCTGCATCCAGATGGGGGTTGGGTAAGACTTCAGAGAGGAGGTGACATGTGAGTGGGACTTTGAAGTGTGAACAGAAATTCAGCAAGTGACCAGGAAGAGGGTCTTGGTAAGGCTCAGTAAAGCATGGAAGGAATGACTCTTTGGCTTTCTTGAGAAAGAAATAGACCAGGAATTGCTAAAAGATAGGATGTACAGGGTATGCTAAGTGCAAGAGATGAAGCTACAGCTCTCTAGAAATATAAATTTAATAATAATAATATATGTATATATGTATGCAAATCATTAATATGGGAATGTATAAATGTATGTAATAAATTATATATATTTATTATGACGCATTGTTAAGGAGGCTGAGAAATCATGTGACTACAAGCTGGCGGGCCAGGAATGCTGATGATGTAATTCAGTCTATGTTAAAATATCTGAGGATGAGGGATGGGCAGACATATTTATGATGAATTCTGATATAACTCAGAAATCCTGAGGAACAAGAGCACCAATGTCTTAGTGCAGGAAAATATTAGTTCAATGCTAGTTCAAACAGAGACAGCAAATTTACCCTTCTTGGGTAAAGCCCTCAATGGATTGGGTGATGGCCACATTCACTGGGTGCAGTGAAAACTTTCACCTCTTCCTGAAATGTCCTCAGAGAAAATATATGGCCACCAATCTGGCTATTTTTTAGCTAAGTCAAGTTAGCACATAACTCATTGATCATAGAACTAGTCTATTAAAATGTCTAGAAACATTTTCCCCACTACTAAGGATATTGAAATTTATATTTACTTATATCACTGGACAGTAGTAGTTTTAAATGCAAGTTCCATATTAGAACCCCCTGGGGAAATTTTCTTTTTAAAACTTCTAATGCCTAGAACCAATTAAGTCAGAATCTTTGGGAACTAGGATGAGGAATAGTTTTCTTTTTCTTTTCCTAAATGATCCCTGGGTAATTTTAATATGCAGCTCATGCACAGAACCTATCCAGTTGAATGAATATGAAGACATGTCAGCTTGTTCAGTCAAGGTGTATTTCCTCAAGCAATAAGCCCACAAACCATCTGCTCTCTCCATATATCCTCCTGCATCCATTGTTTTGAATATCATGTAAGAACATACCTCACATTTAAAGTTGCACTATCCCCTCTCCTTGTGTCCCAAATATAAATGGTAGAAAAAAAATGTTTTATTTTGCTGAGTGCCACCAGAATCAAACAGAAATCTCAGTCTTTCTTGAATCTTTCCTTCCACCATCAACACATCCTGTGTCCCAAATATAAATGGTAGAAAATGCTTTCTTTTTCTGAGTGCCAGCAAAATAAGCCAGTACAGATATCTCAGTCCTTCTTGAGCCATTCCTTCTACTGTTAACAAATTATCTTTGTGCCCTACTTATTCCTCGAGGCTGCCTAACTTCTTCCCTGTCTAGCCATTGTCCTAAGCAAGACTCCATTTCTTCTCCTTTGGACAGTAGCTTGCATCTCTGCGCCACTTTTGGCCCAGTTCAATCAGTTTTCTATGTAATTGCCCCAGTGACATTTCTAAAATATAGATCCACAAGTCATGCTAATATTGAATACCCTTTGATATTTTCTCAGTTTTTCTGAAGATTGAAAACATTTTTAACATAAATTGAATGCCTTTAAAGCCATTTCACCTCTGCAACCTACCTCTTTCTCTTTGTTGTACTTCTCAGGGGGTGACCAAACTTGTTCTCCCTTTTCAAGGAACTCTACATACCTTTTACCTTGACAATTGAGTTCATTCTTCTTTTCTCCTGCATTTGTCTCTTTCCAAAACCATAGAAACCATCCTTATTAAGGCCCTTATTGGTCTCCATTTTAACTGTGTATCCAAGTTAATATTTTGACTGCAATAAAGTTTTAAAGACAAGAAGAATTTGGGTTGTGTGTGTGTGTGTGTAATTATAGTCCCAAAGTATAAAGAGGAGGAACTTAGTATTTGTACAGTGATACAGAACACCCAATCTACATTTTTGCAGTCTTGTGGGAAGCAAACAAGTAAATGAAAGATGGAATGTAAAATATATTATTTTAGGTAAAAGTTCTGGGGTACTACGGAGCACATAGAAGTGGCATCTAACTCAGCCTTGGCAGGGATGAAAGGAGGTTAGTTAAGGAATAGTTGGGTGAGGATCTCATATGTAAGTTTATCTTGGAAGGCTTCCGGAGTTCCCAAAGATAAAAGAACAAAAATCCCACATGAAAGAGAAAGTAACTAATGGTAGAAGAACATCAAATAGTGAAGCATGACTAGGAATCTGGAAAGATTTAATAGAGAGGCAGAGGTGGAATAATGAGAGGATTCCAAATACTGACGTGAATTTTGGTGTTGATTGTGAGAGCAATTAAAAGCTAGTAAATATGATAATCAGGGCCCCACCATGAAGCAAATCCTTGAGACTGCTCCGTATGGGCACAGGTTGGCCATCACATAGTTTGGGAGAACCTCAGGAGGAACGAATTCTTCATGAGCCTGAAGTGATCTTCTGAGAATAGGAATGAGGAAGTTCCCAAAGGATGTGATGGTTGTTAAGTCAATGGGAACCTAAAAGGGGAAGGAATGGAGGAAGGAGGCAATGACAGGAAGGGCAGTACCCCTTCTATGTGAGGAGCTGGAAAAGGATCCCACTGTGAAGTGGGAGAGAAGACATACTCAGTTTGGAGTCATTTCAATTGACAGATGGGATATTACTTTGGGTAGTTATGTCCTCCATGAAACATTTGTTGACATTCCAACTATCCTGTAACTCAGAATGTGAACTGGTTTGGAAAGAGAGTTATTATAGACACAGTTAAACTGAAGTCATGGTGGAATAGAGCAAGCCATGATTGCTGCCTTTATAAGAAGGCATGAGAGATAAAGACCAGGAGAAAGTACCAGAGGACCAGCATAGTGTATCTACAGGCTGAGAAATGCTACTGAGAACTGCTTGTCGCCAAAGGTTAGGGACAGATAAGGGAGAACATTTTAGAAAAGACTTGGGAAGGGATGAGGCCCTGCCAACCCTTTGTTTTAGATGTCTAGTCTAGAACTTAAAGAAAATAAATTATGTCAAGCTATCCAGTTTGTTATGCTTTTTTATAACAGCCTTAGGAAATAGAAACAGATTTATAATAGTATTTAAAACTTTTGAGCATTGACCACATACTAGTTATTATTTTAAGTGACTTAAATCAGCTGATTTAATCCTCATGAAAATTTATGACATAGTCCTATTATTATAAAGCAATACAGAAATCATAAAAACAAGGAAGCAGCACAGGTGATGTAGAAGAAGGAAACTGTGAGGAAAAAAAAGGAAATAGGGGATTTTTTTTTTTTTTGGTGGAGATGCTGCAGGGCGAACCCAAATATGGGATTTTTTTATATCCTGGAAAATCTTTCCTTTTGAGACATCTGAGCATTCCTCAGGAGCTAATACCTTTATGAGAAAATCAAATCACAAATAGACAATCGTACACTTAGTGATGCCTAAACTCACCAAGTGTTTCCTCTCTTTGTTGCCATGAAAATCTCTGCCTGTTCCACCCAGTATGGCTGGCCTCTAACTTGGTTTCCTTCCTGTCTAACAGGTAAGAAATAACTTTTTTTTGCAGCTATAAATCCCTACTCTAAATGTATATAAAATAATTTAAAGTTATGAGATAAGTTTTCACTTATAAAATTCCACTTTGTGAAATCCATCTCAGAAGCTGAGATGACAATAGAGGTCCCAGAGATCATTCATGTGATGCCAAGCTCCCTGAGACTTGAGATGGTATAAATGGAGAGACTATGGAAAGAAGGAAGCATTATATACATATTTTCCTACTCAGGATTATAATCATTCTGTTATTTAGCAGGCTGACAGGGAATTAAATGATTTTATGTAAGTCTTGTATTTCTGGTTAAACATTATCCAAGGCAGCATTTTAGGAGTTGACTTCTGCTCCATCTGGAGCAGTCCTTTGGTTTTTATTATATTTTTATAATAATTCATAATGCACATTTGAACACAGCTGAGGAGGAAATTGCTGGTACCTTTTTTATCCAACGAAGTTGCCATTTTTTTTTTTACACACAGCCTTACCAAAGTTTTGTTTGTGGATGAGGAGGTACAGCGATGTGAGACCCATGTGAAATCATATAGCAAGGCAGGGAAAGGGCAGGACAGAGCAGGCTTGGCCCTCGTTTATGTACTGGCATTTCTTTAACATTCTTTCATCTACTAAAATTTTTAGGCATTATATTCATATTTAAATAATGGTGCAATTAAAGAACAAGTTATTCATTTTCAGATTATAAATTCTTCTGAACTGAACTCCAAGTAGAATGTGGAAAACTATTGTAATAACTGATAGAAATGACAACCATGCAGCCGTGCTCATTTGTATAAGCTTGACAATAAAGGGCCCTAGAAGTTTATGTATTTTTAATTATATACTCAGACAACGTTGGAATACTATATAGTTATATTCTGGAGCATATATGTTAACGTGTCCTGGACTGTAGAAAATTGTTTTAATATCCAATCATTTAGCAATGATTTTTGAATATTTCCTTGGGGAATGAGTTTAGAATGTTTAAAAGTAAATTTCTAGGTAATGTAACTTGTAAATAAGGTAGCCCTTGGAGATAATGTGTGAAAAAGATGTCGTTAAGAAAGTGGCCTCACCAACTCTGGCAGCTAAACTATGTATTCTTCATGATGCAAATACTCTAGGCATTTGCCTAGCATACTCCAGACCCATTCACAGCAGGGTTAGTATCACAAGGCAGGAATACTGATTTATACTTGATCAAGTACAAATGATTTTATTTTTTAACAGCTAGTATATTTTGTTATGCTGCATAGATATTGTCTGGTACTAGTCAATGTTTGTTCTATTTTCTTAAATAAGTATATAAAATTCATCAAAATTTAAAATGTTAATTTATTATATATAAAATTAAAAATTAGCACTGTCATTTCCATTTTTACATCATATGAATTTAAGAATAACAGCAATAAAATAAAATAAAACAGCATAAAATGGGCTGATATCACTGACAGGTATTGTCTGTCAGTGGGATGAATTGGGATGAATTCTGAACTAGTGTGATTATTCCTTTTTTGTGCAATACATAAAAGTCTTTTTTAGTTTTGAAGTAATTTTTTAACTTTTCTAGTTTGAAGTATATTAATTGTATTTGTTTTAATACATTCTTTACTATATACTAAATATTATATATTATTTATCATAGATAATATGTTATATACTATATATGAGCAACTTTAAAATATCTTCAAAAATAAGTACTAATTATACTATGAATCAAAACTTGAAATACAATTAAATTGTATTTATGTATATGTCATTACAAACAGACATACATATATTTCTTCCCTGATATTTTGCCATTCTTTTGAGAGTTATAGGTTATATTGCTTCAAAAGAGTTGGTTCTGAAGAGTTATAGGTTATATTGGTTCACAAATTAGAATATTCTTTTTTTCATAATCATTTACCTCCAATAGCTAATATATAAAGGAGCATCAATGCCCATGTTTCAACTCTAAAAATGCTGTTGCTTGAAATAAACTCTCAAATATACAGACAGCTATGCCATATATCAATGATGGAAATACTAACATTGGCAGTTCTAACACCAAAGCTGTGGAAACTTACCACAATTACATTTTTAAATACTTCAAATCTCATTTAACATCTGAATCATAATCAACACTATCAGAAAGTGTCAGTAATACTGAAATCTACTTGGGTGCTATGTGTTTCTCTGATTTTCAAAAGCAGTAATTTGATCGTTAAATGGCAAATTGGTAAGGTTAACTTAGTGGTTTCTCTTATTTTTTTCCTTCTAATACCAATTGCGAGTCATACTTGATTCACTCAGAAGGTCCAACTTTTGAACATTTAGCACAATTGACACAGTCATGATAACATGATATTCTTTATGTCTTATTCTCATTCTATGGATTTGAAGCTGAGATTTTTGCTGGACAGCATGCATATGTGAGGTATGAGAATATAATCTAATTTGTTCTATATTGACTCTATAGTGCTAAGTGATTTTAAAACAATGAGGTTTTTTTTACATATTAAGTCATATGTTCCAAACAAATATAGTGATATCGGAAGTAAATGCTCAAAAATATTTGCAACACTAAGTAAAAAGCTTTCTATGATTATAAAATTGTCCATGTTCCTTTAACTTGTCAAGTCAAAGATGACTTTTAGGATTACATCCCCTGCCCGGAGATGAAAAGTATGTCATTGCCAAGATTGGATGTTGAATTGAGCATGAAAACTAACACTGATTCTCCAACCGATCAGGTCAATTCTGAAAGGAAAGTAAAATCAATTGAAAGCAAAAATTCATCAAGTATTCGGTAAAGCCTTACTTTTTCACTAAATTTTTTACATTGTTATAATGGCAGAGCACTTGATATGATTTCAGTTTCTGTTTGTTCAAACTATACTATGTTACTACAAACATCAGCATCTGCAAGAGATATAAATCCTAGATCACTGAAGTAGATGGAAACTATGGTCACAAACTAGAACTATATATACAGGTGATTATTCAGATTAGGTAGAGGTGATAATGAAGCGGTATCAGTGATTAATGCATTGCTCACTTTTACTATCAAATTATGTATATTAGTTCAGGAATTTTATGAATTTCTTTAAAGAATTTTCACCCTTTCAAAAGAAAACTTCTGAGAAAAACCAATGATCTTTCCTTTTGCAAAAATTTGCATAGCTTTAAGAAATATCAATTTAAATTCGTGTTAATCTTTGGTTTTTCAGAAAAGTCCTATGGCAAGATATTATCCAGAGTATCATGAGTATGTGTCTGTGACTCCGTGTGTGTGTGTGTGTGATATTTTATGATTATTGTTTTCCCAAGTCCTAAGAAGTCAAAATGATTTAATTACAGAACTTCCATTTTTCCTGATTCTTTCAAAATGCTAGTATCTATTTTTTTTGGCAAATCTGAACTTTTAATCTTTATCCATTTCTGAGCATGTCTATTTTGGACATTTGGACTTTTTGGACCAAATCATATTCATACAAAGAATCTATTACTTAAGTTAAATGTGCTTCCTTAACATGCTAGTAAATTGCCAGATGAGAGAAGAAATCAATGAAGCTAAAAATTCATTGTTTGGCTGGAAAGATGTTCAGTTCTATTTATTTGTTTTAGTTCTATGGAAATTAAAAGGTACCATTGACTCTTTTACTGTTCCTTATCAGTGTGGGCTCACTTCCTATGTATTTTTTCTTGCTCTCATGTTATCTCTCTCTCTCTCTCTCTCTCTCTCTCTCTCTCTCTCTCTCTCTCTCTCTCTCTCTCTCTCTCTCTCTCTCTCTCTCTCTCTCTCTCTCTCTCTCTCTCTCTCTCTCTCTCTCTCTCTCTCTCTCTCTCCCTCTCCCTCTCTCTCTCTGTCTCCTTGCTCACTAGATGCTCAGTTACTATTTATATACTATCATCTGTCAGGGTCTTTGAAATTTCTGTTTTGCATTAAAGACAAAGAATTCCTCTCTGACTGCTCTTTGAGGGTTGCCTGATACAAGAACATAATTAACTCTTTCCTGACCTAATTTCTGCATATTAAAAAGTATACAGATATGACAAAAGTGGAGCACTCAATCCACAGGGTGGCCATTAACTGCACTCCGTTACTGTATGTCCTCAATTCCGACCACAATTACTGTCAGGGAATGGCACTGGAAGCTCCTGCATGTACGCAAACAGGAATGCTATTCATTAAAGAGCACTTTCAATAAAATACAATCTTTATTTTTAATGAATATTTGAGAAAGAAAATACAATCTTGGGTTCTGTACCTGAAATATGGTTATTATTCTTTTAATAACATAGACTTTCTCATGTACATATACTGACAGTTGTAGGAGAACAGAAATGAGATGGTGGGCATTAACTCAAAAGAAATGAAAAAGCCGAGCCATAGTAAACTAAGTCAATGTTAAATAAGGATTTCCTGGAACCATCTATAGCCAGCAGTGCTTTCTATGGTTATATTGATGTCCCTGGGAAAGTATATTCTACTTAAATCTTTCGAACCAGTTAAAGATAGGAACACAAGGCACTTTGAAAATTGAAAAAAACAAAAACAAACAAACAAAAAACCCAAAACCAAGAGGCCCATGGAAAACCTTTCCTTGATTCAAGAATTTACCATACCACATTGAGGTCTTCTTTTTTTTTTTTTTAATGAATTTTAACTTTTCATGTCTGTTATATTTTTATTTTCAGATTGTTGCTTCTGACTAACAATTAGCTGCACTTCCTAAGGAATGACACCAGTAATTGTTAATGTTCAAAGAATATGTCTGTAATTATTTCTCATTAATGAGCTTTAAATATGAATGAGTCTGGACAAAAAATTACAAATAATAGCTACAATATATGTTCACAAACATTGTAGGTATGTATGTATACGAGCACACACACACACTTTCGTAGACATACATATATGCTTGTAAGGATCTGTTAAATGCAAAAGTAGGTTGCTCTGTTGAGGCCCTACCTTTGTCCAATCACATTGCCAACTGCTTCAGACAGCAAAAGTCCCTCTGTGGAAGGAGAGATAGCTTCTTGTTCTCATATGAAAAAAAAAATCCCAGGAATTCTGCTACTCAAACTTTCCATTGAGAATCTCATTTGTGCCTTCCAGAAAACAACTGGATTACAGTTGTTGAAAGAACTAAAAAATTACCCACTAAAGTATAATTAGCTGCTGTCAGGGAAAAATATAACATCTTTTTGAAAAAAAGGATGATCACTAGTTTAGAGTCTTCTAAGGAAAACAAGTCTCTCATAAAGGCTGAATTCACAATAGGTTAAAATCATTAAAAATCATATTGTGCAAAATCCAACCCCTCCCTTTCCAAAAATGAAACAGGGTGCTAAGTTTCAAGATGATTATCAATATTCTGGCATTGGTTTTGAATCATGTTTGAGCTACTAAGATGATAGGTAATGTTAAAGTAAATTCCCTGAAAAGAAGTACTTTTCTCTCTCTTATTTTTCACTTAGTTATTTATTAAAACCATAATCAAATAACATACAGATTGAATATTGGGGAATGTGAGCATAGTAAAACTGCCATTTCCTCAAGCAAGTAGCATCCTCTCTTGCCTATCACTGGCCAGTGAAATAGAACTGAGCATTTCAGAGACAGCGTTTCGCTCCTGTGTGCCAGTCAGCAGGGACTGAAATATATTACCCTTTAAACAATTTGGGAGTGGATGCAGTTAATAGGTAGGACAGATAGTTACAAAGTCCTGATTAACTACAGAGTGCACAGACATGTGGAAACTTGTAAGCCTTGAGAGGGAAGAGCCAGAGGCGATTATTTACTGTTCCAGACTCAGGGCCCAGAGCACGAGGAGGAAAATGAAACAGCAACATTGCCCTCTTTTGGCAAGACAGGGTACAGTGTGTTTACCTCGCTCACAGGTGAAAGTATTTCTTCAGGACACATATTTTCCATAGAAAGAAGACCAACAAACTGAAGCAAAATAAAACACAGGCAGGGAGGCCATTCACTTATTTGCCTCCAAAGATGGGCAGAATTCACACACAGAATAAAGGAGCGTGCATGAGGGAGAGACTCACAAAGAACCTAGACTCAGCCAGTTCTTTTTGTGATTCAGTTCTAAGAACAACCACTTTCTTTAACCCTTATATTTATCCTTGAGAGTATCAAGCCATCAGTAAAGAAATCAGAATCACGTCCGACTCGGAATGTGAACAAATAAAATAGGAACTGGTTTGTTTCAAGTTCTTAAAGCTTAAATACCTGGGGGAATCTCAGTGGGAGCTTAAGTCAGTGAATGAAACAGCTTTTCCCAGTAGCAGCAAAGGCATCTCCAGCAGTTCGTACTTTGTGGTTCTAATGAAGCCAACAATGATTTAGGACCCTGAAGGGCCTAGAGGGGACTGATTACATCAAAGGGGGGGGGAGGGGAAGAAACTGTCAAGATAAGAAACAACATTAACCTAATTACTTTCATTCTTGTTGTAGGTGCCAGTGCCATTCTTTAAGTAATAATACTAATTTCAACCTCGTGTGTATTTCTAATTTCTTTGCTGTCTCTTGCTAGATCCTTTTTCCAGGAATACTCAAAGGAATTTTCAGGAATCTAGGGATGTTTGGTACGATTGCAGGTGCCCTGAGCCAGTTTAGAAAAGTGTTTATGTTCTTCCTGATTATGAAATTAATTTCTTCAACTCCCACATATAGCTGCTTTGCGAGTTTCTGAAGAAAAAGTTTGTTTTCTCTTAATAACCATGGTCTTTTCAGGTCAAAGATAAAACAAGTTTCTTTTTTTCTTGCCACATTGTCAGGAACAAAATTTACCTCAAGAAAGGAGGATAATTAGATTCCACTGATGTTGTTGTTTTTAATTTGTCACTAAGTAAAACACAAGAAAGAGTTACAAATTTTTCCAACTGAGTGATATAGTTATAAAATAAATTATAATATTCTTGAAGTAGGCAATAGCTCACAGCTGCATCTGAAAACTGATTTGTATCTCCTTTCTATTCTTCTGACAGCATACCTGGATCCTTACATCAGTATTATTTTCAAAATAACATTGGAAGGGAATGAGTGTACTGTTTAGGTGACACTTAATAAGATTCATTTGCAAAAAAAAAAAAAAAATTAAAGAGCTTAAGTCACTGCCCTTGGATGTAACTTTACATTAGAATTCTAAAAAAGTATTTTGACATTATATTGCAATCAGCTTTGACAATGATAAATGAGCCAATACTGTAGTTTTATATACATACATATGTATATATATAGATAGATAGATAGATATAGATAGATAAGTTTATTACTGTTACTTTTACAAAAATGCAGTGAAGTAGAGGAACTACTATTACATGTCTTTGGCAGATGGGGAAATTGGGAGACCAGAGGGTTAATATGACTGTATACAACGCATTGATAGCCAGAACCGGCACAAACTCGGTGTTGTGTTTCACTTCCTGTGCTCTTTTCTTCCCTTCATCTAAGAGCAGCAAGATGTTTCTCCACCTGCCTAAAAGCAGAGAATCTAGCTCTTAGAAGTCCCAAACTAGCATGTGGAACACTAAATTGTATAGAAAATGTCTTGTAAATGGAATAGAACTGGACTTCTCTGTTTATTCCCATTTAGACTATTCAGATTTGCAAAATTATTACAAAGCACTTTTTTTTTAAAAAAAAAGAGGGAATCTTGTTACAAAGGACAAAAACTAAAGGTTATTATTATTTTTTTTAGTTCCTTAACTCTACAATAGCAATATGTTTGGAAGTGACAGATAAACCTCTCCAATAATGTACCTGTTCTGTCACAATCAAATTGACATTTATCTCTCCCACTTCCAATGGCACCTCTCCACATTGTATCTGTCTGCCTCTGTGGACTCATACCTGAAGCAGAGGAACTAATCTCCCAGTGGCATGTTTGAGGGGCACATAGGTGGCAAAAGCAATTGTATATGACTGCCAAGAAACACAAACAGAACTACCATCTAAGCCTTGCCAGGTAGCATTGTTCTGTTAGAGCATATTTTCACTGAATTCCCCTTTGAACCTAAGGAATTTGCTTACTATTACCTGTAGAAGAACATGTCCTTGTGCAAATTTCTCCTGGCCAAAATATGCAAGTCCTTATTATGGTAAGAAAGAACCAGTTCCCTGTAGTCATGGATGTCTTTCTGCATGAATGTGTTCATTGACCTTTATGGCCCTCAATATAACTGTGCGGTGGGGGTAGGGAGAAAAAAAATTTCCTCCACAACAAAAAACAGTAAGGTTGAAGCTTTTTACCTATGAGAAGACAAAGAAATAAATTTGTCTCTATGAGTGCTGACATAGACACCCAATATAGATATAGAGTTAACTTGTGTAGCCATTTCATTTTCATACAGAAAATATAATTCAGGCAAGATTCAAGTGACATTTTCCTGCATGATGCTCAAGTTATAAATAATAATGGTTTCCAGCATTTATTTGGGGGAGATTAAAATGAATTTAAAATGACATAAATAGGTATTGATACTGTATATCTAATCAACTAGTTAAGTAAGAATGCTTATACAAAGGGTAAAAACCTAAAAAAAATTTTTCCCTTTTCTATTTCTTCCTTTGTACATCTGCATTCTGGCAGGCCAAACAAGAGGGATAAGGATGTTAATAATGGCTGCTGTCATGGGCTTCTTTTAAGAATTGTGCAATGTCTTATTAGTATTCTTTAAAAAAATCTTTCTAGTTTCTTAAAAATGTTTTGATTTCCTGATTTTTGAAATACCTTTAAACATTTCAGAAGTGGTAGTGTTTGATATACCTGTATATGTTTGTTTTTTATTCTAGTTATTTTTATATTTCACTGTTTTAATATTCCCCATGCTAGTTTTTAGTATTTTTATTAGTATTGACATCAAGTTGGTCTTTTGTGCCCAATCTGAGTATCATTTACACCAGGTAAAGGAAAATAAAGGAATTTCTGAATAAAGGAAGATACTTGCTGTAGAATTGCTTGGGCTGGTGAATATTTTGAGTTTCAGGCTTTATAATTCAGCTGAAACAGTTTTCAAACTATGTATGTGGTGGACACTCATCTCATTCAGCAAAGGTTACATTGTATAAGTTCATTGGTCGCTTATGTACAACTCAGAATGTATTTTTTTCTGGCAACAATATTATACTAGTGACTAGGACCCCAGGCCAACCTGTCCCCCACACATCATCCTGTCTTATATTTTCAGAAAAAGCTCATGAAAATTATGGGTGTTTTTAAACTGGTAGTCAAACAACACAGGAAAACAATGAACTTGAAAAGGATTATTTTTGAAATGCTGGTGCTTGAGAAAAGCAGGTTTAATTAGAGGAGGACAGGGATGTAGGTGGAGATTGTTATAGAAATTTTGAAGGGGACTCCTGGGCACACTCAAGGATTCTCAGGTGCGAGGTCCTGGCTGGTGACTGTGTCTAATTTCACTTCACAATTTGAGACTATACTTCACACTTTATTACAGATATATCATAAATGCTTATGAGACATAATTGAGGTCATTGTTTCTCTGTGTGTTCACAAATGGGAGGAAATATTATGGAGGAAGAGCTGATTCTAGGGCAAGGCAGACAAAACAGGAAAGGATGAAAACAACATTGATACTGAGGATCGCAACTATCATAAAAATTCCCTGGGTGGATATCAATGAATTATAAATGGTTGTTAAGAGAATAAGATGGACAAAGCCTATCTAGTCCCCTGAGGTGGTTCAGACACATTTTTATCCTAGGCAAAGCTAGGGGGTGAGGAAGGTGACAATGACTTTGAAATTACTAAGAGATTCCATCTTTGTGAGGTATTTATAAGGTTGGAAATGTCTATGCTTTTGAATTGGACAAATGAGAAGGTATAATAGATAGGATGATTTCCCTAAGTTTATCATTTTGTCAAACCTTAAATATTTAAGTATCTGTGAGATCAGACATATGTATTATCAATATCTTAATCCATGTGCACATGGACATGTATGAAATATGAATCAAAGCTTGTGAATTATGTAGAAATGTATGAAAATGTAGAGATAAGTTGCAGTATTCTGGGGAAAAAAAAAGAATTAGAATACTTTATTGACTCATGGATTTCCACAGAGACCTAGTAAATTCTTTCAGAATTTACTTTTCATAAGTTTAAAAAAAAAACATAAAATTCCAAAGGCCAAATTACTTTGCAAAATTTGGAATATGTACACATTTTAAAATAAACCTGATCCTTGGAATGACAGATGTATGGAACAGAGTCCACAGACATAGATGGACTCTCCACAAGGGAAATAATTCCATTTTATGCCATTTTGTTCATTTATTACATTTAAAGCATGGAAAATAAATTCTTTTAAAAAATCTAACATTTTTTGAAGTTCACAATGTACTATGAATAGCTCCTGTAAAAAACCTTGTGAACAAAATTCTGTGCATATCCCACAAGTCAGATGAGGAAACTAAGAGTCAGAAATGTGCAATTGTCCAGGATTACACATATGCCTAGTAGAAGGAAACAACTTTGCTGGGTTCAAAATCCATTACTCTTTACAACTATGGTATATGTGCTTGAACGTAAGATTCCATTGCAGAGAGAGGTTAGGATAGAAATGAAGGTACATTTCCCCAGTCTTAATCTATTTGTGTATAATTAGTTAGTGCCTAGAGCATAAAGTAGTGACAACAACAAAAATAGATATATCTATCATTATGATCTGAGAGGTTGTGATATTCCTTTTCTGATGACTTGGAGTACTAGTCAGTGCCTCTGGTCACAGGGAAGAGAAGTAAGAAAGGAAATAGGTAGATTTTTATACAATCATTCCTAGTACTGAAAATTCTTCAAATTATGCATATACAATATATATGGATAGTTTTCTTTCCGTAGGTAAGAGTATTTTTGTTGCATAATTGATATGTTCATCAGTGGATCTACTAAATAATTACATGTGGGGCTGGGAAGGTAGCTCAGTGGTAGAGTGCTTGCCTTGCGTGCAAGAGCAGCACCACATAAACAGAAAAACCTGGAAGTGGCACTGTGGCTCAAGCGGTAGAGTGCTAGCTTTGATCTGAAGAGCTGAGGGGCAGGACCCAGACCCAGAGTTCAGATCCCACGACTGACAAAGAAAATCACACGTAATCAATGAGTCATAATAATTATCTTTAATTTTGGTATCTTTCACTATTAACTTTAAGTCCTATTAATAAACTGTCACTCTATAATGAACTATTACTAATGAGATAAATACTCAAAAAGACAAGAAGAGATTTTTTTTTAGAATGAGTCAGAAATAAAAAAGAGATTTCAGAACATTTCTGAATGACAGAAAGCAGATGAACATACACAAGTGAATGACATGAGAAAAACTAACAATACATAAGAATGCCACAGAGAAGTTTGAAGCCAATTTTCTCTCAATGGAATTATTATAAAAACTTGGGTTCAGAGTTAGCCCTATTTGTCTGACATTGAGGGATAAAGACTAATGAATAAATTTAAAGCCTTTGTAAGGATCAAATATATCCATGACTCCATGGGTACCCAATGTTTACCTCCAAGAGGACAAATAGGTCTTTTTCCAAACAAATGCCCTGAAATATCTGTCTTTATGGGTAAATACAAGCACCAAAAGGTCTTCTCATTCCTAGATTCAAGGAGCTCTGATTAAGTCAGGTCCTCTTGCCTGTTGTAACATGGTCAGCCCCATTCCATGTAGTGTTGTTTGGAAATCTTAATCAGAGGTGAGACTGAGGAGAAACAGTCCTATTACCCTATGACACAGATAAGGCTAATTACCAATTCCTTCTGTATTCTTTGCAAAGCATCATTAGGAATATTATGCAAGGAGCATTGGAAAGAGAAAGACTGAAACAAACAAGCAGAAACACAGAGGGAACAGCATTCAAAACATACACTGATTTAGAAAAAAAATCCATTTTATCTTTGATAATTTATCAAAGATAAAATGGATTTTTTTCTAAATTTAGGACTACTTGCTTAGAGAACATTTTCACTCAAAGCTGGTGCTCTACCATGTGACTCACATCTCCACTCCCAGCCTTTTGTTGGTTAATTGGAGAAAAGAGTCTTTGGGATTTGTCTGCCCAGGTTGGCTTTGAAGCTGGAATCTCAGATTTCAGGCCCCTGAAGAGCTAGGAAGACAGATGTAAGTCATTAAATGGACTTTCTAAAAGATTGTAAATATCAGGTTTTCTGAGTAAAAGTATTTCTGGTTGACAGGCATAGATGCTTCTCAACTAAAAATGGGGCTACATCTCAATAATCCTTATATTCAAATTATCATAAAATGAAAATACACTTAATTATTCTACTCTAACAAGGAACTTAGCACAGCAATACAGTATTTATCAGTGACTTACTGTTTGTATCAATGAAATTGAGTAGAAGCTGCTGCTGCTGTCTTTGCTTGGCAACGATAGAGAATATCATATTCTACATTGCCAACCCAGGAAAAGACCAATAAATACTTATCACTACAGGAGAATGAGAGCAATCTATTTATGACATTGCTATACTTACTCCTAAAACTCACTGTGGTAAACACAATAAAGCCCAAAGATGTCCGTCTCATTCCCAAGAATTCATGAATATTATTATTATTATACATGATAAAGCAGATTTTGCAGATGTGATCATTTTTAGAGGTAATGGGTTTTAAAATATACAATTAATTTTTAGTCATATAGGGCGATTATCCAGGATTAGAAAATGATCTTAATATAATAAGAAGGATTCCTTTATAAGGGAATCAGGAAATCAGAGTCAAAGGGAAAAATTAAAAATACTATACTATACCACAAGCCAAGGAATGTTAGAAAATCTAGAGGCTAGAAGAAACATCTAACTGTACTACATATTTCAAAATGCTAGAAGAAAGGATATTGAGTGTTATCGCTATAAAGTGTTTTCCAGCTGAATGCTCAATGTTTTCTGTATGAAAAACCAGAGATCAGATACCCATATTAACAAAATGCTACCCACTCAAGAACACCCCAAAAGAAACACATATATTGTCTTTTTGACATTTCCTCAGAAATTTTCAAGAGCTTCTCCTTTCCCTTCCCCAAGTAAGGGCATTTAAATGTGTGTTAAATAACTACAGAATATTAAGTAAACAATTTGGCCAAAACCAACCATGGAGGTGAAAAGGAAGGAAGGAAGGAAGGAAGGACGGAAGGAAGGAAATTTAAGGAGCTAAATATGTTTACCCTGATTTAAATTTAAATTTTTTTAAATCATATAACCAGTCCCACAACAAAAGAAATCAGAATCATAGTTAAGAGAAGGAAATAGAAATTGAAAGACATCACTCAGATTCAGGAAGACATTCACATAAGTGCCTGGCGATGCCTACATAAACTTTCAGATGAAGTTCTCTAAACTCAAGAGTCAACTCCACCTAAATGAAAAGGAAACTTGTAAGAAAAACAAAAAAGAAAGAAAAAGAAAGAAAGAAAGAAAGAAAGAAAGAAAGAAAGAAAGAAAGAAAGAAAGAAAGAAAGAAAGAAAGAAAGAAAGAAAGAGAAAGAAAGAAAGAAGGAGAAAGAGAGAAAGGAGAGAGAAAGAAAGGAAGGAAGGAAGGAAGGAAGGAAGGAAGGAAGGAAGGAAGGAAGGAAGGAAGGAAGGAAGGAAAGAAGGAGGGAGAAAGAGAGGGAGGGAGAGAGGGGAGGGAGGGAGAGAGGAGAGGGAGGGAAGGAGGGAGGAAGGAAGGAAGGAAGAAAGAAAGAAAGGAGAGAGAAAGAGAAAAGGAGAGAGTAAAAGAAGAAAGGCAGACAGGTAGGGAAGAAGGAAGGGAGGGAAGAAGGCAGGCAGGCAGGAAGGAAGGAAGGAAGAAGGAAACAACAGAAAAGAAAGAAGAAAATCCTGAATTGTATTCTCTTTTCTAATTGATAAAGAAAATTCTAGGCTTATTCAAAGAGATGTTTAAAGCCATGTTATGTATGTAGTTGATGTTTCATCATTTATTTTTAAATGCTAAAATAAGATTTCCTTAAAATTTAGATATGTAGGCAATTAAAAGTAAGAAGAAATCACTCATATTTCCACAATATAATTTTAATCTCTGTGATATTTATTGTTGCATGTTTAATCTTCCATCTTTCCTCTTCATTTAAAAAATTCCTATTAATGGGAATTTGGTTGTTTTCTAAATTTATTTTTAGATAATTGCTACCATACTGGATACAAAATTCTAATTTTTAAAATTTAACATTTCATAGGCGGAAAACAAAGGAGGAGGTAATGATGCTCAATAGGAAATGTGCTCATTACCTTACTCATGTAACTGTAACCCCTCTGTACAGTATTTTTACAATAAAAATATATATACAAAAATTTTAACATTTCAATAATCTGCTCAACATCTTTAAGTCCTTTTAAGAAGCACATACTTTATTTGTGACATATATGATTTTTATTTATTTATTTAGCATGTATTTTCTGCAAACTTAACAAAACATATGTCAAGTGTATATCAGGTGCTGACTGGTGCAGGTGCTAGTGAGATATAAGGATGATAATATCTTTCATCATGGAATATATATATATATATATATGGAAAAATCGACTTTAAAGGTAATAATTCATACAGTATATCAGAAAGGCTTAAGAACTATAAAAGTATATATCTGAGTAAGAAAGACAAGGGATTGATAGGCAAATTTTATGACTAGGTAGAGAAAGTCTTCCTCACAGAAAAGAAGATATTTGAGAGAAAATCTGAAGTTGGCAAGAGAGTAAGGATTCCTTTTTCTTTTCTTTTCTTTTTCTTTTTTTTTTTTTTTTTTTGTCTCGGGGCTTGAATTCTGGGTCTGGGCACTGTCCCTGACCACTTCAAGTCAAGGCAAGTGCTCTACCACTTGAGCCACATCACCACTTTCAGTTTTCTGTTTAACAGGAGATAAGCCAGCCAGGGCTGGCTTTGAACTTCGATGCTCAGACCTCAGCCTCCTGAGTAACTAGGATTACAGGTGTGAGCCACCAGTGCCCAGCATTAAGGATTCCTTTTGATGCTTGAGGGAAGAGCCCTTCAAGCCAGGTAAAGCACTCTGACAAAGGCCCTAGTTTAGAGCATACCTGCCCTGTACTAGGAAACACAAGGAGTCTGGAAAAGTGATGGAAGTATAGAATGGTAAGAGACATTAGTGATGCAATGAATGAGGAAAGTCAGTTCACATGGAGTCCAAAACACTAAATTATTTTATTTTCATCATACTAGACATTGGGAGCCAAATCCATTAAGATTTATTCCAGTAGCAATGTGGTCAAAACACTTAATACTAAAGAATTAATTGGAGAAAACTTCATATGCTGCATTGTAAAGAAGAAACTTTGAGGTCATTTCAGTAAGTACTGAATGACATTTCAATCTTTTACTTCTAAAATTGGACCCTGTACAGTAACCTTCTGAAGTTATTTTGAAGTATTCTATTCAAGAATACTTTTGAGAAAAAAAAAGTAATGGAATGGGTTTGTTGCTGAGTTATTTGTGACTCAGCAGGATATTTAATTTGCCCTTGATTTAATCTTGAGACACTTGATGCCAGAGCATTGTGACCATGATCTCTGCTATGAAATCCTCTTCTCAGGTTGTCTTTCACTTCAAATTAAATTGGAAAGATCTATTTGTTGCTTTCTGCAACTATCTGAACATGTAGAAATATGTTATTGAGTAGTCTAAGAAAGTTTATTGGAGTGCTGTCTTCCTTCTATTATATTTTGTTGGGTGATAAATAGAAGAGCTATGTTTGGGTTTTGGCTTTACCATGAGCACGGGAGCCCAGCAATTTTAAATAGTGATTTTTTAAAATTTCACAATGATATTGTAATACAAAAATATACAGAGATCTATAAATTATCTTTTGTTGTCCAAGACTGGAATGAGAATTTGGTATCTGGCATTTTTGCTTATTAGCTGGTGCTCTGCCACCTAGAGCCATGCCACCAATCCTTAAAATGTGTTGAGACTAGTAAAAAGGATACAATACTTATAATCTGCTATATATTTTATAACTGATAGCCACCTTCATGAATTATTTACTCTGAGTATGAGCCTATTTTAGCTACTCAAAACACACAAAAAATACAATCTTTCAATGTCTGCCTTCATTGATTTTGAATAAGCCAGCTGACCCAGCACGGTAGTCACTGTCGTAAGAACACACATGTTGTAGGTGTTTGTAAGGCTGTTGCTCCTCCTGCTCTGTAAACAGTACTATGCAAAGCATGTTTCTAATGTTAAAAGTACCCAGGCATATACTAACACAGCTTGAATTTGCTACTTTCACCCTGAAACATAACACAACTACTGAGATTTTTTTTTTCTATAGGCCAGGCTGGTTTTGTGTGTGTGTGTGTGTGTGTGTGTGTGTGTGTGTGTGTGTGTGTGAGATAGTTGCTGAAGTGTGAACTCCTCAGGGCCTTGTGCTTGCTAGGTTGGCAGGACTCTGCTGAGCCATGCTTCTGCTCTGTTTTTCATTGTTTCTTTTTAGGACAAAGGCTTTTGTTGTTGTTTTTTCTGTCCCTGGTGTGCTTGATCTGTGGTCTACTTTTTTGGCTTCCTGTTCTTCCTGTAGTTAGAGGTGTACACCACTGTGGAGAAGGAACTTTTTCTGACCAGGATGATCCGAAACAATAATCTTTAGATCAGCCTCCCAAATAGTTTGGAATAACTGGTATACCCCATTGTGTTCAGACCTGGATTGAGGATGGCATCTCACAAACTTTTCTGCCCAGGTTGACTTGAAACTACTATCCTCCTCTGCTTCCCAAGCAATTAAGATTACAGGTGTGAGATGTTTTCAGCTGGCTCAGTGCAGGCTGTTTTTTTCTCCCCTAAACCAAAGGATGACTCTCATCCTTTGGTCTGCAGATAAAATTAGAGGATTTCCTTGACAATATAAAATTAACACATACTGCATAGACTTTTTTTTGCCAACCTTTGCATGATCTAGCTATTCCTTCACTTTATTAGAAACTGAGGCTTCCTAGCAGAGCTCTAAATAGGAATGTCACTGTTAAGTTTATATAGGTTTCTAGCTCTATGAAGTCAAGTGAATATCTGACATCACTATCTTGGTCATAGGCAGTTAGTATAGAAAGTGTATTACATGTAGATGTATAAGTGAATTCCTGATATAGACACATTGAATACCTAAGATTGGGACTGCAAATGTAGGGGTCACATAATTGTCAGAGGAGTGACAAATAGATGTCATTCCTTCTTCACTAGGACCAACAGTAATGAGGGAAAGAGTATTCCTGATTATTTTTAGTTGTCTGAGTAGTCAGAGTTTTCCTATTTCAACGACCATTTCTCACTTCCTTCCATGAATAACTAAGAACTCTTCCTCATGTTTCTTCACAAGTAGTTGGAGTGTTCTTTCCACAGATTCATTAATTCATTAACCTCCATTCTCCTTAGAGAACAGAAAAGCACTCAAATGCCGCCAAGTAAATGTGACTCCTGCCATCCTGGAAGAAGATGAAAATGTGATTTTGACAAGAAAACTTGCTGAGGTGGAGGGCAATAGATAAATGAAAGACATCTGTGGAAGCTTCCTGGAGGAAGAACCTAAGCGGATCCTCCAAGCTGGAGGCATGGAGCAGCTCATCAGCCTGGACTGCGAGAAGAGAGTACAGTAGGTAGCTTTGCACTCAAAACGACAATAATATGGCAAATGCCTGTTAAATGTATAGGTTTGCACTAGAGAGTTGTAACTGATCTAAATTGTTACTTTGGAAAATTGTGTTTTTCTGAAGTGACAGAGTCATTATAAACAATATTATTGTTTATAGAAAGGTCCCTATAAATAGAATAGCAAATCTCTTTAACCTTAAAAAATATATTTCTGAAGACATATTATGTGGGTGAATCTGTATATCAAAATGTTAAAGATATGATATTCTAGGGAAACAATCTTGAATGACACATCATAAAAAATGAGTTCTTACCCTCAGCCCAACAAAATCTACCTGTATTTTTTTCCTCCTAATATTTAGATGATAGACAATTCTTGACTTTCTTTTTCCTCATATTTTATATTATCTGGAATCAGATTAATTTAGCCTTCATGTCCTTTGAAGTCATATGCTAGGTCATCTCAAACTGATCCTTTTCTACTGAGAATATCATGTTAACATTTTCAGTGGAACGAGCATTCCAGAGAGCTGGTGTCATTTCTACTTGTTCATCTTCAGCTGCCTGCCCACCAGCAATGTATGTAAAAATGATAGTTGCCTGAAGTAAAGAAAAAAATACTTGAAGTTAGGCTGGAAGGATAACCATAACAATCATACATTTCTAACTTTAGATATTTTATACATCATTTTGTTTTACAATGAGAGTGGGCTTTAGAGACTCACACCTGAGCTTGAAAAATAATTATCTCATTTATGACTAAAAAACTTGAGAATGATAACTGCTATTTCCAGTTTGAGTTTTCACTTCCACAAGGGGAATGAATTCACCAGTACAAGGTTGTTTTGAACATTAATATACAGGGAATACATATAACATATGACTTACATGTTTAAGACTTAACAAAGAGTAGTTTCTGAGATTACAATAATGACTGGATTATTTACATAAGCTAGTACTGTCTATCTTACGGAGATTTGACATAGAAGGTTTAAGTCGAGAAAATACTGTATTTTAAAGATACAGAATGCTTTGTTATGAATACTTTGACTAAAACTAAGGGGGCTGGGAAGGTGGCTCAGTGGTAGAGTGCTAACCTTGCATGCATGAGGCCCTGGGTTTGATTTCTCAGCACCACATAAGCAGAAAAAAACAGAAGTGGCACTGTGGCTCAAGTAGTAGAGCGCTATGCTTGAGCTGAAAAGCTGAGGGACAGTGCCCAGGTCCAAAGTTCAGGCCCATGACAGACAAAAACAAAAAACAAAATAAAAACAAAACAAAAAAACCTAAAATTAAGAATAAAATAATTATGTAAAATTATATATTATATATTAAGTTTGACTTTATATTAAATATAAATAAATTAAAGCATTTGCTTTTAATTGTACATCAGTGGTTGATATATAGTATATAGTAGAATAAAAAGAACTTTGAAAGGACTTCATGTTCATTATAACATCAAATATAGTTTAATTGCTTTTTGTTTCTGGAAATTTTTGATTCAACTTCATATAAAGAATTAAAAAAATCTCTGTTAACCATATTTCCATTATGATTTGTAATAGAGTATAAAAGAATTTATAAATCAACAAGCTCAATACCAAATAAATATATTCTATTTTTGACTTGTTAAAATGTGTAAAAAAATTCAATGGTGTTGTAGCACATCATATAATGAAATAGTAACTGCAAAATACATGTTTAAATTGACAGTTTATCTTAATAGGGTCGATGATTTTAATATCCTGAACTAGAAATACAATGAATCCAGAAGTGGATTAAGGATATTGGCTTCTGGAAATCAGTTGAAGTATATTTTCAATATTGATAAACATGAAAGGAAAGAATTATGGGGAATAATCCTAAACTGCGAGGACAGTTTTTGCCTTTGATTAAAGTAAACTACATACAACTTTGGAAAATCAAGGTACTAATGAGAAAACAATGTGATTTTCATGCAGAAAACTAAAAGTGGACCCCAGCCTATCACCATGCACCAACATCAACTCAAAATGGATTAAAGACCTTAACATTAAACCTGAATCTCTGAAACTACTGCAGGACAGAGTAGGAGAAACACTTGAACTAATAGGCACAGGAAGGAACTTCCTGAACAGAGTCCCAGGGTCACAACAAGTTTGAGAGAGACTCAACAAATGGGACTAACTTAAAATAAAAAGCTTCTTCACAGCTAAGTCTATCGAAACCAAGCTAGAAAGACAATCAACTAATTGGGAAAAAATATTTACCAGCAATATATCAGACAAGGGGTTAACATCCTGTATATACAGGGAACTCAAGAAACTAATCCCTCCCAAACCTAACAAACCAATTACTAAATGGGCAAGGGAACTAAAGAGGGACTTCTCAAATGAAGAAATAAAAATGGCAAAGAAACACATGAAGGAAATATTCATCATCCCTGGTGGTGAAGGAAATGCAAATAAAGACAACCCTGAGATACCACCTTACCCCAGTCAGAATGTCCCACATCTACAAATCAGCCAACGACAAATGCTGGAGGGGATGTGGAGAAAGAGGAACTCTATTACACTGCTGGTGGGAATGTACACTTATACAACCACTTTGGAAAGCAGTCTGGAGGGTCCTTAGAAAGCTAAAGATTGACCTCCCTTACGACCCAGTCATACCACTTCTAGGCATCTATCCTGAACAACAGGAACCAATATACAAGGACACGTGCACCTCCATGTTTATTGCAGCACTGTTCACAATAGCTAGGATATGGAAACAACCCAGATGCCCCACCACAGATGAATGGATCCAAAAATTGTGGTATCTATACACAATGGAATATTATGCAGCCATTAGAAATGACAAAATAATGGCATTTGCAGGGAAATGGATGTGCCTAGAAGGAATCATGTTGAGCGAGGTAAGCCAAGAACGAAGAGACAAATGGTACATGGTCTCCCTGATAAGTGGATGCTAAATCCAAAATGTTAGGTGATACGACAAAACTAACAGGATTTAAGAAAAAAGAACTCCCACTCATCTGGTCGAACCACTACTAAATATCCCCATGCTGCTGATCACATGTATGGTGTATAACATGTGAACACCGTTATATGTTACAGACTGTGATAGACAATTTGCTCCAGGAAAGTTAGAATGAACTTGTGACTTTAAATGAGCATCGTTATTCCACAATACTGTGAAATTCTGGAAATTATGTAATCACTTAATCACAATAAAAAAAAAAAAAGAACCTCGGGGGATGGTAGGGAGGGAGGGGATGGTAGGGGGAAAACAATGGAGGGGGTAACAATGTTCAAGAGGAAGTGTACTCATTACCTCACTCATGTAACTGTAACCCTCTGTATAGTATCTTTACAATAAAAAAAAGAAAACAATGTGATTTTTGAAAAGTGATGGTATGATAAGAAACCAAAGAACAGGGAACACCTAAAAGAGTATATGCAAATCACCAAAAAGTCTTCCAGATGAGAAACTGAACATTTTAATCCACAAGCATATTTTTTTGTTATCTTTTAAAAGTTTGTTATTAAAACTTCACACATGTATAAAAATAAAGTAGTATCATGAGTCCAAATATCACTCAGCTTTAATGTTAATTAACTGCTGTTCAATTTTGTTTTATATTCTGTATACTTTTCTTCCCTTGTCTAGATTATTTTGAAGCAGATCCAGGTGAAATTTTATATGTAACTATCGGTATACTTTATATGTAATGATTGGTATACAGGACTATTTTTTGAAAATCTAACCACAATACCATGCTTCAATAACAATTACTAAAATATACTATTATCATAATGTAACCAGTGTTCAATTCCCCTACATGTGTCATGTATATGAACATAGGAATTACATTTAAAAAATAGATGAATGCAAATACAGAGGAATACACACAGATATGTATAATCTATTTTTGAATCAGATTTTCAAAGTTACTAGTCTTTGTTACTTTAAGTGGCTGATATCCTTGTGACCCATTACATTAGGTCTAGATCTCTGAATAGATTTAGGTTCATTTTGTGTTGTACAAGAATATTTCATGAAGTCTTTTATGCATTGCTATAAACTTCTATCTGGAGGTAGAATTAGTCTTGATATTCCTTTCTAGATATCATAGCCTACATAATAGGTCAACAATATATGATGTATGAGTCTAACTTTCCTGTAGCCCATTTTTACAAGTTTTATTAGAATTCAGACACATTCATTTATTTGTTATGTTTGATCTTTTTAATGCTACCATAGTAGAATAATAAGAAAATCATATGGACTTCAAAGCTTAAGATAGTTACTAGCTCACACATTACAGAGAAAATTTGATGACCTCTGGCCTATATCAGTTGTTTGGGCAGATTATGAAAACTTATATTTTATTTTTCTTTATTACATTATTAGTGGTATATTTTAATAAAAGACAACTTCCCCTCATCAACTTTTTAGTTATTCTGAGGTATAGATTGTATGTAAAAAGCATAAAAAATATTTTGTTAATTTTAAAAACAAATTGTTTCTCAGCATTTTGTAGAAGTAATGATTAGTTGTTTCTTTAGATATTATTATTTAATTAATATAAATATTTTAGATATATTTATATTTATTATCTTATCTATTATCTTTATTTAATCATCTATTACCTATTTATTATCTTATTTATTTTTAGAGAGAAATGATATTGCGGAAGCACTTTGAGGGCCTAGAATTTTTGATTATTGCTCTAAATGTTTTAGTTAGATAGAGCTAAGAAGTATTTTGTTTTTCTCTTTAAGAACTACTTCAGGGACACTTTGTACTTCAAATTCGTAAGTAGAGGTTTTACCTAATCTCATCCATCTTACAGGTATATACTATTTTTTCTTTGCCAAAACACTATCATTTTTAACGACAACAATGCTGATTATGTTTTGAATTCTATTTATATAGACAGAATACCTCAGGATAGCAACTAATTAAAGGTAGAATTGGGGATTTAGCTCAATGGAAGAGCATGTACCAGGCAAATACATGGCCCTGAGTTTGGTTCTCAGCTCTGAAAAAAAAAAAAAAAAACAAATTCCAAAACAAACAACACTTAAGACAATTTTAATTTTAATTTCCTCCTCCTTCTACTCTCTCTTGCTTTCTCTCTCTCTCTCTATGTGTGTGTGTGTATGTATACATGTATATATATATATATATGTATGTATATGTAATTAAACATTAGGAGCTTTGAAATTCATTGGATTTCTCCTGTTTTTCTTCCACAATTTACACCACAGAGTTGAGTTTCATATGGTAATCTTTGCCATCTTCCCATCCCAGAGTGTACTCATAACTGTCTAATCATCTTAAAATTTTTCATTTTTAATCTGAAGTAATCAGGAAAACAGTGTCCTCTTCTGTTGAGTATTTTGCCCTTTTCAGAAAATGTATCTTCTCACAGAGCAATTAACCCCAAGGCATATCTTAATGGTCCCTTGGGATGTTTATTCCCTACACAAGGATATCCAGTTCTACTGGATAGACCTGCTCTTACTAACCTGAATCTTAGGCTTGGGCCAGCACAGGAGAGTGGATACCTGTTGAGATAATCTGCATCCTTTGTTAACTAGGGAAATTGGTTTCCTAGAATCATGATCTACTCTCCCTGCTACCACTTTTTAAATTGTGGAAAGTGGGAAATAGACCACTTTAAATGTATTAGATAGAAACAATATGACAAAAAAAACCCCACATGATTTACAACAGCAACAAGAGGAATATAATACTTCAAGGGCCCAGTAGTCTTAACCACTTCCCCAAATAACTTTTATTTCTTGTAGTCAATACACATTTAGGTAAGATTTTGCATATGAAAATCTCAATTCTTAGTAGTGAAATACAATATGTCAATGTCAAGGCAGAATAATACAATGGCTATTTAACAGCTACATATGCCAATAAATCACAGGGAATCTCTCTCTCCCTCCCTCCCTCTCCCTAGTGGGATAAACATGGTTTGTCACATTCAGAGAATATTGTATACCACAGGAATAATCAGAACATATTGTGAGCTCCAATTTTCCATCATTTATTTTTCAGTGCCAAACAAAAGTAAACCTCACCACACAGTTTAGTCATGGGTGGAAAGAGAATTAGCCTTTTAATGGGAGCCGCTGTTTTAAAAAAGTGGCTCTTAGAAGTAGAAGATGGAAGGGAACACTGTGCATATCAATGCACAATTGTCCATTGTGCTTACTAATGCTATAGAAAAGCCTCTTTTACAACTTTTCATTGCTACATACTTTGCATAATGCCTATATTAAAAATCAATCTGCTATTTGCCTCTGGAAACACTACAGCTGATCTGTAAAGTCAGTTTGAAAGAAAGCTGAACTCAATAGACAAAGACAGATTCTCCATCCATCTGATATGTCATGCCAACAAATGGGTTTTTTGTGCACTCCGTCAGTGTCTTAATCAACATCGACAGCCCCCAGCTCCGTCTCAGCTCCAAAAGCTCTTTTCACACTTAATCCTTCAACTCGTATATGTTGTAGAGACATTCAGATGAGGCATGATAGTACACATGATTTACACGCTTCTGTCAATTCCTAGATTTGTCACACATCAAAATCACAGAAGACAAATTCCTCCCCTCATGCTGTCCAAACTACTTAAAGAATCAGTTGCCGAGATCTGTTTATCCTAATTGCTGTGTAGAACTATTTATTGTGACTTGATATTCCAATTTTGATAGAAAATATATTCTATGAACTAAGTAAAAATCTATGGTAACCATGTTCTCAGGCATAGCTTTTTGATGTGTTTTTTGACCACAGATTCAATATAAATGATCATAGGGCATTATGTGAATGATTATTCATAAATGTTTGGTTTATTATATGGACTTTTGGAGTTATGTAAATTTCAAGCTTCCCAGGTAATACATACATAAGAATAGAGTAATTTTGATAAAATTGTCATATTTTCCCTATGTGCCAGATTAAAATAATTTTATGTAAAAGAGCACTATGGCATAATATGGAAAAATGTTCTTGTATTAGATAGCTCTAAAATAAAATGTAGACTGATTTAGCCTGTATAATAGTGGATCCAAAACTACAGTAGGATCACAGTAGGAATAAAAGTGGGGCAAATGTATTTTCTTTCCTCACAGCTAAAGATACATAACCTAGGAAGAACTAGGGAAACTTCCTATGTTCTGTAGAGAATAAGTGAAAGATGTAAGTAAAATAGAATTATTCAGGGGGAAGTTAGTATCTGAAACTTCTAAAAATAATCCAAACTACTACCAAAACTGTACATGAGCTTGATTTCATATAAAATAAATGTCTAAGGGCTGGGAAGGTGGCTCAGTGGTAGAACGCTTGCCTTGCATACATGAGGCCCTGGGTTCGATTCCTCAGCACCACATAAGCAAAAAAGAAAAAAGCCGGAAGTGGCGCTGTGGCTCAAGTGGTAGAGCGCTAGCCTTGAGCTGAAGAGCTGAGGGACAGCGCCCAGGCCCAGAGTTCAGGCCCCATGACTGGACACCCCTCCAAAAAATAAACAAACAAATAAATGTCTATAAATATAAAATGTTGGGTATTAAAATTAGGGTCTTGCTGGGAAGGTGGCTCAGTGGTTGAGCGCTTGCCTTGCATGCCTGAGGCCCTGGGTTCGATTCCTCAGCACCACATAAGCAAAAAGTAAAAAGCCGGAAGTGGCGCTGTGGCTCAAGTGGTAGAGCGCTAGCCTTGAGCTTAATAGCTGAGGGACAGTGCCCAGGCCCAGAGTTTAGGCCCCACAACTGGACCCCCCAAAAAATTAGGGTCTTATTACTATATTGTTTACATGAGAAGACCTTCTACTAGACATTAGATTCTTGAGAAATTATTTAACCTCTCTAACCTACAAGATAGAACTAATAATAATTGCCTCACAGACAAGTTGTGAAGATTTTATATGTGTGTGTATGTGTGTGTATTTGACTTCTAAAGTATTTTACATAGTATAAGGTATTTTCATACTTTTCTAGGGTTTTATGAACTACATCATGACATGTGTATCAATCTTAAAGCTTTATTGTGATAAGATTTGTCATCATGATTCTCCAAGTAGACACACACAATTCCATGGTTTTTAAATGCTTGTGGATGACAATACAATTTTAGGATATTTTTTACTTCACTTCCTAAAATTCCTTGAATTCATTTTTAATATATATTTTTATTGTACAGATACTGTACAAAAGGATTACAGTTACAGGAGAAAGGTAATGAGTACATTTCCTATTGAGCATTGTTACATCCTCCTTTATATTTCCCCTACTAACCCTTTCCTCCCCACCTCTCCAACTCCTCCCTCCCCAAACCCACTCCCCTCCTCCCTGCAAAGTTGTAAAGTTCATTTTCAACATAGCCATCTTGTACTTCTCATTGTTACAATGGATCATCCTGTATCCTTATTTCAGCATTTTCAGTTCTGCTTCCAACCCAGGTACTTCCTATCCCAGCGATTTTCATTGTCTGGACAATTCTGTGCACACAAGATCATAAATAACACCTGATATTTTGTGTCATGTGTACTTGCTATGTTTCTGAGGAATCATATTTCACTCTTTTTAAAACTTGGAATAGCATTTTATTTTCTGGTAAACTGTATTTGGTTTACCCATGTCATTGAGGAGTAGAGATTTGAATGACCACATTTTCCCTTTTTTTAAAAAAATATGAATTTCTTGTCTTGAAGCTGTTGTAAAAAGGAGTTACTACTCAACAAATCAGTTTGTAAAAATAATGCATCTTGATTAATGCCACCCCTTTTTTTCCATTTTTCCCATCCGTCCTTACCCAATCCTTCAGTTTTCTTGATTTCATTGAGTATTAAGACTGAGTTCTCTCCACCCCCTTTCCTGTTTATTCAGCTCCCCTACCCCACTTCCATCTCTTTTATAAATTTGTACAAAGGGATTTCCAATCAACATGTCAATTTATGAGTACAATGCATCTTGATGATTTCTTTAGTAGGTAGATACATAATTGTTTACCACTAGGTAAAAAGCGTAACTTTTTTTTCCTTGTTTTTGTTTTTACTACAAATGTTGAGTTTTATTCCCTGTTTTCTCTGTACCTATTGAGTTGGCCATGTGGCTTTTAGCCATTTATTTTATAAATACTGTTAATTAAATTATTTTGTTTTCAGACATTGTATCTATCTTTTATTATACACCTTACTTGGCATTTTGTGTTTCTTTTTGTGTCTGATTGAACTCAGTGTGCTAGTATTTTATTGTGGATTTGAGAATACATTCAAAGGCTGTCTTGATTTTTAGCTTTCTCAATTTGAGCTGTCTTTGTTGTTGTTTTTTAGGTCTAATGTCTTGTATCAAGTGCAGCTGGCTTCATACAATGAGTTTGAGAGGGCTCCCACTGCCCCTACTATTTTTGAAAGAGATTGAAGAGGACAGATATTGTTTATTCTTTAAATATTTGAGAATTCAACCTTATGAACTCTGATTCTTTACAGGAAGTTTATTAATTATTAATTTTGTTTCTTTACTTGGTATTTACCTGTTCTTTCCTTTTCATGTTTTTGAAACTGACTTCCTTTCACTTTGCCTTTTAGTTCTTTTGTAAATTAAAGGTATAATTTATATAGGATAAATTTTATGCTCTTTTCATTTATAAATTTATTATTTATTAGTATATATTGGTTTTATATATCTATATAGCTATAAAGATATATAAGTCTTATTGTGATATATCCATACATGGGATAGCATTCTCTGATTAAATTCCTCTTCTTACTCTTCTTCATCTCTGTCCCTCCTTTCTTCAAACCATTTCAGCAGGTTTCCTTGTTTTATTTTTTATGCTTTTTAACTGTATTTATTTATTATTTATTTTAAAATTTTTATTAACATTGTACAGAGAAGTTACAATTACATGAGACAGATAGTGAATGCATTTCTTTTTACCCTCCTTTACTATCTTCGTTCATTCTCCCCCTATTCACCACACTTACATCCTGGTACTGGAGCCCTAACAGAACTACTTATTATATATTTTTGTTATTCATTTTCTTAGTTGCACAAAGGGGCTTCACTGTGTATTCACATATGCATACACTATACTTGAGGCAGGTTAAACTCCTCTATTGCTCTCTTTCTATGTCCCTTTTACCCTCTGTTATTCAACAACTTTTGGTGACTTTCCTTATGCCATCTTAATACACAGACACAATATAGTATGTTACTGTTCACTCTCCACCATACTCTTAGCTCTTCCTGAGGGTCCCCTCAAATGGTCTCACAATTACCATCATGTTTTACATGTATGTGTGTATATACATTTGCATTTATTTTTCTTTTAGAACTAGATTTCCATATCAGAGAAAATATACGGCCTTTGTCCTTCTGACCCTGGCTTACATTGCTTAATGTTTTCCTGAAAATGTGATTATTTCATTCTTCTTTTTGGCTTAACAGTGCATGTGACCCATTTTATATATGCCATTTTAGTTATTCTTCAGTTATAGGGCATCTAGCTAGGTTGCTTTCATAGCTTGACTATTGCAAATAATACTGCAATAAACATGGATGTTCAAGTATCTCTATTGTATCCTGATTTTCATTCTTTCAACTATATACACAGGAGTGATTACTGGAACACACGAAGCTCTGTTCTTCAGAGCTGGTTTTTAGAGTCTTGAAGAACCTCCATGCTGATTTCCATAATTGCTACACTGGGTTCTATTATAACCAACAATGTAGGAGGGTTTCTTTTCACCTGCATACTCACCAGCATTTGTTGTATAGTTCTTGATGATACCATCCTGACTGGAATGAGATGAGATCTCAGTGCTGTTTTGATTTACATTTCCTTTCTGGCCAGAGATACTGAAAATTTCACCATATACTTACTGGCCATTTGTATTTTTTTCTTGTAAGAATGTTCTATTAAGTTTATTAACTTATTTATTAATTTGGCTGTTGATTCTTTGGAAACTTACTTTGCGAACTTAGTTATTTGAGCTCTCTGTATATTCTGGTTATTAATCCCCAGAAGAACAGGTGGTAAAGATTTTCCCTCCTTCCCATAGTCTGTCTCTTTATTCAAGTGGCTATTTCCTTTGTTATGAAGAAGCTACATAGTTTGATGTAATCCATTTGTCATCACTGGTCTGATAAGTCTTATGACTTTTTTCCAACCTAAATAAGCTGTTAGAAAATAAACCATATATGATGTATTTTTAATACATGGGACATCGGTTGAAACCAAGAAATAGATTTTATAGGCTTACATTCAGGGATCTGCCTTCCTTCCTTCCTTCCTTCTTTCCTCTTTCTTTTTTATTTTTATATTGTTTTTGTAAAAGTGATGTACAGAAAGGTTAAAGCTACATAAGTCAGGTAATGAGTATACTTCTTTTTGAACAATGTCACCTCGTCCCTGATTTTTCCCCATTTTTCCTCCCTCAACTCAAAAGTTGTACAGTTCATTTTAAACATAGTGTCTAGTGAGTACCATTTGCTGCATTTGTTCACCCTTTGTCCTACTATTTCTGTGCTCCTCCTTACACTCCCCAAACAGATAAATATACATACAAGACAAAAGGTACAGAAATAAGAAAGAACAGCAACAACTTTTGTTGCAAAATAATAAAGACCCTCTTGCTTCCATTTCTTGGAGTTCACTAAAGATCATTTTATATTATCATCTTATTTTCTTTTATTTAACTTCAAATAGTTGTGCAAGGGATTACAATTTAAAATGTCCATTTATGTTTCCAGTGTTTTGTGTGTGTGTGTGTGTGTGTGTGTGTGTGCGCGCGCGCGCGCGCGCCAGTCCTGGAACTTAAATTCATGGCCTGGGCTCAAAGTTAGCACTCTACCACTAGAGCCGGAGCTCCACTTTCAGATTTTTAGTTGATTAATTGGAGTTAAGACTCTCAAATATGTTCCCACCCAGGTTGGCTTTGAAGTGTGATCCTTAGATCTCCTTACTGAGTAGCTAGGGTTGTAGACATGAACCACCAATGCCCAGAATCCAGTGCTTCCTCACCAGTCACTTTTCCTAGTCTACTCATCTCATCTGACTCATTCTCCCAGACCCATTTCACATTTTCCACTTCTTTTATCCCATACATTGAGGGTTTCACCCACCATTCTCTTTTTTATCCATCACTGCTCACTATGCCCTTTCAATATTATTCCAACTCCTTGATACTTCATTTATCAAATTGTCTGTTAGTTGTTCAAAAGTTTTACTTGCTTTAGGGCAGCTTATCTTGTTTTAAGCCATGTTGATTAATTAATTCACTGACTGAGCTCATAATCCACGAAAATCATTTATAGATTTGAGGCTGATAGATTATAGAATCATTAGGAATTATCAAAACAAGGGTGGCCATCATGGATTCCAAGAAAAGAAAATTAATAGTATTTTAATGATTATTTGAAAATGATAGCAGTGATTGGGTCACAAAAAGATTTATTTTTTAGATCAAGGATGAACTTACAAATTCTAGATTAAAATATTTCTCAGCAACCAGCTATTTTGTGTCTTTTCATTTCTTTCATATGTTCAAAAAGCAAACATCTACAACTGTTTGCTGAATTCTATTTTGCAGGGATGTTTTTTATAAGTAAATGAATGAATGTGAGTGACAGAATGTTCTGAGTATGTATCATTTTACCCTTGGAAGAAGACATGAAATTTCAAGAAGGCTTGAAATTTGAAGTGAAATTTTCACCTTGTAAACTCCTTTATGGCTACTTATCATGCATTTTAAAATAAGAAATAAAGCAACTACCTCAGCTGTCCTATTCTGATTTTTAGTGGACTTGTTTGATGCAATCTTAAATTCCAATATATTAATTTTGAATGACTAATATTTACTCATACTTGTTCATACTAATGTGTGATGCATTAATGTTCCTAATCATATTAGAATTAGAATGCAAACCAAATAGAGACTGAGAATGGTACAACCATATGATGTTTCTGTTTTCATAACATAGAACTTGGGATTCTAAAACACAAAACTCAAACTATTGTAGCATTGGTAACAAGCAAAGATAATAAATTTTCTAGAGATATATTCCAGAATTAATGTTGTGGAGTAAGGGGATAGGTTCTTGTAGACAGCTTCGGTTAGTGTTACGGTGATTATACATTTCTGTGTTTATAGCTTTGACTTTAGCATGTGTCACACAGCATGGATGCTGTGTACTCTTTGTGTAGTTCTATCAGAAACTGCCAATATTGGAAAAGATTCAGTAATGTGCAGGGTAGAAGGGCTTTTGGTTTTCATTTTGTTCTTGATACAATGCATATTGAAGAAAAGAAATGTCATTATTTTTCAGGCTCAAGGTTTTAGATAGATTGACTCCAATTAGGTAAAATCGAGTATTTTCATCTTGATATAAGATCTAAGTTAATGAATATATAAAAAACATTTCGAAGGTAGTTTTGCTGACTTGGTTTTTATCACTCTCAATACTTTTTGTGCTCTGTTAATTTTTCTAAGAAGAGTTCTTATATTTTATTGGAAATTCTTGTAGAGAGACTAAAGAACATAATAGGCACAATTTTCATGACACTTGTTTTTTACCTTTATTAAGATCTGGTAGTTAAAATAGGATGAAATGCTATATTTGACTATATATACCACACAGACTTTGTAGCAATCTTAGATAGTATTAATGAATATTAGATTTTTAAGTTCAATAAAGCGTTAATATTTTTATTTTTCCAGGTTTAGGTATTGAACCTAGGGCCTCATATATGAAAGACACGTAGTATACTACTGAATTACATCTAGCTCTCAATAGAGAGTTTGCTTCCAAAGGCGATGTGATTACAAGAGAACATTTCCCATGCACCAAGAATAAGGTGAGTCAGTTTTTCTACAAAGGCATCATTTTTATGTGTCAGGGAATTAAAATTTCTCAGTTGAGCTGACTTCCAGTGATCGTTAAACTCCTGTAAGAAACAAAACAAAACAAAACAAAACAGGAGTTCACGTTTCCTAAAGTTAAAAGGAAAAAGCAGTTCATTCGGAAACACATAAGGAAAATATAACTGAAAGGTGAAGAGATTCTTAAAGATAAATAAGAATAACAGGGAAGTTTATAATTCCACCAGGTTAGATCCCCAAATAATAAGTATCCTAGGTACCTCTTTTCTACATTCTTACTCTACATGAACACAAGGAAGTGATTGCTGAGGAGAGTTTGAGAGTAGAAGAATCTCATCTGGTATCTAGTTTCTAAACGAGTACCATGCGATTTGTTTTTGCTTCATTGTTTGTTTCAGGAAGAGACAGGCATGCATATCACCTACATCCTAGACCCTCTTTAATGTAAAGGAAAGGTACTTATCAGCATAGAAAGTAAGGATATTCCCTCATCCTCAACTCAGTCTTTCTTTTTATCAGCAAAGATGCTTATCTTCAAGAGAAAGGGGGTAGAAAACTTGACTTAGACTTTGTACTAAAACTGGATAACATTCATCTACTAAAATGTGGCCAGAAAATTCATTTATTCCTAAAAGTCTCAATGATAAAAGGTAGAGTTAATAAGAGAACTAGCATGGCTCAAGAAGCATAGGTCATTTGCTGATAGAGGTAGGACATAGATACTAAGCAACATCCATTTGTCTGAGGTATGTCTATAAAGCCAGCCTAAAAATACAGCAAGAGAACTGAGATTTTACTCAAGATACTGAGATGAAGATCTGAGGATCACAGATTGTATGGGTCTCTCTCCCTTTTTTTGTTTTTGTATGGGTCTCTTACTCTAATTAACCACCAAAAATCCAGCAGTTGAGCTGTGACTCAAATGGCTTAAATGATTGAGTACCAGTCTTGAACAAAAGACCTTTAAAGACACACACGGAAAAAAAAAAAAAGAGAACTGAGTGTTTCTTTTACTCCCATGATGAATCGTAAAGAATTTTCTGTAATAATGTACTGTGTTAGGGGATGGGAAAAAACATGAAAAAAATGTAATTCTTTGGCACAAACACAAAAGGATGCCTAACTGTCCACTTCTGGAAAACTTTAAGACTAGATTGATTTAACTTTTCATACTAATGGCCTGGTAGAAGAGCCATTCTTATTTTCATGAATAAATGTTATGTGCCATTGTCTAAGCTATTTTTATGTGTAATACCTGTCATTGAATCTAAAATTACCTAATATACATCAAAAGAAAAAATATTATATCAGGAGATAAAATACAATCAAATCTGGAGATGGTCAAGCTAGGTTAACATATTAAATAATCTATAAGAAAAGGTGGACATAAGCATTAAAGGATGAGAAATTTGGAAAAAATTAAGATGAGTGAGGGCAAGGGTGGGAATGGAGGGATAGATGATAATGTTGGAAAGGGTGACATTGATTGTATTCATAAACTGCTTTGTTGAATGGCAACCCCTTTGTACAACTACTTAAAGACAATAATAAAAATTATTGATTTTTTAAAAGGTGGTTACAGAGAAGAAAAATCGTGAGAAGTAGAATATCAAAGATTCTGCATACCTTAATAAAAGTATATAGTAAATAACCAAAAAAATATGATTTACAAACAAAATAATAAAGACCATAATACAATGATTGGCTGGGTTTTTTTTTTTTTTCTGCTCTTGGGGCTTGAATTCCGGGCCTTGGCACTGTCTCTGAGCTATTGTGCTCAAGGCTAGTACTATACTACTTTGAGCCACAGCAGCATTTCCAGCTTTTTGGTAATAACTGGAGATAAGACTCTCAACAACTTTTCTGCTCAGACTAACTTTATACCATGACCCTCACATCACAGGTTCCTGAGTAGCTTGGATTACAAGCAGGAGCCACTAATACCTGGCTCTTTGATGGGCTTTAAATACACACATTTGAACATTTCCACAAGAGAAAATGACTTAAGTGAACATAATTGTTTTAAGGAATACTGCTTTGTTTAAAAAATGTTTTCTGTATCAAACTTTTGGCTCAAAAGCTAGGTATTTGAATTCTTCTTTCCCTTGTATGCTAACTAAAGTCATACTTCCAGCACCTGAGCATTACTTTTCTGTTGTATTCTGAAATGTTTAACCACAGCCAGCTTTTCTGAGCATATACGATATGAAATCAAGTGAACCTTTGTTTCACATTTACTTTAACATCTGACATTATTGCTAAGTACCTGATTGCTAAGCACTACCAGTTCAGATACTGTGCATCATCTATGGATGATGAAATAAAAAATATGAAATAAAATAAAGAATATATTTGATTAGATAAATGAACTATGTACATATGTGTACACACACACATATATATATACTTGTTACTAACAAATTATAAAAAGTTGTTAAATTTTGAAATAATTTAATAAATAATATATTGGTGTATTTTTAGATTTTCCAACTATATTTTTTTTTTTACCCTAGATTGGTTTACTTTTGCCTGAAGAAAAAGTTAGAATTAGATTTATCTTCAGAGTCAGGTACTTAGTAGTTTAGTGGTAAAGAAAACACTACACACAAAAGAAAGACTGGAATCTAAAAATAATACAAAAGGGAAGAGAATTTAAAATGAAAAATGTACATAGAGAAATTGACTTTTTAAATTTCTTCTATATACACAGGTCCTGTGGATATTGAGTGGTAAACACAGTTTAACTCTCAAGTTGCAAGGTTCAAGGATGAGTGTGCATGCAGTCAAGTTTAAGGAAAGATTGTCTGAAGACTGATGACCATGACTAACATAGTGGAAGGGACTGGTAAACATAGAATTAGTGTAAATGAGGGCCCTTATACAGGACAGCAGCCTTGATTAGATCAATATGAGCTGATGCCAACAGAGCATGAGGACAGTCAAATCGATGCAATTTATGAATTAGAACAAATATGTGAATCTAGAAGTACTGTCTGGAATAAATTTTACATTTCTCGTTTGAGTAGTTCCTTCCTTAGTATTCTTCCCTTCCTTGGATTTCTTTATTAAACAGTTGTTTCTCACTTGCATTGTCCCTGATAGAATAAATATATCTTACTAGAAAGCAGTTCAGTTCTTCTAAAAGGCAGAGTTGAACAATTAACTACAGGATCAAATTTGTCTTAGAGTTGCTCATAATGCTTGATATATTTTTTAATTACATAGACAAAGAAGGACATCAAAATTAGGGAAACTGTTTTGACACTGTATTGGTTTTAACAAAAAAGAAAAGAGAAAAAATGAAGAAGGGGAGGAAAGGAGGGCTGGAAGAACAGAGGTTGGGAAAAGCAAAATAAAACATAACAGAAATAGACATTATTAAAATGGCCCTCTCTACGACTTGTGAGAGAACTAAGATGTGTGTTCTACCAAGTGTAATTTTCCATTGTCTTGGAGCACGTTAGGGACAGTTGAAGTTTATGTTTAATCTGGCATAGATGTGAATGAATAAATTAGATTCTTTATCCCTTTGACAGCTCATGATTCTACCTCAGGAACTCACAGCAGGTGGAAGGTAGGTATAGACATTCCAATATTTATGTACTTTTGAGACTCTGATTTCTCATCTTCAGTTTCTTAAAAATATACCTAACGTGCCTATGAAATATAATATTGTTTTAATTACTCTGTAAAATAGCTCCTTGCTCCCACGGATCACTAGTGTGGGTGAGTACCCCTGTTCACCTCATCTTCATTTCCAGTGCACCTCCTATTGCATGTGTAAGTTTTCTGCAGATGTGAAAACATAGGATTTCCTTTGAAAACATTACCCTGTGTTCTCAGCGGCATATTTGGGCAAAGGCAAATGTCAAACCAAAGGTCTTCAACAAAAGTGTGTGCTGCTTTGAGATACTGCCATTGAAGAAATATGGCACTGTGGACTGCCAAGAAAACACTCAGCATTCAACTCTGACTGAGGATTGTTTTATTTCATTATGTAGGAAACATGCCCCTCAGAGTCTTTCACTGCCTGTATACATTTCACTATGAAAACAAACTCTCATCCCTTTCATTGGTTATTCCCTTCTGAAAAAAGAAAAGTAAATGAAACCTAAATAACAATAGAATTAGTATAGCTCTAAATCTGATACACTTACCTCTTCCTCTCCATTCATGTATTCAGTAATTATATATGGAAAAAATGCCAGGTCTTAGGCTTAGATACTATGAAACTGCAGGGTTTGGGTTTTTTTTTTTTTTTTTTTGGTTGGTTATGGGGCTTGAACTCTGGGTCTGGGTGCTGTCCCTCAGCTCTTCAACTCAAGGCAAGCACTCTACCACTTGAGCCACAGTGCCACTTCTGGTTTTCTGGTGGCTTATTGGAGATAAGAGTCTCATGGACATTCTTGCCTGGGCTAGCTTTGAACCATAATCCTCAGATCTGAGCTTCCTGAGTAGGTAGGATTACAGGTGTGATCCATGGGTGCCTGGCTGAAACTGCAGTTTTAAGGGTATAATTAGGGAGATCCCATCCAAATAGAAACGGAAAACTCTGTAGAGCTACACATCCTGAAATAGCATAGATTTTTCTTTCATACCATTGTCTAACTGAAATAAGGAAATAGACATAATTTCAATCAGGTTATATTGAATTAATTAATAGTAGCTAATATAGAAAAATCTGATCCCAAACCTCAATGAATCAACAAAATAAAGGTGTATTTCTACCTCAATTCACAGCTTACAAAGTCCAGATAGTTTTGGCTGGTAGGATTGTTTTTTGTTGTTGTTATTGTTGATTATTTTAACTTATAATAGTAATACATGGGTGAATTTCATTATTACATCTCCATATATGTTTACAGTGTATTCCATGATTGGAATCTCATCCCTTCCCCACCCAGTCATCCTCTCTTTTTTCCCTTTACCCAAAAACATCTCCAATAGCTTTCATTGTTCCAGTAAGACTGGAACAAGCTGGTATGATTCCATTTTGAGCTTTGCCTTTGTTTTAGGGATTTTAGACTTGATGGGCCTAATTCCCAGAATGATAAAAATGTATCTGGTCTCCCTCCCCTTAACAACCTAACCCACCCTTGATTGTTCAGTTAAAGACTAACCCATAAAACGGGTTGTAATCTGGCTCCAACTGGGGACACCATGTGCTTACAGTAAACCTTGCCTTTTGCACAAGTTTATGGTAAACTCTGCCTATTGACCACCAGTGTGTGGTCTGGCATGACTGTACAATTCTTTGGGTGTGTTATGATCCCATTGGTCACCTGCGAGTGACCAGGCTCGACCTCATGGATTTTTGCCTTTAAAAACCAAAGAATGGGGACCGCTGGGGGGTCACAGTATCATCTCCTGAGCCTGTGCTACGGCCCTGACCCATCAGTGTAGGAACCTTCTCAATAAAGTTGCTTCTTTGTTAACAACCTTGTTGTGGTGGGCTCTGTCACTCCGGACGACTAGGTGGGCTTGCCTGCCTGAGTAGGGGTCTTCCTACTACAAACTGACTTTACAAATAGTGTTCAGGTTCAAAGCAATAAAAGGAAGCATGCACAATGGCATAGTTTAGTGAATTTTCTGACAGAAAAACAAGGAAGTAGAGATGGTAGAAGACATTGTAACAACTACAGTGTGAGATACAAAGTAGAAAACCTTTGCAGACAAAATAATGTACAGAAATAAGAAAGTCAGAAATAATAATGATAATGAGATGAAGGACAAATGAAAAGAGCAGAGAAAATAATAGCCATTTCTACCTTAAAAGAGTTCCACCTCGCCTTGTCCTGCTCTGGCTTGCTTATTGCCTTTTCAACCTCCTCCCATCTCACAGTTTCTCTGGATCTTGAAGTTTTCAAAATGATCCACTCACAAATGAGAAATGAAAATCTATGGGAATTTTTCTGTCTCCTGTTTCCCTCTCCCCTTTCTTCTTGTTTTCTCTCTTCTTTCTTCTCCCTCTCTCCTCCTCCTTCATATTTTTTTCTTGTTTGGCACAATTTAATTCTCTTTAGTTAGAACTTCATCTAGGCTATTTATTAAAAAAATGAAGTTCTTCAAATTTATAAGCAAAACATGATTCTTTTTTAATATTTTTATTGTAAAAATGCTGTACAGAGGGGTTACCGTTACATGAGTAAGGTGATGAGTCCATATCCTATTGAGCATTGTTACCTCCTCCTTTGTTTTTCCCTACTATCCCTTCCCTCCCCACCTCCCCAACCTCCCCGCCCCCCCACCTGGAACTTATAAAGTTCGTTTTCAACATAGTGTCTTATACATCTCGTTGTTACAATGGGTCAGCCTGTGTCCTTATTTCAGCATTTTGTTATTTCCCTTCCCCTCCCCAAATTAGAAAAATGTGTATACAAGATACAGGGCACTGACATCAAATACAGTGAAAACAGGGATTCTTTTTAAAGAAGCAATTATGTTCCTGTGTGGAATTCTACCTTACTCTTAGATCAAGACTGCTTGCAGTGGTCAACTTTTAAGGCAACTATTTTACTTCCATTTGGATTGGTGGAAAACTAGACCGATGACAGATGGTAAACTGGTGGATAAGTAGTTGGAGACAGATAGGTACACACATGTACACACATGTGTAACAGATTGCTATGTGTGTGTGTCTGTGCCTGGGCAGCAAGAGTGGAGATGTACTTCCCTTGGGGAGTGAGGTCAAGAGCAATTCCTAAAGGAGAGGAGGACAGATGAACTCTGCGGAGACGTTGAGATCGCCAAAAACCCGCACCACTCCTGTTTATATGACAACCCACAGATTGAATCCAAGATTCAAATTCTTGTCATTTAAAATTGGTCAAATATTTCTGATTTGGGAAAAATACTATTTTTTATTGGAACAGCAATGATATTTAAATACTCCTTGTGTATTAAAACAACAATGATTTATCAATCCATATCGGCACTCTGAATTATGAAAGTGCACAAACTCTGTTACCATAAGAGAATTTACGTAGAGAGTTTGCAGGACTAATTCAGTTGTGCCTGAACATAGCTGTGAAATGTCAGGGTTTTGAGAATATCGATTTTATATTGTGGACTATAAAATAAAGATAAGTCATAATCAAATAAGAAGTCACATCCATTCTGTTGAAATCTATTCCTTACATTTTTAATCACTGCAACACATATTTTAAAGTACATATGCAATACATTAAAAATAATGATTTTGAGACAAATTAAGCTATAACAGTCTCAAATCAGTTTGCCCACACAGTTAATATGTTGATTAATGTCCTGTTAAGACTGAGACACTCATTTTTACCTCATTATTCAACCCAGTGTTTTCCTACAGCTATTGAATAAAAATGTAATTATTGCTCTAAATTATGTTATTATTAACTTTCACATGGTGTTTCTTGATAAACAATGTATACAATAAAGAACCTTGAGGATCAAGTACTTAAATAAAACCATGTAAGTATTTGGGCCCATTTGCTAATGTAGGCTTCAACTTGAGAGTGGAAGGAAGAGAGAATAGTGTTTTACCTCACAGAATTCTAATCAAAACAGTGTGATATCAAGGGTTTTAAATATTGATGTCACAGAGCCTGCATTTTTCAACTAAAATGCAGCTGACAATAATTCCAAATATTGAATTTTGTTCCAGAAATCTGTGAATATTAGGTAAGTCTCTTCTCATGTGCCATATTTATGGATTCTTGACAGAGTGATCAGCACAAAGGTCATTCACCCCAATATTGCCACATTTTCTTCTAATATCCAAAGTTTCAAAAGGAGCATTTCTTGGTGACCTTTACCAAAAACAAACACAGATTCAGAAACAGAGCTATGGGATCAGATTCGCACCTGTGTACTTAAAAGGAATACTTTCTTCTTATATCTTGTCAGAGATATTATACAATGCAAAATCACAAAGCATTTTGGAATTCTTTAAAGATAATGTATCAATCCTCTGCTTGAGTTTTATAACTAAGATGAACCTTTTCAGAGTTATGCTTTTGACATTATTGTTATGCAAAATGGCATTTTCATGCATTAATCCCCAGAAGAACACTGAGTGCTACCCAGTAACGTTATCACATTCAATAAAAGAGATTGCACCAGAGTTTGATGGCTGCAGTTTCTTGGGCTTGATTATTAGAAAGGATAAAGTGTTAAGGCATTTCCATTTATATAGAAATGCCCGTATTTTAAGCTATCATAATAATATGTCAAGAAACTAATAATCTGATAAATAAGCATCGGTGCTGACATTCCACAGCACGTAAGCTTCAAGACCAAAAGGATGGTTGAGTTTAAATGAGTAAAATTATCTGTGAACTAGGAAATGTAGACTGTGTCCAGAGATTTCAAAAACCACTATCAGCAAACAGTCCAAAAGATATAGAATGAGGTCAACAAAAGGGGGGTGAATTAAAGTTGCCAAAAAAGATTCTTTATATCATGTTAATGTAACCCAAGGCTCAAAGAAGTTCTGTGACTTGGCCAATGTACAAATATTAGTGAGAGAGTCTATCTTACAGGCCGGGTAGGATTCATTGCTGTAGGTTGTCACAGAAAGTCAAAGTTAACAATAAAGTAAAGCATTCGGGATTGACAGGCATAGCTAAATGGTCAAAAGAAATACTATCCTTGGTGTTTTGAATTATACTTGGAGACCATAAGTATACTACAAGGCTATTGTCCTGATACAATTGTTAGCAACTTTCATTTTATTATCAATACTTGTGGGAGTTGCACAACGAATTACATAGTCACTCTAGTTTTCATGCAAGTATGATGTACACTGGAGTATAAATTGTGCCTTAATTTATGCACTATATGGTCTTCTCTATGAATAATGATGTCTGTGATACCAAATGGTGATAGATTGCATTTATTCACATTAATTACTACTCTCTTAACCACATAATATCATTGTTATAATAACTGTGACGTATACACAATTAAATTCCTTTTGTAAAGAAGATTAACTGCCAAGCTGACTCTTACTAGCAAAATAGAATCTACATTCTCAACCATTATATACCAGTATCTTCCTGGATAACACTACCTGCCAAACATGTATGTATGTATGTATGTATGTATGCATACAATAGTGGTTTGATGTAAGAATAAGAAGACATCCTGGTTAGGAATGAACTATGAACCTGGTTCATGTGGCTAATGCCTATAATTCTGGTTTCTTTTCCCCCATATTTTCTAGGATGCTTCTTTTCCTTTTTCTTTTTCTTTATTTCTTTCTTTTTTTTTTTTTTTTTTGGTCCGGTCGTGGGGCCTGAACTCTGGGCCTGGGCACTGTCCCTGAGCTCTTCAGCTCAAGGCTAGTGCTCTACCACTTCAGCCACAGCACCACTTCTGGCTTTTTTCTTTTTGGTTATGTGGTGCTGAGGAATCAAACCCAGGGCCTCATGCATGCAAGGCAAGTGCTCTACCACTGAGCCATCTTCCCAGCCCCAGATGCTTCTTTTTCTACTCATCACTCATTAATAATGGACATTTTTAGCTGGGTGCCCAAGGTTCACACCTGTAATGCTAACTATTCAGGAGGATAAGATCCAGAAGGTCTCAGTTTGAGGCTACATTACAGAGAATATTTTTCAGAAGACTTCATCTCCAAAATAACCAGCTAAAACAAGATAGGAGGCCTGGCCCAAATGGGAGAGCATAGTCTAACAAATTCAGGGTCCCAAGTTTAAACCCCAGTACTCAGCCACCTCTTTCCAAATAATGAACTCTGAATGATCAAAGGCCAAATCTGAGTTAATGATAATCATTGATTTTTTGGTCTGATGCTTAATCTATAAACCATAATGTATAAAAAAGTGAAATTTCTAACTTTCCATGACAAACTACTATCTATTTTCCATTCCATTGGCCTTGGCTTAAATTTGAGTTCCTGGGTCCTTGTGTAATAGTTAGCTCTGGCAACTGTATTCACCACACATGCAAACTTTTACCCAGGAGACTATTGTTTCATCTAGCTCTCAATGGTTTTTGAAGGCACTTCTACTCATATTTTGTTACCCTCAGACCTTTAGCTCTTCAAACTACCGGTATCCCTCTGGTGCGTAGAGCAACTTTAAGGATCCCTAGCCTGTAAGACAATTGTGAAATTATCTAGGTCACAGCTTAACACTTTTTACACTGTGGGCTTTTCACAGTTCTAGATTCTAGCCAAGGAGCAATGTGTACTTCTATATGCTTTCAGGTCCCAAGCAGTGTTTGAGTTTTTGTTATTTTCTCCTCAATCCCAGCAGAACAGAAGAGGCTCCATTATCAGAGACCACATAGCATCTATGAACTACTAGACTCTTTCCAACTTTGTTCTGTTTTTTTTTTCCCCCAACTTTCCTAGTCATGGGTCAAGGAGTCAAGAACTATTTCTTACAGCTGATCATATTCTTCTAATTGTATTACTTTTCTTCAAGTCTCTTCCATTTTCCCAAGGTTCTAAGCTTTTAACACACACACACATACACACACACAAAGGGAGGGAGGGAAATAGGTACTTTTTCATCTCTAATCCTTTTCTGTGCCAATGAGCATGGGAACATTTATTCAACAAATTAGTACATAATAAAACAGTACTTAAAAAAATCCAGATACACTTATTTGCTAAGGCTATAGTTTCTTATTCTCCAAATTCCAGGATGATAGAAATTTGTCTAAGCATCAGTACTTCTAATTGTGTGAACGGTAGCTCCAGGGAAACACGCAAAGAAAGTTGTTGCAAGTAAAGTTTTTGCATATTTCAGAATTTTTCCCCCAAGACTGGGGATTGATGGTAGTGCCTTATGCCTACAAGGCAAGAACTCTACCACAGACCTACATCCCCAGCCATGTCTGTCTGTACTTTTTGGCGTTTTTCATATATCCCACTAGAAAATATCCCAAGCAACTTATGTTTAATCAACTTTATGTTTAATCAACCATAGAAGTTGGAACAAGTGAGTAACAAATAAAAAGATGGGTAATTAAAGAGAATTAAAAAAAATCAAAGTATAAGCAAAGCAAAGTAAAGCTCAGCAAGTGTGCAATTAATAAATTAGTAGTAAAAATTAATATGTACATACAACAACCCTCCAGGCTCATTAAATATCTGAAACATGAGTGTATTCCATTATCCTGTGACTAATGTTTGGGCTGAAACTTAGGATTTTATGCCAGGCCCCCCAAAAAATCCTTAGGCTTTATATTGCTAATAAGGACAAACTGTTCCATATCCAGATACATTATAAAAATCACAACACACTCAGGTGATAGTAGAATAAATTAAATTGTTATATATTTGTGGTTACACAGCCTACATATACTTCCTCCATAATATGGATTATATGACATTATGAGATTACTCAACTACTTTTTAAAATTTAAATAGTATTTTAATACAATGAACTAGTGAAAATTATAGGATGATTGTATCGATGAAGTAAAAGCTGTGACAGAAAATAACTACTTTTTCTTGAGTCAGTCAAAATTGGATATGTGTTCTTGTTTTTTAGAGTCTGAAAAAATTAGAAAAAGTTAATAAGTTCAAACAAACAAAAATCTAATTAATTTTTAGTTTCTAAGACTACTTTTTATTTCTTATAAACATTGTTTATGTTTTCCACATGTAAGCTTTCCTTTACAAAAAAAATATTTAAAAAGCATGTCTCAAAAGTGGGAGAGGGAGGTAAATGGAAAATAACAATTTTCACATGGAAGAAAGATTGTAGGTTTGTCTCTGAAACTTCTACTTTTTTTGGTGTACAGGTGCTAGAACTGGGTTTTGAATATCATTCTTTGCACTTGTTTTACTCAAGATTGGCACTCTTACTATTTGAGCCTTATCTCCACTTCTGGCTTTTTGCTGGTTAATTGAAGATAAGCATCTTGTGCACTATTCTATGTAGGCTACTGATGAAGCAGATCTCAGCCTGCTTTGTGGCTAGGATTGTTAAGTGTGAGCCAGCCGTGCTAGGATATATTTTCTACTTTTATTTCCAGCAAAGGCCTAGCATCTTTAATCTAAATGTTCTTTGGGCCAGGCTCTGGTGGCTCATGCCACTCAGGAAGCTGAAATCTGAAGATTGTGGTTTGAAACCAGCCTAGCTAGGAAAGTTCATGAGACTTGCATCTCTAATGATCAAAAAAATCAAGAAGTGGTACTCAAGTGGTATAGTGCTAGGCTTGAGCACAAAAAAGTTCAGGGACAGAGTCCAAGCCCTGAGTTCAAGCCTCAGAACACCCTTTCTCCTCCCCCCTCCCCTCCCCTCCCCTCTCACACACACAAATGTTCTTTGGGCAATAGCAGCACTGTTGATCTGTGCCTTCAGATCTCATCATCTCATGGATAACTGTTTCCCAATCATGTATCATCCCAAGCTGTGTGAATGAGAGTCTATCAAATGCTAACACCAATCATCCTCACTTCTCCAGGCTGCTTACCTGTGGGCATTAAGTACTTGATTCCTGCCAGGCATTGCTGGCTCACGTCTGTAATCCTAGCTACAGAGGAGGCTGAGATCTGAGGATCATGGTTCAAAGCCAGCCCGGGCAGAAAAGCTCGTGAGACTCTTATCTCCAATTAACCACTAGAAAACCGGAAGTGGTGCTGTGACTCAAGCGGTAGAGCGCTCGCCTTGAGCTGAAGAGCGCAGGGACAGCGCCCAGGCCCAGAGTTCAAGCCCCCTGATCAACAACAACAACAACAAAATACTTTATTCCTGGCTTGCCTACATGTTCTGTCAATACCTCTGCCTTTTCAACTTTTTTCATTTTCTATGACAAGAAATAAACTCTTGTTATTTTTGTTGATATAGTGACTTTTAAATTTTTTCTAAATTTTATTGCTATTATAAAAATGATGTACAGGGGGGTTACAATTGCATAAGTTAGATAAAGAGTAATTTCTTTTTGGACAGTGTCACCCCTTCCCTCATTATGATATAGTGACTTTTGAAAAGTTATTTTGAGATAATTTAATAAAAACAAACTCATAACAACAAGAAAGTATAGTGTGGAAAAGCTGGCACTCCTCATGGATGAGGAATGAGATCCTCATACTATAATTGTCAAGTCAGTATGTGATGTTTCTGGATAAATAAACTCTGTAGTCAGTAAAGAAGTGTGCTAAACTATTCCTTAGGCACGATTTTAATTGTATTTTTTTTAAGTTTCAAAACCTCACTGGGAGGTATTAATAACCATCTGCCACAGGTGATTTTATATTATATGAAGAAAATCGATTTAAGGAGATTTCCCTAAAGTAATTGTAGCTACACATTCTTATGAGAAGTTCAACAAGGAAAGGTTAGAATGAAGGTTTTAGATTATGACACAGGGCATGTTCTATCAAGAGTATGCTTCAAAGGGGAGCAAGAAGCCAAATGGAGAGAGGAAGGATGGGCAAAAAGTCATAGTATTTAATGTACACATGTGAACATGGAGCCAGGCAACTTGAAGGGATGGGTGGGCTTAGGAGAAATGGGAAAGAACAATGAAAAGGGTGACATTTACCCAAGATAGATTGTCCTTATAAATTGACATACTGAATTGAATCCCTTTTGTACAACTACTTAAAAATGAGTAAAAAAATATACATGGAAAAATATTGCATGCTTCAATCTTTGTCATTAGATCCTACTAAGAGTGAGGCATAGAAGTCAAACTTAGTTAAAGCTTCTCAAGGAAACTCTGTTTTTAAATTTTTAATGGCAGACTGGTATATAACACCTTGTTATTTAAAAGGCATTCCATTTTTATAGTTAAGTTTTTTGCTTTCTCTTCAAATCTATGTTTTCATATAACTGAAATATCATAGTCTCCAAACATAACTGCACATCTAAATCCATACAAGATTTGTTCATGTGCAGAGTCAGAAGACCAATGGCAATTTTAGTCCAAGTATTTGAAAGTCATTAACTACCTTATCTTTTAAAACTTTTAATTTATTGTCTTTACTTTATTTTAATTTTATGCACAGAGGGGTTACAGTTATGTAAGCAAGTAGTGAGTACATTTTTGTCTAACTTATGACCCTGTCCCTCATTTTTCTCCCTCTTTCCTTTCCCCTATAACCTGTACCATCTCTACCTAACTCTACACATTGCTCACCACAGATGTCTTGACATGGTGGAAAGAACATGAAATCTATCTTGGAAAGAGTTTCAGGCCTTCCTACAACTAGCTCACTTGAGGCTGAGCTTCCATATTCCAAGGCTAGTTATATCATCTCACAGGCTTACTATACAGATTAGAGAACATTGAGAGAGTATCTGAAAAGTAGTATTAATTAGCTACGGAATTCAATCTTTATAATGAAATTTGTGTAAAAGAACTAAAGGTGAAAGCTTTAGAGCTCCAGTATCCCCTTTGACTTTCAATAAGCAAGTCTATCCCTTAGGTGTTTTGAAAGGTTACCATTAGTTGTACTCTGAAGGGAAAACATACATGGGTTCTTGTAGTTAAATTCCTTTACTTATCTATTTTTTAATGATGCAATGTTTTTGTTTCTAATTTTTGGCATAGTTCTGGGGTTTGAACTCAGGGCCTCCCACTCTCCTAGCTAGAGTTCTACCACTGAGCTACAACTACACTGCCTTCATCATGTGTTCTAAAAGAGTATATGATTAGGGGAATAGTACATATTACAAAATTCCTCTGTACAACTACTTAGAGATTATTTAAAAAGAAATCTAAAAACATATTTTAACAAGCCCAAACTTACTACTAAATTATGCACACAATTTCTGCGAAGGTGGTTTCCTGATTTTTATTCACTCTGTACCAAAACTGAATCTTTTAAAAAGTATTTTAAAAAGGTGTTTTTGCATATCAAATTGTTTCTACTATGTCATAGGGATGCACAAACTTTTTGGTGTTGTGCTCCAGATTATTCTTGTCTCTAAAATGTTAGGGAATTTAGAGCTAATAGTTTTCTTTTCAAGGTTTGAAGATTGAAATGAAAAAGTGATTTTTCTAAGCTATACTAAACTGTTAAAATTCAATAGATGTGCAACAATGGTATCCTTAATTTAAAGGGAAGGAAAGGGGCTGCGAATAATTCTAATACTGTCTTGACTTTCACCAGTTGCTGCTAATCTTTTGAAAGGTTTCTATTTTTGACCTACATTCAGACAGGCCCTGCTGTGTGACAAAGCTTGTTTTTAAGTCTTATTCACAAGAGCATTGCAGGGACTCCAAAGATTGGGAATAATTCTTCTAGAAATATAAAAGTTCCCATTGGATAATTAACTATTGCCACAGGGAACTTGGAGTACCTAGAAATCTGGCTTTCCAGGACAACATCACTCTATTGGTAGAGTAGAGGAAACAAAGGCAGATCTCAGCAGGTCCTTCACTGCAAGTGAAGTCAGTAGCCCCTAGGGCAGAATCAATGGATCAGTGGGACTTGGGAAAGCTAAGACAAACACTGGGAAACAAGATGCAATTACTATCTGTCGATCTACATTCAGCAACAAGACACTGATGCTGGAATGAAGCTGATTTTTCTTGCAAGTTCCAGCTGTGGCAAAACGGTGGCATTACCACCTGAATATTTGGTTGCTTCATGATTCTATTTTTGTTTAAATAACTACACTCTAGGTCCTTCCCTATATTACTTATGTGAAAGGTTCAATTTCTTACCTGTTCTTTAAATGATTACTTTCTCTGAATTTTCATTGTATCATACTACTTAAATGTGTGAGAGATAATTCATTCTACTTTAATTTGTTATAATTATTTAGGGACACCTAGATTATTTCATAATGAAGCAACAGACACATTGGCATGGACAAACCAGACAATAAGAATTCTCTACTGTTGTGTGCAGGAATAGAACTTGGAGACTGGAATTCCTGCTTTCTGGTCTACATTACTAATATACTAATGATTCTCTACCTTTCTCCAAAAGATTTTGACTAAAGAGATGTCTTCTGCTGGAAAATACTGATAATGAAAAGAGTCAACCTTTCTGCTGGACAATTTTCACTTAAAGTCACAATTTTTTATGTGAGCTTCCCATTGAAATAAATGTTCTTTGCTTCAGATAAAACAAGCAAACAAAAACATTCAGCAGTAACTACCTGTAACTCTTGCAGTAATGTGAGTAGATGTCTATATTCCTGTTCAACAGATATGTATGGTGGCTTTTTTTCATTTTTGCTTGTAAATATTTTGGTAGTCCTGGTCTACTCAAGTCACAGAAACTACAAAAACTGGTATACTGAGAAATTTTTAAATAAAAAAACTAGGCTCACACCTGTAATCCTTGTGAGTTGGAAGGCTGAGATCAGAAGGAACACAGCTTGAGATGGTTCCAGGCCAGTTGGGAAAAAAGTTTATGTAATCTCATCTCAACAAATAAAACTGGCTGTGGCCATGCATGCCTGTCATCACAGCTACAACAGGAACTGTAAATGGAATGATCCTCTCAAGATCAAATCCTAAGAAAAATAAATTTTCTTTCCAGAAGCTCTCACATTTGGCCTCAAATCATTCTTGTTAGAATCTGGAGCCCACCCAGAGAAATCGAAGGTGCAGATTGGCTGAAACTTCAGTGTTATATTCTATCTCTGTGGACAGAGGATGAGAACCCAAAAGGAGAAAGTTACCACTCCAAAAGGTGGCATTTGTCAGAAAGATGGTGGCAATCAGAACAGGACCAACTTATAACGTGTACCTCAGTTGTGACCAAGAGTTGAGATTATTTTACTACCAAAACATGTTTTCCAATAACATTAAATGTTTCCCACTTTGTCAAGAAGAAATGAGATTTGTAAAATATACATATAAGCTGGAGGAAATGATTAATACTCAAAATTCTCTTGGGATGACATTGCTCTGGCAGCTTCTCCCTGTGAGGCAGTGTTACTAGGCTAAATTGATGCCTGCCTTTTAGTCCCATGAAAGAGATGTGGATGAGCAGCAGTCGAGAAGGAGGTGTAAAGAATGCTTAGCTTGATTGAGAAAGGTTAATTACATGTGAAATGAAGCTGGGATTCAAAGGATGTTTGCTCTAGATTTTGTGGAATGTTATATTAACACTGGGATTCTCTTTATTCTATTAACAAAATAAACTCATTTTGTTTGGTTTCATTTTACAGTTGCCTTAATCCCACTGAACACTTATACTATTATTTAATTTTACTAAACGTTTGTGGATGTAAAATACCTATAGAATTAAGCTACTGCAGGATATTAAAGGCATCCACTTCTCACAGAGAGTTGATCTGCTAATTAGCCACACCAATTTTAGGGATCATTGCATCTCAGTTAAAATGTATTGTTATGCATTTATAATCTTTCCATAATGAGCTTTTATTGAGTACATGGGCCAACTTCTGCTTGTACAAGAGAAACTTCCTGCCTTATCTAAATAATATGTTTGCAAACCTAGTAAATCATGATCGCATTTCTTGGGAAATGGTCCTCCTGGCATTATTAAATGGCTTATTTGAGACCATAATAGCAATTACAAATACGCAGGAAGAAAAGAGTTAGAACATTATCCAAAGAAGCTCAGCAAAAGAAGCAGGTGGAGAGGAGGAAATGCATGATTTAATAAATTGATAGGTTATATACTTTTATGGAGAAAACATATTAGGGTCAATTCTTTCATTATCACAATGGCCTTATATAATCATTTGCATGTGAGATTCTGTTTATTTAATGAAATAAGCTAAAACTCTCTAGTTTCTCAACAGAGAATTGATCACTTTTCAGAATTAATTATTAGCTCTTTAGACATATATTTAAGGGCTTTACGTTTTATTGATTCCTCGCAAAGAATGGTCAAGTTGAAAGTGACTGAAAAATGTTACCTGAGCTTTCTGCCATTGTAGAAGAGAGATGATCAAGAAACTCTCCAAACTTTTGTATCATAAGAAATGACTTCCTGCAAAGAAACACCTTCCCTCTATTCCTTACATATAACCCATGGGTGACATTTACTTATTAGTATGCTCTCTTTACTTATTGCTTATTAATTACTAGGCTCTTTTTACTTATTACACAAGCTCTCCGAATTCCTACCTAATATCTCATCAATAATTAGTGTTTATTCCTACTGACCAATCTAGAAACAAACAACAAAACCCAACCCTACTAATTGATCAAACAGTATGCAGGCTTCTCTTCCTACCATAGAATCCTAATCTTTGGTCCAACTTTAATTACGTGAACTTAGAACAAGGTCCTTAATGGTCCTCATAATCAACTGACCTCATCAAAAAGAAAATTCTCTGATTAAATGTGTACTTATATTTCCTTGCCCCTTTGTTGAACTCCTACCCTATGAATTTTATATCATACACACTCTGTAAGTAATTTTTAAAGACACTTTTTGTGCATCATCCTTGAGCTATTTGCTGGCCTCATAAGTGGAACACAAAACAAGTTTACATCTTCCTACATCCTCCATTTCACAATAACCCCTTTTACCTATTCAATAATAATTTTAAATAAAATCTTGCATAATTTAAGTCTGCATTAATTGTTATTTGACATTACAATTATTAAATGAGACCTGGAAAAATTAAGATTTTTTTCTGATAGTGAAAAAAATCTCAAAAAGAAAAAAAATCTCATGATAATATTTGTTTTCTTAAAAGAAATTTAGTGTATAATTTTTGTGACAGTAATGACATAATACAGTTTTAACAGAAAGACTACACACTTAACCACCAACAGTGCCTCAGTTTCAAACTGAATTCAGCCTTCCCAATTGCCTTCATGAATTATTCTCCTTCAATGAGCTTCTGTTTCTTCTGCTACCATGTTGGAAATTCCAGGGTGGAATTTAAAATGACTTTTAAGAGGTCATTTTATAAACCTTGCACAACCTATTTTCCATAATCAGAAGACTGATGTCTACCTCTAATTAATGACCCTCACCTCTCTTCTTTCCTACCAGTTTCTACCATTATCATGCTATTCAAGCTCTCCATGATATCTCCTTCCAGTACCTTTGTCATACTTGTGTGGTTACTGAGTGAAATTACTCTTCCTCTATTATGAGAGGCACGAGTTTGGAGAAAAATGGAAGAGAATGACTTAGATTGTATTTCCTAGTGGAGAGCAATCCAGTTGGGTGATTCAGGAGAACAAGCAGCATTTTTGTCAGCTGGCAGCCCTTTGCTCTATTTAGGATGGAGCTTGCTCTGAGAGAATAAAGGCCCAACTTCTCAGCCTGGCAGAACTCCTGGAATTGGGAAGGTTCCAAGATTGCAAACCAGTTTCAGTGGCAACACCTTTCTGACAGTGTTCTCTCAGGAATCAGTCTCACTGTGCGGAGAAGCTTGATCAAGTTCTGGGCCAAAATTGCAGTATCATATAAGCACTACATTTTCCAGCTCTTATATAATTTTTATTTTATTCCTTTTCTAAGGTACTGTCCTTCCTCCAGGGTATATTCCCTACTAGGTTTTTAGATCACAATGAGTGAAAAACAGACACCTACAGTGAGATTTTTTTTTTTTGTAAGTCATGGGGCTTGAACTCTGGGCCTGCGCACTGTCCCTCAGCTCTTCAGCTCAAGGTGAGCGCTCTACCACTTGAGCTACGGTCCACTTCTGGTTTTCTCATGGTTTATTGGAGATAGGAGTCTCACGGTCTTTCCTGCCCAGGCTGGCTTTGAATTGCGATCCTCAGTTCTCAGCCTCCTGAGTAGCTCGGATTACAGGCTTGAGCCACTGGCACTTGGCTCTACAGTGAGATTTATTGGAACTTACCTCACATAACACTGTCTAGTTAAAATTGTAAAGGGTTGTTGTGGTAGACAATGCTTCATATTACTTCTTAAAAAAAAGATACAGCTCCACTAAATAAAGAATAAGGCCAATCAAATAAAGAATACATACATTTTTAGCTCTCTGTTTGACAGGAATGACTGACTAAAAATTGGCCAAAGAGATCTTGAATGAAAATAACAGGTAAAGTTTCTGGGTGATATCCCAAAAGGAAATACACATGCTCTACATTTCTTTTTTTCTTTAAAAAAATTTTATCATCAAGGTGATGTACAGAGGGGTTACAGTTATATAAGTTATATACAATTATATAGTGATTACATTTCTTGTCTAATGTGTTACCCCTTCCCTCATTTCTCTCCCTTTTCTTCTCTACTGTCCTCCCCAAGTTTAAAGATCGTTTCCAACCTATTGTCTCGTGAGTGTTGCTGTTGAATAGGTTTCTTCTTTGTCCTTTGTCTCACTATTTTGTTGTCCCCCTTCCCTTCCCAAGTTCAGATAAATGTATATATAATACCTAGGGTACCAAAACCAAATACAGTGACAACAAGGGATAAACCATAGGGTGGGAAAAAACACAAAAGAAAAAAGAAATCACATAGTACATTGAGAACAACAAAGAAAAACCTTTCCTGTCCATGTCTTGGAGTTCATTTCACTTAGCATCATCTTATATGGTCATATGTACATAGCTATTGAGTTATTCTGCTCATCTGCTAAGATTATCCTAGATGTATACTAAGTATTACAGATAAGGGAAACCATGGAACCTATGTTTCTTTGAGTGGGGCTTACTTCACTTAATCGGATTTTTTCCAAGTTCTTCCATTTCCTTACAAATAAGGCAATGTCATTCTTTCTGATGGAAGCACAGAATTCCATAGTGTGTGTGTGTGTGTGTGTGTGTGTGTGTGTGTGTGTGTGTGTGTGTGTGTGTGTGTATCACATTTTCTTGATCCATTCATCTACTGAGGGACATCTGATCTGGGTTGGTCCCATATCTTAGCTATGGTGAATAATGCTGTGATGAACATGGTTATGCTGGTAGTTTTAATGTGCCCTTGTTTGTGGTCATTTGGGTAAATGCCCAAAAGTGGGATTGCTGGGTCATAGGGGAGTTCTATGTGTAGTCCTTTGAGGAACCTCCATACTGGTTTCCAGAGTGGTTGAACAAGTTTACACTCCAACCAACAATGTAGTAGCATTTCCTTTTGGCCATATCCCCTCCAATATCTGCATGGCAAAGGACATAACAAGCAAGATCAATAGAAAGCCCATGGATTGGGAGATGATCTCCACTAACCATACAACAGACAAAAACCTCATATCTAAAATATACTTAGAATTCAAAAAATTAAATCCCCCAAAGACAAATCCTCAAAAAACAACTGCCCCATTAATAAGTGGGTTGAAGACTTAAAGAGAGACTTCTCTGAAGAGGAAATAAGAATGGCCAATAGACACATGAAGAAATCTTCAACTTCTCTAGCCATAAAAGAAATACAAATCAAAACAACATTGAGATTCACCCCAGTTAGAATGGCTATAATCAAGAAATCTAATAACAGCACATACTCTACATTTCTATTCCTAACTTCCCACCGTCTGCAAAGATGATAAGAGAACTTGATGGCAGGAGCTATAACAGCCATTTTGATGATGATATGGAAGTTGTACTGAAGAGGATAAAACTAGCATCCTATTAGAGGAAACAGAGTGATACCTTATTTAAGTCAATGACACTGGGCAATTTGTATGGGAGGTGCATATGCTAATATAGTTATGCTAATAATATCTCAATAAATATTCATTGAATGAGGGAATGAATGAATGAGATTCTGTGCCATTGAAATTAACCCCTTTCATTCTACTGTTTTTTAAAAGACTAGATCCGCTGGGGACTGGTTACTCATGCCTATAATACTAACTGCTCAAGAGGCTGAGATCTGAGGATCAAAGTTCAAAGCCAGCCCTGGCAGGAAAGTCCATGAGACTCTTATCTCCAAAAAACCACCAGAAAACTGGAAGTGGTGCTGTGGTTCATGTGGTAGAGTGCTTGCCTTGAGCTGAAGAGCTGAGGGTCAGTGCCCAGGCCCAGAGTTCAAGCCCCACAACTGACCAAACACACGAAACAAACTAAATAAGTAGATCTTATATATATGTCTTACTTATCTTGCTTGGAGATTCCATGCTGGAGATCCTTAGACTTGGTTTATCATATAGACATTTTTAATTGGCCATATATTAAATATACATTAATATACATTGAATATATTAGATAGATAATATTAGATATATTAAAACAAATAATTTTCAACATTTGTACCTCAACAAATTTCCCATAAGCAATCTTTTTGTAGCTCTTTCAAAAAGCATCAGGAGATAAAACAGCCCTTGGCCACATTCCACCCAACTCCAAATGGCAGGATCCGAGTAGCCACACTGTGACTTTGCATGTTCTCCGTGCTTTCACAGTCCCTTCACTCATGTGAGTCACTGTCCACCAAGTGGCTGTTTGAGTTTGTGACCTGTCATGTAGTATTGCAATACAAATAGACTTCTATTAATACTGATGAATGCATACTGCTTCACAGCTATCACACTATTGAAATGGCCAGAATGGAACTCTTTTACTAGAATTTCCTTCTCTTACGAGTTTTTTCAGGTCAGGAGCTAATTACCCTTGGCCCTTTGTCCTTTGCATTCACACTGGTAAAACCCCACTCACAAGCTATTTTATGACCTCAAATTTAATTGAAGGCAGAGCTAGGATTATCTTGCATTGGACTGATCTCTCCTGAAGGTCCCAGAATACGCAACCCTTCCATAAACTCACAGACTTCCTCTCGTGAGCTCCCTTGAAGTCATTTTCCTGAAAGCCATATTGCTTATTTCTCTGCATAATAAATGCACCTTATTAATAGCAACCATTCAAGGACAGTTTCTCCTAATAGGGAAAAATTCTTACCTTTCACGACCAAATAAGCTGTTCAGAAAAATCACCATCTTCATCTGATTTATTCTCTCAATTTCTTTCTTTATTTTCTTTTTTTCCTTTTGTGGTCCTGGAAATAGAATTTAAGAACTCACACTAATGGGGAAGATATTCTCACCACTGAGTCATACTTCCAATTCTGGTTTTTGCATATCATTGTTGTAATATGTTCTCACTTCCTGCTGAGGTGTGCCTGGGCTTCTGTGGTTAGCAGTCATGCCACACCAGCTCTCAGCTGAGAAGGTGCTTATGAGTAATAAATAATGTACTTCTATGTGTGTTTGTGTGTGTGTGTGTGTGTGTGTGTGTGTGTGTGTGTGTGTGTGTGTGTCTATCTCCCTGGGAAACCCGTTAGGAAATAGTAAACTATACCTTTTCTATAATCACAAATATCTCTATTACCAAACTGTCTCATTGCTTACATTGTACTTATATGGCTTTGTTACTGGTCTTTATTATTCTGATTTTCTCATTCTTTTGGTTAACTGAGTCCTTATTTAAGTTCCCATCTTTCTTCATCTTTTGCTTTTTTTTCAGTGTTGAGAATGGTATATATTTTACTCATTAGTAATTCTCTGATAAATTGTAATGAGATTTTCTTTTTTATTTTCAAGGGTTTGAAAACCCTATTTCTGCCATGGAAATATGCCAGTTTTTTTCCTTATTTACCTATTCATAGAACCAAGTGGTGTAAAGAACCATGAGACTGAAACAAATACCATGGACGCAGATGTTGGATGACTCAAGGTTGGCTCAATCTCTCTGCCCAGGAGTTCTTGCCTCTTCTTACTCCACATGAGACTGCTATACTCTTGTTGGATATTTCCTGTTTGATTAGTAATGCAATGAATTTAAACACTAGTCTGAAGATGCTTTGTAAGTAATGAGCTCTTCACTACCTTTGTCTTCTTTGACTTCACAGTAAGTCACTTCCCAGATGAAAACTCTCAACTGGTTGCCGATCATTTTTCTCCATAGTTTAGAGGCTTTAGCTATACTTTGTTTATTTCTGCTGTAAATATTCATTTTTGCCATTTTTCCCAATAGCTATGAATTTCTTTGACTTGTTGCAGTACTAAGATTCAGGTCATAATTCCAAATCATGAAACTCTAGACCTTCATTTTATCAAGAGTATAAATTCAACCTCTAGATATCTTTGTGGTCTCAAGAGCCAACTTGGTAAACTACAAGATGAAAAAATAACTTACTTTTATAGACATGATTAAGTTTCAGAGTATGCCATTTGAATAGCATTCTGACTTTAGATATATAATTTTGATACTGATTATTTCTTTAAAATGACCAGTGTACTTATTACAAATCCTATCCTCTTTATATAATGTACTGTATTAATTTCAGGGTCATTTTTACTTTTCTCAATTGTTAATTTTTTCCATTTTTCAGTGTATTAAACTCTATGTGCATGCTAAAAACTACAGAGCTCCTTGTTAGGAGGTACACAAGTTATTGTACACAAGTTATTTAAAAACTTAAATGTTTTGCATCTTAAATTTTAGTGGTTGGTAAATAACAATGATTGCTTACATATTAGTAAGATATATTCTTCAATGTCATTTAGGTTTGTTGCACAAAGAATACTCCATTTGTTTGATATTTTATAATGCAATAAACTATAAAGCAACTCTTTAAAATTTAAATATTACCAAAGAAATATCAAGACAGAGATATTTTACTCTCAATGTATGTAGAAACTTACTGAGACATTTAGAGGTGTATTACATGTCTTGGTGATTGTTTAGTCCTTCAGAAAATAATTATTACCTAAATTATCCACATGGTCTTGGAAAATATACATTATTTTGGCAGGGGAGCAGTACTAAGATGTGATTATGGGACCTCATGCCTTACATTTGCTTGACTCATGCTCTACTACTTAAGCCATGCTTCCAGACCAGCTTTTTGCTGGCCATTTTGGAGAAAGGATTTCACAGACTTCTGTTTCAAAATGCAACCCACTCCCAGCCTCTTGAGAAGCTAGGATTACATGTACAATGTAATGGTCCATAAGTGAAAAAGAAATTTCTTAGGAAAAATATCAGTATCATTTTAGGAGACACAAATGAATGTGAAATGAAATAATGTGCCACCGTTTATTCTGAGATCCTTTTTTTAGAGGGCTTCATTCTGTCCTGCTGCAAAGGCTGCAGCACAGCAGAACAAATGCCCAGTTTACAGCAGGGCAAAGAAAATAACCCAGTCTTTCACATTTTTCTTAGTTTGACTAGGAAAATATAATCCCATCTCAATAAATGAGCTATGTTTATTCAGACATTAAAAATAAAAAGCTATGCAAATTAATGGGTAGAGGATATATATTTAAGACCTTCTGGAAGCTTGCTCTTCAATACATAGGAAATTATAGTACTTGCTTGATTTAATGAAATGATGGGGACTGTTGGCAGCCCTTGGAAGAGGAGAGTACAGAAGTGAAGGTGCTCTCCATTAGTGCAACAAGTCTTTGCTTTTTAAAAACATGGTTCATATTTTTATTTTAAGAGAAGATTTTTAAAAGCCCTAGATCTGTAGTAAATGCTTAACAATGAGTATTAATTATGACTCAGAGATTTCCTAGGAAAATAGAAGTATCATTTCCCATCATCATGGATGGAAAAAGTGTCAGGAGAACGGAGATTCACTCCTGTGGAGTGGCATTAGTGGAAAACAGTTTTTTATCCTTTTATCTTTCCATCAGGGCCAGGTGAGACATACTGAAGAAATGCAAGTGGAAAGTCCAAAATAGGTAATTTTTTCTTTTTTTTCTTTTTCTTTTTCTTGTGAAAATTACATGGGAAACACTTAGTGGTTAAGTGTTTGCGTAGCATGCATGAGGCCCTAGGTTCAATTCCTTGGTACCACATAAGATCAATAAAAGTTTTTTTTTGTCTCTAGATGAGTATGAAGGCAAATCATGAAAATTTTTGGTTTGTGCAAAGCTATGCTCTATTAATAAACATAATAGTAATAAAATCAGTACTAAATAGGTTACTGAATTCACAATCTTGTGCCGACATGTGTGCCATAATACCCAATTCAGAAGTCTTTTTAGATGCAAAGATGGAAGAGGCATTTTTTTTCAGTGAAAAATCATTAATATATTCAAAGTTTAGCTTTCACAGTGTTTCTGAGTATACCATATGGCACAAGTTAGATTTGAAGGTTTTCATTTGCTTTTTAAAAATCTGAATGAGGTTTCCTTTCATAAGCTCATACATAGCAGATATTTTTAATAAGCATGAAATTTCTATATAATACCAAATGCATGATTTAACAGGAAGGAATAAAAAATACATGGCTATATAATAATTGGCTCCTTTAGTTAGGGCTTCTTTGAAGCTCTGTCATAAACAATAAGCAGTCATTAGGTTATTAGCTCAAGTTCAACCTTGTGCTTAATTTTTAAATAACTGGTAGACTCCCATTCCTGAAAAATTGTAAAATGCACGTCTCTTTCTTAGTGCCCCATCCTAGTTCTATATTCAAAAGGAGGAGAGAGTGAGCCAGCTGAGTATGTGGGGATGGAAACATTCACATATCTGAGCAGCTGTGTGTCAACATCACTCTGTAAGATAGAAAGTTGTCTATACCCTGCCTTGGCACACATCATCCCCACATAAATCACAAAAATGCTCTCCTATGAGAATAGGAACGACAGCTATACTGTAGAAGACTTGCATGTTAGAATATACTTGTTAAAATGGTTTTCAAGCAGGCTCTGTTGACTATAATAAAGGAAGGCGAATTTCCAAGAGGCATCATTATAACAGTGTTTAGAAAATGGGAAGAAAATCTATACTAATTAATAGCATGCTCTTTCTTGAGATGATCACATTTTTATTGTGGATACTTTGTAAAAGGAACTTCTTTTCCTTTGCATAAGTTAGTTTTGTTTTTTTTTTCTTACATTTTAACCAGTAAAACTACTAAAAAGAAAGTATTAAATCTAAATGTAAAACAAATGTTAAAAAGGAGACATGGGCTATATAAGATAAAACTATTGAGTTACTATTGGATTCCTCAGTATTAGGAACAAGATTTCTTCAAGATTTACATAATTCTAGAGCTGACATTTGGAAGTATGAATGGCACAATATTCACCTGCCTTTTATAATTTATCCATCTCTACATGCAATAAATATTAATTGAGCACGTATTATTCTCTATGCATGATTTGAAATTCTTATGACTAATGTAAAGGTTGAAATTCACATTCTCAAGACACTAACAGTCTTCACATATACACAAAAAGGTAGCTATATTGATAAAAAAAATTGTTCTAGAGATAGTGACACAAAGTTATGGAAGCAACTAACAAGTTACTGAAAAGATGATGGTTGTTGATCAATAGGATGTTAGGGGATGATTAAAGCAAAAGCAGTAGACTTATTCTGATCAAAATATAATATATAATTGTCAGAAATATGGCTAAAGCCCATGTCACAATAAACACACACTAAAAAATGAGTTACAGAAAAGTAAAATAGACTCTATTGGGGTTGGATGCCAACAGAAGAGGGGAGGGTTAACAAAGAGGGTAAATGACAATAAATATAGTTGAATTAGTTTATTTGTATGTATGAAAATAGAAAAATGGAACTATTGAAATTGTTTTAAAAGGCAGAAAGAAAGGTAAGGGAAAGTGATAAAAGAGATGAGTTTGATCAGGGTACAGTATATGCATGTGTGAATATGTCACAATAACCCCTCTCCTGTGTAGTTAATCTATGCCATAAAAATATAAATTAGAATACTGAGTGATTAGTAGGAACTTTCCTGGTATAGAATAGAGGAATGATGGGAGAAATCTCAGAACAGGGAGAGAACATAATACAGATAAGAAAAGAGTTGGAGGTTGGTGGTAGCTTAAGTTAACGGGAAGTGAGGACTTTTTAAGGCTTGTCACTGTAGAAAGGAAGAAGGTAGGAGTATGCAGACAAAGAACATGGTGGTTATACATTGAGTTTCTGGTGTCTCCAACATATGTAGTATATATATATAATACATATATATAATACAATACATATATAATATATAATGTAATATAATAATAATAATAATAGAAACAAAAGCTTTAGATGAACTCACAAGGAGTGCATTGAGCAAGAAGAAAAAAGGGCCAAGGCCATGCTTCTTAAACAACAAAGTTTAAGAAGAAATCCAGAAAACCAAGACAATCAAGAAAGAAGAGATTAAAAAGTTAAAAATGAGGAAATGCATACAGGAAGAGTAGCTCGGTGCAAGAAAGGAATGACCAGGTCGAGATTCAAGACAGAAAGAAGCATTCGCTGCATCAAATACAGAGATAGAGATCTAACACTATATGGTGCATGTTTATTATATCATTGATGGCTTTCAGGTAAGAAGTTTCAACAGAATAGGAGGCACCATTACAAACCATATGTAGTTCACTAAAGATAAATATTGGACAATAAAGTTTAATCACAGAAATTTTCTATAGTTTCTAAAAAAACCAAGTAGGAAAAATTAAGAAGGGACAAGATATCCCACGAGAGATATTTTTTGTTTGATTTACTAAAATATGTATCTGAAATTAAGATTGCATAATTTAATTAACACTAATAAAATGACAGAATCTTAGGTGACTTGGAAAGAAAATGAGAAAGACAAGATGAAAGGGAGATAGAGTGGGAGTTAGGAACAGATATAAGATGGCTGGGTTTAAGGTTTCAGAAGTAAATGTGTTTTATTTGAAGTCAAGAATATAAGTTGCCAAAGTGGAGTAGAAAAAATATTTAAGTTAAGTGAAGTAAGCCAGGCCCAAAGAAACATAGGTCCCACGTTTTCCCTTATTTGCAATAACTAGTATAAGTCTAGGACAAGCAGAAAAGGTCAAAAGCTATGTACATTTGACCATATAAGATGATGCTAAGTGAAATGAACCCCAAGAAAGGGACACAAGTGTTTTTTTCTTTCTTGTTATTGTTTTTATCATATTTAAAATATACTATGTAATTCTCTTGTATGTTTTTCCCGCATGGTATAACCCCGGTTTTCACTGTGTTTGATTCTGGTACCCTACATCTTGTATATACATTTTTTTCTAATTTAGGAGGAGAAGGGAAATTACAAAATGCTGAAATAAGGATACAGGTTGATCCATTGTAAAAATGAGATGTACAAGACACTATTTTCAAAACAAACTTTATAACTCGGAGTGGGGAGAGAGGAGTTGTGGATGTGGGGAGGGAAGGGATGGTAGGGGAAAAACAAAGGAGGAGGTAACAATGCTCCATAGGAAATGTACTCATTACCTTACTCATGTAACTATAACCCCTCTGTACACTATTTTTACAATAAAAAATACAAAAGAAAAAAGTGAAGGACTATAAATCTAAAGTGGTAGCATCACTAAAGCTGTTGAGGTATCCTAAAATGATGATGATTCTGTTACCAAAGTTATAGTTTATGGGAAAACAACAGTGAAGTCAATAAATGACACTCATAAGACATAATGAAGGAGGGGTAACAATATTTGACACGAATTGTTCTCATTTCCTTACTTACGTAACTAAAACCCCTCTGTACATTACCTTTACAATAAAATTTAAGAAAAGAAGTGATCCCATCAGAAAGCAAAATGTATAGTAAAAACAACAATCTAAAAACCTTTTGGGTTTATTTCCCTGGCCAAGGATAGACACTAGCTTTTGCTAGTGAGGATAGAATTGGAGCCAGAGTATTTCAGAGGAACATTTAAGCAAGGTGAAAAGATAAATATTTCTGTGCAGATATCTCATTAAAAGAAATGATCTTCAAGCATAGCAATTACAATCAAAATCAACAAATGATTAAACTTTTTAACAATGTTGTAATTCCTCTCATTATTGGTTACTTTTACATGAAGAAGGCCAGCTTTATTCTTGAATGATTTTTACTTAACTGAATAGAATGTAATCCCTTGGTTCAGATGGTTGATTCTCAGTTTGGAGGATCCAAGTGACTTGATTTATCTGTTCTACATTCAGAAGCCACAAGTAAGTTGCCCTCCCAAAGACTTTGATACATATTATTTAAAAATGTCATTGCCACCAGTAATAAGCAGATCTATTATGAGACCTAGAGGATATCCATTACATACTGGATTTGTAGTGGGCAAATCAAAATATTTTTATTAAGAATAGTATTAACCAATCACTATAGCTGGACTTTAACATTTTATGCTGACTCAGTGAAATTTTCTCCTTATTTTAGAGCAAGCACACTAGTAAGCTATTCTGTTCTTAAACTATATTTTGCCATCTGCTTAGTTCAAATGTATGTGTGGATTCCTGTTTTGTTAGGCTCTATTAAGTTTGCACCAACATAGCATTTTAACCTCTAAACACAGGAAAAGAAACAAACAGGTGAAGATCAACAAACACTGCAGGAAGATTTTAAATGACTAATCAGATGGAAGGAATGTCTAAAAAGAGCATGCAGGAAAATGGAATGCCAACTGTTGTAGCCACAAGCTTGGGAAGGTGAGAATAGATGGCTGCCTGCCAAGGAAACCTCAGGTCTTGTAAATGCAATGTGTTATTACAAATAGAAGCACTAGTATGGGGCACACACGTATATGCACACACCTCTAAATGCACACAAGCATACAGGAAAACAAAGAGAACTAAGGGACCTATGGAAAGCTTCTTATAAAAGGTTATGAGATTTCCTGAGTACTTCCACATACTAGATTAGGTAGGAAAGTGCCCAACAGGGTATAACGAATTAAAAAGTAGATTTTGCAATTAGGAAGATAAAGGGCCAAGTCTTGCTTCTGTCATTAATGATTCAGGTATGCCACTGGAGATACAGAGTCCTTATTTCCAGGATGGTTACAGCAATTGAATAAAGACATTCAGGAAGGGTCTCCAGCATAGCTGGCCATTTCGTTACTGCCCAGTTCCTACTTTACCCCATGTTTTCCTAAGAGAGTAGTAACCTTGTAGCACATCTATGTAGCTTTTGCTTGTGTATCTAGGTTCACCATCCACACACCCAAGTATTCAGAAAATTTACATCTCTAGTCCAGTGTCAGAAAACTCCAAGTCCTTCATCTCCCACATTTCTTCAGCTCTTTATCCAGTACCCTCTCCCTTTCTTTCCAGGAGTCGTCTTCATTTCAGTCTCCTAATGGCTTGCACTTCAGCTCATGTGTTAGGCTCATATTCAGTACTTTTAGAATTCCTACCATATTGGCAAAAGCACATCAGAAGATACCTTATTGGCCAGTGAGTTATTTTTATTTTAAGAGGTATGCCTTCATGAAATAGTATTTTGAAGACTCCTGATTTAGATGTTTCTATAAATGGAGGATTAACTGTAACACAAACTCAAGTCCACTTGGATCTGTTGTAAATGTCAATCTGAATAAACGATTCTATGTGCACGTATGACATACCAGGATGAACCCCATTTAAACAACTTACACAGACATAGAAATGTGTGGCAAAAATGGAAAACAAGTCCTGTCCATGTCATGAGTGATAGTGTGACCAGGAAGAATGAACAGAGAAGGGGAATGAGGGAATCTATGGTCACCATACTTTATGTACACACGTGAAAATACAACAATAAATCCTGATGAAATTGGTTTGGGAAAGGAATGAAGGGATAGAGGAGAATGATGGTGTGGTGATCAAGGTATATTGTATGCAAATATAGGCACGTCAGAATAAAATCCTCTTGTATGACTCATGGTGCTAATTTTTTAAATACTTTTTTTATTGTAAAAATAGTGTACAGACAGGTTACAGTTACATGAGTAAGGTAATGAGTACATTTCCTATGGAGCATTGTTACCTCCTCCTTTGTTTTTCTCCTACCATCCCTTCCCTCCCCACATCCACAACTTCTCCCTCCCTGCTCCAAGTTGTAAAGTTTGTTTTCAACATACTGTCTTGTACATCTCATTTTTATAATGGATCAACCTGTATCCTTATTTCAGCATTTTGTTTTTTCCCTTCCTTTCCCCAAATTAGAAAAATGTATATACAAGATGCAGGGCACTAGAATCAAATAGAGAGAAAACAGGGGTTATATCATGAGGGAAGAACATACAAAAGAAAAAACCCACATAGTACATTATAAGCACATTAAAAATAATAGCAAGAAAGAAAAAAACCACTTGTGTCCCTGTCTTGGGATTCATTTTGCTTAACATCATCTTATATGATCATATGTACATAACTTGTGGGGAAAAAATTACATTAAGTGAAGTAAGCCAGGTCCAAAGAAACACAGGTCCCATGATTTCCCTTATTTGCAATAATTAGTATATGTTTAGGACAAGCAGAAAAGGTCATGGTGATCATTTTAAAAAATGTAAAAAAATATTTTCTGCAAGCTAGACAATAGGAAAATAGGAAAAACTTTTAAATGACTCCTTTTTTGTCTTTTCTTTTTTTTGGTACTGGGGATTAAACCCAGGATGTTACACTTGTTAAACAAGCACTTTGCCACTGAGCTGCATCCCAGGCCCAAAATGACTCTTTCATAATAAACCTTTTTACTCAGATTTGGTTAGACTAAATTTGTCAGTTTCTTCAGTCATAGAGTCTAAGATAAGTAGATTTCATCATTGTGAAAACATATTTTCTCTCTAGACTAATTATCAGACATAGTTCTAGGCTCTAGAAACAACTACTAGCCCTATGGGTAAGGTAATATGACTAAGTGAATGAACAAGGTATTTTTAGATAGTATTGCTTTCAGTGATTTAAGTGGTAAGATGACTGAAGAGTCAGGAAAATTAGAGAGCACAATCAGGGGAGTCTTAGATGTGGAAATGACATTTGAGCTAAACTCTGTGTAATAAAGATGCATTCATGACAGAAATATCTTAAGTGGAAAAACTATGAGGCCAGGTTAAGAGTGTATGCTTGATAAAGTCAGTTGAGATTACAGTGCAAAGAAATATTCCAGAAGTCAGGTCAAGTAGGCCTTCGTAAACAAGAGGAAGAAATTTTTTATTTATACTTGTAGGGAAAGGATCATTTAAATGATTTAAAGCTCTGTTTAGGTGCTGTACAAGAAAAAAAAAACATTAGTCCAAAGATAATATTAGTAAGATAGTGTAATATGTTACAGTGAGATTTCAGGTCCCAGAGTCTGGTGGTTCAGGCCGTCATAGATAATAATGATACTGAGCAAGTTTTCAGGTTATTATACCATATAGGTATAATCTACGGCCTTGTTACTGCATTGGCGATTGGGTAAGGGGAAATGCCAGCTTGACCACTTAGCAGATACTGACATCATTAACTAAGATGGGGTGGATTTGGGTGTAGAGGAGAATGCAAATAAATAGAAAAAGATATTCAGCAGTTAGTTTTGTAATTTTAATATAACTTATTGTATTCCTAAAAATAATTCTAGTGGTGCTGTCTTTCTGTTTTGAAATATACTTTGTTGAAAATTTTATCTGTAGAAAAATGAAGGTTTATTTTTGTGAGCAAAGTTGTTTCATAATCTGCTGTCTATAAACCTAAGACCTAAAGTATTTATTATTTGTTTTATTTGGTTTTGGCTTAAGACTTGTAATAAACGAATGTTACTTACACATGGGAAATTTTATTGTGACTCTTCCACATATACCCTTATAGTACCCCAATCAGACTCTCTCTCTCCTTCTCTATCCTTTATCCTTTGTCCCTTAAAAAAAACCAACATATTTTCAATAGGTTTTATTGTTTTGTTTTTACACATGCAAATGAAGTAATTTGACTATATTCACTCTCATTCATACTTCCAGCTGGCCCTCCCTTCTCTCACTGAATCTACCCTTTCACCACAGCCTGCTTTACTTTCCTGAAAATTTTTTTTTATTATTTTATGATATATTCAAGGTATTAAGGGTTTTACCAGGAAATTTATACATGCATACGTTGTAATTTAATCTGAATAACCACATCTATTGCCCTCTTCTTTTTAGTCCCCATACTCTCTTCTTGTTCAATAGCTTTTGGTGAGTTTTCCTATGTTGTCTTCATATATAGAGACAGTGCTTTCCCCTCTCACCCCCTCCCCCACCCGGTCGTGGGGCCCGAACTCTGAGCCTGGGCGCTGTCCCTCAGCTCTTCAGCTCAAGGCTAGCGCTCTACCACTTGAGCCACAGCGCCACTTCTGGCTTTTTCTGCTATGTGGTGCTGAGGAATTGAACCCAGGGCCTCATGCATGCAAGGCAAGCACTCTACCACTGAGCCAACCTTCCCAGCCTCACAATGCTTTTTAAATTATTTGTTCTGCATCATTCTTTCCTTCTCACTTTCCCCATTGTCTCCCAAATAGTCTCACAATCACACTCATGTCCTTTCATATATATATATATGAAAGTATGTATATCTTTCTATATATTATATATTTTAAGTTTAGATTCTGCAAATGAGTGAAACACGATATTTTTCTCTTTGAGTTTTGCCTATTTATCTCATTCAACATGATAATTTCAAGTCTATCCATTTCCTTGTAAATGACATAATTTGATATTTCCTTTGGCTGATTAATATCTGATGGTTAATATAGATCATAATTTACCCATTTATCAGTTTTTGGGCTCCTTAGCAGATTCCACAATATGTGAATAGAGTTGCAACAAACATGGATATGCATACATCTTTTTAGTATATTTACTTAAACGCCTTTAAACATATGCCCCAAAGTAGCATTGTGGGGATATAGTTAGGTCTATTTTTAGTTTTCTAAGGAGTCTCTATACTTTTTTCTTTAGATGTTCAACTATTCTATCTTCCTACTAGCAGTCTATGCAGTTTCCTTTTTCCCTGCATCCTCACTAGCATTTGTTGGTTAATTTCTTAATAATAAGCATTCCCTTATTTGCAATAATTAGTATACCTATAGAATAATCTTAGTGGATGAGCTGAAAAGCTCAAAAGTAATGTACATGTGATCATACAAGATGATGCTAAGTGAAATGAACCTCGAGATATGGACACCAGAGTTCTGTCTTTATTTTTATTGTTTTAAATGTACCATGTGAATTTATTTTTGGTTGTTGTTGTTTCCTTTGTATGTTCTTTCCCCTACAGCATATCCCCTTTTGTCACTGTACTTGGTTTTGATATCCTGCATCTTGTGTAAACATATGTCTAATCTGAGGATGGGAAGGGGAATAACAAAACACCGAAACAAGGACACAGGACAACCCATTGCAACAAGGATGCCCACAGGACGGTATATTGGGAAAGAACTTTACAAATCCAGGCTGTGGGAGTGGTGGTGGATGAGGTGGGTTGGGGAGGAATGTGGGAGGTAGGGGAGGGAAAGGATAGTGGGAAAACAACAAGGGAAGGGGTAACAATGATCCACAAGTAATGTAGTCATTGCCTTACTCATGGAACTGTAACCCCTCTGTACAGCATCTTTACAACAAAAGAAAAGAAGAAAAAAACAACAAATGTACTTATTGCCTTACTTCTGTAACTGTAACCTTCCCACTCATCACCTTTTCAATAAAAATAAATTTTAAGAAAATCATTCTGACTAGGGTAAAATGGAACCTTGCTCCCAAATGTTCATTTGTATTTCTTCTCTCCAAACTGTTCATTTGCCATTTAATAATGGGGTTATTTCTTTTTTGCTGTTTAATTATTTTAGTTCTTCTTGTATTCTGAATATTAATTCTTTATCCATTGAATTGTTGGCAAAGATTTACTTCATTCTGTGAGTTTTCTCTTGGTTCTAGTAATTGTTTTTGTTTTTTAGAGTTTTTCCTCCATAGTTCTTTTTTTTTTTTAAAGTACACACACAGAGAGGCATACACACACTTATATTTATATGTAGTTATAAGTTGAAGCTTAGAATAAATGCAACTACTTCCAGAGGGAATCTTCATTTTATTATACAGCAAGGCCTAAGGGGATAAAAGCAATGGAGAATCAACTGACATTCCATCTAGAAAGACAAGGTTTGCCCACCAAGGGCCTATCTATTCCAAAATTTACTCTCTAAAAGAGGGAAATTGTTTAGGATTCCAGGTCATTGTTGGGAGAATTTCTCATTAGGCTCCTCAGTGTTATTACTATTATTGTTATTGTTATTGTTGTTATTACTATTACTGTTTTACTATTACTATTACTATTACTTTTTACTTTCTTTCAAGGTATTTTAGAGAGGGGTTACAGTTACATAAGTAAGGTAATAAGTACATTTCTTGTCAAACTTTTTACCCTTTCCCTCATTTTCCCCCCATTTTCCCTTCCCCCAATCCCTCCTCCCCAGAGTTGTACAGATTATTTCCAACATATGATCTTGTGTATATGGCTATTGCATTGGTTCTTCGTCTCATCATTCTGTTGTTCCCTTCCCTTTCCTAATTCAAATAAACGTATACACAATACTAGGATACCAAAATCAAATACAGTGACAACAGGGAATATACCATAAGGGGAAGAACATACAAAAGAAACAAAAAGTCACATAGTACATTGAAAACAACAATAACAACAAAAACCTCTTGTGTCCACATCTTGGGGTTCATTTCACTTAGCGTCATCTTATATAGGCATAGGAACATAGCTATTGAGCTATTCTCATCTGCTAAGATTATTCTAAACATAAACTAATTATTGCAAATAAAGAAAACCAATGGGATAGTGTTTGTTTGGACCTGGCTTACTTCACTTAATATGATTTTTTCCAAGTCATTCCATTTCCTTACAAATGGGCAGTGTCATTCTATCTGATGGAAGCATAGAATTCCATTGAGTGTATATATACACATATATGCATATATATGCATTCTATCACTTGAGCCACATCTTCAGCCCACTTTGCTTCAAATGTTTTTTGTTTTTTTTTAAATAGGGTTTCAGGCTTCTGCTTAGTCTAGCTTCAAATTGTGATCCTCCTAATTTTACCTCTCTCATAGCTAGGATAGAGTCTCACTAACTTTTTGCCCAGGATGGCCTCAAACTATAACCCTTCTATTTCTATTTCCCAAGTGGTAGACCTAGTCTCAGTTCCCGATTTTTATGAGTTTTTCTTTTTTCTTTCTTTTCTTTCCTTTTTTTCTTTCTTTTTGTTTTGAGACAAGGTTTCACTATGTACTCCAGACTAGCATTGAACTCATATTTCTCCTGCCTCCATCTCCTGAGTGTTGGGATTGAAATCGTTAACATACTCATTTTGGTTTTTCAGTTTCTATTTCATCTCCACTTTAGACATGATATCTTGTCATTGCCTTACCAATGCTTTATGGCTTTTCTTATGACATTAAATATGACTTGCTTGCTTCTTTTAGCCATCTGGGCTTGGACATGAGAAAAGATTGTCCCAAACGTTATGGCAAAGATTAAATAACTACTATAAAATTAAGTGGAGATGTTGAGTGGCCAGTGAATACATGTGTTGAAAGCTCTTGAGAGAATCCTGTATTCGAGGAATAACTTAGAAAGACATTGATATATAGGTGTCATTTAAAACCAGGGGATCAAATGAACTCACTTAAAATGTCAAGGTCGGTAAAGAAGAAGGTCAAAGATCAAAGACCAGAAACTGAAGAGCATAAGAAACAAAATGAGGAAGAGGAAATGAAGTTGTGGTTCAAGGGGTGAAATACCCAGTCCTGAGCAAAAAAGCTTAGGGGCAGTGCCCAGGCCCATCGTTCAAACTCAAGGACTGAAACCAAACAAAAACAAAAACAAACAAACAAAATGAGAAAGAGAAGCCATCAAACAGATAAGGAAGTAGTGGAGATGTTTGAGTCCACCAGGATGTGTTGGCTACTGAAGGTAAGCAAGTATTTGAAGAATGAAAGATTGTCAATTCCGTCAAATCTTCTTTAGAGACTGAGCAGATGAGAAAAAAATGACAGTAAAGAAATAAAACAACAAAAAACTGTTGGGAAAAATAAAATGTATGAAAAATACACTTTTCAAGGACAGGGTAAAAAGAACCTTCCTGGAGTTAAACTGTAATTGTGAGGTTGCAAGTTCATTTTACATAAAATGTTCAGAGAGCTAGATACACTCCATAAGGACAGTGTAGAGATGCTTCTTCTATTGACATAGGAAATTGAAGCTGGAGACATGTCTCAAGTGGAAAGCACCAGTGAGCCATAAGCAAGGCTGATATTCTATTTGATCTGTACTAGAAGTGAATTTCTTGAAACCCAAGGCTGGTTCGTCTTTGCATATTACTTCTCGGCTGTTCTCTTCTTCCTTGCATTTTGTTCTCAATGGTAGCATTACAGTATTTCAATTACACTTGACAAACGTTTTGAAAAAAGTGGTAAAATAGGAAATATAGCCCAGATTGACTTTTCTGGTTGTATTTTGCAAAGTTTGTATACAAAACTTACGGTAAAACTTCTCTGATCAAACTTTGACAGACCAACTTAAAGAATTATATATCCAATTTCTAGTTTCCAGTTTTGATGGTTTCTTAACTTGAGACTGTGTAAGAGGCTTCAAGTGAGGTTGCTGCTTAATTAATTAGGGACAAGAGAAGAATAAAATTTTAAAGAGAGCATTGTAGGTTACAGAATCAGCTGTACAGCAATGACATGGACTAATTTGACAACTGAAGGGTCAGTACTGGAAAAAGTAAGGACGCTGCTTACAAGCATTAGCATCCAACTAGTAACAATGTGCACGCCAGGATAATGAACTTAAAACAATACTAATTAACAGGCTAAGACAAAGGATTAAAATTAAAAATGAATGGTGCAGTGCTTTCCGCTTGCTTGTAAAACAGCACTAAGCCAACTTAATCCATTTTAATTCATTGTGAAACCTGCAGTGCAAATGAGATGGATTCAAGGGTCAGGTTCAGCTCCTGAGAAAGTGCGATACATTCACCTGTGACAATTCTTTTTGGAATGATAAAGTAAAGGAAGTCTCTTAAGAACTCTGAGTGACTCCATGAGGTCCCCAGAGATCAGGTGTCAAAGTTGTCTATCAGATGCCTGAAAAGAAAAAAGGGAAGCATTACTCAATGCTATTGTGAGACAGTTGTCATTGACTGATCAGGCCTTTGAAGCACGCTTTCACAGTCAATGAAACCACCTGAATAGATGAAAGCCAGACAGCTTCTGACAAACAAGAGTCTATGGAATATTCATTGTGCATCTGGGAGGGAAAGATTAATGTATTAGAAATTAAAATGGGACCAGAATGTATGATCTTGCTCTAACACTTGGCCAGACCTGTGTCACCTACTGCTAGTGCCTGAAGTCGACAGACAATTCTGCCAAGGTAACTGAGAATCATTAAGCATCCTGCTATTGTGCATGGTGAATAATAAAACTTTCCCCTATTCTTTTGCCTGGAGCTGACAATGAATAATTCTGGAGCTATTTGCAATGTTAACAGCACCTATCTTGCCCATCCATTCCTTTACGATAAGGATGGAAATATGCATTTCAACAGTCTGTAGAGATACTGATTCACAGGCATTTCAAAGGACACCTGTCACTCAAATGAAGGACCTGTCAATCTTCAGTGTATGATGTTGCCAAGAAAATGGCCAAAAAGATTATCTTCTTTTTATTTCCCACCCTTTTTTTTCCCCAGATTAAAACACTGTTACATTTGCCATAGACTGACAAGTGATTTACACTGGCAACTGTAATATGTTTAAGACCAGGAAAAAGAGCTATTCTCTTAGACAGGCACATTCTTCTACGGTTTACAACTGTACCAAATATACTATCACAAATGTGATCTAGACCACACAGAATGTCATTATGCCGGATAGTAGGAGCATTTAATCTGTTTGCTGACATAAAGGTGACATTGATAGAGCTGTATTTTTGACATCAGTACTGAGAGTAAATTTACTTTTAGGAAATTACATGTAGACTGGAGTCCTTGCAGAGCAACCAAATTGTGTTGGACAGCTTCATTAAAATCATATGTGATCACCTGAAGATGATTCTTCATCATTGTACCATGCAAGGTGTTGTTCTGATCAGAGCAGCTTTTATGACCAACTGAGATTCATGTCACATAGTCTCAAGGTTAAAACTCAAAGGGATTCCAGGTGTATTTTTCTCCTTTGAGAAAAAAATTATTTGGGCATTAATGGGATTTGAACTTTGAACATAGAGCCTTACACTTGTTAAGCAAGTACTCAATTTCTTAGCCATATAGATCTCCAACCCTGTGTTTTCATGTTTCTTTTGTTTTTTTGGGGGAGGGGGTTGGTTGGTCATGGGGCCTGGGCACTGTCCCTCAGCTCATCAGCTCAAGGCCTAGTGCTCTACCACTTGAACCACAGTTATACTTCCAGCTTTTTCTATTTATGTGGTGCTGAGGAATCGAACTCAGGGCCTCATGCATGCAAGGCAAGCACTCTACCACTGAGCCACCATCCCAGCCCTCATGGCTATTTTTTTTAAGATAAGGTTTCACTTCCTGACCTGTTGTACTGGGCCACATTCTACCTATCATAGGTTTCAAATAGTTGCAGGGAATCTCATAGACTTCTCTGTCTTCACTGGTCTCGAACTGTGGTCCTTCCAATCTCAGTTTTCCATGTAGTTTAGGATGACAGGTGTATATCACTGCACCCACACATGGATTGAGAGGGGATCTTGCAAGCTATTTTGACCAGGTTGGCCTTCAACTATGATTCTCCCATTTTCTGCTTCCCAAGTAGCTAGGGATACAGACTGAACCAATAGCACACAGTTCTTTGAATTGACTCTGTAGATACAACTAGTACCCTAATTGTTTTGTTGAGGAAATTATTCTTTTTTATTCACATTTAAATTAATAATGAAATTACAAATCAGTAAACTTCAAAGAGATCCACCTTTCTCACCCCTGTCAAATGTCATCCAAGTTTCTTTTCGTGTCTGAGTCTCCATGGGTCTTGTCTATTTTTCCTGAGAATGACTAAGCTTTGAGAAACAAAGACTTGAGCCCTAGGAAATTCCTGAAAGATGTTTTGGTGTTTCTATGTATACAAAAAGGAGCATAGGGCTGGGAAAGTAGCTCAGTGGTAGAGTGCTTGCCTTGTATGCATGAAACCCTAGGTTTGATTCCTCAGCACCACATAAGCAGAAAAAGCTGGAAGTGGTGCTGTGGCTAGTGGTAGAGCGCTAGCCTTGAGCTGAAATGCTGAGGGAAAGTGACCAGATCCAGAGTTCAAGCCCCACGACCAAAAAAGAAAAAAGGAGCATATAGGATGCATTAAATAACTGAACTGTGGAATTCTCCAGCTTGATGGTGAGTGCTCCTTCTCTTCCTTCTTGCAGTTCACTGCTTTTAAATGGAAATACTTTATCATTAAAAGTGTTAATTTATTTTAAACCATGAAACTGTTTTGTAAAGAAATAGTCCCAAAACTCTCTGGTACCAAAAAGTACACCTAAATGCATTGGAACAAATTTCATTCCTTGGGAGAGGATGATAGGTAGATAGATCATTTGATGTTTCAATAAAAGCTAAATATGTAAAACATGAGACTCTCAAACTCATATAGCTATTGTAAAATTGAAAAAGAAGTTCATTATAATCACAAACAGAATTGAGCACATCAGAATTATCTTACCAAAATAGTATCCCTGGAAGCATTGTGTACTATCTCCTCATACCTGTCAGGATGACAGTTACTAAAAAGAAGACAAAGGAGGAGGAGGAGGAGGAGGAGGAGGAGGAGGAGGAGGAGGAGGAGGAGGAGGAGGAGGAGGAGGAGGAGGAGGAGGAGGAGGAGGAGGAGGAGGAGGAGGAGGAGGAGGAGGAGGAGGAGGAGGAGGAGGAGGAGGAGGAGGAGGAGGAGGAGGAAAGAAAAAGGAAAAAGAGAAAGAGAAAGGAAGGAAGGAAGGAAGGAAGGAAGGAAGGAAGGAAGGAAGGAAGGAAGGAAGGAAGAAAGGAAGGCAGGCAGGCAGGCAGGAAGGAAAGAAGGAAGGCAGGCAATAAATGTTGGCAAGGACGTGGGAAAACGGACACTATGAAAAACTTTGTAGGGAAGTTCCTCAAAAAACAATTGAACTACCAGATGATCCAGCAATCTCAATTTGTTTTCTTAGCCAAGAGAATTGAGGAAATTGCACTGCTTATATCTATTGCAGTTTTACTCATAATATTTAAGGTATAAAACACCCTCAAATACACTGAGAGATAAACGGATAAAAAATGTGTGTATATATATGTATATATGTATATATATATGTATCTAAGAAAATGCTGTTTGTTCTTTGAAAGAAAGGAAATTCTTCGACCTTCAAATGACCATGTTGGGCTTTGAAGATCTAATGTTAAACCAGTGAGAAAAGGAAAATGACAACATAATTCCATTTCCATGAGGCATTTTAAATAATAAAATCCATAGAATCGAAGTCTGTTGCCATGGCTAGAGGAAGGTTAAAAGGAAGTTAGCAAGTAGCACAATGTTGCAGATATACAGAGCAATAAATTGTAGATACCTACTGCATAGCATTGTACAAATAGCTAATAGTAATCTATTCTGTAGTTGAAGATTAAGATTATTATATATACATCAATATAATAAAAATTAAGCAAGAAGAAAATACTTTATCACATATAATAGAACCACCATTATTTCAAAATATAGCACTATTTATAGATCTTATTATAGAACTAAAATACTTCTTTATTTTATTGTTTAATCAACCTTGTATTTCAAGTGAACTAAATTTTTGTTATTATTTCCTTTATCCTCTAGCCCAAAGAAGTAGTTTCACATATTAAGTAGTGTTAAAACAAAAGCAATATCTTATTTGTCTCAGATTCAGCTAGGCAAGCAATAAGCTAATAAGTTTTCATATTGGACCATTGATTTTTGGCAAGCAAAGACTTTTTGAAGTTGTACTTGAAAAGTGACGTTATTGCTTGCCTAGTGTCGTTGGTACATGGTGGCATCAGACTCATTCTGAATCACTTACTTTCTGTACAAGAAAAGGTTAGGAAAGAAATTTTCATATGGTCAGACTTGGGTTAAAACACTGCCATGTGAAGTACCAAAAAGCTGTAGCTCAATTAAATTATCACTGTGATATTAAAATAGTGAAAGCTTACCTTAAAAAGAAACAGTTTACCTTAAAAAGAATAGTTTACCTTAGGAAGGAAGGACAGAAAGAAAGAAAGAGAGAAACAAAGAAAGAGAAATTACAAATATAGCATATAGTTTATTAAGTCAAAGGGCATATTTCTGTATAAATCTGTTTCAAACATAGCCAGAAACTTCCAATTTTCAAAAGTCATTGGAACGTTCTTGCTTTATTTCCCTTGCTGTACTCTTTAGCTCTGAACTATTAGCTTCTAATCCTGTTTATCTTTGTCACTGATGTTTTCAGCTGTAATGATTTCCAACTCATAGACTATCTAATTCACTAGAGAATCCATTTGAAATTCCCACCTTTTTCAGTGACTGGAAACAAGAAATAACATGGAAACAAAGGATGCTGAGAAGACTAGACACATGGCAGATACTCCTTGCCAAATGAAACTGGTTCACAAAAATTTTACAGTTACAGTTTACAAGTAGAATAAAAAGCAATATAACTTTAACAAAAGGTTTTGGGGAAATCTGCATTTTAAAACAGTTTAAGTTTCCAGCGTGTGGATTTGTTTTCAGTATCACTCATGGAGAGCAAGTAACTTGCATTCCGTAAAATATTTTTTCTAGTATTTTCCCCTCTATTTTTTTTTCAATTTTTATATTAGGGAAATGTTCACTTGGAATGATTTCATTTAAAATAGTGTAACTTAAAATTTTAAAGCATAAAACACTAGGATAAAGTGTGGAATTCCTTAAGAGACTGTGGAAAGTTATTCCTCCCAAAGTGAGGTAGGTGTTTACTTAAGAATAACAAAACTGTTCTTCTAAAAATAAGTAATAGTAATCATTTTGACTTAAGGCATAGATGAAGGTGATGTGTCTAGGTAAAAGATTTGCAGTCTTTTGCAAATCTTTTGCAGTCTTTGGAGACTTAGTAAGACATTAGTGTCATGAAAATAGCAGTTGTTGTAATGTAAAGGTACAAAAAATAATCAACATTCTGCTATATGGCCAGTTTTTAAAAATGATCAAGCAAAATTAGTCATTCAAGAACAAGATCAACAATGCATTCACAATCAGTAGGTACCAAAGCAAGTAAGCAACTCTCTGTGATTCGTGGCTACCACAGACCTAGTAGTCATTAGTTGTTCACCAAATTGCGAGTGCTGACATATAGGTTTGTGATTCATCCATAGTTATTCACTTAGTGCAACAACATACCTGGAACACAGCAAACATCCCATCCAATACTCTGAATACATGAGTAAGTGCATAGGTAAATGATAAGAGGAAGCAGTAAATAAATGAGAGTTTCATGCTGCTTTGTTGGACAGTGTCCATCTTTCCCTGATCTTTTCTGGTTTGGGGAACCATGGGTTAAAACTATGCCTACCTAAATTTAGTCTTGTCAGTGTGAGCCATATGAAACCTCTGTCCATCTTTATGCTAATGTCTACAACTTGACATGGGAATTTTCTGCTTATATTAAGAATAATGTATACATTTCTTTGTCAAATGACAATTCCTTTGTACAACTAAAGATAATAAAACAAAAAATAGAAGACAATAATGTCATCTATATCAACCCAGAAAGTGAGCATATTCAGGTGAGATAACACATACCACACTTAGATGAGAGGCGCTAACAAAAACTTACGGTATCACTCTTGACAAATCAAATTTGAAAGAATGATTTTTTAATAATGTATAAAGAAATTTTCCTTGAAATATCTGCTCAAAAAACCCCATGAAGGTAACTATTGCTCAGGTAGTAGGGGGAATGCAAAACTCCACTTTCATAAATAAGAATGGTTGTAAGCAATAGGAAATGCCATATCGAGAGTCTACATTTCTCAAAACATATCAGAACTAAGTGACAAGTTTTTATAGTTAAAAACCTCTAACCTGGAGCCAGTGGCTCACGCCTGTAATCTTAGCTACTCAGGAGGCTGAGATTTGAGGATCGCGGTTCAAAACCAGCCCAGGCAGGAAACTCCTTGAAACTCTTATCTCCAATAAACCACCAGAAAACCGAAAGTGGCGCTGTAGCTCAAGTGGTACAGCAATAGCCTTGAGCTGAAGAGCTGAGGGACAGCGCCCAGGCCCAGAGTTCAAGCCCCATGACCGACAAAAAACAAACAAAAAAAAAGGGGGGGCTGGGAAGGTGGCTCAGTGGTAGAGCGCTTGCCTTGCATGCATGAGGCCCTGGGTTCAATTCCTCAGCACCACATAAGCAAAAAGAAAAAAACCGGAGGTGGCACTGTGGCTCAAGTGGTAGAGTGCTAGCCTTGAGCTGAAGAGCTGAGGGACAGTGTCCAGGCCCAGAGTTCAGGCCCCACGACCAGACCCAAAAAAAACCCAAAAAACAAAAAAAAACCTCTAGCAGAAAGCAGAGAGGCCACACTGAATTTGGAAGCTGTTTGAGGCTGTTCATTATTGATCCATAATTTGAATTATTTTCCAATCACTTTGTTTAAGTGACAAAACTGCTAAAATCACCAGTTTGTCTTCAAGGACCTACTGAGGATGCAGTTGATGAAACTGTCCTGGGACACAGAAAGGTAGCCCATGAGAGGTCCCAACAGCCTATACACTCATTAATAATTTAACAGTGAAGACATCATTAAAAGTGACAGAAAATGATGTGATAACAATTTCAGAAAATATTTAATATCAACAAAACTTTAAATGCAAAAAAGAAGCTTGTCTTCACACGGTTCCATTTTAAGGCAAGAAAAAAATTAAATTAAAATATGACTGTGAAAAATATGACTGTCTAATGGGAGAATCAGCAGAGAGGGAAAGTAGAAACAAGGAGAGAAAGAGGAGTGGAAAAGGTCAAAGGATGCTACATCTATCAACTGATCAATCAATGAATATAGTCTAGTGAAACCCAAAGTGGGAAAGGAAGGGTGGGAGACTTTACAAGCATCTATTCTAGTAATACTTTCTGTCTTCAAGTATGTTCTTACCTGCAACCTGTCTATCCTTACATGTGAGGTACATCAACTGTAATGAGTATATGTCTAAGATTCATTCTTTTAACCTAACCCGACAAAACATTTTACCTACTATTTTCCTGCTGTTTTCCCCGCTACTGAACCATTGTTCTGTCAGCTCTTTATTATGGGCCTTCAGGCACACCAGTGGCTTACTTACTTGGAATGCCCATTCCCCTTCCAACACTCAGTTATGTTTCACTAATAATTAGAGGTAGCCTCATATTATTCTATCAGGCACAGTGTCTAGGTATATTGCCTTTTGTGATGTGTGCGCCAGACCTGGACCTTGAACTCAGAGCCTGGGCACTGTCCCTGAGCTTCTTTTGTTCAAGGCTAGCACTCTACCACTTGAGCTGCGGTGCCACTTCCTGCTTTTTCTGTTTATGTGGTACCGAGGAATTGAACCAGTGGCTTCATGCATGCTAGGCAAGCAGTGTACCATTATGCTACATTCCCGCCCAATATATTGGCTTTTGATGGTAGTCTTGTAGCACAGTTGCTTTCTTTCTTTTTCCTTCCTTTTCTCCATATATAGATATGTTTGAACTCAGGGCCTGGGCGCTGTCCCTGTGCCTCTTTGTGCTCAAGACCACATAAGCCAAAGCACCACTTCTGGCTTTTTCTGAGTAGTTCATTTCAGATAACTCACAGAGTTTCCTGCCCAAGCTGACTTTGAACTGCAATCCTCAGATCTTGGCCTCCTGAGTAGCTAGGATTACAGGCAGGAACATTGTTGCCCTGCTTAATATTTTTTCTTAAGAGCAAATTATTCAGCTATTGAATAAATACTTTAGCTTTCTGTCCTTTATTTCCCTATAGTTTGTTGGTAAGAGGACTCATTGCTTTGTCTAATCATAAATATGTACTTGAAGTATTAATAAATTAATATGTAGATTCTATTGTAACCAACTTTACCTTTCTCCACAATAAAGGTTAAATAAATACAAAGCTTTAAGAACTCCTTTGAAGAATTACTTAAAGATCATTAAAAGAAAAGAAGAAGAAAGAAATGCTCTATCCATTTCCATGATACATATCCCATTGAGGAATCAGTACCATACCAACCTTAACTAGTCTCACCACTGGTCATGTCAGGCCCCATTTCCAAAGACTATGGGATGCTTTGTGGCTTCCAGTAAGAGTAGGCTCATTCCTATAGAAAAATAGATTTCCCAAGACAAGCTTATTTTTTATACACCCACATGGGGGACAAATAGGACTGACCAAGTGCTGGTTTATTTCAAATATTTTCCAGATTATTCAATGCAAATTCCTTTTCTACAATATTCCATTGTCATTTTTAAGTGAACTTGGCAAAGCTAAGGGCTGTGACTCATGAATGTTCACTTTCTTTCTGGATTAAGTAGGCAGTCACAGGCAAAAATGTCCAATGACTCAAAGTTTCTATGAGTATGTTCAAGTTTTATTTTCCCTTTTAGAAATCACTCTGAGTACAACTAGGAGAAATAATAATGTGTGTGTGTGTCCTTCCTGTCATTCCTGTGCAAACAGTACACTCTTCCGGACTTGTCTTTTCAGAAATATTTCCATTTTTCTAGGTTCTCTGATCTATTCCTTTATTAAAATAAAATAATCACTTCTTCCTATGCATTTCCTTTTAGAAGCTTAACAACAAATAACTCAAACAGATTAAGTACCATAGAAATTAGAGAAAATTAGATATATAAACCTATTGTAAGCATCCTGAGAGCTTGAACTGTTCTTTGGTGGAATTGTATTGTATTAGGATAAATTTAATCTACTTAGGGTCATCAGAAGCTCAGCAGATCTTTGAACTTTATCACCAGTTATCTTATTCTGCTTACTAGAGTAAATAGATCAAAAAAGTAGATCTCACTTTATGGCACAACAGTTTACTTTGTCCAATAAATGTTTTAAAATGGATGAGTGTGGTACCCAGCTCCTCAAAAAGTAAACACTTATGCTTATAGCTCCTTGAAAATAATGGCTATTACCTTCAAATTATATAATACCCACAAGAATAAATTCTTTTAACCTCCTACTATAGATTAGATGTCTGTTTCCCTGGCCCCACCCAATTCATAACTGAAACTTAACTCCCAACAGGACAGGAGGCCCTTGGAAACTGACTAGGTTACTGAGAAGAGTTTTCATGCATGGGATTACTGTCCTTAAACCGCACAGCCCCCTAACTCCTTATGGAACATGAAAACTTATGAGAGGGGATGGCTGTTTTGAGAAAGGAAGTGGGGCCTCAACAGATATCCACTTTGTAGGTGTGTGAAATAAAATGCAGTACTGCTGTGGAAACCAAAATGGATTAAGATCCATGTCAAATTCCAAATTGATTGAAACTTGAACTGGATTCTGGATCAGATATTATAGTTATAGCCAGAAAGACAATTCCTGCCATTTTTATGGTTCAGAAATTACTAAGTTTTTTTTAATATGAAATTTTAGGTATGAAGTCTAAACACCAAAGTGAAGAATATAAAGGCTATCCAAAAAAAAGTTGTATAATGACTCAAGTAGACATTTGAACAAAGTATAAGGGAAGACACTGAAACAAATTAGCATTATGTACTTATGAAAATTAATCATGGATTGGAGCAAACTTATTTCAAAAAAGAGAAGTTGCATTTATAAAACAATCCCTGGTAACTTCTTCTTCTTCTTTTTTGAAAATCTAGTTGTTTTGTGACATTTCCATGATCTGTTTATCTGTATTCACCAATTATTCCCTCTCATGTTAAAAATGTGCTGCAGCTACAGTACCACTCTCTTCTGGATGTAAATGACGGAAGCTCATCGTTGTTGTCATTGTTGTTGTTGTTTGTTTGTTTGTTTTTTACTTTTTACTTTTGGTTTTATTTTCACTCTTCTTTTAACATGCCTGGCATCTCAGAAGAATGCTCTCATTTTCCTCTGATCTCAGCCTCTATTTATTCCCTCAGCCATTTCCTTCCAGTACTAAGTTGCCTTCCTTGCTAGAAGCCTTCCCAACTTTTTCTGATGCCACTGGAGTTCCAGATCCCCTCACAAGAATCTAAACATAGGAAGTGGTGCTGTGGCTCAAGCGGTAGAGTGCTCGCCTTGAGCTGAAGAGCTCAAGGACAGTGACCAAGCCCAGAATTCAAATCCCATGACCCACAGAAAAAAAAAGAAAAAAAGAGAAAGAATCTACACATAGAGGTGATTTCATAAGGAAGGAAATATCCACAGACTGTAATCGTTAAGAAAATTATGAGAGAGCTGAATTTCAGAAAACAACCTAACTCCAGGGCAAAGTGCATCTGTGCTCTATAAGACTTATAGAACACAGATATAGACTGCATTTCCCTGCAAGACTATTACTGCCATACTTGTTTATCAAGCTTCTCAAACTTCTCAGAGAAAGAAAAATTGTGTATGTCCCAGGCAACCTTCGAAGATGCTTCTTAACTATATAATAACTCTGCAGATAGGGTATGTTTAAATTTTAAGTTAAATTTATTTTAAACAGATATTTAAAGCCATAAAAGAGTATACATTAATTGGGACTCATGTAATGTTTTAGTACCTGTATTTATTGTTTGTGTAAATCAGATGAACTATATTTATCTCTTCAAATATTTATCACTAGTTTATGGTAAAGAAAATCACTTATTTTAGCTTTTTGTAATGTATGGTGTATTGTTATTATCTAATCTACAGTCGTCTTACGGTAATAGGACACAAGAACTTTTTATTTCTATGAAACTGTAACTAAGTACCCATTAGAGAACCTCTGCCCACCTTTTTTTTTTTTTTTTGTTAGTCGTGGGGCTAGAACTCTGGGCCTGGGCGCTGTCCCTGTGCTCTTCAGCTCAAGACGAGTGCTCTACCGCTTGAGCCATAGCGCCACTTCTGGTTTTCTAGTGGTTTATTGGAGATAAGAGTTTCACAGACTTTCCTGCCCTGTCTGGCTTTGAACCGTGGTCCTCTGATCTCAGCCTCCTGAGTAGCTAGTATTACAGGCGAGAGCCTCAGGCGCCGGACTTCTCCACCTTTCTTTTTGTTCTCCTCAGCCCCTGATAATTGTCACTCTGCTCTAACTTCTATATGTACAATATTTTTATATTCTATGTATGAGTGGCAACACTCAGTTCCTTCATTGCCTGGTTTGTTTCATTAAATAAAATAACCTCTACTTATAATTATGTTATTCTAAAAGATAGGGTTCATCTTTTTTTTTTCCCCATCATGGGGCTTGAACTCTGGGCCTGGTGCTGTCCTCGGCTCTTCAGCTCAAAGCTAGTGCTCTGCCACTTGAGCCACAGTGCCATTTCTGGTTTTTCTGGGAGGTTATTGGAGATAAGAGTCTTAAGGACTTTCCTGCCCTGATGACTTTGAACCATGATCCTCAGATCTCAGCCTCCACTGTAGCTAGGATTACAGGTGTGAGGCATTGGCATCCTGCTCATCTTTTTTTCTAAACAAGTAAATATTGTTTTATTTTGTGTATGTCACACTTTTGATCCATTTCTCAGCTGGTGATTAATTAGATCCTTTCCATTTCTTTTTCCAGTTGTGAGTGTTGCAATAGACATGAGAGTACAGTTGTCTCTGGCAGACGGATTTTATTTCCTTGGATACATACCTAGAAGTTAGATTGCTGAATCACATGGGAGGTTTATTTTAGTTTTCTGAGTAACCACACCCTGTTTTCCATAATAGTTGCTCTTATTTGCAGGTACAAAGAAGCCTAATGGGTGGATCTTGTCCAAGAGGGTCCCGAGTAGGAAGTGAGATTTAGTTGAAAAAGTGAGACCCTATTCTGAAAAATAACCAATAGAAATCAGAGCTGTGGATATGACTCCGTGGTAAGAGCATATGATTAGAAAGCACATAGGCCCTAAATTTATTTCCTTACTACCAAATAGATTTTTTAAAGAAAAGGAAAAAAAAAAAAAAACCCTTTGAGTCCATAGTTAAAATCTTTCTACCAAGAAATCTCTAGGTTCAGATAGCCTCATTAGTAAATATTTTTAATGTTTAATAAATAAAAATTATTTCAGAAAATATAAGATACAGGAACATTTTGAACTCAATTTTCAAGGTCAAAACCCATGACAAGAAAAGAAAACATAAAAATAGGTTAATATCTGCAATAATTACATGTGGAAACATCTCAACCTAATATTAATTTCCAAACCAAATCCAGAAATAAATAACATATTGGCTTCATGGCCAATTAGGGCTTATCTTAGGAATGTAAGATTGTTTTAATTTGTAAAACAAATCAATAAAATGTATCCTCTCAGAAAAATAAAATTCTAAATTTAACTTTTTACATGAAGAAAAACATTTAAAAATTCCAAGATACTGTCAGTAATCTTAGAAGGGAACTACCTCTATGTGTTAAAAGTACTCATAACACCCACAGTTAACATGCTTTTTAGTGAAAGACCACTTATGATTAGATCACTTTTGAATAGATTTAACATTTTATTGGAACTCCAAGCCCTAGTAGAATTACCAGGAAATAAGATATATGGAATTAGCCACATAAAAGCTAATAAACCAAGTAATTTATCAGGACTAGTACAAAACTATAATTCTATACATAAATGAAAACATACATAAATGAACTTGAAACAACTGGAATATAAAATATTAAAATATTCCTTTAAAATTCTTGGCATTAAGTTATTTCTTCTTTAAAAGTATGGCTGGGAAGGTGGCTCAGTGGTATAGTGCCTGCCTTGTATGCATGAGGCCCTGGGTTCGATTCCTCAGCACCACACAAGCAGAAAAAAAAGCCAGAAGTGGCACTGTGGCTCAAGTGGTAGAACCCTAGTCTTGAGCTGAAGAGCTGGGGGACAGTGCCCAGGCCCAGAGTTCAGGCCCCACGACCGGACCCCCCCCAAAAAAGAAAAAAAATATTATTGACTTGCCTCAAAAGCACAAAATATTAGGAACAAATTTCACAGATGACATGCAAGAATGAAATTAAAAATGTAAATAAAGTGATAAAAATAAAAATAAACAATGCTAAAGGATTGAGAGCTCAACATTGTTAACTAATCTGTAAATCCTAAATAACCAAAATCAATACCTACAATAATTTCTCCACAGAAATGTTCATGATGATTTACGATTTTTATCTGTAAATGCAAATAGCCAATAATTCAAATCTTAGGCTTCAGAAACTTTTTTTTTTTTTTTTTTTTTTCTCCGTCTTGAACTCTGGGCCTGGGCTCTGTCCCTCAGCTCTTCAGCTCAAGGCCAGCGCTCTATCATTTGAACCACAACACCACTTCCAGTTATCTGGCAGTTTATTGGCGATAAGAGTCTCTCGGCCTTTTCTGTCTGGGCTGGCTTTGAACCGTGATGCTCAGATCTCACCCTCCTGCGTAGCTAGCATTACAGACATGAGCCACCAGCACCCGGCATCTTCAGAAACTCTTTTTTTTTTTTTTTTTTTTTTTTTTATTTTCTTTGTGAACATATTGTACAGAGGAGTTACAATTACATGGGCAGGATAATGCATACATTTCTTACCAAGCATTGCAGCCTCCTCCTTTGTTTAATAGCAACTTTGAGCTGTCAAGGTTAGCATAGCCTGGTCTACAGCTCTGAGCATGTTCTAATCCTTTGTAGAGACAGGTAAGTCTGTCATGGCTCATCCAGTATAGAATCATCCTGATGTGCGTGGCTGGTGATGAGGGCTATGACATTGCTTCACGGAATGTACAGTTCCCATGATGGAATGTTCAAAGCTTTTGACATAGTCCTTAGAATAGTGAGTGCAGAGTGATAAATGATGAAAAAATTCAGGTGTATCAGCTAGCATTCAAGCAAATACACTGTACTCTAGAATTTCTTTAAGTTTTTTATTGTAAAAATATTGTATAGAGGGGTTAGAGTTACATGAGCAAGGTTATGAGTACATTTCCTATCAAGCATTGTTGCCTCTTCCTTTGTTTTTCCCCTATCATCCCTTCCCTCCCACCTCCACAACTATACTCCCTCCCCCCTAAATTGTAAAGTTCGTTTTTCAACATAGTGTCTTGTCCATCTCATGTTACAATGGGTCAACCTGTATTCCTAGTTAAACATTTTGTTTTTCCCTTCCCTTCCCCAAATTAGAGAAGTGTATATACAAGATGTAGGGCACCGAGTGAAAACAGGGGTTATACCGTGGGGGAGGAACATACAAAGCAACAAATGGTTATTGTTTCTAGAATTTTTTCTAGAAAGGAAATGGATATAGTGAATTAGAGCCTCTAGAGCAATTAGAATGATGTTAGGAGGGTTCAGAGAAAGCCACCACTGGTGTTTTAGGAAATCAGGAAGTAGAAGACCTGCAGAAAGCCACTGATGATGATCACAGGAGAGTAAAAGTGGACAGTTTTCCAAAGGATGCTCAGAAGCTTTCACCCATGTACACTGCTGCCACAAAAGCTATGATGTCTCCCATATCTTTCTCTTTCCAAGTTTTGAATAGTGCCTTCCATCACTGGAGTTTATTGGGAGAACTTGGAGTAATTGGAAATATAACTCTGAAGCTTACAACTACAGTAGAGAAGAGAGAGACTGCCACAAAGACATGCAAATTGTAAGAACTTCTGTTCAACAACTACTCATTGAGTATATACTAACACCATTCAAGGCATTGTACCAAGCTATGAATTTCATGCATATGTAATTCACCACTTGTCTTCAAGAAAATTGCAACTTAGAGGAAAGATTTACATCCAAATATTTTAGTCCAGGGAGTACCTGGTAAGTATGGAGTTAATAATGTAAATAAAATAATAAAATAGAGAAAGCATTTATGGAAGCTTATATTTTCTAATGTTCAGTCACTTACCTAATAGTTTAAAGCAGTAATCCTTCTAGCATCTGCATTTTCCATTAAGTTATAAAAAGAGTCCCTGTTTAAAAATATAACTCATTTTTAAGTTAAACATATTTCCTAAGCTATTCAACTCATTGCTAATGAGTTTATGGATAAATTGGTTCTACATGCCAAATACTATGGTTATACATTCTGAAGAACTTCCTCTTGCCCACTTTATCAAGGCTGAGCATGGGACAGAGTTATGGACTCAGATGAGACCTTTCTGAGGTGAAAATGTTCTTATTGGATAATGTATCCACTGACTAGATGAAGACAAGTACTTCCCCTAGAAGCAGTGCATTCGATTGGAATATTGAAGAATTCTTACTCAGAAACATATTTACTACTCTCACTCATCATACCCTGTTTCTGGTGTAATTGCCATAAGCATGAAAGAGCTTTTAGGGGTTTACTCTATTACACACCAGGTTTACTTTTAATTGGCATCTGCCTAGCGATTTTTGGTGGCACCTCATTTTTGTTGATGAAACATTATCTGTTGTAGGTTAATTTCACAGATGGCTTATTGTATTAATTTTCTGTTGATTATTCCTAGCTGAAATTCCACAGGGTGATATATCTAACTGGTCTCCAAATGCTAGTAGTGTGTTTCACTCACCATTTGAAGATATTGATATGTTTACTATGGTTGAGAGAAGAACTATAAACAGATTTTGGATAAACTATGACTATAAACAGGTTTTAATAAAGACCAGGACAGATTTCAATGCTACTTTGTATTATTTTATAAGTAGTTTATGTATTGACTTTTGTGAGTCATGCAGATGTCAAAAATTGCTCTTGTTACTTATGGAGAAGTGACACCATATTGAAAAATGTTATTTTTATCTCAACTGAGAGTGAAAAGCATTTTTATTCACTTATCCGCCCTCTTATTGTGCTTAAATTCTTCTTTCATATGTAGTGATGTCAATTTCTATTTTCAGTTACTAACAGTTTGTGATTTTTGTCCCTTTCTCTATTTGCAATGATAATTGGCTAATTAGAGAGTTGATCATTCATACATAAAACACAGCCCTGTTGAGAAGTAAGCTTTGGATATGCAAATGTTCTTATATATCAAAAGAGATTATTTTGAATATTTTCTCCCAAAACTGAGGGTTACTACTTGAGTTCACTACTCTTCACTACTGAAAGGTCATCAGTGACATTTTTAAAAACACACCAGAAAATAAACTGTGATTAATTTTTTGTGAACTTTGTATTTTAATATTTGTACACACATTCAAAATATGCTACTATCATTTATTTATGCATAAAATCTTGGCTCAACCAACTATGGCATTAAGATTCAGTTTCATCTTTACATGTGGTCATTAGCACATTAAGTTTCAAAGACTCGCAGAATCTTCTTTAGGTATTTTTTATGGCAAAGGAATATTTACTCAAGGAATACAGATTTCAAATATCTTTTCTGCAAATTACATAGGTTTTGGTGTGAGCTTTATGTCAGTATAATGGAATACTTGAGAGGCTTATAAAGAATTTGGGGTCACGGTTTTGGAGCTTCCAGCCTTCTATCCATACACTTCACTGTTTGGTGACTGTGGTGAGGCAGTATGTCATGATGGATTCATGTGGTGGTAAAAAGTTCCCACCCCATGGCCAAGAAGAAAAGGAGGAGGAGAAAGAGATTAAGGTTTCATAATCCTATCAGAGGGCCCTCCTACCCTCACTGAGACCTCTTCCACTAGACCCTATCTCATACCACATCCCAACAATACCATGTTGGGAACCAAGCTTTTAACACATAGGCCTTTTGGGAGAAATTAAGCATGCAAATTATAGGAGATACTAAATAGAACCATGCTTTTCTCTTGGATTATGATTCTATGACATATATAACAAAAGTTACTAAAAATGTTTGCAAAAGTACACTACAAGTCCAAGGTATTTGAAATCAATAGCATCACACATAATTACTCCTGTTTATTTAATTTCCTTGTAGCAAATTTTGTATTTGAACATCTACACATTTTAATACAATATCAATTTAAGTCAATGTAAGTACTTGCTTAGCAAGCATAAGGCTCTTAGTTCAAACCCCTGTACATACAGCCAGTTAAAGAAATCGATGGATCATTATGTGATTGGATTTTACAAATATTGTTTTAGTTGATCTTTATGTAAACCCAATTAAATACTAAAACAATTCTTCAGACAGGGCAATGGAGGCCTAGAAACTTTGAATAATTTATTAAAGTCACAGAGATAACAAGCAGCTAAGTTAGACATTGTGCTGATAGTTGCCTGATTCTTAAGTTTGTGTCTTTATTCAGTTTGCTATAATCAAGTGCCATAGCTGTCCTACAACAGAAAACAAAAGATGATACATATCAGTACCTAGCATAAGTACTGTAGGAAACTATCACATTTTTTTGGTTCTGATTTGTTTTTAAATGGGTGGGAATTGGTTTTACATTGATTCTAGAGCCTGAGTCTAAGATGTCTCTTCAAAGATTGAAGCAATTACCAACAAAATTACATGATCTAACTATGATTACCACAGCTCTGGATCGCGGTAACATTTCACCCATGGTTTACAGCCAGAACAACATTTCAATTTCAACATTAAAAGAGAGCCCATAGGTTCTTCAAAGAGTTTGCATAGAGATGTAGGGACAGATAGTCAGTTCATAGCATCAGCAGGAATACCTAGTTAAGGGAGCAGGACCTACATGATTAACTGGAGAGAATCAGAAAAAGTCATACGTAATAGTAAATATATAGAAGACAAGAACAAATTTCTACTGCTCGGAGGCCTTTAATTATAATGCAATACTTCGAGTTGTCTGAATAAGCAGGAAATACAGAAAACACGGGAACAGTCAGGGAGCTAACAAGACTGCAACTTTGGTAACACATGCCCACTTCTGCAATCCATTTTCCTGATGTATGTTCTCATTTTCTTACCCAGCATTCTGGGCTCATTTCAGAACTATTTTACATACTTGATTTTGTTATCGTAAACAAATTTCCTACTATGTTGAGACAACATTCCCAGGAGCTATGTGATAGCTCCTGGAGAATGGTTAGGCCTCTGGACATATTTTGAATTTACGTGGAAAATAACTGCAACTTGGGAATCTGGTTTGTCACTGGTCTGTCTTAGTCTAACTTCCTTCTTCCTCCTTCACATCTTCCTTTATTTCACCTTGGTGACAAAAGGACAGGGATGCCTACCTTAACATCCTTCAGTCTAAACACCTTCTAATCTTCCTTGCTAAGCTTCTAGAGTCTTATTCTATTTAAGACTATTCTTTTTCTAATGAAATCTAAGTAGGAGCCTATCAAGACACCTAATTTATCCTGTATCTTTTTTTTAAAAAAAATAAAATGCCACTTTTTAAAAAGAAAATTGATTTCCAGGAAGCATCTTTGAATTATTTCCATTAGGTTAATGCCCTGCATTCTCATTGTCTCTTCCTCCATAATGGTTGCTGAGACTGAGTGTCATCTCATCAACGTGACACTCTGTTTGAAAGCAGAAACAATATATTATGTATTTTGCATCCCTATAAATACACAACACAGCACCTGGCACATAGAAATTATTCACCAAATATTTGAATTCAAATGCAATGTTCTAAGCCATGGGGAAAGCTGCCTGAACAGAAGCAGTTATGGATGGAAAGGTCAGGGAAGCACTTGAGCTGGTTTTGCTGATATCAGGCCTCCTGTTCTTTCTAAAGAGTGTGGGAAATTCACACTTATTGTGCATGTTTTCGTGCCTTGCCACAAACCAGAAGTACAGGTGCAGATATTAGCATTGAGCAGATTTACACAAGCAAGAGCTCTTCCATTTGTCATAAAAAGCTAAGATTCCAAGAAAGGAGGTGATAAGTTGAAAAATTAGGGGAAAATATGTTGTTAGAAGAATCTGGCACACCCCCTCCCCACCTCCATATTAATGAAATGAAAAGGGTGGGGAAGGAAATGTTATGCTCTACGTTGGCAGGAAATTTGTGCGTGTCCTGTGAGCAGATGAACACGGGACTGTGAACAGGAAGCTGATTATTCCAACACATTATATTTCTCACTGGAAATATCATCTTGGAGGAAAAGTCCAACATCTCTACTTTTGGAGCACCTACTAGTCTAACTTTATACATAATCTTGGACGGAAGATGCTGATGAAGGTCCTTTAAAAATAATAGACACAGTAAGACATTTGTTATGTGTTTATATAGCCGAGCACTGACCTCACCCCTCCAATAAATCCTGGAAATTGCCTCTCAATTTTTTTTTCGAAGCTAGTTAGACTCACAGATTTTTGTACCTACCCATACTATATACAACCCTCCCACTCCAGAGGCCTTTGATTGTCCCCAAAGTAAGAATGAGGCAGGAACTGATAGATTTTGGACCAATGAAAAATCTCTTTTAAATATGGATTCGAGAGGAAGAGGATTCTGTACAGTATGTTAAACCTGGGGGCTCAAAGCAGCCAAATTTTTCACATCATGTCCTAGATAAAGTGGAAGAGCTAACTGGACATGAAGGATTTCTGAGTAACAATGAAGTAGCTATAAGGAGAAGAGAATGAAAGAGAGATATAGGATGTTTGAATCTTTGGTTCTAAATCATTTGTAAATAATTTGCTCTCCATTACTTACCTTTTGAGATGATTCTGTTCTCTAAAATGTGGATATTTTATTTTCTGTGAGATACTGGCGTTTAAACTCAGGTTCTCATGCTTTCACTGTCTTTTTGTTCATTCTACTACTTAAGCCATGCCTCAGGTTCCTTCTGCTAGTTAATTGAAGATAAGAGTCTCTTAAAAGTTGTTGTGTTTTTTTAACCTGGCTTGACTTTGAACCTTGATCCTCAGATCTTTTTTTGAGTAGCCAGGATAATATGCTTGTGCTCAGCTATGGCTCTTTTCTTCCTGTTAAAATGTGCTGAAATTATTTTCTGTTAGAAGCAATGAGTGTTTTAAATATTTCAGTTTCAGATTGCATCAGTTTTCCATCTGTCCATATTAGTAGCAGTCTGTCTGAGAATGGCACAGGTAGCCTTCTTTTATTTCAAAGGGCACACTTCCATGTCTTCCCATGACTGAAAACATAATCTAAGTTTGCAATAAATGCAACCCTGTAAAGATGATTAGGGCTGAGCCATTAAAAAAGGTCAAAGGTAACAGTTACAAAGGTTTTTCAAACAAGAAATAATGTTTAATAAATCACAGAAGCAAAAAAATAATTCAATAAGTAAATGCAGCCACCTTCATCAATCAATAAAACAAGATTTCTTTTTAAAAAATTTCACTATAGTAGGATTTAAACAAAAAAAAAAGGATTTCTGTTTAAAGCTTTGGTGTGCAGTGGCCTTTCTAGCTCCCACATGGAAAGTGGTATTTTGAAAAAGGTAAGATACAGGTGTGCATCTTTTGAAATGGAATTCATTAACAGGTTGTATTATTTTGTTCTGCCTCCATGGAACATCACAATAGATTGATAAGCTGCCATACTTCAGGCAGAAGGAGGCAAGGAAAGAAAAGTTTTAAATGAAAAGAATATGGAGCTAGGAATATACACAATCTGCCCCGTGCCAGCTGATTTATGCAGTTGGACAAGGGAAAAGGTGGTTTTCTTTCCCTCCTTAATTTCAGTACATTTTGAGTGCTGCACAGCACCAAATCCAGTCACGAACCCCATTAAATTCCTTGACAAAAGATGGATCCTATTTTTCTTTGGGAAAAAAAGATGGCCCAGGCAATAAGATAATTTGTAATTCTGAGTTTCTAATATACGATAATTCTGACCATTTAAAACATTTTTGTAGGAAATATTTTATAGTTAGAGAAATAGTTTTTGACATTTGGGGGGGAAAAGAACAATGGGCCGTTTACAGGTCTACACAGCAGATTAATGAATCTAATTGAGTCTGTAGGGAAATGTTTCAGTTTAACTACTGGAACTAATTTATACATTCACTACATCGTAATAAGTCAATTTAAGTTTCTGGAAATAAAACTGGATATCCTGGGTATAGATTTGAACTATAAATTTCTGCAAGAAAGGAGTCTGTGTGTTCATTATACATTGTAAAATTACCATATGGACCTGTCAACACTTCTTAGCACAGCTTTGTAATAATGTCATTTAGTTTAACATTGTAATGTGCCAACTGAATTAATGTGTATGACACAAAGCATGCCTCCCTCCCAACCTCTGCTTCTGGGGAACTGTGCAACTTTTAAAGATTTTTCTCAAGGCAAGAGAGTCCTGCATTTGCATAGAGAACTTTAAGACAAAGATTGAGTGTAATCACATTTACTGAAGGCTGCTGAAATACAAGCTACAGAGCCCTGTCACCAAAACCTTCCAGACATATGAGGTCTCTAGAAATGGGAATAAATCTTTACCTAGAAACATCACAGTGCAATGAACACTAATCTGCCGTGCATGAGAAATAGCCTTTAAAAAATCTCTGAAGATACAGAGGTGAGAAAATAGTTTCTATAACACTACATATTTTCTTAATCTGGGTATATATAAGTAAATATCTTCTAGCAGATATCATTCTACCCAGATGTCATTAGAGTATGACACTATATATCCCTAGTAAAATTACCTTCAAGGAAAAATGGAAAATAAGAAAAATGATTACTACAAATATTTAACATATGTAAAGTCATTTTTGTGTTCACCCTGACTTAACTCTTCAACCTGTTTTATACATGAGAAACTTGAAGGCAGAGAAATTATATAGTTCCTCTAAGACCCTATATTTGTAAAAACTAAAATTTGGATATGAACATAGATGTCTAAAGCCAGAGTTCTTAATCTATTACCATACTCTTTACCATAACAATAACTAACACATAAAACCAGAATTTTTCCAGATAACTAAATGCTCAATTCATTTTGTTTACACAACAACCATACAAAGTAGCTGCAATTATTTTTGGAGAAGTTAGAGAGAAACTGAGACCTAGAATATATAACTAGCTCAAATTCAATTGGCAATAAGTGGCATAGCAGGAATTTAAACCAAAGTGACACTGAGATTCTAGTTCTTGAGTAAAATGCATAGATATACAGACTCTTCCATAATATTTCTTAGCAAGAGAATGGAGTTAGCCTCCTTTGTATGATTATAAGAGTTGCACAAGTTCTTGTCTGTTTAAATATTTGTCCTTTAACCATTGTTCAGGTTAAGGCATATCTAGCTCTCTTACAAGAGTAGTACACAATGTCAACGTGTATGAACACACTGACATACATGGCTTCATCAGATGAGTTTACTGTCATTCAAATGAGGAATGTGGTGTAAATCTTTGTTAAGGATGAGAGTTTCAGGAAACCTCCAAGTGCTCCATGAAACAGTAAACCCCAGTAGAAAGCAAAATGGTAGACAGTCTTAAACAGACACTGCTTTGGACCATGAGGACACAGGAAATCAAAAGGACTAGCGGAGTATTCTTCACCTAAGAGCTAGACAATTATGACAATTTGACACACTCAAATACCAGACTCAGTAATTCAATTTTTTTTTTTTTGCTATACTACTGCTTAAAGACCTTTTGTCAAATTTCATGGGATACTCCTTCAGTATTGGTGGTCACTTGCTTTCTTGCATGAAGAAGATGGGACGGATAGTGTGACTATTAGAACAGTAGCATCAAAATTTGGGAGATCTTCCTTGGGGTGGGGAATGCAATCTTTTCTTTATAAAAATCCTGTGAATATCTATTTGGTCAAAAATTATAACTAATGGTGTTTTCTGCTCATATTAGAAAATACAAAAGAATCCAATCTTTGGTGCTTTGAATGAGGTTAACAAATAGTTTTCTGAGGTTTTTTTTGTTTTGTTTTGTTTTTGTTTTTGTTTTTTTACCTTTTTGGTATCAGTTGTGGGGCTTGAACTCTGTCCCTCAGCTCTTCAGCTCAAAGCTAGCGCTCTACCACTTGAGCCGGTTTTCTGGTGGTTTATCGGAGATAAGGGTCTCACCGACTTTCCTTCCCAGGCTGGCTTTGAACCGGATCTTAGACCGGGTTCAGACCTTAGATCTCAGCCTCCTGAATAGGTAGGATTACAGGTGTGAGCCACCAGTGCCTTGCAACAAGTAGATTTGATGACAGCATTTCATGAACCTAAAGTGATACAGAATGTAAGAGGATTGTGTGTTTTCAGAAGCCTTCATTTGTGTCTCAAGAAAGGTAAAAGGGCACATTGCACCCACTTTTATGAGCAGTATCAACAGGTTGATACTGAGTCCAGGCCAAAACCCCGTAATCAAGTCAACTCTATCTATCAGGACTGCTGCTCATAAATTCATGAGAAATCACACCAGCAGTGATCTGAACACAGGAAATAGTAGCAGAGGGGTACATAGTAATGTTCTGTAATTGACCGCTGTTTCCCATGGTCTGTGACATCTGTCTTATTGGTTTTAAAAGGAAGAGAAATATGGGAAGATTACAATATAACCACCAAAATGAAGCAAATATAATTCCTAGCAGAGCTGAATTTTCCATATGATTCATGTTTTAAAAATGTAAAGGTAAAGTTAGAGTCTAATGAACAATCTGAGCATTTTTACAATGTTGATAAGTCATTAGGTTAGAAAACTCACATGGGAGTATAAATGTTTATCTCTGGCTCCCTACATAGATCAGTGTGGGCACTGGCCTTGATTCATCCTTCCCTTGCTCTTACACAGAATTAGGCCATTAAGATCATAGCAAAAAAAAAAAAAAAGGTTGGTAACTTTCTCATAAATGTAGGCAGTGCAAATTGAGGTCAATGTTCCAAAATATCCCTGAAATCAACTCAAAATAACACTACAAAAGAAACCCCTATAATTTTGAGATACCCTAACATTCTGTTATCAATTTCAGAAATATGAAAAAATTTAATCGCTTCCATTTTTAACAATAAATCTGTGCTCTGTATTCAGTTCTAAGAATGTATGCATGTTTCTCTTCTGTCTTACAATAGTGATAAATGGAAAGAAATATTAAGAATCACTCTGTCTTGATTACATTTGCACTTCTCCCTTCCAACTTCTCCTACTTCTGCCTACCCCCTGCCACCAGTCTATGACAAGGTATTTTTTTCATGTAGATGAAATGTAATTTGTTCAAATTGTCCTTTCCAAACTTTAAGAAAACTCTTCTAGTATATGAGGCAAAACATGACTTTAACATGCTTAGCATTTATGTGATGCTGCTCATCTTCAATGCACTTTAGAAATATTAGCTAATTAATTAATTAGTTCCTGATTACAAGGGGGTAGAAGTTCAAGGAGAAAATTGGCAAATGTTTCTCTACCTTTATAAAGAAAAGCCTGCTTATATTAGAGAACATTATTTCTCTTTTTGAGTAATATGTACTATCATAAAAATGTTATAAATGCCCTTTTGTGGAGACTAGCTATAATAATCATTAAAAATGAAGAATAGCAGTAATAAGACTAGTACAAACATAACAATATTTTGTGAGGTGGATATGCATTTGTTAAACTTTGATCCTTAGAGCAAGAGCTATGTCTCATTCTATTTGTGTGCTAGCATACAACATAATTCCTGACATACAAAATATGGATACACTAATTTATAAAAATGAAATCTAACTTATAATCTTTATTTCATAAAGTGATAAGCAAGATGAAAGGCAACCTTACTCATGTAACTGTAACCCCTCTGTACAGTATTTTTACAATAAAAAATGTATTTTAAAAAAGATGAAAGGCAATGTAAGACAAAATTAATCCACATGAAAGAAAAAGCAAGGAAAGCAACAGTGTGTTTAATTTACTGATCATAAAGTTATATCATTTACCATTAAATATCACAAAAAGAGAAAAAACACATATAAGCATAATCTATTTCTATGTAAATAGGAAATTGATTTAGCTTTTGATATCTTCTCATACAAAAGACAGCATAATTTATTCAAACATAGCCACCAGTATATTTTCTTAGAATACTTACTGTGATAATGTAACAGATGAATTGAGAGTATAATTCTTCCTCATCAAGCAGCTAGATATTTCAGATTGACCTTTTAGTCTTAACACCTGAGTTCCTGATTTGAGATAAGATACAAAGCTCACTTGTCTATACACAAAATTATAATTTCGATAGCCAAACTATATAACTGGCAATTAAATTTAAAATGATTATCTATATTTTTAAATTCAAGGATAAGATTTTAATTTTGCATATTGTGTTGGCCTAAAATTTATATTTCCTAACTGGGCTGGAAAATTCAACTTATTCTCTATTGTTAAGCAAAATCACACTAACAACTGATATAATATAGATAAAAAATAGAAACAAAATTATTTGAAAAACTCTTGAACTTTGTATTTGTAAACAAAGTATAAATTTATGTTTTGTTCAAAGTATACAAGGGGAAAATAACTATTAAATCAAACATTCTTAAACTTTTTGCTGATGTCTGATCCTTCTGCCTCTTGTATATAAATTTATCTAATATGGGGAAGAGAAGGGGAATAACAAAATGCTGAAACAAAGACACAGGATGATCCATTGCAACAATGATACCACAAGGCACTATATTGGAAATGAACTTTACAACTTGGGGTGGGGGGAAGAGTTAGGGAGGTGGGGGAGGGATGGGATCGTGGGAGAACAACAAAGGAGGGATAACAATGCTTGACAAGAAATGTACCCATTACCTTACTTGTGTAGCTGTAACCCCTCTGTACAGCATCTTTACAATAAAATAAAATTCTAAATTTAAAACAAAAAATAAATTAAATTAAAATCTATCTTCAGAAAAAGTAATATGGAAGTATTACAACCACAATGTTTCTCAGTTTATTTCAGGGGAAATAACAAACTTCAAGTTTATCTGTGGGTTCCAGGTTCTACAAAGATGGAGGTCTAAGGATAGAAGTTGAGACACCAAGAGAAGTTATAGAAAAATAGACTAGTGCAGATTTGGATTGCAGAAAGTTTCAGTAAACATTGAGCCAAGTTATTAAGCTTAAGAGAGGCTCTGAAGATAGACTATTTTGGTCATATATATATATATATATATATATATATATATATATATATATATATGTTAAAACTATGAGAACAAATGAAATAACTAAACAAGGAGAAAAAATACATGAAAAAGGGTAAAAGATGGTAAGATACTTGTGTACGAAGTGTGAGAATGAGAACAAATGGAAAACAGGTGACCAAAGATGTAGGACAAAGTCTATATCTTAACAAAAATATATGAGAAAGAGACACTTAAGCAAAACAAATACATAAAGTTTGGTTCTGGTGGTTTGTGTCTGATTTCCTAGGTACTCATGAGATCTAAGAATTGCAGTGCCAGACCAGGCAAGACAAGTCCTGAGATTCTTTTTTTTTTTTTTTGTCGGTTGGTGGGTTGGTCGTGGGGCTTGGGTGCTATCCCTGAGCTCTTCAGCTCAAGGCTACAGTTTGAGCCACAGCACCACTTCTGGTTTTCTAGTGGTTTATTGGAGATAAGAGTTTCATGGACTTTCCTGCCAGGACTGGCTTTGAACCACGATTCTCAGATCGCAGCCTCCTGAGTAGCTAGGATTACAGGCGTGAGCCACCAGCGCTTGGCTCTGAGTCCTCTTATCTCCAGTTATTCAGCAAAAAGGCAGAAGTGGAGGTGAGACAGAGTGCCAGCCTTGTGCAGTATAGCTAAGGAACAGCCCCCAGGCCTTGAGTTCAAATACCACTACATGCACACACACACACACACACACACACACACACACACACACACACACACTCACACACAGTAATACAGAACTGTTTAAGAAACATTAGTTTGGTGAAAAAGACATATCTTTTAAACTGGAAAGCGGCATAACAACATTTTTAGGGATTAAGAAGGAAAAGAGGTTAGATATAGTGAGGAAAGACAGGTGGAACATGAGTTTGAGGTGATCTTGGGATACAGAATGAGACCTTGTCTCAAAGTCAAAGAAAAGAAAGAGAACAAAAATGAGTAGTGAGGCTGGGCACTGGTAGCTCATGCCTAATCCTATCTATTCAGGAGGCTCAGATCTGTGGATCACGGTTCAAAGCCAGTCCGGGCAGGAAAGTCCATAAGAGTCTTATCTCCAACAAACCACTAGAAAACCAAAACTGGCACTGTGGCTCAAGTGGTAGAGAGCTCACCTTGAGCTGAAGAGCGCAGGGATAGCGCCCAAGTCCAGAGTCCAAGCCCCAAGACCGACAAAAAAATAAAAAAGAAGAATGAGAATAAGAAGCTATTTTCTGATTGAGAAAATTTGAAGTTATGTGAAAGGAGACAGGCAGACAGTTATAAGATGTAGAAAGAAAAAAGGGAAATCTTTCTAGAGACAGCTGAGTGTGTAAGAGGCAATGGGCAATATGAAGAAGTCATAATCTAAACAGTAATAGTCTAAATAAGCAAGGTAATAATTTTCCTTTGAAGAGAAGGAAAACAAATGGATGACAGATGAACTGAACAGGGGAATGAAACAAAACCCTGCCTTGGCACACAGATGGCAACATGTCAATGCCATTAATTTGTGATGAAGATGATAGCTAATATGAGAATTCCATGGATTGCTGCAGTGAACTGGGTGTTATGCAAGCAGAAAATGAAGGTATGTGAACTTAGAAGCCCTCACACTTTGATACTGATTACAATAAATCTTTTTAAGAGAACACAAGTGTTACAAGCAGCTATGTGGGTAAGGCTAAGGCTAGAGAGCTTGGATGTGTAGAAAAGTATTGTAAGATTATCTATTATGATACCTATTAGCTTCTCTTAACCCAAGACTAGGGATTAGGAAAGAGTGAAGAGATTTTATTGGCCTGAGCCTTATCAATCAGCAATATGACAGCATGTGCAGATCTTGAATCTGAGATCAAGAATCTCAGTTCTAGTTTTAATCACTGTGCTGTCCCAATCTAATAACTTCCTTGTCTGACTTTTTGGGAAAAAAATTGAGACAGAATCTGGCTAGATAGCTCAGGAACTTAGGATCCTTCTGCCTCCCAGGCTCCCTAGTGCTGGGATTCTAGTCCTGCTTTACCAAAACCAGACTCTTCGGTGATCATAGACCTTTATTTATAAACTGAAGACTACTTCATCTCAAATATAATTTTAAATGAGATATTCTAGAGGAAATGTACAGTAGTACATGTGGTCAAATATTTCCACTTATACCATGTAACAGGCTGGCACCTCCAGAAAGCTGGGCTGCTGCATCTCAGCTTCCTTATTTATACATTGGAGTAAAAGGAGGTTATGGGGAAAAGTTAAATTTAAAATTTGCTTAGCATTGAGTCAGTACTTGTTTATTTGATTATATTGTCTTGATCTTTTTAAACATGATGATTAAGAATATAATATAGTGACAGCTACCTCCAGATTGTTCTGGCATGTATTGAATCAAAAGATCTACTTTATACAAGTGGTAAAGCTATAATTTTACTATAATTGATAGGTCCTTACACTGCTATAACATCGAGGAACAGGTAGTTAAATCATGTCAAATGGACATATACCTGAGCAAGTGTAAATCTACAGTGAAAAATACCATCACATGCATGATTATCACAGCACTATTTATGATAGCCAAACTGTAGGATAAGCCGAGGTGCTCAACAACCAATGGATGGATAAAGAATATGTACTATATGGAATGTTATTTCGGCACTTTAAAAACAAAATATTATACTGCTTGCAGAAGTAAATGAATGGAACTGGAGATCATCATGTTAAGTGAGAGAACCAAGTTCAAAAGACAAATAAGGCTTTTAAAAAGAATTATAGGTGAAATCTACACCAAAACTGATTATCACAATGATAATGATGATGATGATGATGATGATGATGATGATGATGATGATGATGATGAGAAATGAGTGTAAGAGAAAAATTGCATATGGTAGGATCAGTGGTAGGGAAAAGGAGAAAAGACAAAATACTGTAGGCAGAGAGGAACAGAGCATATGTCATATACATTTCTGATGATAGAATAATGAAACCCAGCATTGTTTGAAAATGGGAGATGGAGCAGGAATGAGGACTGAGGGAATATAATGGAGAAAGCAAACTTCTTCCAAGTAAACTGGGTATACAGATATATGCATTCATCACAGTGTGACCCTGTTGTATTATTAATGTGTGCCAACAAAAACTAGATTAAGCAATAGAAAGTGAAACCAAAAAAACGAGTAAAATATGTAATAAATAAGTAACAATAAACAGACACTTAGTGAGGCCATAGACAGTGATAGGTGTTGACTTCTAAGAAACTCAACTTGTTTACATTCAGATTTTGAGTTAGGTCTCAATAAGTAGGACACAGAAAAGTTGAAGATTCATGAGAAGAGATGGAAATCTGATTCAAATGTGCAAAAGGTAAGCAGATGATAGCCCATCCACTGACTCTAACACAAGCCAGTCCTGCATTGATCACTTTGGCTTATTTAATTCTGTTTTTATGAACAAAATGGGTAAATAATACTACAATAATGATTTGAAACCAGAAGATATTTTCTTTTCTATTAACAGTATTTGGTACATCCTCTCACATTGACATGTATTAGGTTAGATTAGTCAGTAATGAACTCTAGGGTTCCTTTGATTCAACCAGTGCCTATGAAAAGTAAGACAAATAAATACTTAATTACAATCATGCTAATCATTTTAGAGCCAAATTCAGATCATGTTAGAGACCAAAATGAGAATGAACAACCATTTTCCTTCTAGACTTCCTTTTCCTATCTGATTTTTGTCTCTCTTATTTTCTTTTCCCCAGAAACTGATAAGCTGGAATAGAGAAGAAGTTAGCAAGCAAACCACTTCAGCTTTAGACAGAAAAGCAAAAGTCTATTATATTCATTTAACTAGGGTTGTGAATTCTTTGGGAAAAAAATCAACCTAAAAATGAAAGGGATTTTTCTCCCTATGATAGGGGTACTCTTATAGCTAGGAAGTTTTTTAACTGTGTGGAGAATGAATCTGAATGATGTGCACTGACTGCTAATGTTTACAAGCTGCTGAATGCTGTGAGATTTCCCTGCGGATACAATCTTAAGTAAAGGACTAGAGAAATTACTGCAATCCTACCTCTCTGAATTAGTTTAACAGGCTAATCCTCACAAATGGATAGGATTTAAGATATGATTGTGAGATTTCTTATCCAACTGCATAAGTCTATATATAGATGTAAGTTCTGATTTATACACCCGGATTTATACACACTATGTAACAGAAAAAGATACAGACATTTTCATCTAGCAACTTTTATGTGTATTTTAAATCATTGTTTTTTGTGCATTTCTCTCAATAAAAGCAACATGCCAAAATGGAAAAAATCTATTGAAATAAAAAATAATAAAACAAGCTATACTACTAGTCCAATAGCACTATGTCTTAGATATTTAAATTGATGCAGAGAGATTTAGATGCAAAATCCTTTCACCAAAGTCTTAACATACACAGTTAGAACAACATCAGCTAAGTATGGGAAAACCAAAAAAGGTTAGTCTTGCTTTAAAAAGGGTTTACATAATGTTCAATTTTTATTAAATAAAAGAATGCAAAAGATGTAAGTATGCATATATTTATTCTTCTACAAAATGTTACATACTTCGGGCTTTTTTTTGAAAAGTCATTTGCCAACCTACTTTATTACTTTATAAAACTAAACTTTCATTTTCTGTGCTGCTATGAACTTATTTTCTATTTAATTCTATTCAAAAAGCATTATTTTGGAATACATATTTAGAATACAACACACTTAGGTCAAAGAATCAGAGCATTTAAGACTTTTAGGGAAATTTTAAGAATGTATAGTATAACTCTAGCCTCAAGTTAGCAGACATGAAATCTGCCTCACAGAAGACAAAACTTTATCCAATGTGTAAAACCTGGTAAGAACTTTGATGTTCCGGGTCATAATTAATCACCTCCCTCCCATGTCACTATAACCTTTTAAAACTATCCTTTGCAAATATTTTGCCTTTTGGCTTGGTCTTTTGTGAACATCATTCCTTTCTCTTATGCCTCTTTAAGTGAGGGAGGAGATAAAGGAAGGAAAGAAGGAAGGAAGGAAGGAAGAAAGGAAGGAAGGAAGGAGGGAGGGAAGAAAGGAAAGAAGGAAGGAAGGAAGGAAGGAAGGAAGGAAGGAAGGAAGGAAGGAAGGAAGGAAGGAAGGAAGGAAGGAAGGAAGGAAGGAAAATGCATGGTAAATTTTGGTATTGGTTTTGTTGTTTTGGCCATTCTTTGAGAGACCAAAACAAACCAAAACAAAAATCACTTAATGTGCAGAGACTTTTCAAGTTTGTACCAAGGTTCTATTCTGGAAAATTATTAATCATACTGTCAAACACAAAAAATTTCTGACAGACTATGTTCATTGAGTCACTTTAGACACATAGAGTACCCTTCTAAGCATCTTTTGGCAGCCCATATGAAACATTTTCTCAGAGCATGAGAGAAAAGGGAGAAACTATTCATCATCATTCAGCCTCAACCTAAGTGAAGAAATTGTAGATAAGCTTCAATTTCATCCTCCATTGAAAGCTAGGGTAAATATAAATATCAAAACAAACCATTCTATTTTTTTCCTAGGAAGAGAGAGAAAATTTGATGTCATAAAAGACACTTGGGATTTTGCCTGAAGTAAAATTGTGCACAGTATTAAGCTAGTGTAGTAAAGTCCGTTATACATCCAAATTTGGTTAAAATACATTGTATTTAAGGCTATATCTAAATTCTATATATTTTGTTCCTATTTGAGAACAGAACACTGTCATGCACCAATGCATCTTTTCTTTCTTTAGTTTTCCTCTAGAGTATTACATGCCTAAATGTTTTCCCTAGCTACCTTAATCTCCAGATTCCAACTATCAAATGACTGACAGGTCCCAGCGAGAATATTTTCTATGACAGGGTCTACAAGAAAATTGTGTTTGTCTTATTTTTCTCTTTGTGAGCCTTTTGGATTGAAACTCTGCCCTTATGATGCCATCCAGATCAGCTCAAGCTAAACACTTGACAGGTCCATCTGCGTCCACAAGTCACCCAGCAACGTGGGAAACTGCCACCCATTTGCCTCCTGAGACTTTTGTTTTGTTCCTGTCTTGGTTATGTTGTTCTCTTATAGACACCAGAGATAGGAATGCCCTCCTGCCTCCAGGATATGTGAGCAAAATGGATCGCATGCTAGCTTGTGCTCCTGAGAGGAAGATGTTACATTTCTGACATATGCTGTTGTACTGTTATGCACATGCATCCAACAAGTTCTCTAGCAACATTCTCACATTTGAATGAACATGTTGTTTAACTTCCTGACCCAGAGCTTAAATCATTTCAACTTATGTATGGCTTTCAATTATTCTGCACATTTCCTACCTCACTTGTTTTCTCTCAAAGGTAAGATATGGGAAGAATTTGGGGACATTTTTAAAAATCAATTATTTTCTGTTCTATTGTCTGTACATCTGATGCCATTCACTAGTATGACAAGGAGATAAATAGCCCTCTTTTTATAATTCACAGGAAAATGTTTCATTATTTTGATAAAATTACACAAGGAAGACAAATTAAGTCTGTCAAAGTGCAAGTAAGACATGTTGTAACACAACTGTGTGTGTGTGTGTGTGTGTGTGTGTGTGTGTGTGTGTGTGTGTGTGTGTGTGTGTGTGTGTGTGTGTGCTGGAACTGTGGCTTGAACTCAGGAGCCGAGTGCTGTCCCTGAATTTTTGTATTTCTCCTTCAAGGCTAGCTAGCATTCTACCACTTGAGGCACAGCTCCACCTCCAGTTTTTGGATGATCCATTGGAGATGAGACCCAGGGACTTTTCTGCTTGGGCTAGCTTTGAACTACAGCCTCATATGTGCTTCCTGAGTGGCTAGGATTACAGACATGAACTACTGGTGGTGCATGTGCACGTACATGTGCACACGCACGTGCATGCACACACACACACATTTCCTGGGGCACTTCTGTACAAAATCCTAATAGCAACTAATGATTTTTTAAAAATCTTCTATGATTCAATCAATTCAAACGTGACAAGGATTCATAATTCAAAATCCTATGTAAAACAAGTGTGTCCTTGAATTTTATAAAGGATTCATTGAATCTGTTTTAATCATTGATTCATGCTTCAATATTTATACATTAGGTCTCAGCAATATCACGATTTGATATTTAAAAAAAAAATTCCATGTCCAATTTTGTTACATAGATTGTCATTGACTCAGTTCTTTCCAAGTTATGCTTGAAGCGTAACTATAAAATGATACTTGGAAAAATAAAATGATTTTTCTTAGGTAAAAATCTTATTCATGTTTCAAAATCTGCAGCTTTCCTTTAAAGAATAGATTTCCTGCTATGATTCACTTCTTCATACTCAAAAATACTAAAGGATTTTAAATTTCTAAATGTGTTTGTGAATATATACTCAATTTAATATCTGTGACTAATGAAAGGTTGAATGAAGTTTACTGTAAATAGCATCTGAGATGACTCAGTAGCTTTCCATTTGTTTATTAGGTAAGAGATTATTACATTTAAAAAGTTTGTTGTTGGTTTTTAAAGAAGGATAAGCTTCAATTAGTATCTTGGAGAACAAATTATTGTCATGGTTTGTTGATTCTTTTCTTATTTTATGTGGATAGAAATTAGAGATAGTCAAATTATAATTTTTTTCTTAATTTCGAGAGCGATACATAATTAAATATATGTCTGTGTAAATGCAACAGCACCCTCTGGAGGCTGGAACACATGGCATACACTTTCATAAATCAATGTCTTCTTTTGTTAGCCCTGCATGTTTTTTGTTGACTTTGATATTTAATATTTCATATCCTGATAATTACATTTTGTTTCCTAAAATGATTAAATGCCTTTAATTTATTATTACTCTTATTGAGCATTTGTTATGATTTGTGTGCTATGTCATTTTTAATGCTACAATGTAATAACAAAACATATTATTCAGCTGACCACAGTGATGTCTTCATAACTTTCCTATTTGCTATCATGTGACAATATTTTCCAAACAAGAAATGACAACTTTTGTTCCTGAAATCTCTTAATATCTAGTTATATGAAGACAATAGGGAACTATTTTTATGTTCTTTGAAGATTCCTCATGGACACAGTTACTTTTATTCTACAAATCTCTCATCAACAAACACAGCTGTGTTTTTTCTGTGGTTTTGAAGCTAAATTATTGGAGACTGGAAAAGATGGAAAGGAGCAGAGGTCAAAAAACATCGGGAAAAAAATCATGAGTCACATTCAAGAACTAAAGTGACTTCTATTGTGCCACAATAATATAAATAAATGATCCCATAATCATTGGCCTCTCTGTAACAGCTCTTCATACAAAGATCTTTTTGAAGTTCAGGGAGAGGCAAACAAAGTTGTTCATCCACTATAAAGAAGTGTATGAGCACATGACTAATCCTGGAGAAGAGGAAATAATGTCATTCTATTCTGAATAAAGCCCAAGCTTGCCCTTCCCTTGAAGGCTGTTCCAGAGGCCATACATTGGCTAGTTGGGGTATTGGAGAGACACTGAATCTTTAGTACAGTGTAGTACTCAGACAGGCCTGCCTATTGGAAGGCTAATTTCTCTAGGTTGTGGGCATAAGAGAATGAGTAAAATGTAACACAAAAATCCTTCATATGTTACATGCATCAATAACAGACACAAAAAACAAAAGGAATTATAATGTAAACCCCAAGCACTTGTACAGATGCCAACAGATATGAAAGCACATATTATAGATACAAAGCTGTACTGAAATACACAGGAAAATATTAATGCCCAAGTCACTACATCTCTAATAGGAATAGTAGCAAGATCAGATAAACCGCAATTATCTTGATCACTCGTTTGCACCTGTTTTCTTTCTTTTCTTTATCTTTCTGCTCCTCAACTTTTATCATCTAATCATCTAGAAGAATAAGGTCAGAGCTTGCCAGCCACATTTTAGCCATATTAATCTTTCTAGAATTTGAAGATTTCCATGTCACAACATCTGGATTTTGACAATGACTTTCCAGAGTTTATTCAACTGCAAGTTAAAAGGAGAGTTTTCAAAACTTCCTGTGCTTTGGTCTACAGACAATAGTGAGAGATAAACAATGAGATATTTGCAAAACATTAGACTGTACTTAGTATATAGAACTAAAAAATGGTTTGCATAATCTTCCTTAGTTAACAGACACTTGTCTAGCACCTGAATAGACTAAGCATGGCTAAATTTGTCTAATAAAATTTAGCCAGTATACTACTACTCTTCCTAACAAGCTTTAACAGGTAGGAATCTAAAACCACTACCCCACCACCAACATCACCATCACCATCATCATCATCATCTTAACAGGAAAATCTGAGACACAGGTTAAGTAACATATAGCTAACAAGAGCTGAAGCCAGAATTCAACTCCAGGCAATCAGCGTAGAGTTTATGCATTCAGACACTGTGAGGTAGTTCTGTGAAAAGGCTACTCTTTTAGCCTTTTAAGAAAAGTTGTTTGTCAAAAAAAAACCCTATGTCACAAAATAATGCTGATAAGCTTATCCATGTATGTAAATATAATGACATTTGCTATACAGGTTCTCTATTCCAGGCAGATTAAAATGGATCTTGGGCACTTGAAAATATGGGGTATTTTAGATATGAGACCCTTGTCTATTGTATGGCTAGTGAAGATCTTCTCCCAATCCGTGGGCTTTCTATTGATCTTACGAGCTATATCCTTTGCCATGCAGAAGCTCTGTAATTTCATGCAATCCCATTTTTCCAACCTTTCTTTGATTTGTTGTGTTTCTGGGTCTCTATTAAGAAAATTTTGGCCTGTGCTAAGGAGACCTAGGGTTTCTCCTATTCCATTCTGTAATGCTTTCAGTGTCTGCTTTGACTCCCAGGTCTTTGATCCATTTGGAATTGATTCTGCTGCAGGTTGATATATAAGGATCTAGCTTTAGTTTTCTACAAGTAGTTAACCAATTTTGCCAGCACTATTTACTGAAGAGGCTGTCTTTCTTCCATTCTATTTTTTTAGCTCCTGGAACTTAAAAAATTAAATCCCCCAAAAACAAATCTTCAAAGAAACCACTGCCCAATAAATAAGTGGGCTAAAGACTTAAAGGGAAACTTCTCTGAAGAGGAAAGAAGGATGGCCAATAGATTCAACCTCTCTAGCCATAAAAGAAATGCAAATCAAAACAACATTGAGATACCACCTCACTCCAGCTAGAATGGCAAAAATCAAGAACTCTAATAACAACAGATGCTGGAGGGGATGTGGACAGAAGGGAACCTTACTGCATTGTTGGTGGGAGTGTAAACTTGTTCAACCACTTTGGAAAGCAGTATGAAGATTCCTCAAAAGACTCCACATAGAGCTCCCCTATGAACCAGCAGTCCCACTTTTGGGCATTTACCCAAATGATCACAAACAAGACCACACTAAAGCTACCAGCATGACTATGTTTATTGCAGCATTATTTACCATAGCTGAGATATGGAACCAACCCAGATGGCCCTCAGTAGATGAATGGATCAAGAAAATGTGGTATATATACACAATGGAATTCTATGCCTCCATCAAAGAATGACATTGCCCCATTTGTTAGGAAATGGAAAGGCTTGGAAAAAATTATATTAAGTGAAGTAAGCCAGGCCCAAAGAAACATAGGTCCCATGGTTTCCCTTATTTGCAATATCTAGTATATGTCTGAGTCAAGCAGAAAAGGTCAGATAAGTTGATGTTAGGGGAATGAACCCCAAGATAATTATTCAAATGTTCTTTTGTTTTTTTTACTTTCATGCAATTATTTTAACATATTTGTAAGATGATTTCTATGTTGCTTTGTATGTCCCTCCCCCATGGTATAACCCCTGCTTTCACTGTATTTGATGTTGGTATAATTTGTGGAGGGGAAGGGAAAAAAAACAAATAGTTTAACTAAGGATAAAGGTGGACCCATTGCAACAATGAGATGTACAAGTCATTATGTAGATAAACGAACTCTACAACTTTGGTGGGAGGTGGGGGGAGGATCAGGTAGAGGGAGGGGGAAGTATGGGAAGGGATGGGAAGGGGAAACAAAGAGGAGGCCACAATGCTTGATAAGAAATGTACTCATCTTGCCCATGTAATTGTAACTCCTCTTTATGGTATTCTCACAATAATAAATAAATAAATAAATAAATAAATAAATAAATAAATAAATAAATAAATAAATATAAAGAAAGAAAATATGGGGTAGTGGAGAAATGGTGTGGTCATGCTTTACTTACAAGCTCTCTATGTCTGCAGCAGGTACCTCCTGTCCTGAAGCAATGTGCACTTTTTCACTCCCACAAGACCACCACGGCATCTGGCCAACTAGGTCACATAAGGCAGCATATGAATATATTATATCAGGGGTACATGAATATGCTGAATCAGCAAGTCCTCCTACAATGCAAGCCCAAAGTCCTACAGGAGTAACAGTGAGGGAGCCAGATTTCCTCCAACATGATGGACATATCACTAAACGCAGTGCAATTTGCTGAAAAAAAATGATGACAGTAATGTAAATACGCATCATCTTAAAGTTTTTGAAACTGACCTTAATGCTTATTTCCATTGACTCATGCATTCTTGTATGTATGTCTAGTACTGGAGTTTGAACTCAAGGTTTTATATTTGCTATGATGTTCCTTTACCACCAGAGCCAGCTAGAGTCGCAAATTCTTGAATGACCTTTTCCTGTAACCTCCAGATTTAAAGTAGGAACTGGGAAGCAAATGAAAAAAGGAAACAAAAAGACAATTGACCCTCCTCATACCTTTAGCAACCATCATTTTTATTTTGGATAAATCCTGTCAGAATACCATCAAAATGTTATGATTGCTATATCAGAATCGTTCCCCAGCAATTCTAGATTGAGTTTGCAATTGTAGAGGCCCATATTTCAGAGAGTAGTGGCCTTATAATATTTGGTAGTGTTTGTGGATTATAGAACAATTACAAATGATTGTAATATTGATTATGTTTAGGAGTTTTGATGTTGTGGTTTAATTCTGGCTAAACCAGGTTTGTTCTGAAAAGGACTTTTGTCAGCCTAATACTAGAAGTGAGAAAGATATATACAGTCCACAATCCTCTTATCTGTCAGATTTCAAACTCTTTATGTATCAGAATTTATCAAGATTCTGATTTAGGTAGAATTTTCAAGTAATTCCAACAAGGATGGCCCAAGGACTGCACTTAACAAGATCATCTTTCTATGGGGTGAGTTTCAAATCAATTGTTTCAAAGCCATTATGCCTCAATACCTTCCAGAGGCAAAGTTTCAGAATCTGTGAGAATGTGTTATTGGAAACCATTGCTGAAGCTGGTTACAATTCTCATGCCATTACTCTGGGAATTGTGGTTTGAGGCTGAGTTAGAAGATGAAGCCTCAGAATTCCAGAGGTACTTCAAGACCTTTTCTGGGGCCAAAATAGGCAGGTGCTTCCCTCTAGGGTTCTTACTAAAGCCCTACTTACTGTTTTTTTTTTTTAAACATTGGAATTTCCTGTAATGTTATCTTTTTAAACATTTAAGGTAGAATGTTCTGTGAAAATGGAAATGATATCAACCTGTAGAATTAATACCAGGTTTTTCACTAAGCTACAGACAGTTCTCATCAATTTAACCCAGCTTTCTGTCCAACTTATTTCCCCTTTTAACCAACAAAATCATGATTGTTGAGTAATGACTTTCCAATCAGGGGAATCTGAATCTATTCACCCCAAGAGCGGCTAAAGAATTGCTCATTAAAGGAAAAAAAAAAGAACTGATCATTTCATTTTGAAGTCTATTAGCTCAAATAAACAACACCCCCACGTATTTTTCCCTTCATTATTATCTAAAGATAACTCTAAACACAAAAAAATCATGAAATCAATAATTGACAGTTGAATCCATGAATTAGGTCAAACTCATTTTTCTCTGCTTCCCACTTTCACTCAGCTATTAGATTTATTCTCTATGAGCTTCATAATGAGCACATTGAGTGAACTGAATGTTCTATTTACTCTTGGTTGCAGACTGACAAGGTTGCCATTGGACCAAGAAAAATGTCCTAGTATGATTATTAATATCTGTTAAGAACCCAGGGTCTGGATTGTAGCCATAAAATTTATAATCCAAAATTTATAGCCTGTCAAACAAGTGAAAGTCAAAAACTAGAAATGGAAACTAAATGTGGAAACCTTGGTGTACTAAAGAAAGCAACTTGACTACTTTGATTATTAAAGATAGTTTGGTTATAATCAGACAATCTTGAGGGTCAAATCAATGAATTAACATTTGAACAGATAATGCCAACACTTATTTTTTTTCCTGCTGATGGAGCAGAGTGATGATCACTCAGATGGGCTGGAGAAGTCCAAAACTCATTTAGACTTTCAGTTTTTGATTCAACTTAGTCGTCTTCCAGGCAGAAGGAACCATTGGTGTAGAGTCCTGGGAGGGAGACTGTATTCACAGGGTTGTGTGATGGGAGAAACATACTGTCACTGAAGGTGATAGAAGGAGAATAGTGAGCACCAGTATCTGAGAAGTACACAAGCAGTTGGATGGCCTTTGGGAGAAGAATAACACTGCAGCTCTCCTTTCTCTGCTTTATTTGTGTTTGTTGTTTTGCAGAAGGCAACAGTACCACCAAGACAGACTGAAATAAAAGGAACCGAGTACTTCTGCAATCCACCCTTCAGCCCAGATATTGATGAGGGTCATCAGGTCAATGCTAAAGGTGGGAAGGAAAAGACACCACATGTGGGGAGCAATGCTAATAGAAAGGCCACCAGTTTCAGAACTGATTGTGCACATAGGTTGGGATTATATCCTATGATCATAGAACCACCAAGATGAAAGCAGAAAGAATGTAAGAGAGACTTCCAGTTTTCCCTATTGTTAATTCTGCTTTATTTTCAATGTCTATGCTACAGTTATGGTTACAGAAATTATGTAACTGATCACAACTCTGATGAATAAAGATGAATAAAGTGCAATTTAAAAGTCTTCAAGGAGGGGCATACTTTTGGAATCGTGGCCCAGACCATGGTTTAGCATTTTAATGGTATGATTCTGTAAAGCCACGTGGCTGGTCCTATCCCAACATCATTCAAATGTCTCATGTCTTAAGCCAAAGTGTCTGGTATTAGCTTGAAGCTGCAATAGAAGAAATTCATTTCAAGGCTTTTATTACCATATATTAGTGACACACAAGAGGACTTTTTATTATTTCTATGCATGCAAGTAATGTGACCTGCCAAACTTATCTTCTCCATCACCCTTCCTCATTTCTCTTCCTTCTCAAAAAAAAATCCCATTGTTTTATTTCCATGCATGCTTAGAAAGGTTACCATTCTAGTCACCATCATTCCTGTTCGACTTTGGTCCTCCCCTCTCCCTCTGTTATCCATCCCCCAACATAGCTGTTTCACTTTTGTGTCATTCATTATTTAAATTTTCTTTCAGTATATTAATTGTACAAAATGGCTTTATTACAAAATGCTTCATTATAGTATTCCACACATGCACATAATATAATTTATCCAGATTAACCTCCTCTACTGTTCTCTCTTTCCCCTTTCACCATTCCTGTTGTTTCAGAGAGAACAATCCACTTTCAGTGAGAGTCTTTTTGCTATCTTCACTTACAGACACATGGTTTTTTATATTATCCCATTATTCTCTTTCCTTCTCCTCCATCACCTTGTCCTGAAAATAGTCTCACAGTACAGTTATAATCATGTTATATATATGTTTATATATTATCGATAATATAGATAATAGTATTTTAAGTGGGTTCCACAGTGAGTACCAATATGTGATGTTTGGAGTTTTCACTTTGAATTATCCCACTCAACAAGAGGATCTAGTTTTATCCAGTTTTCTACAAATGGAATAATTTTACTTTTTCTTTATGGCTAAATAAATTTCCTAGTTATGTTCCATGTCTATTTTATTCATTCATTTGTTTTTGGGTTCCATGGCTGATTAAATCCACCTTTTGGCTACTGCAATAAATGTGAGGTAGCAGGTACTTTTCTTATATATTGAGCTACATCCCTTCAGATATGTCTAGAAGTGGTATAATAGGACCAGATATTTGTTCTACTTTTAGTTCTTAGAGGAACATCTATAGTGATATGAGTGTAAGAGGGTTCCTTTCTCTGCATCCTCACCAGCATTTGTTGTTTATTTTGATTATTGCCAATCTGATTATGGTGAGATAAAATATTAGTGTAGTTTCTGCTTGCATTTTTTTAACTTAAAATAAATGCAATAAAAATAAATTCACTTAAAGTTCTACATGACACAAACTATTCAAGGAAAAGAGGAAACAGGACATATTACCAAAACAGGAAAATTCTATTTTTCTTTCTAATTTTTTCACATCTTTCAAACATTGCACACATTTCAAACCTTTCAGCTGGGTATCACAAAGTCATTCCTCTCCAAAATAATGCATCCAATTTATAGGAAAATATAAAACCAAGAATGTGAGATTAGTGGCTCCCAAACCTTGTTCATCTATTTTAGAATGGATTTCCACCACTGCCTTTCTATATACTAGCACTGATAGCCATTCCTAGTAGGATTTTTTTACTTAGATTTAGTAAGAAATTATTAAGAAGATTTAGTAAGAAAACTTTAACCATCCTTAGTAAGATTTTTCTTTTTAAAATAAAATAATTTAGTACATTATGGCAAAATCCTGGGAATGTGTGGGAAGATGATTTCTTGTAAATGAAACAATGTGGGGATTCCTTGCTCCTCTGTAGTAAGAGCATTATCACGGCTCCAAATATTGTGAAGTCAAGAATTACAATTTGCAGAAATCAAAGAGCACAGATTGAAGATTTGGAAATTTGGATTCTAGGTCTTGTTCTGACAGATGGATGGTTGTTTTTCATTCCTCCCTAAAGTTTGTTCGCCTCTAAAAATAGCATCTAGGCACCATTAGATGTTTGTTAAGAACCATTCCAGGTCCAATATTCATTGATTTACTTTTAAAAGATTAGAAAATGAGTGGAAAAGGTAAGCATATTTTAGTCTACTTGTCTTATGATTGAGTACACCCGAGTGGAAAAGAACACAACCAAAAAGTGATGAGGGAGTCCAGTTTGGGTTCATCTCCAGCTCCCAGGTGGAGAGAAGCCATTAGGATCTCTGTTGTGGAAATGCTTTATGTACATGTTTCTAAGAATGGTGGATTGTGCTGCTTTCTACAAAATTCCTTCTCCTGTCCATCACAGAGTACAGGTTTTAGTTTCACACGACCAGCCTAAGAGTTATTAGTAATACTTATTTGTTCATTATTCTGCATGTAGGTGGGAAATAAGGAGCAAATAAAGACTCATTCTCTCATACTTTCCCTATCTATGATTTCTTAAACTTTTGAAACCCTTAGGCTATGTAAAGAGACATTGTCTTTGAGGACATTTATGGCCTTGATTCAGAAAAGAATTTAAAACTGTACATCTGGTAATAAACTACAAATGTATTTGCCAAGATCCTCCCAGAGAGCAAGTCCATTCTCTGTGAAGTGTTAGGCTCTGTTTTTCTAATGAAATGCTTCAAATCTTGGAAAGTTTGCCCTTTTCATAAGTTTTCAGTCATGGAAAATCTAGCTAAAAGAGAAGTTAACAGATGGATGAAGGAATTAGCAGAAAATAGTTTATATTGAAGAATTCTTTGACAGTAGTGATGGCTACTAGTTAGAGGCTTCTTTTGTAGGAATTTAACTCCTAACATCAATGAAAACTCAAAGAACTATTTTTATACTCTATTGTGTATTCATTGAACACAAGACACCATTATGAATTTAAAGCTATATTTACCATTTCACCAATTATTATCCTTTCTTTGCTCCCAGAAGAAGAACATGTTGTTTAGTGGGTGACGCTACAGGGGTGTGATGTACTGACTATAAGTGTAAGCTCTTTTTCTGATGGATTTTTATATTTATGTGATGCATAAAATTAATGACTTTTGAGTATGAAAGGCTAGGAAGAATGCATACACATTATATGACTAGGAGACAAAACATCTGTTCAATACTCAATGGTTCCAGTCACTAAGTCATGTTACCAAGTATGTGCTTCCTTCTTATCATATATTATGTTAGTCCATGACAGTTTTCCTCTCTATGATAATCCTATCCTACCTCTACCAATGTGGTCAACTATGGCTATTGTTAAAATGACTACAAAAGGTTAATAGCTATTTTATTAGACAGTGTAGACCTATTTTTTGACTTTCAAGGCATCTACATATCCCTGACTAGTGGCCACCCAAGACCCTGAAAGCTAAAGGAATTATTCCTGACTGTCAACCATTCTTTGGCTTCTAAAAATGCCTTTTTTGTCTTACAAAGTATAACTCAATGTCAATGGGATTTATGTAATATTTAGACTTGTATTACATGAAATTAATCTTAACATGAAAAATCTTTTGATTACAGAGTATGCCTTGTCAGTGATTGATTGGCTAACTCATTTATTCATGTAATAATGCCACCATTTTCTTCTATTTATATTCCTGAGCTGTAATAGAAACTTTCTATTTGTGTTATGGTAGTTGGTAGATTACATAGTGATTGCAATCTTTTTTTTTATTTTTTTAAACTATTTTACTAGGATCTCTAGACAGAGTATCTCCATTTGCTTTGCTAATGACATCCACAAATCACTTTCTTTATAAACAGAATTTGGGGATACCAACAAGGAAAACAAGGTTATCTGTAGGAAATCTGTTCCCCTCCCCACATTATACCTCACCCCCCACCTCATTGGTATGGGAGGTACAAAGTCTTTATTTTTATCAGGCCTCTTCATGAACCCTTATGTTCAGAAGGAAAGTAATATGTAGCTCCTTTAATGCAATACTATGGTAGCACCTAGATGATGGTATAATCGTTGCTAGAATCTTTCTTTAAAAAAAAGAAAGATCTTGCAAGTTGTTTATGCAAATCTTCATCCATTCTCCTGTATATTAAAGGCAAGAAGAGAAAATATGCTTCACATGTTTTCACATCTCCTGTCATTTTCTAAAGAAGGATAAAACCTGATCTTCAAAGCTTGCACTCAGAGCTTGAATTAAACAGTTTGATATTGTTCTTCCCTTTCCTTTTCCCTACATTCCCTACATTCTCAATTCCCAAGGTGAATTGAGAAAAATGACAATCTTCTAGTCTATTCTAATTCCCACATTAATAGAACATTGATATGCAATGGATTTATAAAATCTGGTATGAAGGAGGAGACAACAATGCTTGATAAGAAAAGTACTCATTTCCTTGTCCATGTAATTGTAACCCCTCTGTATGATATTTTCACAATAAAAAAATAAAAAATAAATAAATATGGTATGTTGGTTTTGTTGTTCATAAAGAAATTCATACTGATGAAAGGTAGATCAAACTTATTAATAAAACTATCAATGAATAATTATTTGTTGTGTTCCATGAATAAATATGGAAGAAATAGGATTCCAGGTCTCAGACAATTACACGCATTTTGGAAAAATGAAGAGTAATTTTCAAGAGGTTGCTATGAACCAAAACTATGTGAAATCCATTACTATATTTATAAAGATAACCTATAAGGATTTTAGACTTTAATGTTGCAGGACCTAGGAAGTGACAGAGACCTGCAAAGATGGGAATAAATAAGAGAAGTTTCATAGAGGAGGTGACACTTCATTTATGCCTTGATTAGTAATAGAATTTGATGAGAGCCCTGAGAAAGCAGTTGATATTCTAGTGTCTCAGATTTAAGTTGGCAAGGGCCTTTAGAAAGACAATATTGACAGATTACAGAGCTGGACACAAATGAAAGAGATCTTACAAAGAAAAAAGGCAAGAATGCTCTAGTTAAATGTGAAGTACTCACTCAATAGAGGAACCATATTTTAACAAAAATTATTGTCTTAAATTTTTTCTTCTAATTATCAGAGCTTCTCAGAGAAACCAAATGGTGGTGGCAACTTTTTCCCCCTCTTTTTCATTGATTTCCTCTTCCCTTTAGTCTTCTTCCTTCTCTTCTTTCATCTTTTTCTCTACACCTCTTCTTTCTTAGCTTTTATTTTGAGACCATTCAATAGCACAGGTAGTCGCCACTTTTTTTTTTTTTTTTTTTGTCTATCATGGGGTTTGAACTCTGGGCTTGGGCGCTGTCCCTCAGATCTTCAGCTCAAGGCTAGGGCTCTACCATTTGAGCCACAGAGCCACTTCCGGTTTTTCTGGTAGTTTATTGGAGATAAGAGTCTTATGGTCTTTCCTGCCGAGGCTGGCTTTGAACCATAATCCTCAGATCTCAGCCTCCAGAATAGCTAGGATTACAGACATGAGCCACTGGAGCCTGGGCTCACCTCTTTTTTTATAGGGTTGGATTTTGGAAGTCACACTTGCTAGTGAAGTGCTCTACCATGTAAGTTACACCTCCAATCCTTGATCAAATTTCTTTAGCACTCTCCCCACAGAACTGATCAAGGAGATGGTGCACAACTATGTTTATTGCAGCATTATTTACCACAGCTAAGATATGGAACCAATCTAGATGCCCCTCAGTAGATGAATGGATCAAGAAAATGTGGTATATACACACAATGGAATTCTATGCCTCCATCAGAAAGAATGACATTGCCCCATTTGTTAGGAAATGAAAAGACTTGGAAAAAATTATATTAAGTGAAGTAAGCCAGGCCCAAAGAAATATAGGTCCCATGGTTTTCCTCATTTTCAATAACTCATATATGTCTGAGACAAACAGAAACTGTCAGACAAGTTGATGTTAAGTGGAATAAACCCCAAGATAAGGATTCAAATGTTTTTTCTTTCATGCAATTGATTCCAACATATTTATAAGATGATTTCTTTGTTGCTTTGTATGTACCTCCCCCATGGTATACACTGTATTTGATGTTGATATAATTTGTGGAGAGGAAAGGAAAAAATAAACCGTTTAAATAGGGTTACAGGTAGATCCATTACAACAATGAGATGTATAAGACATTATGTCGAAAACGAACTTTACAACTTTGGCGGGGTGGGGGGAGGTGGTGGTGGGGTGTGTGGGGGTGGGGGGTGGAGAGGGGAAGGGATGGTATGGGGAAATAAAGGAGGAGGCAACAATGCTTGATAACGAATGTACTCACTATCTTGCCCATGTAATTGTAACCCTTCTGTATGGTATTTTCACAATAAAAAAAAGAAAAGAAAAGAAAGGATAGGCAACAAGATATGATGGGAAGGAAACTCACCATTTCTTCTAGGTGTTAATTTGCCCTCTCCCTTGGTGCCACTTGAGCAGCACACAAATGGTAGCAGATGAATCTCACAGCAAATATTCAAGTCATTTTCCCATATCAGTTTGTATTTCTATGGTTTTTCTTGTATGTTTTATAGTGGTATAGAGAGGAAAGGTGACTGTAATGGTAATATTCTATATAGAGAGGAAAGGTGACTATAATGGTAATATTCTATGCAATGAAACTAGGAAAATGGGACAGATGGGTTGGGTTGGGAGAGATGGGGAGAATGATGAAAAGGGTATCAATGTGAAGCATTTTATTTATAAACTGACTTGTTGAATGATAGCCCCTTTGTATAAAATTCATATATATATATATATATATATATTGTAAAGATTTGTACAGAGGGGTTTATGGTCACATGAGTAAGGTAATGAGTACATTTCCTATAGAGCACGGTTAACTCCTCCTTTGTTTTTCCCCTACCATCCTTTCCTTCCACACCTTCCCAACTCCCCTCCCCACTCTACAAGTTGTAAAGTTCGTTTTCAACATAGTGTCTTATACATCTCCTTATTTAAGCATTTTGTTATTTCCCTTCCCCTCCCCAAATTAGAAAAATGTATATACAAGATGAAGGGCACTGGAATCAAATACAGTGAAAACAGGGGTTATATTATGTGGGAAGAACATACAAAAGAAATCACATAACACATTATAAGTACATTAAAAACAACATCAAGAAAGATAAAACCTCTTGTGTCCCTATTATGGGGTTCATTTCGCTTAGCATCATCTTATATGGGAGGAGTACTTGGGGTGGAATCGAGCTGGAAGAGGAATGGTACATGGAGAAGGTAAACAAATAATGAATATGATTGACATGCCTTCACGTGCATGAACAAAAGGAGAGTAATGAAACTTATTAAAGTTGTTTTAGAAGAAGACAGTGAAATAAGGGGAATAAGATAGAGTCATGGGGTGGGGTGTAAATATGTGAAAGTATGGGAAAATGCATGTATATGTATTTGCATATATGTACATATATGAAAATGCCTTAATGAAATATTTTAGTACAATTAATACAGTTTAGTGAAAATAGAGATAGTTAAATTACTTTAGAGATGAATGTGGCAAAGAGTGACCCCAGCAGAACAACCTACATATGGTCTGGCTGTAATTACCTTGATGTTCACATAAAGAAGTTGCCAGTTCAACTCAGCGATGCTAAAGCTCTTGATACTTTGTTGATCTTGGTTTGGTTTTCAAAAATTTAAATGTACAGCTCTTCTTACAAACATAAAGATATATGTCAGACACATGTAGAGCATAGGATAAATACATGTCCAGGAGCCAATGATATGCAAATGTTACTGTAAATTGTCTATTACTGTCACCACTTGTCAGCATATCACCAAAACACTGGCTGTCGTAGACCATCACTCTCCCTAATGAGTAAATTAAAGGCCTGTGGAATGAAAAGGATGAACATCTTTAACAGTAACAATTATATTCAAGCTATAAAATCAATAAAATTGAGTTCCTGCCCTCTGGTTGAAGAAAACAGCAAACAGAATCTAGTATAAAAGTGTCAGCGAGTTAGGGCTGGGAAGATGGCTCAGTGCTAGAGCACTTGCCTTGTATGTCTGAGGCCCTGAATTGGATTCCTCAGCACCACATAAACAGAAAAAGCTGGAAGTGGCGCTGTGGCTCAAGTGGTAGAGCACTAGCCTTGAGCTGAAGAGCTGAGGGACAGCGTCCGGGCCCTAGAGTTCAGACCGCATGACTCACAAAACAAAAAACAACAACAACAAAAAAAAAAACAAAACAGTGTCAGAGGTTCAAATCACTGTCATTATTAGAAGTCACTTATCATTAAGCTAAAAACTTAAAGAAAAAAAATGGATTTATTTTCCCCACACAGCCTAACTCTAACCCTGGATTATACTGATTGTTTTTTCCATTCCTTGTCTCTACACATAGAAGATGAATTAAGAGAAATGATGGTCTTCTAATCTATTCTGTTTTCCCACATTAACAGGATGTGTAAAGAATATCCAATGGATTCATAAAATCTCATGTTGATTTCGTGGTTCACAAAGAAATCCATAGTCATGAAAGGTAGATTGAACTCATTAATAAAACTATTGTCTTGCTGGGTGCCAGTGAGTCAGGCCTGTAAGCCTAGCTATTTGGAGGCTGAGATCTGAGGATTACAGTTCAAAGCCAGCCCAGGCAGGAAATTCCGTGAGACTCTTACCTCCAATAAGCCACCAGGAAACCAGAAGTGGTGCTGTGGCTCAAGTGGTGGAGAGCTAGCTTTGAGCTGAAGAGCTGAGGGACAGCGCTCAAGCCCAGAGTTCAAGCCCCATGACCGATCCCCCCCCCCAAAAAAAACTATTGTCTAACACTTCCTTATTGTATACAATGCACCTGAATAAATATACAAATTCGGAAAAAATAGGGCCCCAGCTTGGATGTCAGGTATGAAAACATGGTATAAGAATATATAAGAATTGTAACTGCATAGATGTAAGCTTATTACATCTAGGTTTATCCTCTTTGATAATCGTTCACCTATTATTGGACCTTTCTGCTCTGTTTATCTTCATTATATAATCTGCTTGGGCTAAAATATAGCTCACCCAGGAGCACTCATCACAGAGTCTCCGGAGAAAGCCTCAAATTCAGGAGATACTCCTTCATGTAGACAATTCATATACATGGCCTCTTAGATAGGTTATAGATGTAAAAGCATGTCATTGTCATCCCTTGTTATAATGAGTAATGTAGAAGCAGATAAAGACTCATCCTTTCTAACAGGCCTTTCACAAGTTTCCTGTCAGTCTTTAAACAAGCCTGGGGCTAAGAAATGAAAATGGGATGTATGTCATCTTGGTAGATAATTTTCAGATTCTGTGGTCAGTAAAAAGTGTCTTATTATTGAAATGTTTAAGAATCCTGCTATCTTAATTAGCAATATTGCACTTAAGACTATCTTCTATTATTTTGGCTAACTAGCCCTTTTTTCAAGAAAGGGTCCAAGTAGTGTTGTGGATTTCAAAACATTTCCCCAAAAGGAAAATCAAAGCAAATATTAATAAGCTGTAATGCTGGGTATTTTAAAAGTAAATTCTTTATTGGTAGAATTTTTACATTGGGATTATATTATAATATAAAATAGAAATATACTAAGAAAAATGTCCTTGAAAAAACAGGGGCTGAAGAAAACAAGTAACTTTGAACACAATATATTTCTGGCACCAATATTAATACGATTGAGCCCTGACCTTTGGAATATTACATACATTATTAATCTATTGAAGACATAGATAACATGACTTTATGTGCTCTTTAGGTTATAATTTGAGTACCTGAGGACAGAATCTACCTTTGCAGCATCTTGAATGTAATGAGTGATCAGTAAATACTAAACAATAAATACTAAACAATAATGTGGAACAGTGTATTCCTGAGCTTTTATTTGCATGGCCATCTTTAAAATTGGTATTATTAAACACTAGTTTTATGTTGAGGAAGAATGAAATTACACTAGAAGTTATTTGGTATCCTTGGCTCAATTTTTCCTTACTTTTTCATTATGCTATTTGGTTAAAAAAAAAGTACATGAAATAACCACCAACAGATATTTTTAAATATTCTCATCATCCCCCCAAAGGAAATACGCCTTACTCATTAGCTTTAGCTTCTCATTTTCCTCCAACCCCGCCCAACAAGGCACAGGCAACAACTAATTGCTTTCTATCTCTATAGGAAGCTTGTTCTTGACATTTCATATGAATGGAATCAAACAAAAGTGGCCTTTAGTTACTCTAGTGTAATGTTTCCAAAACTCATTCGCATAGTAGCACATATCACTAATTCATTCTTTTTTATTGGTAAATAATACTCCCCTGTGTGGAGTCATCATATTTTATTTATCCACCCATCCATTGATGGACATCTGTGTGGTTTTGACTTTAGCACCATTGTGAATAAAACTGCTTCAAACACTTGTGAAGAAGCTCTTATGTGACAATAGCTTTTCATTTGGGGGCAAGTATCAAGAAGTTTTTATTGGTGGATCATATGGATAAATCAATGATGATCTGTGAATGACAATCCATGAACTGTTTTATGAAGTGACTATGTCACTTTCTACTTTCGACCAAAATGAATTTTTCCTATCTATGCTCAAAACTTGTTGTCCTCTCTCTCTCTCTCTTTCTCTCTCTCTCTCTCTCTCTCTCTCTCTCTCTCTCTCTCTCTCTCTCTCTTTCTCTCTCTCTCTCTCTCTCTCTCCCCCCTCCCTTCTTCCCTCCCTCTGTCTCTCTGTCTCTGTCTCTGTCTCTGTCTCTGTCTCTGTCTCTGTCTCTGTCTCTGTCTCTCTCTCTCTCTCTCTCTACCACTTGAGCCACAGCGCCACTTCTGGTTTCCTGGTGGCTTATTGCAGATAAGAGTCTCACGGACTTTCCTGCCTAGGCTGGCTTTGAACTGTAATCCTTAGATCTCAGCCTCCTGAGTATCTAGGATAGAGGCTTGAGCCACTGGCACTGGGCTTCATCTGTTTTTCGATGATTATTATTTAATTGGATTAAAAGTGTTACCTCACTTTGGTTTTAATCTGAGTTTCTCTAATGACTAATAAATATTTTTAAATGTGCTAACTAACTCATATCATGCAAAATTATTAAAGTGCATAGGTCAATTTACATAAGAAGCTGAGAGATTGAGAAAAAACATTCTAACTCTTCCTCCCCGACCCCCCTGCCCCCCCAAAAAAAACTCCAATACTTAAATTAGATTTTTAAAGATTGAAGACATTTACAGTGACCCAGGTAATCTATAATCAAAACTAAGGGAAACCACTAATGTCCTCAGCTATATCTTCTTGGAATTAAATTCTATTAGTGGATTAGTTACAATGGAAGATAGAATCTCAGTCCTAATTAAGTGTATTTGAACATTTCTCTAGCATGGTTTTGGCAGAATAGAAAATTCCATTCAAAAATGGAATTTAAAAAGGGCTTAATAATTGGGACTGGTGACTCACCCCTGAGATCTAAGGATCATAGTTCAAAGTCAGCCTAGGCAGGAAGGTCCCTGAGACTCTTATTTCCAATAAACCACCAAAAAGCCAGAAGTGAAGCTGTGGCTCAAGTGGTAGAGTGCTAGGCTTAAGCAAAAAAACCTCAGGGACAACGCCCAGGCCCTAAATTCAAGCTCCAAATCTGCGTTTGTGTGTGTGTGTGTCATGTCTACTCTTAGGGATTTTTTTTCCAAAATTTTTTTTCTTCTTGAAATTGGTGTACCAAGGGATTCCAATTAAGCACATCAGTTAATGTGCACAATTGATCATCTTGACCAGAGTTACACTTTTTTTTTGGTGAGGTCAATATAAAGATACAGTCATCTGCTACCCATTGAAAACTGTAATGCTGGGAGAGGCACCAGCAAAAGAAAATTATGATTTTGCCTAGATAAAGTCAGCCACTATTAAAGCCACTACCCAGAGTATGGGGATTAGGGCTAGGTAAGGGATTATAAATACTCCTCTTTTTCTCACTCTAGTATTGGTTAAAACAACATGGAGGCAAAAAGCAAAACAGCTATGCCACAATATCCAGGGGGTATTGTCATCTTAAAGTCCAGGACAGAAGAGCAGATCATGAAATTTGGAGTAACATTCAACTGAGACACCCAAGCAGAAAAAGAGAAAACAAAATATGTCTCCCATACTACCTGTGACAACATAGACAAATGCAAGACCTTGTCGCACTGTCCATTTTGATCCATTCCCACAAATCTCTGTTTTTGATGGAGGCAAAGGCAGCATGGAAGTCCATCTGCAACAACTAATTTTATCTCCAATTCGTCTCACTATTGGACTTTGAACCATGAATTGAAGAGTGCCCACTAGAATTATTATTTAGTCCTGGAGAGTACACAATTAAGCACCACTGGAAGGGTTAGGATTGACTCTGGGACCCTCTAACCTTGTGCATTAGAACCGATGGTCACAATGGAGTGATTTATTCAATAAAAACACTTTCAGGTAGCAGGAAAAGATTTTTCCTATTGGAAAAATAACAATAAAATAAAGACAAATGTGATCGGTCCATGGAAGTCTTCTGATGACATCAGGTTAAGGGGTGCATCATAGAAGATAGCTAATGGAGTTCATGCCATCTGGGTTGGTAAGTCTTACATGGTGTTTAGGATCACTATACCATTCACACTCTAAATAAGGATTTGCATTTTCTGTATATTAAAAAGCTAGCCAGTTTATATATTTGCATATGGTGATGGCTATTATGCTTCAAAATATAAGAGCTGTTGTTTAAAAGTATTTTCAACTAGAATCAGATTGTCACTACAAAGGTTAGACAAAGTTAAGTTAGAACAAAAGAACAAGATGTCAAGAAAAGAATAAATGGAAACATTGCCTATATGTTAAGGACAGCATTGTTCCTGTTAAGGCCTCAAAGGGGAGACTTTAACAAAAGGAAACTGAAGGACTATTCAGATTTGAAAACAAAATAGGATAGACCTAGAATACATTTTTATTCATTTACCTCAATATCTGAAGCATTTATTTTCTGTGGGAAATTTCCTCTAGAGTCAATTGATTTGAGTTGAAAAATATGAGTATCTTGGAAGCTCCTGGACCAGATAAAACAGCCTTCATCCTTGGGTAACTTATGTCTTCACAGACAGTTTGTTTCTTGTCATTCCCCCTTTGCTACCTTAAGATGAAGGATCAAATATCAAAGAGTACATTGTAATTAGTGCTCTCACTAACCTAACATCTAATTTATTGGCATATTGCAATATTTTACTTCTCTAGAAGAAACATTCACCCAAACATCAACTCATTCTACTATGTTCCTAGTCTTCCTTAATTATTTGGAAATGTCTGAGTTTTCATTAAAAACTCATATGTTTCATTAAAAAAATAATTACAGTGGTGTGTGTGTGTGTTATATTTTACATAAATAGGTGATCCAGGTTCCAGTTAATCAACACTTTTCATAAGTATGTGTACAATTCCTTCATTTTTATGCAAATCCTCTCTGCATCCAGACAGGAGCATTGTCTGCTTTCTATTCATCATCAAGAAATCCAATAACTTGGCTGTGCACCTACATCTGGTTAGGGTGTGACCCAATGTGTACTCAAATTTGGATTTCAAATATGGGCAGCTGTTGAATCTATCAGTACTACCAGCAACTGGAATCTCATTCACCCCAAAAAGGCAACCAGTGATTTGAGAGGGGGAAAAAAAGATTGTCATTTGGAGTCTGATGATGATATCCTTTTTTAAGGGAAGGCAGTTCATTTAGTTATGGAAGTACCAATGAGCAGTAAGTTCTGTAAAATTCTGTGATATGATGCAATGGACATATACAATGCAAAAAATGAATTACATTTCCACATTTAAAAAATGTATATTCAGCTTATGTTTGCTGGCATATCATTCACAATATTTTCCTACAGACATACCCTTCTCAATGGAGCACAAATGTCAGGAAAGAGCTGGACTCTAGGGGAAACAAACAGTCATCCATAACAAATGGTAATGCTGGGCTCTGCCTCCCTCCTCCCGCCCCTCCCCCACTTCCAGTCCACCCTGAGGAGGACAATGATGCCTCTACTTACAGGCAGCTCTTAATCAAAGAGCCCTTTTTGGACCAACACATGTCGAGAAGATTAAGGTCTATTTTTACTTTGCAGGGAACAGATCTTCTCACACATAAGGTCAAGATTAGTAGCCATATAGCAATGAAGATTTACATTCCCACGGGAGAGAGGAAACAAAAAAAAGCAAAGAAGTTCAAGACAGCTTTGAAAACTGCCTGAAGTCTTATGAACATTAACACTGCATAAAAGCCAGGAAGAAAGTATGACCACTAAACTATCACTGGTTAATTTATACTTCTGTATATATATTAGGGATTTTGGATAGAAGGAAAATCACTTTGTACTTAAAACAGACAGACCAAAAGAACAGGAGGTAGGGATATTGAAAAAAATACTGATGAGGTAGGGCTTGAAAATGATTGGACAAAGTTTAATGACCTCATGTGGAGCAAAAGGAAGAAAGGAAAGAAGAAGGAAGAAAGAGTGAAGGAAAGAGGAAAAGGAGGGAAAAAGGGAAGGGAGGGAAGGAAGTAGAGAAGAGATAGAGGAGGAGGGAGAGAAGGAAGGGGAAAGGACTGAGAAAAAAATGTTAAGTGCTTCTTCTGTAGTAAAATGTAAGTAGATTAGACAGGATAGTACTTAGAAAATGAAATGTAGACCAGCTTCCTTTCCTCTGTGTCTGCATAGCACATAGTTGTAATCTTTCTGGAACCAAAGGATTATGTCAAGCCATTAAGAACCTAAATCACTGTAACTAACCTGTTAGGAACAACTTTCTAAATGATGAAAAAAATCTCTCTAAACTTTCAGGATTAAAACTATTGCTTAACTCAAAATTATGAGTTCAAATGTAGCAGCTCAGGGTGAAGCAAGAAGGAGAATGAAGTGTATTTGTTTGCTAGTCAATTAGTTTCATTTAATGGTTGAATTGAGAGCTGCAGGAATGCATTTACTTAAACCCAGGAAATCTGCTCATAAAGCCTAGAGGTTAATTTGATTCCTTAGTACTCACTGTGGAGATTTCCAACCTATGAATGAAATAAGAGAGGAAGAAGTTCAGTCCAACAGCTAGGCATGATTAATTCTATCCAGAGAGACACTGATAGTAGGCATTGGACCCCTAAGACCAAGCTCCAACAGGTCGAGAGATTTACATTCCTCTATCGTACTTTTTATCAACTGTAGTAATTCTACTTACTCAAAAATTGTATTGGTCACTATGTACTTCCAAAAACAATGCAAACATTTCTAACTGCTCCTCTCAATACAAATGACCTGAATGTGTTCATAACATTTTCAGTGTTTCCTACATTGAACCTAGAAGGATGCCTGACTGGATGGGCAAAATCCCTTCAAAGTATTGTATTTATTTCTCTCTAGAGCAGCATATTTTGACATGTCCATGACATCCAACTGATATTTATGGAAAACCTCATGTTTCAGTATTTTTTTTCCAAAATTATAGAAGAGGAAATGTGGGTGTATAAAATGTGATTTCTTACCATGAAAAGCTAGTAACAATGGCAAAGTCCCAAAGTACCATCCCTCCTATTTTAATTAACCCATAGTGTTTGAATTAAAAAAAAACACCTTCAGCATTATCTCTTGATCTATCCTAGGAGTGAGCCAAATGCTTAAGTATTTTTATAAAGGATGATATTCTCTGTAGTATTTCTCTTTTACCTGAGAATTCCCATCAGCATTGAAACTGGAAAGACAGTTTGTGATTTCTCAAAATTTCACTGACTTCAGCATGTTTAAAAGAATACCCAAAAGGCAGATTTGTTTTTCTTCTATGTTCCTTCTCAACTCTTTCTTCCCCTCCTCCTCCACAGGGAAAAAAATCTTTTAACTATAAACTGGTCCCCTGCTTGGATTAATTTTCTTTTCCCAAAACAGTGACCATTGTCAAATACCAAATTGTCAAATTGCATCTCCATGGAAACTGTTTTCTTGGCCATAGACAAAGGTCTGCCTATAATACAATGCCACGAGAGTGTCTGAGGTTGTACACCCTTGTTTAAAAGCTGAGTGCAAGGGCATAATGTAGATTTCATATTATTTCTGCCTGTCTGCTGCAGCTGGTGGGCCTTCATTCCAAAATAATATTTTTTCAAATGAAGGAGCAGAAAACAGCTTTACATTTTTGTTATCCCTTCCAGCACAAAATAAAAAATGCCTCTGCTGCCACTACCTGATTCAATCAAGTGGAGTACATTCGATACCCACAGGCTACAAGTACTGGAAAAGCTGACTTGTATTTTAATTAATAATGTGCTACACTTTCTCAACAGCTAGGCCTTTGGCAATCTGATTTGCTTTGTTCATTATTTGCTGTAAACAATTTTCCAACAACATGTAGGCAACTCTATTTCTGAATATCTCTTGCTAATTCATAACATTAACAAAAATGGAGAAATATTTGCTTCTTGGAAGAAAAAAGACTTGATGAAACTATAATAATAATGAAAATTTTGGAATGATGGTATTGGGTTCATAGGCATAAGAGAAAAATGAAATGCAAAACATATATATATATATATATATGTACTTATATATGGAATGACTGTGTGTGTCAATTCAGCCAGTCAATTCAGTTAGTTATAAGATAAGGCACAGGTATCTAGTGAAGGCTTGGTTCCCCTACATGACAAATCTATTAAGGTTATTGGCTGTAATGCTAAAGACTCAATTGTTCTATCGCCAAATTCATATGGTAAAACACTAATCCCTATTTTCACTGTATTTTTTGAGAAAGTTTTAGGAACTAATTTGGGTTAAATTAGATCATAAAGGTAGAGCTTTAAGAGGAGAATTTAAAATTTTAATTGATTTTTCTCTTCATTCAAGCTAAATAGTTATGTTCCACAATGAATTATGATGTCATCATACTGACAAGGCATGCTAGTATAAACTGTCACAGGGCAATGGTAACTATTCTCTGTATCTAGAGTGAACTTTAGTTGACAGTTAAACATTTATTAATAGACATTAATGATCATATGCTTTGTTTCAGATGTTGTATTTAGTGCTGAGCATAGAGCAATAAAGAAAACATGCATGGTTTCTACCTTTGAGGAGCTTAGTTGTCACACAGCATAGTTAAATCAACATATAATGAGGACATACTAGGTAACAACCAGATACAGCAAACTAGATGTAAACATGAGCTAGCAACTGCCTATGAGGAAATGAATAAAGAATTTTAATGACGTAGCACCACATAGAAGTATGTGTTAGATACAATGGTGAGGTAAAGCTACATTCTTTGAATAAACACACAAGACAAAATTAGGAATTAAGCTAATCACCTTTCCATGCATCATCTTTGGTGAAGGGTTGAAAGGAGTTGCAGGATATCACAATGGATTAAGAGCAATGAGGCTGGAGATGTACCTGGAAGCCAAATCATAAAGACAGGTACTTCAAAACAGGAACTGGAAATAACTAATGATTTGGATACAGAATAGTAAAATCTACAGGAATGTGGAAGATAGGGTAGAGAAACAAGGGACTGGAAACTGGAAGATAATTGGAATAGTGAAGATGAAACAAATAAGAATGCAAACCAAGGCTGTGGCCCTTCCTTGATAGATGTAAGCACTCAGCATCGCCTTTTATTTTATGGAGACTTCAAAATCAGAAAGGATAAGTGGCTCCTTCAATATCATGCAGAACTAAGGGTAGCATTTATACCTATCCTCATGGTCATTCCAGCTCATTTACCAAAACATCAAAATGCCTCATTTTCTGTCTTGATCCTATTTCACATAATGATAAATTTATGTAGTACTCCAAATTTCTATAGAATTTCTCTCTTGGTCATTTTACATACTCCCACTAATATCTGATGATTTGCTGATCACTTAATGAAGTAAAAATAACTTAGGTGGAGAATTAATGGATGCCCACAGAGTGTGGAAAGCTCAATTGTACTTTTCAGCATTGTCAGTCTTCAAAACCCTTCTGCTTTATAAAGCTGCTCTGTACCTGCTCCTGTCTCACCATGTTAGCCCTGTTCCATAACAAGGCAAACAGAAGAATATGTCCTAAGGGCATCAGTAGCATAAAAAGTCTCCATTCTCCTAAATTTCATTTGTTGTGGTTTAGCACACTGATTAAAAAGTATACCTTCCAAACTCTACTGCATTGTTGGTGGGAGTGTAAACTTGTCCAACCACTTTGGAAAGCAGTATGGAGGTTCCTCAAAAGACTCCACATAAAGCTCCCTTGTGACCTCGCAATCCCACTTTTTGGCATTTACCCAAACGATCACAAACAAGGCCATACTAAAGCTACCAACACAACTATGTTTATTGCAGTATTATTTACCATAGCTAAGAAATGAAACCAACCCAGATGCCCCTCAGTAGATGAATGGATCAAGAAAATGTGACATATATTTACAATGGATGTCTATAACTCTATCAAAAAGAATGACATTACCCCATTTGTTAGGAAATGGAAAGACTTGGAAAAAATTACATTAAGTGAAGTAAGCCAGTACCAAAGAAACATAGGTCCCATGGCTTCCCTTATTTGCAATAAATAGTACATGTGTAGGACGAGCAGAAAAGGTCAAAAGCTATGTACATATGAACATATAAGATGATGTTAAGCGAAATGAACCCCAAGATAGGGACACAAATATATTTTTCCTTTCTTGCTGTTGTTTCTTTGTATGTTCCTCCCCCAAGTTATAACCCCTGTTTTCACCGTATTTGATGTAGGTGTCCTGCATCTTGTATATACACTTCTTTAATTTGGGGAGGGGAAGGGAAAAAACAAAATGTTTGAATAGGGATACAGGTTGACCCATTGTAACAATGAGATGTACAAGACACTATGTTGAAAAACAAACTTTACAATTTAGGCGGGGAGGGGGGGAGGTATAGTTGTGGAAGTTGGGAGGGAAGGGATAGTAGGGGAAAAACTAAGTAGGAAGCAACCAATGCTTGATAGGAAATATACTCATTACCTTGCTCATGCAACTGTAACCTCTCTGTTCAGTGTTTTTGCAATAAAAATGCATTACAAAAATATATACCTTCCTTCATGGCAATCCACATCAACTTTAGAAAACCTATTTTGGAAAATATTTAAAGCTATTTTTCAAGGTTCCAATTTGTCCTGCTACATCTGACATTCCCCAAAAATGACTTGCCAATTTAACTTTAGACCCTTTGAATTTTTAGCTTATGTTCACAGAGCCAAATATCACCTCAATTGCCTCCATGTTAATATTGCAAGGAAGGATTAAAAGCATTACTTTTTCTTTAGCAGAGTTGGCAACATGGGAAATGTATAACCTGTAACCTATAGATCTAGCTAAATCCGTCTATTGAGTTTAGATATATTCTTTCAATTTAATTTACAAAGAATAGCTTAGTATTTCTATTCTTTGTATTTTTAAATTCTTTATTTTTATTTTACTTTTTAATAGCTGTACAAAAGAGTCTTAGTTCAATATGTCCATGTATGAGTACAATGTATTTTGAGCAGTATCAATCCTTCCATCATTCTCCCTCATCCATCCCCTTCCCATCCATTTCCTAGTTTCTTAGTTCCATTTTCCCAGTATGTACATTGAATACTATGACTATTCGGTTTTTCTCTCCATTGATTTCCTCCTTCTTCTAGACCTCACTCCGCTGCAATTCCTAATTCCTAAGCACAAATCTGAAATCTGAGAATTAGAGGTTAGAATTCCTCCAAGATCACAGGACTATTGTACTCAAAAGTTAGTCTGAATTTTGTGCAAAAGCTTATGTCATAGTAATGAGTGTCCCCAGCAATAAATTTCATTGTTTTCTGTGACAAGGTTATTCAAAAAGTTTAAGAACTTTTCTGTTAAACATATACAACAATAAACATGTTGTCTTGTTATTTTAAAACCTGTGACTATTAATTTTATTTTTTGGTACTAGGACTTGAATTCAAGACCTCATTCTCTCTCTTGGTTTCCTCAATTATGGCTGATGTTCTTCCACTTGAACCACACTTCTATTCAACCTTTATTTTTCAGTTGTGGGGCTTGAACTTTGGGCCTGAGCACTATCCCTCAGCTCTTCAGCTCAAGGTGAGTGTTCTACCACTTGAGCCACAGCACTACTTTAGGTTTTCTGGTAGTTAATTAGAAATAATAAGAGTCTTACAGACTTTCCTGCCCAGGCTGGCTTTGAACTGTGATCCTCAGATCTCAGCCTCCTAAGTAGCTAGGATTACAGGCATAAGACATCAGTGCCCCAATCATTCTACATTTTTTAATGGTTAATTTGAGATGATGTCTCTTAGACTTTTCTACCTGAGCTGGCTTTCAACCTTGATCCTCATATTTCAGCCTCTTGTGTAGCTATGATCACAGGTACGAACCAGTGGTGCTCCACTAAACTTTATCTTTCTTCAAAAAAACCACTTTAAGCATGCTTCATATTGTTTACTTAATAATCCATGCAATAGATAAAAATTGCTATGTTTAATAGCATTTACAAACAGCTATAACTACAACACACATTCAAACCTTATAAAATCCAGAAAATATTAGTATTTGAACAAATTAACATTCTCATCTCCTATGTGGTTATTGTTAAAGGTATTACACAGAGCGAAATGTTATTACCAATGTTGAACTAATTTTGCTTCCAAAATTTGCTTATTCTTAGAGTATCATTCAGAGAGTTTATATAAAGCATATTATGTTTATGAACAGAGACATTTATTTTCTTAGCAAGAATAATACAGCTGTAGCTCAGACAGAACCACAAACACACATTCATAACTTGGCTACCCTATAACTGAGAAAAGCTGACTTGTTTAACTCTTGACCACTTCTCTTCCTTTTAATCATATCTGCTTTAGTTAGCATTGTTTGTGTTTTCATTAGAAATTGTACTAGTAATATTTTATGTTGATTTGTTTAACTTATAAGTTACAGAAGAATCATGATAGTTTCACCTTTTTTTCTGATTTCAGGACTAATATTCATCAGACTTCAGTAAAAAAAAAATAAAAATACTATTTCCCCCCAAGAAAGCCTGGCAACACTAGAACAGTGATTTCTGGGCAGCTTGCAGTGTAGCAAATAGCAGTCAGCACAACAGATAATTCTAGATATGAATGTGGAAAGAGAACTCATCCACAGTGTCTGTAGGCTTAGATGTCGATGATTTTCACTCACCTAACAAACTCTTAAACTCGGGTAAATTTTTTTATTTCCAGAGTAACTTAACCAAATGACTTGAGAAGCAAATGCTTTTTTAAAAGAATTCATGCATTGCTGATTATTATTATTATTATTATTATTATTATTATTATTATTATTTGGAATCAAGGAACAAACAAGTATTGATGATAGTTGTTTGCTCTGAGGTTTGGAAAGATAAGATGAATTTAGCAAATTGCCACTAAACCAATCTCATTACACCAAATGCTAATTGTATGTCTCAGCTTCTCAGAGAAATTCCATAACCTTCTGTACATCAGGTAAAGCATACAGATGAGAATAGTTATCAAAGGCCTCTCTTTATTCTAAAGAAAAAAGTTTAACCTTTGTTAATTGAGAAAACCAGCATCAACTCAGTATTACATTTTGGTTGTAATATAAATAATTCTTGTGTTGTACTTGTGGATCTTGTTAGGGTGCTGTTGGCAAGAAACAGAAACTGAATGAAGACTCAGGCAAACCTCTAACACTGTGAGATGACACCTGGCTTATGGAGAGAATGGGGACATCTTTCCCAGGATCTTTGCTCTCTGATTAATGAGGAGGCATTCATTACAGCTCAGGAACAGACATCACCTCCACATACCATGAACTTAATTTATTAGTCTGAGGGGCAGAGTTTAAGGAACATCAGAGAACTAAGGGAAAGAAGAAAAAGGGAGGACAAGACAAATTTCAGATGGAGCATTACAAAGATGAGGACTTGCAAATCTAAGCAGTTTAACAATGTAATAATGACTTCCAGAAATTAATACACCTTCTACATGAGCACAAACCCCTTTAAATGATTAAAGGACCATATATTAATTATTCAGCTGGGTTTGTTATTTTAAATGTACCCGTGCTTTTGCCATTTGTCTATATAAAAATTCAATTACACCAAGTTGTTGACAAATCAAGAGTATAGGGTCACTGCATAAAAATTGAAAAAAAAAAAACCGAAACCCTGTAAAGTGCTTATTACTTCTTATCTAGATATCTGATTGCTCAGTAGCTGAGTCAATGTGAACCTATTTGTTAAAAGTTTCTTTCAGGCCTGACTATGCTTTGGGGCTAGATAGTAACAAATGCTCTCTGGACTCCACATACTCAATATAGGGCTTGCAATATTGCCTCTCTGCATTCAGTAATTCCCTGAAAGGTCTAGGACCTTTCCTTAGCTCCATCTGAAAGTGTATATATCAGACAATTAAATGTGCTATTATTCTCTTACTTTGAAAGAAACAAATGCATTTCTTCTGAGGCTTGACATGAATGTTATCATGTCAGACCCAGAGTTTCTATCACTGAATAGTTAATGACAACGGTGCCATTTTAAAAATCATAATTGTACCAGAAGCTGACTACATTACATGGTCACCAGACTTACTTTCTTCTCAGCCTAGGTAAACTCTTATTCTCCTTTCCTTGCATCTGGGAGTGGCCACTAAGCCAATACCTTGAGTGGAAATAACCGACCCACAAAATCTCCTACATAAAGGCCCCCTCATGCCCAGTTTCTTCTGCCAACTTAAGTAGAAAAAGCTACAGGTGAAAGGAATGTGGTTCCTTGAATTGCCACTAATGGAAATTGATCTACCCAAATACCACAATGTCCATCAATAATGCCTATATGGGTTTTTATTTTTTAAATTTTTTATTGTTGTTGATGTTGTTATGCTCATACTGGAGTTTGAATTCAGGGCTGCACACTTTTGCTCCACTTTTTTGCTCACAGTTGGCACTCCAGCATAGAGTGTTAGAATGCATTTTGATAGAATGTCTCCAGTTCTGGCACTGTGCTGGTGAAATGAAGATGGGAATCTTTCAGATTTGTTTGCCCAGACTGGCTTTGAACCTTAGTCCTCAGACTCCAGACTCCTAAATAGCTAACATTATAGTTATGAGCCACCAGCAACCAGCCAAATGAAAATTCTGAGGGTCAAAAATATGATTTGGTAGCACTATACATCGTTGCTATTAAAGCAGCTAATGACACTATGGCCTTCATTGTTGTCCTGAAGAACCAGGTTTTGTCAAATTGTTCAGAGTCCTCATGATATCTGAAATTTCAGTATATATTTCCACTAAAGACAAATATATCACTCATGTACTATCAAATAACCACTTCTCACAATTAACTTTAAAAGTGATAATTCACTATTTGGTACCATTCGATTTCCAGGATTCTCCCTGCTTTATTTTCCTAATTGGAAATCTCAGAAGGTTTAGGGTTTTTTTTTATTTATTAACTTTTGACAGTGTGTTATTAAAAAAAAAAGACCTCAATACACAGGGTAAAACTGATTGAAACCATGATTATTGGACTGGGAATGGGTTTAGTGGTAGAGTGCTTGTCGAACATGTTTAAAGTCCTAGGTTTGATTCCTCAGTACAACATAAATAGAAAAAGCCAGAAATGATGCTGTGGCTCAAGTGGTAGAGTGCTAGCCTTGAGCAAAAAAGAAGCTCTGGGACAGTGCCCAGGCCCTGAATTCCAGCCCCAGGACTAGCAAAAAGAAAAAAAAATCTGAAACTATGATTATTATTTGCTCTCTTGAGCTTCATTATTTTACTCCAAATTGAGCTTTAATACTTCTATAAAAATGAAAAGAGGGTAGCAACATGGGAAATTCATTTAGTCCCAAATAAGCATAATATAAATGTCTTTTCTCCAAAAAAAATAAAACAAGCAAAAATTAAAGCAAATACATTACAAGTCCTAGGGAGATTTAAAATCACTCTCCAGTGACTTTAAAATTAAGCTAATACTTGGGTAAAGAACAGATTGTTTTGTCAAGACAGCTCACACTCTACTAGCAAAAGGCACAGTTTCAAAGTGACCATCCAAAGTAGGAATGTCATTGAGCCAACAATATTGTTTGGTCCTCTCTATTTCTATGTTCATTGTTTGGTTTAGAAAGTTAGAGAAATACTATGAAAACTGCTTTTCTCTTCCCAGAAGAATATCTGGAAGTCACATACGTTATAATACATTTGCATCCCTAAACAAATAGAACTCAGACAAACAATTTAAAAATGATTATTTATGCCCTAGGATGCCATGTTACCCTTGAGGGCCACCGGAAGGTCAACCATTGCCTCTAACCCTGCTGTGTGCACCCTGACCTAGAAGTAGCATTGATAATGACCTCGCAGCTGCAGGACTTGAAGACTTAATCATTTGACATACAAGCAGCCCCAGGGCATTTGGAGCTGGCATTTCCCTTTGTGAGATGTACACAAACAATATGCATTTTAAACAATTCAAAGCACTAGTGCCTAAAATAGATCTGGCACAGCACTCATCCCCAGGAGCAGCTTCTCACCATCTCAGCTCTCTCACTTGGAGGCACAAGCAGGGAATGTGGAGCTGGCTCAGGCAGCTGGAACGAGACGCTGCACCTATCACTGGCATTTCCCCACATTTCCAGGCATGCTTGTCATCTGGATCATTGCAAACTTAATTACAGGACTACTTAAGACTAGTCCCCTTGGTGGGGAAATTTTAGGCATTGTTCAGTGAAAGAAACCTTTGCTGAGAAAACTTTATTTTTCCTTGTTCTTTCTCTATGTGAAATCTGAATCAAAGGAAATTGCACAAAACACTTTTATTATTATTTTTATCATTTCTTTTGTGATTCTTTTGGGGATCGAACTCAGGGCTGCATGCATGCTAGGCAAGAGTTCTCTATATTTTGAACTATAGCCTCAGGTCCTGAAAAAAAACTAGGATCGATGCATTTCTTTAAGTTCTACCATTACATATGTGTGTGTGTGTGTGTGTGTCTACACACACACATATATATATATATATGTATTATATATATATGTATAACTCAAAGGAAGTATGGAAAATTAATAGCATTATTTTAACTATCATTTAGACTTGCTCAAAGTCTTGAGAGAAAATTTAATCCTTATCTAATGAGACTTGGGGGAAAAAACTATGGCTCTAGATCTAAAAGCTATTTTTAATGCTAATAGGGAAAACTTAGGGTGACAGAAATCCATTTTGTTTAAAGGAAAGACTCAAACTAATAAAAGAGTACCAGAATGTCACTTGAAAAATCTAAATTTTTTAAAAAGAGGAATCACTTTTCTTTTGTATGAAAGAAAAGTAATCTGGTCGGAGGATTCATTTTGCAACAAGATTATTGCAGTGAGGTTCCTACTACCTCTTGTACAAAATAGATGGAAATCTCACCTCTTCATGTAATTTCCTCGGTTGAGTTACATGTAGCCTGTGATACCATTCTACCAGTCATAAAACAAAGAGCAATCTACTGCTACACAGCAGGCAGAAATCAGAACTCAGGCCTCTCTACTGAGTTCAAACACAAGTCTACAAATCAGCACCAGTTATAAGGCAATTTGGCAGGAAATCACTACCATTAATCATGGATTTAGCCAAGTATTCATTCAACAAACCTTTACAGAGCTAGCACTATGCTTGATAGAAAGATGGCATTGTAGAAAAAGAGCTAGCCCAATGTACATATGGATTTTCAGAGAAGGTACAGCTTCACGTGCCTTCACCCTGGGGTTATCAGTCACAGATACTTAACTTTCTATTTTGCCATGCAATATTTTTCATAACTTATTTTATCCATTGAAGGGTTTAATCTTACTAAAAAGAAAGGGAGACAAATCAAACAAAATAAACAAAAAAAAGCTTAGGACCATGAAACGTGATGTCTCTCTTCTACATTTTCCATTACCTGACACCAAGAAAATGAAACATTACTCTTACCACATGTTGTGTTTTAATAAACTGTACATTAGTTTCATTCAACTGCTCCAGCCCCTGGCTATCCACTTTTCTGTATATTGCTTTTAAATACACATTGCTTGCAATAACACCGTAGCTGAAACTGTGCCTCAAGTTAAGAAATGGTTAGGATTGCTTTACATTTGCAGTCCCATTGAAAACATTTATTCAATCAAAGGAAAAAATAAATGTGGTCCCTCAGCTTTGTCAAGTATAAACTGTTATTGATCCCTTAAATGAAATTTGTTCATGCTGATCGATCAAACACATTATCTTTTTTTCCAGTCTATTACCAGCAATTGGAAACTCTCAAGCGTCAATAGTTGTTGGACCACATACAGCTGTAAATTTAGACAATAGCTTTCAAACCTAAATTATTTCTCCCAATCCATCTCTCCCAAAAGTGATGTCGACACTGAGATGATTTCTCTTGATGGTTGAAAAAATAATTGAATAACCTGTGAGCTGTCATTGAAGACTCTACTACAGAGGTGCATAATCATAGGGAAAGCCAAAGCTATAACACATGGTTTGAGTGACAGCGGACCAATAAGCTTCTTCCTCTCCTCCTGGATTCCTTACAGTAGGGCCACTTCAATTCCTTCATACATTATCAATACATAAAATCATTTGTTATTGTGTTTTTCTCCTTACGGATTCTGTTAGCACTGGGTAGCATCTGACTTTTTTTTACCTCATGCAAGTTGAAGTCACCTTACATAACCAACTAATGTACTGGGATCACAATGTTTCCCAAATATTTGAAATAAAAGATGGACTTCGGGGAAGCTTATAATTCCATGAGCTTTAAAAAGCACAATCTGGATGAAAAATACAACTGTATTTATTCATCTAATAAGCTGGCTACCATTCACTCATCCATTTCAGTCTCACATTTTGCTTTATTTCTACTTGAACAATACCAGACAGGCACTTATCATATAATAAAATAAATTATACAGAAAGTCAAATCATATTTTCTTCTATACACATGAAAGCAGGATGTATGTCCAATATAAGCACTTGGTTACGTTCTATAGTCAGAGTCGCATAAATCTGAAAATTCCTAGACTGCATCTAAATAGTAAACAACTTCTGTGATTATGATCATAGAAATCTGACAAATTCCAGAAAAAAGTCTAAACCTTCTAAATAAAAATGTAAAACCAGAGGGACAGAGAACATTTGTTTGAAATATGACAATAATTTCACTCCCACATTTCTTATGTTGCCTCAGTAATGAAACATTTATATTTATGATAAGAAATCATTGCTAATGAAAATGCTATCAGTAAGTGGATACAAGTATTGAGTTGATTCAAGTATTGTGATATTATTTTTTTCTGGTGCTTGATTTTGCTATTTATCAAAGCAAATCTTCTGTCTCTGACTATAAAATTAGTTTCTCACTTAGTTTCAATTAAGTCAACTCTGTAGAACTCAAGTTATATCTTCAAAAAGAACTTAATTTAGGGTTGACTGTATTTCTTAAAAAGTAACTTTCCCCTATTACTAACCATCACTAGGGACCAACTTTCTACTGTTGTCAATATCATATATGTTTGTCTTCTGTCTTGCTGATAGGTAATAATTTTCCAAGCAAGCTTTGGGAGCAGTGAGTCTTTATTAAAACTAATAAGAAAGGGAATCACAGTTTAAAAAAAATTACTCTGAAAATTATTGCTGACAAGTCTGTCTTGAATTCCTAAGCAGAAAAGGAACAGTGAGAAGTTACAATGCTTTGTCACGACAGCAATAGTGGCTTCCTGCCTTTCATGTCTCTGGGATGTAGTAGTAACACTTTTATACTATTGTCTAAAGTTTTATGTCTCTTGCTTCAAGTAGGAGAAAATATGAAATACATGAGTGTATTAAAGCAAATTTCAGAGATATTTGATTATTATAAATTTTAATGATACAGGTAGAAAGCTAATGAGTAACTAATAATTGACAACAGGGTTAAAACTGGAAAGAGAGTCTATAAAGAATGTGTTGTTGAATGGTAAGAACCAGAAAAGGGAATATTTGAACTATGTTGGAAGGTCACTGTAAGTCTGGAAGTAACAAGTACTTAAAGCCATATTCTTCTTTCATTAGCTTAATTCACTTTTGTCTTCTTGTTTGTTTCCATTTTAGACAATCTCAACTGAAACACACAATAAAATTGTTGGAGAGTAGTCTTCAAGATATAAATCAATGTTTCTGTGCTTTCTTCCTCTCTGTAAGATGCCAGCTATAGTTCTTTATACTCTATAGTGCATTAATTTAAAAAATATAAGAAAGAAGAAGGAAGGAAGGAAGGAAGGAAGGAAAGAAAGAAAGAAAGAAAGAAAGAAAGAAAGAAAGAAAGAAAGAAAGAAAGAAAGAAAGAAAGAAAGGGAGCGAGGGAGGGAGGGAGGGAAAAGGAAAAGAAAGAAAAATCTCTTACTATCTCTATGAGATCATCTACCAGTTGAGAAATATTTTTGGAATTAATTTCCATAACATAATGATTGAGGGGCTGGGGGTTTAGCCCAGCGGAAGGGCGCCCGCCTGGCGCATGCAAGGCCCTGGGATCAGTCCTCAGCCCTGGAAAAAAATTTAAAAAAGCTACAAAAGACCATAATGATTGATACAAAACTTGATGATTTTCTGGCTAATTAGTACAGAAAGAACCAATGCAAAATGTAAGTTAATTTTAGAAATGACACTATCCATTGTATGGTAGAATAGAGTCATTTCAGATTAATATTAGCAATTTGTACTCAGGACTTTTAAAATTTTAGAAAAATATACATTTCAGAAAGTCAGACATAATTTTCATTTTCTTCTCATAAGAGAACCAACACAAAAGAAAGCCCAAGTTAGTTGGAGCTAATTTTCTTCCTCAATAACTGAATATGAAATATAAAAATCTTAATTTTTCAGTATATTCACTTTTATACTCCTTATATACATAATTTGATTTTATAGATGGGAATCCTTAACAACAACAGCTATGGGCCAATATTTTGAGCACACTTGTAGTCCATTCTATTATAGGGAAATGTTGGCTATTCATTATTCACCAAAAATATTTAGCTTGATAGATAATAAACCATTTAAATTTAAAATACAACTCTGCAGAGCTTGATTAATAATAATTTATTATATAATTGCATGTAAGGAACTGTCATTTAGCCCTGAATTTTTTAAATCTCTAAATGGTGTTGGCAGAGGTGCAGAAGAATATGAATAGCAGTGACCTGTCTAAACCACACAGCTTGTGTGATAGCTCTGAGAGCAGCATTGGATTCCTGTTGATGTAAAATGTCTCTCATTTTTGTTCGAAGTAGCCCTGTTTCTTTTTAAGTTAACTTTTAAAATTCTATAAATACATAGTGGAATTAAATTCATTTCTAATTCTTTTGTTTCTACTTTGATTTTATATCATTTTTGAAAAATAATTATCAACATTGGTAATCACTAGTAACTACAGACGCATCACTCTATGTATTGGATGTACATTTCCTCTTTCCTTCCTCTTGATAATTCTATGTGATGCTGGACCCTCACCTGAGTCATTCATCTCATTAGTAGTAAAATCAAGGAGTCTAGCTTCAGAAGCATTTCTTCACAATTCTTCTCTTAAATAAGATAGCAAGAAATAGTAACAAACAATCTTAGATGTCCAGATCTCTCCTTAAATTGAAATGCTAAAATTAGAAAACTATCATTATTAAGTGAAAAGAGATCATAATAAATGCAAACTAAAGCTTTTATTGGGTCTGCATATCTGTTCAATAATATGGTAGATTTACACCTCATTCATATTTTCTTCTGATGGTAAATTCAATCATAAGAAGTCCCTGATTGGTACATCCTTTGCTCAAGGAGACAATATGTGGGACCTGATATCCACCTGTGCTCAGAGATTGCTACATTATTTGATTAGTTGAGTCATACATCTAAAAATGAGCTTGGTATCATCCTCATTAAATTCTAATTTTGTGTCTAAAGGTCAGGGCTTAAGCTAATGTCATTGCTACAGTGTAGTAGACACTGTAGTGTTCTGGAGGAGAATCTTTTCCTTTTATTATTATTTTCTTTTTATTGTAATCTTTACGTATTCATACAAAGGAGTTGCCATTTAACAAAGCAGTTTATGAATATAATATATCTTCATCAATGTCACCCCATTTCTCATTCATCCCTTCCCTACCCACCCCTTCCCTCACTCTTAATTTTGTAGGATATACATTGGATTCTTGACTTCAATCCCCCCTCTTCTCATTTTAATTCACTTACCCCTTTATTTTGACCTCATTCCATCTCTTTCGAGTACCTGCTTATAGGTGTTTTATTTTGCTGAACTTTGATTTTGCCTTTCTAGGAATTGAACTATTTCTGTTTTCCCTTTAATCTACCATATTTCAGTTAATACATTTGTATACACTTGCATACCACCAAATGGATTTACTTATAAGTTTATAAGCTAAATCTACTTCTACATATAAGAGAAAAATGCATCCTTTGTCTTTCTGCGCCTGACTTACTTCAGTTGACATAATTTTGTCCAAGTCTTTCTATCTCTTTTCAAATACCACAATATCATTCTTTCTCATAAATGAGTAAAATTCTATTGTGTATGTATGCCACATTTTCTTGATCTATTTATCAACTGAGGGGTATCAACTGAGCTGATTCCATACTTTGGCTATGTTGAATAGTCCTGTAATGAACATGGTTGTGCTGGTGGCTTTACTGTATCGTGGTTTGTTTCTTTTGGGTCAATGCCCAGGAATGAAATTGCTAGGTCACAGGTCATATACTTAATTTTTTGGGGAAACTCCCCACTGCTTTCCAGAGTGCATAATGGGGCTTCAAAATACCCACAAACTACTTTCCTACATATTGCAGGATACTTTACAAAGAAATGTAATAGCCAAATCAGAACAAAACACTACTAAATTATAATTCCAAATGCAGATGATACTGGTGATTATTGAAGTGTGAAACATAACTTCAACTAAATTACCAAAATTAAATCATCTACTTCTTGCACACAGTTAATCAGGAAGCTCAAAAACTCACCTAATGCAGGTGCTGAGATGATGGAACAAATTACATAATGATGTGCACCACTTTGTTATGCACTGACCATATCAGTTAGGGAACATGATTCAATTAATATTCAGATTAATATTAATATTTAATTAATATTCAGCAATTATTCCTTCTAGGAAGTGGCTGTAGAGAGATAGATTCATAAAACTGAACACAGAAACAATAGAATAAAGCTCTATACTAATACAGAAAATACAAGGATATGCTAGGCACAGTAGACTATAAATATTTTCTATTACTTTTTAGTGGTTGCTGTAAGGATTACAATATGCAACTTTACCTTTTTACAGTCTACTTAGAGCTCAAATTGTACTGCTTCATGAAGAACATAAAAACAAACTAGAAAATACTTCACTCTTTTTACTCATTCCTGTCCTTTAAGCTCTAACTGCTTTCCCTGTATATATTACTGATACTATAAGAAAAGCTTATTTTTTATTTAAAGAATCCATATATTATAAGAAAAATTATTAGGACAAAAATATTTTCATGTTTTCCAGACATTTGTCAATTTTTATGCTCTTCACTTTTCTTGTAATATACAATTTTTTTTATCTCATATCAGTGCCTTTCAATCAAAAGAAGTTTGTTCATTTAGCATATTTATAGGACAGATCTACTGGCTGTGAATTCCCTTCATTTCCTTCCTTCTACTGATATGTATTATCAAATTTAACTATTTTTTTCTATTATCTCTATTCTGCTATTAAGTCTTCCCGGTAAAACTTTTATTTCAGGTCTCTTGCTTTCTATTAATGAATTTCCATGCAGTTCTGGTTCTAGTTTCTCATTCTTTCCTAAGAAGTCTTATCTTTTATTTGATACGAATAATTTTTCCTTTGACATCATCCACTTTAAAATCCTTCTCAGCTATCACAAACATCTGAGTCATGGCTGAATGATTTCCATTGAATGACTAACTTATTACAGAGAAATTTGAAATTATTAAAATTATTATCATTATTATTGCCATTTGTGGTACTGAGGTTTGAAGTCAAGCCTCACAATATGTCAGGTGCTTTACTCCTGAAGCCATTTTGTTACCCTTTTGTGGATTACTTACTTCCAATCTATAAGTTACTTCTCAATCTATGCCTAGGCTGTGATCCTCAAATTTGTGCTTCCATGAGTTACTGCAATGACAGGTATCTACTGCTACAGCCATCCTTTGACTGAGATGGATTCTTGCCAACTTTCTTTTTGATTTTGCTAGGTTTGCTTCTCAACTTGACAGAATTGCAGTGTGAGACACTGCACTTGTCTAAAATAATTGTAATTATAAGTTATTTTAAGTCCTAATCTGGACACTGTGATGATCAGATTCATTTGTGCTCCTGGCATAGTTTCACTTCAGTAGTACCATTTGCAAGGAGAATAACCCAGGCAAAATAAAACTCTTCTTCTTACCCCCTCAATAGGCACAATTTCAAATCACTTTGCTCCATTACTAATCCTTAGTTTGACTCTAGAGTTTCCACAGACATATTTTTCTCTACACATAGTTGCTATTATTATTGTCTTTGTGAAGGAGGTAGGCTGGAATCTCCTATCCCATCATCTTCCTGACGTCATTTCTCATTGAGTTATTTATATATTTTTACTTTACAGATACCATACAGAGGGGTTACAGTTACATTAGTAAGATAGTGAGTAGATTTCCTATTGAGCTTTGTTACCCCCTCCTTTATTTATCCCCTATCCTCTCTTCCCTCCCCACCTCCCCAAGTCTTCCCCGCAACGCCCTGAACCTGAAGTTGTAAAGATCGTTTTCAACATAGTGTATTGTGCATCTCATTGTTACAATGGGTCAACCTGTATCTCTATTGCAGCATTTTTGTTTTTTTTTCTTCCCCTCACCAAATTAGAAAAATGTATACACAAGATGCAGGGCACCAGAATTAAATCCAGTGAAAACAGGGATAATACCGTAGCGGAGGAACATACCAAAGAAACAACAACAAAAAAAATCACAGAGTACATTATAAATATGTTAAAAGTAATAACAAGGAAGAAAAAATGCACTTGTGTGCCTATCTTGGGGTTGATTTCGCTTAACATTATCTTATATGTTCATATGTACATAGCTTTTGAACTTTACTTGTTCTACACATATACTACTTACTGCAAATGAGAGAAACAATGGGATCTATGTTTTTTGGGTCTGGCTTACTTCACTTAATGTATTTTTTTCCAAGTCTTTCCATTTCCTAACAAATGGGAAAACGTCATTCTTTCTGATGGAGGCATAGACTTGCACTATATATATATATATATATATATATATATATATATACATACATACATACATACATATTCACATTTTCTTGACCAGTTCAGTTACTGAGGGACATCTGGGTCAGTTCCATATTTTAGCTATGGTAAATAATGCTGCAATAAACATAGTTGTGCTGGTAGCTTTAGTATGGTCTTGTTTGTGATCATTTGGGTAAATGCCACAAAGTGCGATTGCTGGGTCATAGGGAAGGTCTATGTGGAGTCTTTTGAAGAACCTCCATACTGCTTTCCAAAGTGGTTGAAAAAGTTGAGAGTCCCCCCAACAATGTATTAGGGTTCCCTTTTGGCCACATACTCTCCAGCAGCTGTTATTAGATTTCTGGTTTATAGCCATTCTAACTGCTTTGGGTTTCTTTTATAGCTAGAAATTTGAGCATTTCTTCATGTGTCTATTGGCCATTCTTATTTCCTCTTCAAAGAAGTTGCTCCTTAAGTCTTTAGCCCACTTACTTCTTGGGCAGTTGTTTCTTTGAGGATTTGTCATTGGGGAATTTAACTTTTTGAGTTCTAAGTACATTTTAGATATGAGAACCTTGTCCATTGTATGTTTAGTGAAGATCTTCTCCCAATCCATGGGCTTTCTACTGATCTTGCTAGTTATGTCCTTTGCCACACAGAAGCTCTGCAGCTTCATGCAATCCCATTTGTCCAACCTTGTTTTGATTTGTTGTGTTTCTGGGTCTCTATTAAGAAAAGTTCAGCCTGTGCCAAGTAGTCCTAGAGTTTCTCTTATTCCTTCCTATAATGTTTTCAGGGTGTCTGCTTTGACTTCGAGGTCTTTCATCCATTTGGAGTTGATTCTGGTGCAGAGTGAGATATAAGGATTTAGGCTTAGTTTTCTACAGGTGTTTAACCAATTTCGCCAGCACCATTTACTGAAGAGGCTGTCTTTCTTCCATTCTATTTTTTGAGCTTCCTTATCGAAGATTAGTTGGCTGTAGGGCTGTGGGTTCATTTCTGGATTTTCAGTTCTATCCCATTGGTCCTGAGGTCTGTTCTTGTGCTAGTACCAAGCTGTTTTGATTACTATGGCTTTGAAGTAAAGTTTGAAATTTGGTATTAATATTCCTCCAGCAATGTTCATTCTGTTAAGGATCGTTTTTGCTATTCAGGGTCTTTTATTGTTCCATATGAATTTTTGGGTTGCTACTTCTATTTCATTGAAGAATGAGGTTGGAATATTGATATGTACGGCATTCAATTTGTAGCTAGCCTTTGGCAGTATTGCCATTTTCACGATGTTGATCCTTTGGATCCAAGAGCATGGGAGGTTTTCCACTTCCTTAGTTCTGCTTTAATTTCCTTTTTCAGGTTTTTAAATTTCATCGTAGAGGTCCTTCACTTCTTTATTTTAGTAATTTCTAGGTATTTTATTTTTTGTGGGGCTACTCCAAAAGGAGTTACTCTCTTAATTTTAGTTGTGCTCTTCTCAGTTTTGGCTACAGAAAATCCATTATTTTTTGAGGGTTAATTTTATACCCTGCTACTTTGCCAAAATTTCAGATCAGCTCAAGTAATCAGAGTGGAGTCCATGGGATTCTTTAAATACAAGATCATGTCATCTGGGCTGGGAAGGTGGCTCAGTGGTAGAGAGCTTGCCTTGCATGCCGGAGGCCCTGGGTTCAATTCCTCAGCACCACATAAGCAAGAAGAATAAAGCTGGAAGTGGTGCTGTGGCTCAAGTGGTAGAGTGCTAGCCTTGAGCTGAAGAGCTGAGGGACAGCACCCAGGCCCAAAGTTCAGGGCCCATGACCGGACCCCCGCCCCCCAAAAAATCATGTCATCTGCCAAGAGGGAGAGTTTTACTTCATCCTTCCCTATTTGGATCCCCTTTATGTTTCCATCTTGTCTTAGAATGCCTTGCTGTAGCTAGGCATTCTAATACTAAGTTGAAGAGAAGTGGAGAGAGTGGACATCCTTGTCTCATTTTTGAGTTTAGAGGAAATGGCTTTAGCTTTTCACCAATAAATATTATGCTGGCTGTAGGTTTGTCATATACAAACAGCCTTTATTGGAATGTTCCATGGATTCTTAGTTTTTCCAGAGCCTTCATCATAAAGGGGTGTTGGATCTTGTCAAATGCTTTTTCTGCATCTATTGAGATAATCATATGGTTCTTATGCTTGCTCTTGTTGATGTGATGAATTATAATAATTGTGTTGCATATATTGAACCAGCTTTGCATCCCTGAAATGAATCATATTTGATCGTGGTGTATGATTTTTTTGATGACTTGTTGAAGTCAATTGGCCAAAACTTTTTTTTTTTTAATATTATTTTATTTTATTTGAGAACATACTGTACAGAGGGGCTACAACTACATGGGCAGGATAATGCATACATTTCTTACCAAGCATTGCAGCCTCCTCCTTTGTTTACCCTTCACCTCCCTTCCCAGCCTCCCCCCTCCCCCCACCCAATTATACCCCCCTCCCCCCCCCACCGACATTGTAAAGCTGGTTTTGACATGACATTTTGTACTTCTCATTGTTGCAACAGGTCCACCTGAATCCTTAAACGACTTGTTTGCCCCCATCTCCTCCACATGTTATACTGACATCAAATATAGTGAAAGCGGGGGTTACACTGTGGGGGAGGGACATACAAAGCAACAAAGAAATAATCTTATAAATGCGTTAGAAACATATGCATAAAAGAGACGAAAACATTAAAATACATATTTAAGGGTTCATTTTCCTAACATCACATTATCTGACCTTTTCTGCTTGACTCATACCTATACTAGATATTGCAAATAAGGGAAACCATGGGACCTATGCTTCTTTGGGCCTGGCTTACTTCACTTAATATAATTTTTTCCAAGCCTTTCCATTTCCTAACAAATGGGGAAATGTCATTCTTTCTGATGGAGGCGTAGAATTCCATTGTGTATATATACCACATTTTCTTGATCCATTCATCTACTGAGGGGCATCTGGGTTGGTTCCATATCTTAGCTATGGTAAATAATGCTGCAATAAACATAGTTGTGCTGGTAGCTTTAGTGTGGTCTTGTTTGTATACATTTGGGTAAATGCCCAAAAGTGGGATTGCTGGATCATAGGGGAGATCTATGTGAAGTCTTTTGAGGAACCTCCATACTGCTTTCCAAAGTGGTTGTTGAGAAGTTTTGCATCAATGTTCATCAAAGAAATGGGTCTATATTTCTTTTCCTTTGTTGAGTCCCTGCCTGGTTTTGGGATGAGGATTATGATGGCTTCATAGAAAGATTTTGGCAGCAAACTTTCACTCTCAATTTCATTGAAAGATTGGAGGAGTATTGGTGTGAGTTCTGCTTTGAAGGTCTTGTAGAATTTTGCTGAAAATCGATCCCATCCTGGGTTTTTCTTGGATGGAAGGTCTCTAATTGCTCTTTCTATTTGATGCTTGATATAGGTCTGTTAACTTGGTTTAACTCCTCTTGGCTTAGTTTTGGCATGTCGATATTTGTGAAGAAATTGTCTATTTCATCCAGATGCTCAAACTTATTAGCATACAGGTTTGAGAAATATTATAATGTTCTGAATCTTTTTTCTGTAATGATATTTCCATTCTCATCTCTGAGTTTGTTTATTTGGGTTTGTTCTTTTTTTGATAAGGTTTGATAAGGGCTTGTCAATTTTGTTAATTTTTTCCAAGGACCAACTCTTTGTTTTGTTGATTCTTTCTATGGTTTTTTGGGATTCAAATTCATTTAATTCTGATTGAACTTTAATTATCTGTTTTCATCTATTGGATTGGGGTTAGTTTGCCGCTCTTTTTCAAGCAGGTTCGGATGTCTCATTAAATTGTTGGTTTCAGATCTCTCAGATTTGTAGATGTAGGAACTCAGAGCTATCAACTTGCATCTGAGTACTGCCTTTGCTGTATCCAAGAGGAACTGGTTATTTGTGTGCTCATTTTTGTTGAATATCATGAACATTAGAATTTCCTTTCTAATCTCTTCCATGACCGACTGGTGATCCAACAATGTGTTGTTCAGCTTACATGTGTTACAGGGCTTTCTTTGCTGGCTTTTGGTGTTGAGTTCTAATTTCATTCCCTTGTGGTCTGAGAGAATGCAGGGCATAATTTCAATGTTTCTGAATTTGGACAAATTTGCTTTGCAACCTAAAATGTGGTCTATTTTGGAGAATGTTCCATGTGCTGCTGAGGAGAATGTATATACTGATACTTCTCTGATACTTCTGGTTGAAATATTTAGTAGATGTCTGTTAAGTCTAGTTGGTCTATGCAGTTGTTTAGATCTGAGGTTTCTCTGTTGAGTTTTTGCCGGGTTGATCTATGCAGTGTGGATAATGGCGTGTTAAAGTCCCCAACAATTAATGTGTTTGGATCTATGTGAGATTTGAAGGAACGTAGTGCTTCTTGGATAAATTTGGGTGCTCTATTATCTGGTGAATAAATATTTAGAATTGTAATACCCACCTGAAGGAGAGATCCCTTAATTGGTATGTACTGACCTTCTTTATCTCTTCTCACTAATTTTAATTTGAAGTCTATTTTATCTGATATTAACATTGCAATTCTCACCTGTTTTGGGGGGCCGTTCACTTGGTAGATTTTATTCAGGCCTTTCACTTTCAGAATATGTTTGTTTATATGGGCAATGTGTGTCTCTTGAAGGCAGCAGATAGAAGGATCTTGCTTTTTTATCCGACTAGACAGTCTGTTGCTTAATTGGAAAGTTAATTCCATTAATGTTGACAGTTAGGGCTGAGAGGTGTTTGGGAGTTTCTGCCATGTTATCCACCTTCTTGGGAGCTGAGACAACTGGGATCTTCCTATGATTCTTGGATTCTCTGGGTGCAGTTTCTTGGCCTTTATTGTGCTCTTGTTGGTTTTCTATGTGTAGGACATCTTTAAGTATCTTTTATAGGGTTGGTTTGGTGGAGATATATTGTTTCAGTTTTTCTTATGGAAGGTTTTTATTTGACCTTCTGTTATGAAGGAGAAGTTAGCTGGTACAGTATTCTTGGTTGATACATGTTTGTCTTAAGGCATAGCATACATCATTCTAGTCTCTTCTTGCTTTTATTTTCTCTGATGAGATGTTTGAAGTTATTCTGGTTGTTTTCTCTTTATAGGTGATTGATCTTTTGTTCTCGACAGCTTTAAGGATCCTTTCCTTGGTTGAATTGATCCTGTGCTGATTATAATGTGATGGTGGGATGTCGTGTTCTGGTCTGTTCTATTTGGGGTTCTAAAAGCTTCTTGTATCTGAATAGGCCTATCTTTTTCATGTTTGGAAGTTCTCTGCTAGGATTCTATCAAATAAATTTCCTAGACCATTAACTTCTGTCTCTAGCTGCTCCTCTATGCCCATTATCCTCAGATTAGGCCTTCTGATGGCGTGTTCCAAATGTTGAATAGATCTCTAATATTTCTTGGATTTGTCATGAATTGTTGTCTGTTTTTTTCTCTATAATATCTAGGCTGTCTTCAACCCCAGGGATTTGATCTTTTGCATGATCTAACCTACTGTCAAGACTTTCTATATTGTTTTTATTTCTTTTCCTTCTAATTGGTCGGCTATAATGGCTTCAAATTTTTTGTTGGAGCTTTGTTTTAGATCTTCTAAGAATTTCTTTACTTCCTAATTTTGTTTTCAATGTTCAATCTCAAAATCTATTATTTGATTGGTTATGGTTTCATTGGACTTCCTTTCCTTCTGATGGGCTCCATTTACATTCCCTTTGTGGCTGGATTCTTTCAGCTCTCTGTTTGTGGATTCCATGAATGGATCCATTGATCTTTGTCTAGTCTCATCCCGTTCATGGATTTCTTGTATTAACTTTTTATTAGCTTCCTCACACTCACAAAATTCCTCTAATAATCTTTGGTTAGCCTCATCATGCTCATGAAATTTCTGTATTAATCTTTGGTTAGCCTCATCTTGCTCCCTATCACGCTTACACAGAGTCCTTTGCATGCTTTCAATCCTTTTATTCAGCATGTTTACCAGTAATATCTGTAGAGCATTTTGGGAACTTTGCTCTGGATTATTCATTAACTTCTCTGTCACCTGATTTTCATGAGTGGGGGTTGAGATACCTGACTTGCCATTTTTCTTGTGTTTCTCTGACTTGTTCTGCCTATTTGGTATGAAAGCAAAACCAATTTCATGCTAGAACACTATTTTGAGGCAAGCAACAACCAGAACTCAATAGTTGCACAGATTGATTGACACAGTCAAAATGAGTACAGATACAATGTAGTTTAACAGATATAATCTAATTCAACAACAATCAACTCTGGATTATTGGACTAAGAACATCTAAATTGAGTCAGCAGACCAGGGAGAATTGTGGGGAGAATATAAGATTAGAGGAATGTGGAAAGGGAAAAGGAAAGAGAGAATTTAACCAAGTCCTAATTCCAGAGAGGAAACTGATAGAAGGAAAGGATGATAGAGATAAACAAACAAGAAAAAATGAAAGAATAAAAATTTGAATTTAAAAAATGAAACATTTAAAAAATTATATAAGTATAAGGAAATAATACTGATAGAGGAAAAGTATAGAAGAGGAGGAAAGAGATAAAAATGAAAAATGTAAAATTAAAAAATAAAAAAATTAAAAAATTAAAAAATTACATAAGTATAAAGAAATAATACTACTATTAAAGGAGTTAAGGCTAAGAGTTTATGAACTGAATAATCAATATCTGAATTAAGTATGCACACAATGAAAGATAAGGTCTACTAATCAACAATGGGTATATATGACCAGAACAGCAATTAAATCATGCCAAAAAGAGAGAGAGAAAAAAAAACACAAAAAGGGAAGAGTTAAAAAAAAAAACCTCACACACACCTAAAATAAAAACTATTAAAAAAAAATAGAAAACTATTTTTAAAAATTAGGTAGATAAAAGAGTTCTTCGATTGTTTTTTGTTGGGGGGAGGGGATGATGTATCTCCCATGTCTGTAACCAGACTCATTGTGGAGTCTCTGATTTGCTTGTGTTTGGTTTTTCCTGTGGCTTGATTGATTTCTTTAGTCAGTTTGTTTGTGCGGGAAGAAAGAAACTCTGTCTTACCCAGGACTTTGTGGATCCTCCTCCCAGGCTATTTCAGTGGAAAGGAGATCTGCTTTGAGTATCACAAATGAGGGAGATGGCTGTTTCCTCTAGCTTGGAGTTGCTGTGATGAGGCTAAGTTGTGGGTAGGGTTAAAGCCTGTCAGCAATCAGTAGCTTTTCCCTGAGCGGCTAGCACCTAAAACAATCACAGAGCCCAGCCTGGAGCCATACTGAGTTTCAATTGTTTTTCTTTTACCCCTCCTGCTGCAGGGTCTGCTGCCTAAGCTGCAGTGGGGAGGGGCAGCCTCTTGCTCTGTTTACCCAGTGAAGAAGTCACTCCTCCGGGGGTGGAGCCACTGCTGCCTGGGAAGGGCAACTTTCCTCTAGGTGGAGCTTAGCCAGGCATTGTCATCTATTGTCATCTTCCAGGGCCTGAGTTGTGTGCTAGCTACTCTAGCTCGGTCTTAGTATCAAAGATGGAGTGCTTCTCTGGTGGTGGGGGAAGGGCTACCTTCCCACCGCTGCTCTGAGAGAAGGAGTGATGATGTCTTGGGGTGTACTTATGACTATCCCTTGGTTTTTGGGCCATCCAAGGTCTGCTCCTTGTCAGTTCTTGTTGGAGGTGAGTAAAATCTGCTTGCACACCACCTCTGGTGCCTTTGTCCCAGGCTCTCTCTGTTGCTATTGTGGCCGCAACAGCAGCCGCTACCGCTGCCACTGGGGACCCTGACAAGTGCTCAGATCTGTCTCTTTAACCAAGTTGCTTGGATTTTTCCTCTCTGTTCAAACTCTCTGTAGTATGATGGCACACTTGGTCTGGCTCTCTAGCCTAGATCTTTTCACTGGAACACTAAAACTGCTTTCTATGAAAGAGCTTGGTTAGCCTACAGCTTCTCCTCTGTCATCTTCCTCCAGACTCTGGAACACTTCTTCTGTTGAGTTTTAATCATTGAACCAACCTTGCATTTATAGTATTTATAAATTTGAATGAATTTTAGTTCATTCATGTAACCTCATTCAATTTGTTACAATTCTGTTAAGAGTATTTGGAACATTGACCTTACCGTCTTTCTTTGTAATATTTATAGTTTTAACATAAGCCCAATTATTGGTCCCAGTGATTAAGTTTGAAAAATTTAAATCTTTTCTCCAATTTCCAGAAGGGTTTTTGTAGTAAAATTGTTTTGGCAAATATTTTTAGAGTTATTAATGATGCCACCCCTCCATATTTTTTTTGGAGGAAGGTTGTAAAGCACATGCATTTTTAAAACTGATATTGAGCTAGTTCCATTTTTTTTTGTTTGTTTGTTTGTTTTTTGTTTTGTTTTGTTTTTGGTCGTGGGGCCTGAACTCTGGGTGTGGGCCTGGGTGCTGTCCCTCAGCTCTTCAGCTCAAGGCTAGCACTCTCCCACTTGAGACACAGTGCCACTTCCAGCTTTTTTTCTTTTTGCTTATATGGTGTTGGGGAATCAAATCCAGGGCCTCATGCATGCGAGGCAAGTGCTCTACCACTGAGCCACCTTCCCTGTCCTCAGATAATTTTTATTCTTTATGAACTTTGGTTGTTTGCATCTTTCAAAATATTTGCTCAATCTTATTGATCATCTAAATGAACCAAAATTGTGTTCCTTTTTTCCAGTTTTGCAAATTTTTAAATAATTTTTATTGTGATTAAGTGATTACAAAAATTTCACAAATTTCACAGTATTGTAAGGTAATGATACTAATTTAAAGTCACAAATACATTCTCACCTTCATGAGGCAAATTATCAGTATCATGGTCTATAAAGTTTGTGAATTCTATGAGCTTTGACAATACAACTATTTCTTCCACATCGGGTGGATTATACATTTCTTTCCTTTTGCTTAGTGTTAGCTGTTCCCTCTATCTCTTATTCCCTCCCTCCCATTGCTGCCCTTGAGTTGCTTAGTTCATTTTCATCCATTTCCAGTGCAGCTGATGAGGCCTTCTATTTTATGTTTTCCCCTGTTTCCCTCTGATTCTGTGTCCTCCTCCTACTTTCCCTCAGATGTGTGCATATATACTGTATATGTGGTCAACAGCATGGGTTTATTTAGTAATGATAGGACAATGACTGGAGGTCCTTTGTTTCTCAAGTCCTGTTTACATTGTCATATCTCCTTACATTTTGTATTTAACACCCATACATCAGGGAGACCATGTGCCATTTGTCTCTTTGCTCTTTTGCTCTTGCCTTACCTCACTCAAAATGATTTCCATCCATTTCCCTGTGAATGCCATTATTTTGTCCTTTCTAAGAGCTGCATAATATTCCATTGTGTATTGGTGCCAAAGTTTTTGGATCCATTCATCTGTAGTGGGCCATCTGGGTTGTTTCTATATCTTCGCTATTGTGAATAGTACTGCAATGAACATGAAGGTGCATGTGTCCTTGTATCCTGGTTCTTGTTCGTCAGGGTAGATGTCTAGTGGTATAGCTGGGTCATAGGGAAGGTCTATATTTAGCTTTCTGAGGTACCTCCAGACTGCTTTCCAAAGTGGCTGTATTAGTTTACATTCCCACCAGCACTGCAATAGGGTTCCACTTTCTCTACATCCCCTCCAGCAGTTGTCATTGGCTGAATTTAGGATGTGGGCCATTCTGACTGGAGTAAAATGGTATCTCAGGGTTGTTTATATTTGCTTTTTCATTACAGCCAGAGATGATGAATATTTCCTCATATGTTTCTTTGCCATTTTTATCTCTTCTGAGAAGTCTCTGTTTAGTTCCTTTGCCCATTTAGTAATTGGTTTGATATGTTTGGGAAAGATAGTTCTTGAGTTCCCTGTATATAATGGATATTAGTCCCTTGTCTGATATATTGCTGGTAAATATTCTTTCCAATTAGTTGGCTGTCTTTATAGTTTGGTTTCTATGTCTTTAGCTGTGCAGAAACTTTTTATTTTAAGGTACTCCCATTTGTCAACTCTCTCTCCAATTTGTTGTGATGCTGGGACTCTGTTCAAGAAGTTCCTGACTGTGCTTATAAGTTCAAGTATCTCTCCTACTCTGTCCTGTAGTAGTCCCAGAGTTTTAGGTTTGATGTTAATGTTTTTAATCCATTTTGTGTTGATGTTGGTGCTTGGGACAGGCTAGGGTCCACTTTTAGTTATCTGCAAGTGGCTGCCCGGTTTTCCTAGCACCAGTAGTTAAAGAGGCTTTGCTTCATCCAGTGTATGTCTGGCTCCTTTGTCAAATATCAGCTGATTGTAAGCCTGTGGTTTTATTTCTGGATCTTCTAATATATTCCATTGGTCTTTGGGTCTGTTTTTGTGCCAGTACCAAGCTGTCTTTGTTATTATTGCTCTATAGTAGAGTTTGAAGTTCGGCATCAAGATCCCACCTATGTTGTCTTTTTTTGCCTAGAATTGTTTTCTCTATTCTAGGTCTTTTTTGTTCCATATGAATTTTTGGATTGTTTCCCTATTTCAGTAATGAACGTTTTGGAATTTTAATGGAATTGCATTGAATTTGTATGTCAATTTTGGCAATATGGGCATTTTCACTATATTAAGTCTGCCTATTCAAGAACATGGAAGGTCTTTTCATTTCCTGGTGTACTCTGTGATTTTTCTTTATGTTTTATGGTTTTCATTAAATAGTTCCTTCACATCTTTGGTTATGTTAATTCCTATTTTTTGAGGTTATTTTTACTGGGGTTGTTTCTTTGATTTCCCTTTCTGCTTGTATATTGTTGGGGTACAGAAAGGCAACTCATTTTTGTAGGTTAATTTTGTATCCTGCTACTTCGCCAAAGTGGTTTATAAGTTCTAAGAGTTTGGGGGTGGAGTTTTTGGGATCAATGTGGTATAATATGTCATCTGCAAAAAGGATAGTTTTACTTCTTCCTTCCCTATGTGGATCCCTTTAATGTCTTTTCCTTGCCTAATTGCTCTGGCTAAGAGTTCCAGAACAATATTAAAGAGGAGTGGCAAGAGTGGGTATCCTTGCCTTATTCCTGATTTTAAGAGAATTTGTTGTAGTTTTTCTCCACTAAGTATAAGATTGTCTATTTGTCTGTCATATATGGCTTTTATTGTTTTAAGGAATGATCCTTCTATTCTTATTTTCTCCAGAATTTTAACATGAATGAATGTTGTGTTTTTTTTTTTTTTTTATCAAAAGCCTTTTCTGCATCTATGGAGATAATCATGTGGTTCTTGACCTTGGATCTGTTCATGTAATGGATTATATTTATTGATTTACATATGTTAAATCATCCCTACATCTCTGGGATGAAGTATACTTGACTGTAATGTATGATTTTTTTTTTGTTTCTGGATTCTGTTGGCTAGGATTTTGTTAAGGATCCTTGCATCTGTGTTCATCAAGGAGATTGGTCTGTAGTTCTCTTTTTTGTTGGGTGTTTGCCTGATTTGGGTATGAATGTGATATTGGCTTCATGGAATGACTTTGGGGTAGCTCCCTCTGTTTGTATTTCTTGGAGAGTTTGAGGAGTATGTATGGGTATTAGTTCCTCTTTAAAGGTCTTATAGAATTCCATAGTGAATCTGTCTGGTCCTGGTCTTTTCCTTGTTGGAAGGCTTCTGATTGCTTCCTCTATCTCATTTTAAGATACTGGCTTAATTAATTCATTTATTTCGTCTTGGTTCAGTTTGGGCAATTTGTATTTCTCTAAAAATTCATCCATTTCTCCTAGATTTTCCTTCCTTAGTGAGTATAGATTCTGAAAATAGTTCTTTATAATTGTCTGGATGTTTTGAGTATTTGTTGTAATTTTTCCAGTGACATCCCTGATTTTATTGATTTGGGTTTCCTCTCTTCTTTTTTTAATTAATCTTGACAGAGATCTATCAATTTTGTTGATTTTTTCAAAAAAAAAAAGAGCTTTATGTTTAGTCTCTCATCAATTTCAGCTCTTATTTTGGTTATCTCTCTGCATCTAGTAACTTTAGGTTCAATTTTTTCATGTTTTTCTAGCACTTTTAGTTGTAACATGAGATTTTTTTTTTTGTCGGTCGTGGGGCTTGAACTCTGGGCTTGGGTGCTGTCCTTGCACTCTTCAGATCAAGGCAAGCACTCTACTGCTTGATCCACAGCACCACTTCCGGTTTTCTAGTGGTTTATTGGAGATGAGAGTCTCACGGACTTTCCTGCCTGGGCTGGCTTTGAACCACGATCCTAAGATTTCAGCCTCCTGAATAGCTAGGATTACAGGCGTGAGCCACCGGCACCAGGTGTGACATGAGATTATTTATTTGGTCCTTCTCTATTTTTTTTTTTTGATGTGTACATTGAAAGCAATAAATTTGCCCCTCAGGACTGCTTTTGCCATGTCCCACAGGTTTCTTTGTGATGTGTATTCATTTTCATTGAATTGTAGAAACATTTAATTTCTTCTGTGACCAAGGTGTTGCTCATAAGTGTGTTGTTCAATTTCCATGTACTTGAGTAATTTCTACAGTATGCTTTGTTATTGGGAACTAGCTTGATTCCACTGGGGTCGAATAGGATACAGGGGATTGTGTCAATCCCCTTGTATTTGCTTAAATTCCTTGTATGAACTATGATATGATCTGTTTTGGAGAAAGTTCCATTCTGCTGAGCAGAATAGGTCTTGTGTTACTAGAGGGTGGAAAACTCAGTAGATGTCAATTAATTCTGCTTTAGATATGCCATCATTTAAATCGGAAGCTTCATTGCCAATCCTGTGGTTGGTAGACCTGTCCTTTGGTGAGAGTGGAGTATTAAAATCTCCTAATATTATTGTTTTTGGATCTATTTTATTCTGTAAGTCTGAGAGAATTTGCTTAACATATTTGGGTGCACCAATGTTTGGGGAGTATAAGTTGATAATGGTAATATCCTCTTCTTGGATTGTTTCCTGTATTAATATGTAGTGTCCTTCTTGGTCTTTTTGTATTGATTTTAATGAAAAGTTTATTTTGTCAGATAACAGAATGGCAACTTCTGCCTTCTTGCTGGGAGCATTTGCATGGTAGATCTTCCTCCATCCCTTCACTTGGAGTTTATGTTTATCTTTGCCTGTGAGATTGGTCTCTTGAAAGCAATGAATGGATGGATCTAGTTTGCCTATCCAATCTGCAGTTCCTTTTCTTTTGATTGGTGAATTGAGCCCATTAATATGTATGACTATTATAGAGAGATACATTGTATTTCCTGTCATTTTCCTGCTTTCCTAAGTCTTTGTTCTTTCCTCCTGTGCTTACTAAGTGAGGCTTCTAATGATATCTGCTGATGTGAATCCCTGATCTTGACTGTTTTCTGTTTTGTTTTTTTTTTTTGAGGGGGGGGGTCCGGTTGTGGAGCCTGAACTCTGGGCCTGGGCGCTGTCCCTCAGCTCTTCAGCTCAAGGCTAGTGCTCTACCACTTGAGCCACAGCACCACTTCCGGATTTTTTCTTTTTGCTTATGTGGTGCTGAGGAATCGAACCTAGGGCCTCATGCATGCAAGACAAGCGCTCTACCACTGAGCCACCTTCCCAATCCATCTTGACTGTTTTCTTCAGGTTGTACTCCCCCTCTTAATATTCTTTGAAGTTCTGCCTTTTTGTTTATGAATACACTTAGCTTTTCTTTATTATTAAAAAAATTTAGTTTCTCCATTAAATGTGAATTCACTGGGTATACCAGTCTGAGTTGGCAGTTATTTGTTCTCAGGTCTTAGATGATACTTTCCCAGGCTTTCCTTGCATTCAGTGTCTGTGGGAAAGATCTGCAGTGATTCAGATTTTTTCCCATTATAATATAGTTCCTTCTTTGTTATTGCTGCATGCAAGATTGTTTCCTTATTATTCAGATCTATCATTTTTACCATAATGTGCTTGGAAGTGTTCCTTCTGGGATCCTGCTTGTTAGGTGTTCTGTATGCTTCTGTTATGAAGGTAAGATTTTCTCTTTTAAGATTGGGGAAGTTTTCAATGATAATGTTATTGAGTAAGTATTGCATTCCTTTACTCTGGTATTTCTCACCTTCGTCCACCTCAGTTAAGCGAAGGTCAAATTTCTTGGCACTGTCTGCTTGTTCTTGGATTTCCCTTTGGCATAGTTTAAGTGCTTGTTTGTTTTTTCCATATCTGTGACTTTTTTCCCAGTTGCTGCATTTTGTCTTCCATACCTGATATTCTGTTTTCCATTTCATTCACTCTGTTAACTATGGCTTCCATTGTGGTTTGCCTGGAGGAAATTAAACCATTTATGACTTCTATAGTGGTTCTCAAGTATTAATCTAATCTCTTACTGAGGTGTATACTGCATCTATTTTTGAATGCATCTCTTTTTTGAATATTTGTACCTCTTTTGATAATTTGTTTCTTCGTTCTTTAAATTTCTGATTTATTTCTCACTTTAATTCTTGAGTTATTGACTTTAACATCTCTTGGGTGTAGCATTTGTCTTCCATTTCCATTTTGCTTTCACTGGGGTTCTTCCCTGGGTGGCTGCTGGCCTTTGAGGATGGCTTGCTCACTTGGCTATTGATAAATCTTGTAATTTTTCACTGTGATTTTTTTGGGGGTCCGGTCGTGGGGCCTGAACTCTGGGCCTGGGCACTTCCCTCAGCTCTTCAGCTCAAGGCTAGTACTCTACCACTTGAGCCACAGCATCACTTCTGGCTTTTTTCTTTTTGCTTATGTGGTGCTGAGGAATCGAACCCAGGGCCTCATGCATGCAAGGCAAGCGCTCTACCACTGAGCCACCTTCCAAGCCCTTCACTGTGATTTTTGCATGGGGATTTGGGGATTATTGGAGACCAATCCAAACTTTGAATGTTTTGGTTAATAGGTGGCTGTCTTTGCTTGGTTCTGGGTTGGTTCCTGGATCAATTGATGAAGCTTGTTCTCGGCCCTGGGTTGTCTGAGAGAGTTTTTACCTGGTCTAGGTTCTGTTGGGGGAGAAGCTGACCTTCAAGTGCTAGTCCATGTAGGACTCTCAGCTGCAGGCTGAAGATCATGAGCATTTCGCACCTCCAGCCAAGTACTAAACAGCCTACATTGCTTGTGCTCCCTCCTAGGGAGAGAGCTCTTGCTTTTAGCAAGACTGGGTGAGCTAGGTGTATTCTCCCAGTTGCTGGAGTCCACTGAGTTCTTGATTATAATCAGGTGCTGACAGCCTGAGCTGTCCAATCCCCAGCCCAGGATACCAGGTCAGGCTCTGATGGGATTTCTGGTACTCCTGCCCTGGACACACAGGTATTTTGTTGTGACCAGCCCAGTTCCCAGGGGTTGCAGTTCCCTGCTTTCTACCCTCTGCTGAGGCATGTGCTCACCTTCTGACTTCAATTGGGACAGGTAGATTATGCAGCTCAGGCGCCCAAACCCCAGGCCTGGCCCCAGATCCTGGTCCCCAGCGTGGGACACACTGGTTGGGCTCTGGTGGGAGCTGTGCTGCTGGGTTTCCTTCCCTGGGGTACACAGTTCAGATTTCTTCTGACACTGGCTGTTGTGGCCTGAGAGTGCTGTTCCCAGATTGATCTTTCCCTCCCTGGGCCTCTCTTGGTCAAGCCTGATGGGGTGGATGTGCTCCACAGGGTGGTGGGGCACTTTCACAGTTCCCAGTTTTAGTGGGACCTGTAGTCCAGGTCCAGATCAAGCTCTGGAAGTTACTGCCAGCAAAGGTCTCCTTTTGTGGGGAAGGCTGTCCTCTATGGGGTACTAATTTGTCCTGGAACTGGTTGAGAGCTGTCCAGTGGTGTTGCGGCAGAGCAATGTTTCTGTGTGCTGTGAGTCACTGGTTGCTACTGTACTCCACATTCCATTGAGATGATTGTGGCCTGGGCCATGTGGTGGTGGTGGCTCCGGGTCTATATTTCACACCATCTCTGCATCTGTTTGTGCTGTCCAGATCGGTGTCATGGGCATTTGTTGTTTTGCTGGCCTCCTGTGGACCTGTGGTTCTGGGGGGACTGGCAGCTTTGGCAGGATGACATGGAGCTGCTCTGCCTGTGAGGGGTGGGGGAGGGGTCTTCATGCAGGTTCAGAGCTCCCAGGTTTCTGTTTATAATCACAGGGTCTAGCACTGGCATCGTGAGCATATTCTGTGCTGGCGCTCTGCAGAAAACCCACTGTGGTTCTGGGGGTCTATGGCTGTCCCTGGCCAGGCCAGACCACACTATGGCAGAGTTTCACAGTGCACAAGGGGTGGGCGGGAGAAGGGTCTTCATACTTTTCCATCTTTGTGTAGGTTCTGAAAGTTGTTTTTTTTTTCCTTTTCTTTTTTTCACTTCCCATTTTTCTCTGGGTGTTTGCCTTTTTGCTGTTGTCAGTCTCTTGGGGAAACTGAGCATTGGAACTTAAACTCTATTTGGTTGCAGAGAGCTGTAGTGTTTGCCTACTGTTCAGTTGCCATCTTGACCCCCTCCCATGCTTTGCATTTTTAGTATATTTAATTCCATTCTGGTATTTACAATGTCTGCTTATTTGGGGTTTAATCTGTTCTAATACTCAAAAGTTATTTTAGGAGTATTGATTGGGGGCACAAGTATAAATTTTCCCATATGGACTGCTTACTGGCATTCCACACATTTTGCTGTTTAGCACCAAATTCAGTTCAAAGTACAGTCTATTTTTTCTTTTATTCAAGCTATTCAACATTTAGAAATGTGTTATTTAGTTTCCAAGTAAGTAGAATTCTAACAATATCTGTTTGTTACATTTTTCTGTTGACTATTTTTATTTTCCTCTCTTTGTAAGAATTTATGAGTATTATAAGCCTGTTTTCTCCATGCTTCCAATATAAATTGTCTGTACTTAAATATACAAACTTACATTTTACTATATATATTTAAATATACATTTAATCTATCTATCTATAAACATATACTTAGAGATATGCTTAAGTTTAATAATTCCTCCATACCTTTTTATATATTTTTATTGTAAAAAATACTGTAAGGAGGGATTACAGTTACTGAGAAAAGTAATGAGTACATTTCCTGTTGATCATTGTTACCTTCTGTTACCATCCCTTCCCTCCCCACTTTCTTCCTCCCCTCTTCAAGTTGTAAAGTTGATTTTCAGTGTAGTGTCTTGTACATCTCATTGTTACAATGGGTTAACCTGTATCCCTATTTCAGCATTTTATTATTTCCCTTCCCCTCCTCAAATTAAAAAAAAAATGTATGTACAAGATGCAGAGGGAGGGAAGGGATGGAAGGGGAAAAACATAGGAGGAGGCAACAATGCTTGATAGGAAATGTACTCATTACCTTGCTCATGTAACTGTAACCCCTCTGTACAGTATTTTTACAACAAAAAATGTACACAAAGGTGCAGGGCACCGGAATCAAATACAGTGAAAACAGGGGCTATACCATGGGGGAAGAACATACAAAAGAAACAAAAAAAATCACATAATACATCATAAATATATTGAAAACAACAGCAAGAAGTATAAAACCACTTGTGTCCCTTCTTGGGGTTCATTTCACTTAACATCATCTTATATGGTCATATGTAAATAACTTTGACCTTTTCTGCTTGTCCTAAAGATATACTAGAACCACCTTAACTTTAAGACAATATTTTATGCTCAATGACACAGAAAGGCTGAAGGTAAAAGTGGAAAAATGAATATCAAAAGGTATAAATGAAACTATAATGGGAGGCTAGTGCAAAGGAGGATGGATGAATTAAAAATCAAACAGGAAACAAATACAGAAAGAATATTCAATGTAAAAATGTGATAAAACAAGTGTGAAGTGAGAAATGAATCCAGAGGAAGCACACAAAATGCGAGAACATGATGGAAAGGATTACTCTGATCAAGAAGCACCAGACTCTTAGAAGGACAGATTAAATTGTAACCCATTTTGTACAAGCTTTTGAAGGTAAGAAAAATATAAAAAGGATATATTAAGAAAATGGCAGGAACAGAGAAAGTGTTTTTTTATTATCATACAAGACAGGTTTTATGTTGAAAGTCATCATGAAAGAAAAAAAATTATCATGAAGTCAGCTATCTCTTACACAATGATAAAGAGACCATTTAATCAAGAACACATAATAATTACAGATATATATGCATCTAACCTTGAATACCTAAGTATATAAAGTATTAATAGACCTGAAGAAGGAAATAAAAAATAGTAAAGAATCTGAATATTTCACACTGACAAAGAGAAACATACTAAGTGTCTATCAACAGATAGCAAGGATATAAAGAAAACTAGGTATAGATCTAGAATGGACTATTATTCAGTCTTTAAAAAAAGAAGAAACGTCTGCTATTTGTGATAACACATAAAAGGCTCAAGGAAATTATGCTAAATGAAATAAGTTACACAAAAAAAGCAAAAACCAAATGCTATTACTTGCAAGTAGAACCTAAACTCTCAAACTCATGTTAGCTTAAAACAGAAAGCTGGTTTCTAGAAGATCTGGTATGTAATGGAAAGGTGATGGTTAGGGATACGGGTGATGGAAAGGAATACAGGTTTCAATTATGCAAAATAAAGAGATTGTAAATGCTCTATATAGCCTGGTGCTTATAGTTAACAATACTGTATTCTAGTCTAATTTTTAAGAAAGGAGAACATATACTTACCATTGTTACCACACATACACACAGAAACAGTAATAGTAATCAAGAATATGAGAGGTAACCTTTAGAGATGATGGATATGTGTATGACCTTGTTGACAGTGATAGCTTCATGGGTGTGCACCTATCCCTGAGCATGTAAAATGTACACAGATGTTCATCCATTAATCATATTTCAATAAATTATATTTGGAACAGAAAAGTAACCAATGCAATTCACCATGTTCGCAATGAGTAGTTACAGGATAAAAATGATATAACCAACAGAATGAACATACAGAATGAACATAGAAAATCATTTTAAAATTTGGCAACTGCTGTTAATGAAAACTTTCAGCAAATGAGAAATAGAATTTCCTCAAAGTTGCAATGGGCATTTCTTACACACTACAGTGTACATCATATTGCATGGTGAAAAGTCAAGAGCCATCATCCAGACAATAGGAATAAGATAATATCCATTTCTAGTACTCCTACTCAGCATCTTACTATACATGATAGAGAGAGCAATTAGGCAGGCACAATATATAACAGTACTGAAAGGAACAATCAGACCTCTCCTTACTCACAACTACTATCTACTCACAACTACTATCACAGGATATATGTGATTCAAATTTCAAAAAGCTATATCATGATGATAGGTTGGAACATTCAATACAGTAAAATTATCAAATATCCATAAATTGATATTCAAGTGTAGCATTACTCCTATAGAAGTCCCAGAAAGAGCCAGGCCCAAAGAAACATAGGTCCCATGGTTTCCCTTATTTGTAATATCTAGTATATGTATGAGTCAAGCGGAAAAGGTCAGATAATGTGATGTCAGGAAAATGAACCCTTAGATGTGTATTTTAATGTTTTTTTTCTTTCATGCATGTGTTTCTAATGCATTTATAAGATTATCTCTTTGTTGCTTTGTATGTCCCTCCCCCACAGTATAACCCCTGCTTTCACTATATTTGATGTGAGTATAACTAGTGGAGGAGATGGGGAAAAACCAGTTCTATAAGGATACAGGTGGACCTGTTGCAACAATGAGAAGCACAAGTTGTCATGTCCAAAACGAGTTTTACAACGTCGGTGCGGTGGGGGGGGGGGGGGGGGAAGGAATAGGATTGGGATGGGGGGAGGGGGGAGGCTGGGAAGGGATGTGAAGGGTAAACAAAGGAGGAGGCTGCAATGCTTGGTAAGAAATGTACGCATTATCCTGCCCATGTAATTGTAACTCCTGTGTACAGTATGTTCACAAATAAAATTAAATTAAATTAAAAATTAAAAAAAAGAAGTCCCAGAAAGATTTGTTGTAGACATAGATAAGATTTTTTTTCTAAAATATATGCAGAAAAGCAAATAAAAATAGATGAAAATTTTAATGAATAAACTGAGATGAATCAGAGTATCTAATTTTAATTTTCATTGTAAGGCTATAATAGTCATGACAGGAGGAAAGGTAAACATATAACTCAATGAAAAAAGTGTACAATAAAGAAGCAGATACAAGTGGATATAATAACCTAATTTGACAAGGATACTAAAGCAATTCAGTGGTGAAAAAAACAGGTCTTTGTGGCAAATACTGTGGGAACAATGGAATGCCCAATGGCAAAAATACATCTTGACCTAAGTGTCATATTTTATATAAAAATTAACTCATGGTGAGACATGGAGTTAACTGAAAAGTGCAATTTTAAAAAAATTAGAAGAGCTAGTGGCTCTTGCCTGTAATCCTAGCTACTCAGGAGGCTGAGATCTGAGGATCAACATTCAAAGTCAGCCCCAGGCAAAGAAAATCTGTGAGACTCTTATCTCCAATAAGCCACTAGAAAACCGGGAGTGACGCTGTAGCTTAAGCCGTAGAGTGCTGGCCTTGAGCTGAAGAGCTGAGGGACAGCACCCAGGTCCAGAGTTCAAGCCCCACGACATACCAAAAAACAAAATTAGAAATTATCATAGAAACACATTTTTTGGCTGGCAATATGAATTAGTGGTAGAGTGCTTGCCTCAATGCATGAAGCTCTGGGTTTGATTCCTCAGTGCCACATAAACAGAAAAAGCCAAAAGTGGAGCTGTTGCTCAAGTAGTAGAGTGCTAGCCTTAAGCAAAAGAAGTTCAGGGACAGCACCCAGGCCTTGAGTTCAAGCCCTAGGACTGACAAAAAAGAAAAAAAGAAACACATTTCTGACCTGAGATTGAAAAGAATTCTTAGACTTAATATCAAAAGCACAATCTATAAGAGAAAAAATGGTGACATCCTTAAGAGAATTAAAAAAAATAGAGAAATATTTACAAATTAGACTGTATGAAAGACCTGTGTATGTATGAATGAATGTGTGCATGCTCACATGTGTGTACGTGTGTGTATGTGTGCTGCTATCCTGGGTCTTGAATCAGGACCTTGCTGTTGTTTCTAAGCATTTTTGCTCAAGTTTAGCATTTTACTACTTGAGCTATAGTTCCATTTCCAGTTTTTTTGCTGATTAATTAGAGATAAGAGTCTCATGGACTTTCCTGCCCAACTGGCTTTAAACCACAATCCTCAGATCTCAGTCTCCTCAGTTGCTAGGGTTACAATCATGAACTATCATGCTCAAGCGAGACTTGTATTATTAAAAGTCAATGATAGGAAATCAGACAAATATATAAATGAACAATAGAATTGAATGACACTTTTCTAGAGAAGATATATAGACAACAGGTCATCTTGAGATAAAAAAAATATAAAAATATCATTAGCCATTGTAGAAAATCAAAACAATTATACAAAGACACTGCTGCACAATTCAGTCTGAAACTGTTTTGTAGTATAAAATTAGCATTCAGTCTAGATGAGTTTTGTCAAGATACAAAACTACAGTGATAAAGAATGGAACAAGCTGGGCTGGCATAGGATCTGACTACAAAGAGGTTAAAGAGGGTTGGAAGGCTGATGGAGTTGTTTTGCCTTTGGTGGTGGTAACTACAACAACATTATAGCTATACTAGCACTGTAGAGCTATACTTCAAAACTCAACTTAAGTCAGTATAACATGTGGAGGAGATGGGGACAAACAAGTCGTTTAAGGATTCAGGTGGACCTGTTGCAACAATGAGAAGTACAAAATGTCATGTCAAAACCAGCTTTACAATTTCGGTGTGGAGGGGAGGGGGGTATAATTGGGTGGGGGGAGGGGGGTAAAATTGGGTGGGGGGAGGCGGGAGGCGGGGGAGGGAAGTGAAGGGTAAACAAAGGAGTAGGCTGCAATGCTTGGTAAGAAATGTATGCATTATCCTGCCCATGTAACTGTAGCCCCTCTGTACAGTATGTTCTCAAATAAAATAAAATACAATTAAAAAAAAAAAACAAAACTCAACTTAATGGATGATAATTTTTAAAGTAGAAAAATATATTTTAAAATAAAAAGAAACATACATATTGAGAAAATGAAGTAATAAATATGAAAATGTCAAAAGTATTTGAACAGAAACATGGTTGATACACACACACACACACACACACACACACACACACACACACACACAAACACATGCACATATAAAATAATGGTCATAGTGACCCATGCCTATAATCCCAGCACTTGTGAGGCTGAAACTTGATAATGAGTTTTTAAGCCAGCCTGAGCTACATAGTATGACCCTGTATCAAAACAAAGCAAAACAAAAACCAAAAAACAAGCACATGGAAAGATGCCCAACATAATTACTTATTGGAGAAATATACACTAAAAATCTACACACAAGATGAACAAATTTTAAAATAATTATGGTGAATAGACTAATTTTTAAAAAGAAAATACTCTGTGATTCCATTTTTATAAAATTTTACAAAATTTGATCCATTGTGTGGAGATAAAAAGGAAGAATTTATTTGCCAGAAGACAGTGTGGTGATTGGTGGAGAGGTGAGGCAGAGGGCAGGAACAAGAGGGAGAGAGAGAGATTAAGGATCACAAGAAAAATTTTGGACCCCTCCTAAGTAAGTGGTGCATATGTTTATTTCTTGATATTGATGATGGCTTTACATAACAAGATACGTGTCAGATCTTACCAAGCGGTACATGTCAATTTCACCTAAGTGAAGCTGTTTCAAAATAGTACAATTTAAATTACAATAATTTTTAAGTATGATGTGTGAGAGTTTGCAGAGAAAAATATTATGGAATATTCTCCTTACCAGCTACATTTTACCTGTTTACTAACATGAGAAAAATTTAAAAGAACACTTCCACTTACAAACACGAAGCCAACTTTCCCCTTGTCTTCCATTTCTTGCTCACGCTCATGTCTAGTCCTTCATTCTTAATTTTATGCAAACGTAGCCACAAGGAGCAGAAGGAGACACACTTGATATTCAGTCGGGTAAGCCTTCTACTGCCATTGAAGGTAGTCTCTTTGAATGTAGTGAGCCTTAGCATCTGAGAAAAGCAAGGGGCTTACTATTTTTCTTCAACTCTCCCTGACAGAAGTGGATGCTGCTGGTTTGGGAGAGTGTGTAGCACAGATGATTCATCAGGACCATTCTTGAGGGTGTCAGCAGTGTGGAAAGCCAAATCTGTAGCTCCCCCAAGTACAATTTCCATCCAAGGCAAAGCAACTCTGCTTTTCTAAGAAAAATCTCATAGACCTGACAGATTCAGTGTTATCGAATATTCCACAAGCAGCTTTACTTCTTTGCTCATATCTATTTAAGTGATTTTCAAAAGCTGTAATTATATAAACAAAGAGCCTCCCACACACTGACAATTGGGAAAAATACATATTAATTCCAGACAAAATGTGGGTGGTGGCATCTTTTTCTCTTTAAAGTGAGTCAGAAACTACAAAACACTGTAGCAAACAGCAGTAAGTCACTAAAAGTCTTTTGTATTAGAAACTACCATGCTTTTTCCTAGGATATTATTTTACTTTATCTTTTCTTTTCTTTTGTAATCAGTTGATATCAATCTATCCCTTTCTTAGATTCTTCTAAGAGTTCACCAGTTAGACAGCTGAGGATTTTTTGTATTTCAGTAATAAGTAGGTACAGAAAAGTCACAACTGGATCAGAAGAAAGAGCAGAATCTCATCTCAGAGAATCTAGATTTTCACGTGGCTCATTTTTTTTGATGGAGTTTGGAGTGGGTGCTTTGGAGAGGGATGAATGTATTCTGTGATAGGGACCAGAATTGCCACTGCCTAGTTCTTCATCAAAGGCAGTTATGGCTTCTCCTCTGTATACAGCTAGACCAGAGTCCCCACACTCACGTTCAACAGCACAGCTGGAAGTCAACTTCTCACCACTGTCACCAAAGGATTGTCATTTTAGGGGTAAGGGAAAAGAAGTGAGTGCCTCATTCACCTTCTTTTGTTTCCCATAAACTAAATGAAGGTGAACAGGAAGCCCTGGAAGAGGGTAAAGTTACAAGATGAAGCAATTCTCTACCCTAGAGAGGGCATATAGAAATCTGTGATTACACAAGAACATCTTGTGCCTAGAAAGATTTTAGTGTCACTGATAGTTTTTCAGATTTCTTTCTTAACAGCAAAAGCCATTATCCTACATAATACAATGCACAAAGCTTAAAGAATTCTCATTTAATATACATCATTTTATTTCTTTGAGGAACTTCAATACAGTTTTTCTGTCTATTGTTCTAAACATTTCTGTATACAGTTGGATCTCGACATCTATAGATTCTATATCCAACTATGGATCAAAAACCTCAAGGCATAGTCAATAAGTAAACAAGCCCTTTTCCACAATGGCCTCTAATCCCATTTCCAATAGAGTTTTTGTTCTCCATGAAACATGAAAAGTCCAGTCTTTACTATCCATATTTCTATCAGCATTGTTGTTTACAGAGGTCCTATAAGAATTACTGATTAAACTGCATTGTTGCATCCTAGCACTTCTCGACTTGCATCTCCAAATTCTTCCAAACACCTCCCACAAATCAGCTTCAAAGACTTAAAAATCTCATGGTCAGATTTGCTCACTTCCCTATTACCATTTTTAGGTATTCAATTTTAAAGTATTAAAATATTAGGTATAGGGGAAACAAAGGTGGAGGCTACAATGCTTGATAAGAAATGTACTCATTATCTTGTCCATGTATTGTAACCCCTCTGTACAGTATTTTCACAATAAAAAAATAAAAAAATATTAGGTATTAAATTTTTAGGCATTAAAATTAGTGATATTTTAGCACTGTGATATTTTAGCACTGTGGCAGAGCACCTCTAACTTTAAAGTTTTTGATTCTACAAGGAGTATTGCATATTTGTACTGAAAAATAGTTCATCATGTTACATAAATATGGTAAAGTAGAAAGTCTTTTAATAAATGGAAAGATGAAAGTAGTTGCTCCATAATATAAGAATCAGCCCCATTTACAGATGTGTTCATATATGACACTTGATACAGAAATTGAACATAAAATTGCTTATATAGGATAAGACATTGAACCAGGTGATTTTCAATTTTATTTTCTATGTGATTATAAGTAACAATAATACAAGTACACTATATTATTAAATAAAACTTTATTAAAACCTGAAAAAATATGTGAAGCACAACCTTTGTCCATGAGCTCAGAGTTTAGCAAGTATGAAGCAAAGTTATTAACTATTGCAACACAACCTGACAACTGCTATCGTGTGCATGTGTAGACTATGAGAATAACCCTTGAATCAAAATCAGAATTCTGCAAAGGAGTATCGTAGGCAAAAAAGATTCTTTTTTCTTTTTTGGGGGGGGGGTCCGGTCGTGAGCCTGAACTCTGAGCCTAGTGCTGCCCCTCAGTTCTTCAGCTCAAGGCTAGAGCTCTACCACTTGAGCCACAGCGCCACTTCCAGCTTTTTTCTTTTTGCTTATGTGGTGCTAAGGAATCAAACCCAGGGCCTCAGGCATGCAAGACAAGCGCTCTACCACTGAGCCACCTTCCCAGCCCCAAAGATTCTTTCTTTTGCTTTTATAGATTCTAAAATATTCTGAAATATAACTAAAACACATTATAAGAAAGACAATTGCATTTTGAGCAAATTATTTACAATTGAAGTATTTATCATAGTAGTAATCAAATTTGGTTTCTAAAGAGCATCATCCATCTTAAAGCAACAAATCAGGAATGTGCACAAGTAGTAAAGCATTCTTTATTATGTTGTTAACCTTCTTCATCATTTTCAGATTTAATACCACATAATTAGTGGTACTCATGCTTTCAAAGCTTCTCTACAATAATTTTTTACAATTTTTAATTTTTCTACAATACTCTCCATTGAAGCTTTGGGCTCTTAGTCTTCTTTCCATATCATTCTCCCATTCAAACATAGATGCCTCCCTTATTCTGGCAGTGACTCATTCCTGGGCTTATAAAGTTGCCTGCCTGTCAGGTAATTCTCTGCTTCTTCCTCACCCAATGTATGATGATAATTTCTATTCGATGCAGAGTTCAGTAGCATTATTTTACATTGTCACAGTCTTCTTCCAAATCCTCCAAGAGCACCACATTGTTAAAATCCTGACTTTGTTACTTGCCAATTAACTAACTTAGATTTGTTTGTCTGATCTGTAAAATGGAGATAATAATTACATTTAGCTTATACATTTATAATAATACTTAAATTCTCTAAATTAAATTACTCTATAAATAACTTATTTTAAATTGTTGCTAGGACATATTACTCAACTGATTTTAGTTGTTGTTATTAGCTGCAGTAACTCAATATATAAAGTAATCTTAAATCTGATCCAAATTTAACTTTACTCTTATTTCATATGAAACACCTACTCATGATAAGCAGTAGTTTTCTCTGTGTTTTATAAACTTGTCTTGCAAATACTTTCCTTGGAACTTGTGGTTTGATTATGCTCTGCCCCAAACATCTATTTATTTAATTAAATCAAATCCTATTCATTCTACATGGACTGATTTGGAACCCATTCACCACAAATCTTCTCTTGTCATAGCTGGTGGTAGGTCTCTCTCCATTCTAAATAGACATGATGATACTAAATTAAAGATGATTGAGTATTGTGGCATAAAAGATGCTGAGGCTCTAGATCATTAAAAAGCTAAATACTATAAAACTATTTCCTGTCTTCTAAAAATTGGCTGTTCAGGACAAAGGATGAACTAATGTAACAATGACACTCACTAGAAACTATGTTGGAAATGAACTTTACGACTTGGGATGGGAGGGGCATGCGGAGTATTAAGCAGGAGAAAATGAGGGAAAGAGTAACAGTGTTCAAAAAGAAATGAACTCACACCTTACTCATGTAACTGTAAACCCCCCACCATTCATCACCTTTACAATAATTTTTTTAATGAAATCAAAGTTGGCTGTTTTTATAGTGTGTTTTGTGATTGGAGCTAGTTCTTATTTCTGTGAATTGTCAAAAATTCATTGACATATACTCCAACATCTATATACATTATATATGTATATATTACAAGTTAATATATACTAATACACATTTATTAGTCTAAAGTCAACTACAATATCAAAAGCATACAAGTTGTGTATTCAAACTTATGTAGAATACCTGCAAAATGTTTATAACTGTCAGATTTTTAAAGCTATTCCTAAGGCCTCTATAAATAACTGAGCAGCGACATTCTACCCTCATCCAGCAATACTTGGATATTTTCAGTGAGGACACGCCCCTTCCTGCTACCCTGCAGCTTCTCAGTACACCAGCCTCTGCCCAATGAGGCAGGTTGGAAAGTACCTGCTCATAATTTTTTATCAAAGTGTAACAATGAATCAATCCCCAAGGAGCAATAAGCAGTCCAGCAAGTAGTACTTAAGCATACAGAGTGTGGAGCTAGCCAGACCTAAGCACAAATCATGTGTTTCTTTCACAAAATAACTTACCATGAGCAAGTTACATAGCTTTGTAAAGCTTTGTTTTCTTCATCTGTGAAATGAAGATGGTGCTAGGTCTAGAAAAACCTTATTGTAGGAGCTGTGTACTTGTTGACATTTCCATTTCAGAACCATAATTATGCAGTGCAAAGAGGTTTTTCTTCCAAGTCATGAATTCTAGAAAGTAATACCTTAGACTGGTTTCTACCTTTCATTCTGGAAAATCAGACTTTTCATTGTGTATTAGTGTTGCACCTTTCAAACATTTTCATTAGTAGCAAGAAAACCCTTTAATTTTCAAATAGAATCTTTTTTTGTGGGGGCCGGAGGTTGGTTGTGGCTTGAACTCTGGACTGAGCACTGTCCCTCAGCTCTTCAGCTCAAAACTAGCTTAGCTCTACCACTTGAGCCACAGCATCACTTCCAGTTTTCTGAGTTGTTTATTGGAGATAAGAGTCCCTCGGACTTTCCTGCCCCTGCTGACTTTGAACTGTGATTCTCAGATCTCAGCTTCCTGAGTATCTATGATTACAGACTGAGCCACCAGCACCCAGCTCAAATAGAATCTTAAACAATCTTCAATACAAAATGTAGCTTTTTTAGGGAGGACATTGAATTGGAAGACCTTGTCCCCACAACCTTGCAATGCCTGGAATCCAGAAAGTTCCTTAACACTTTTCAGTGACTTTCCTTTTCTGGAACTTTTGTTTTCTTTTTCTGGAAATTTTAGGTAATATGAATGGCTGCCCTCCTTTTCTTTTCAAGGTTGCTGTGACACTCAGATGAGCACATATGTATGAACGTCACTGTGAAATCGTAATGCCATATACAAGTACACACTGGCTTCTTATCACAACACAAGCTTCTACATTTTGGCTCACCTATTTGATTTTTTCCCAACAGATTTACCTTTTTAATTACATGCAGTTCCTTGCTAACAAGCAGGTTGTATTCTAAAATTTAATTTGCTAATCAGTTGTTAGGAACTCAGCACACATTTTCCCTTAAAAATAATGTTATAAATGGAATAGTGCCTTTCTAAAGAAATCTTCAAATGGCTCAATAGCCTAAGATGTAGTTCAAATATTATACATTTACTACAAAAACAGTTGGAGATAGTATTGCAGTGAAAGAAATCAGAGGCAAAATTTTTTTTAAAAATGAGTTTTTTATGTGAGTAAAGACAAGTCTACTTTTAAAAGAATAAGCATTAAAATTAGAGGAAAGCATAAATAAGCTTTAAAAATGATTCTGACTTGGTTGTGCTTACAATCAACAAATTTCAAAATCTAAACTTCCCTTTTGTATAATATTTGCACTTGGCAGGTGCTAGTAAATTAGTGGAGAATAAACAAGAGAACAAAGAAAGAATGAAAAAGTGTGAAAAAAGAAGCAACATGGTAAAAACACAAATTATAAGAGTCAGAAATGTAGTATTACCAACAAATAACTAGTAAAAGGAAAGGAAATGCTGAATATGTAATTTCAGTTGAGAAAATCCAAAAATAAAGGGAAAAAATAAGAAGGAAAGAATGTATATATCTTTAAAAAAGCACAATATCTTTTTGATGATTAATATAGTTGAGTTGGTCAAACCTACAGGCCTGCAATATTTACATTCAATAATGCTCACGTGGGTGATCATGCACAGAATCTCTACAGACTAGGTAAAAGCAAGAACTACAGGAGCAGGTGTCTGACTGCCCTTTAATATGAATTAGACATGTGAAACTGTTAGTGACTGACTGCTAGTAGTCAATAATTTAAGAATTACTAAAATTGTTTGAGGTAGGGAAATACTATCTGATAAATAATTAGGGGAAATTAGCCAAAGAAGAAAATATTTAATAAGATAGTCCACATGGTGGTTTGATATACAGTCATTTTAGAGATGTGTCAAATTTATTATGTGATTGGAAATTGTTTTCTACTCTAATATTAAATATTTATTATAACACATGATGCTCATAAAAATCTCTAGGGCAGTGAATAAAATGCTGGTTGCTAAAGTTTCTCAGATAAACCCTTGCTTTAAAGGTCACTGATGACTTACTCATCATCACATGCTGGTAGATACTATTCAAGAGCGACATTTCCTGTTGGCATTGCTTGCCCCATGCTCTCTCTCCACCTCTTGGTTCTAGGACCTACCAAGTTCTGAGTCTCCACCCATCTCTGCATCCATCCTTTGCACCATCTTCTAAGGCTTGTCTCCCTCTCCCTTCTTCCCTTTAAATGTTACTTTTTCTCGGAGTTCTAAATTTGGTTTTCTTTTCATTTTACAAATGCTCTGTAAACAATTTTACCCACATCCCTGGTTCCAACCAGCTACACACTACATTCCACACACTAACACCCAAATCTCCATCTCTTGCCCAGAATTCTCCTTCAGGTTCCAGACTTCTGCAATGAACTAAAAGCCAAGACAGGAGGTCCAAACAGGATTTACTTTTTCCTTTCATTTGCAATGCTATAGTTTAAATTGTTTCAGAAAATCAAATGCACTTTTTAAAAGAAGAGAGTTCATTCTTAGATCTTTCTGATACTTATCTCACAAATTACAATAATTTCACTTGTACCTAAATAGTTATGTAATTCTTTTATTCTTAGACTTGTGTTATAATAAAGAATTCACAATGCACTTGCTTTGTAATCTTTCTGATAAAGATTTTAGTTGGATCTGAGAAATTAAAATCTTTAAAGATTCAGAATAAATTTGGCTGTGTTTTTTAAGTACATTAAATTTACCTAGCAATTTTTAGAGATTATATGAATAATATATTATTAATTTTATCCCCTACCAATATAATACTTTTAAATGTCTTCAGCTATGGGGTCTTTAATACTTTCAGTTTTTATTCTACCATTGTTTCCTTAGTTATCTTTTTCAGATAATAATAAACTTAAAGAAAAAGGGTTGATACTTTGATGTAATTTCACAAATATTTTCTCCAATAACAATTTTTTTTTAATTTCTAGGGAACACTGAAGTATGTCCTTGTAAATGAAATCCTAAGCTTATAAACATTAAAGGATTCATATAAAGTGAAATCAGTAATATTATGGCAGGTCACTAGTAGAAGAAATTGATTTTTTTAAATGTTCTATGATACTCTATATACCCTCTATATACTCTATATACCCTCTATTATACTGTTATACTGTTAAGGAATAACCAAGTTGTCTTTGCTTAAAATGGCTAATGTTTTCAAATACCAGTAAGATAGAATATTTTATCATACATTAGCTAAATGTTTGTAATGGGCTCACTAAGTGCCGGCCATAGTGGAATTTTGTAGAACGTACAGATGCCTTTAGGCTGCTGGGGAATAACAGGGAAAAAACAATTATGAACAATGAGATGTACAAGTCGTTATGTCGAAAAACAAACTTTACAATTTTGGCAAGGAGGTTGGGGGGATGGGAAGGGGTGGGAAGGGAAAACAAAGGAGGAGGTAACAATGCTTGATAAGAAATGTACTCATTACCTTGCCCATACCCCTCTGTATGGTACTTTCACAATAAAAAAAAAATTTAAAAAAACAATTATGAAATTGCATCAAGATATCTTAACTTTCTATGTCTCAGCACTACCAAACATGATTGATAGCTATATAGACTTTACAAAGCCCTTTATAAATCACAGTATCTTATGTATATTAAACAACATTTTGATACACTATGAATTTTAATATGGGTGTCAAAAATATGAAGGATATTTTGATATTGCAGGTAATTGGATGTGAAACCGTTTCTAGAATACTTACCTGAAAACATTCTTTTCAGAAAATATCCTCACTCACTGCTCCCAAACTACTGTTTACAGATGCCTTCAGTCTGGTAGGAAATGATACAAGAAATACCATTATGAAGCCTCAAACATTATTCATTTCTTCTCTTCCTCACTCTTTTTTTCTATCATACAAAACCATCCTTCTTTCTAGATGTGTTATGCCCTGATAAAAAGGGCATCTGCCTAGTAAATACTACTCCTTGAAAAAGTTTGGCTCCAGGTGACAAATTCTGGAAGACCAGGTATATTTACATCCAGAAACTTAGATACCTTTCTTCTGTAGTTCCATTGGATGTCACACCCAGCCCTTTAATGCCTATACACTTCAGTCTAATGACCTGAAGAGCAGAAACTACTTCCTATCTCTAAAGCATATTTCAGTGTTGAGCACACAGTGGGTTTTCTTTTTGTTTGTTTGTTTGTTTGTTGTTGTCAGTCATGGGGCTTGAACTTTGGGCCTGGGCACTATTCTTTAGCTCTTCAGCTCAAGGTGAGTGCTCTACCACTTGAGCCACAGTGCCACTTCTGATTTTCTGGTGGTTTATTGGAGATAAGAGTTTCATGGTCTTTTCTGCCCAGGCTGGCTTTGAACCACTATCCTCAGACCTCAGCCTTCTGAGTAGCTAGGATTAAAGACGTGATCCACTGGCATCTGGCTGGTATTTCTTGAATAAATTGATAAATTTATTAAATAATACTGCACCTAATATATTAAATATGTTCATTTTCTCTTACATGTATTATTCAGAAGGGAGGCTGGATTATTTTCTACATACTATTCAGAATTATTATATTGCTAGTGGAGCATAAGATAACAAAAGGAAGATGAGTTAAAGAGGGAGTAGAGGTGATTAAAAAAAGAACTTCCGAGTTCTTCCAGAGACCTGCCCTTATTAGCTATAACTGAAACACTAATTGATGATCAGACCTTTCTTTTCATACTGTAATAGTTGTATTGCCAGCTAACCATATGATAAATTACTGTTTCTCAATGCAGTTGGCACAATGACTATAGATCCACAATCCTAACAATGCACCAAGTGATAGACTAATGTCAATCTTATAGATACAATATTCATAGTATGTACATATATCCTTTGTGTTTATTTATATATGCTTAAACTTCCAAAATCTAACAATTTTCAAATGGAAACAGATCATTCGTTTATAATGGCAAATATTCCATGAACTATTGAGAGGATCTGTTTGTCTCATATAGACCTGGAACCATTCAAAATTACATCCTTCAACACAGTCTCAAATAATACAACCAAGTCATGAAGAGTTTTACTGACCCCATAGTGTAGCAAATTACCCTAGGTAATTAAAGGCTAGATGTTAATTACCTAGAGAGTCTCTGGGTAATATCTGACAGCTTCACTTCACTCTTGTATACTTGCCAGGAAAGAAGCCAATACCCCTTCATCTTAAAAGAAAAAAAAAGAAGAGAAAGAATGAAAGAAAAGGGAAAGGGAAAAATGAAAGATTAAGAAAAGTAAAAAAGGCAGAACCAAAATCTTCCTGTTTAGTTTCAAACTTTTTCAGTCAATAATTTGTCAACGTAAAGGCCTTTTCTTTTCCTTTAATCACAGACTTGACCCAAAGAAAGGGAAGATAATATTAGGCTCTCTAGATGAATGCTCACTGGTAGATAATTCAATTATTGCAAGAAAATTATTTTAAACATTAAGATGCCCAAAGTTCAGTTTTTCTCTGTTTCTGCCACTATCACCAAGCTATTGATAAGATGTCTAAATTTATTGCGGAATAATTCTGCAGGAAAAGAGATAAAAGGTTCCTGAATAAAATATGAGGCGAGAGCTGTAAATTGTAGCAATGCATATCATTTCATTCAAATGTAGGAAGCAATTACCATCTGCTAGACTCATCAGTTCCCTCCTTTATGACTTAATTATATGTTTAATGCTATCAGATCAAGGAAAGGGCACAATAGATGAATGAGTGAGAGAAATAGAAAAGATTCGGCAACAAGACAAAAGGCAGCTGAAAAGTAACCTAAGAAGTGAATTGATTTCATTTGTTGGGAGAGAAGTTAATTTAAATAGTATATTCTATCATTTCCAATGGTGCACTGAGATAATATAAATCATGTGTTTGTGAATTTGCTTCATACAATTTTAACAAAAGCATTCAAGTTTTTGAAAACCTAAGGTCTGCAGGGTTTGATTTATTTATGAAATGGGTAACATTTACAAAGAAAGAGCAATGACTGACAACTAAAGCATTTAAATTATTATTAACAGACTTGCTATAGAAGTAGTAGATGGCAGGGGAAAGTCTGACAGATTCTCCTAGTTCTTTGCTACCTGGTTCAAAACAGTCCTCATGTCCCCGATGAAAGCATTTCTAAAATTTGACACAGTGATTTTTAGAAACTAATCATGACAAATCATGGCTCAAGAAAGGAACTCAGACACAGTTAAATGAGTTGTGCTTTGTCTTTCTCAAGGGTAGTTTGAATCTTTAAGAGAGTGCATTTATTACATAGGGAAAGGAAGTGTTGACATCTCTAGAGAATGTAATTTTCTTCACTTGGAACAGAATCCAAGATATACAGGTACTTAATAGTACCTGTCCTGGAAGTACTGTGCCTACCATCAGAATCTGGCCTAGCAACTTGTTTCTTAAATTGAAAATATACAACACCCTAAGTGAATAAGACACTTAGCTATTTAGAAGCCTAATTTCAGCCCCTTGATCCTTAATTACATGCTTTATAGGAAAAGTTGCCTCAATTCAATCTGCCTTCTCTAGAAGTTTGTCTTTAGGGTGTGGCTGCTCCCATTTAGCTTGGTCTACAACAACCCAGCACGCCTTTAGTAGGTCTTTGCCCTTAGGTATTTGTAGCTGTTACTAGGAATTGAGACTGCAAGGGTACAAAAGCCCTTTTGAACAAGTATTATTGAGAAATATTTTTCATTACTTCATATATACGTAAAAAATAGATGATTTTGGAAAAACATCTTTTATCTAGTTGCCTGAATTTCCTTTTTATAAATTATGCATAATTGGAAACACTATGCCTGGTTTTGGTGCTTAGGCACAATGCATGTCTAACAGTTTCATTTTGCCATTTAATGTCAGCTTATTGTATTATTGATGAGACAGCAATCATATGATACACATAATCTTTAAATAACTCATCAACCTTTTCCCAGCTCTTTATCCTGGCATTGGTGTCCTAAAATGAAGTTAAACAGAAGGTTTGAAGTCTCTTTATGATTCTCTCCATTGGAAGAGAAAATTGCTTTTGAGTACAACAACTAGATAGTCCAAGTGTCAGAAAGGCAGTATTAATTTTACATTTCTTTCATTTAACATATATTTTGTACTTAAATCAAAATGTTTTATTTTACTTGCATAACATTTCTCTTCTCTTGGTTGCTTAAAAGTGACCAGGTGGAATTTTGCTCGGTTTTTATTTACTCTTTTCCATATTTAGACACATATTCAACCAGATACCTTAGCAAAAATCATCTTATCACAATTCCACAAGCCTTAACAGAGTACAGAATTCTTTAATTGTTTAATGTGTCGTGTATCACTCTGTAAATTTAAAGGAAATAGCTCCCCACTTTAGAGCTATTTGGAGAGGTAAAAGCTATAAGATCAATGTCTTTTATTATTATTTTCATACATTGTATGCTTTTTTATTTGCTCAGCTTCAGGTAATTTAGATAGGTTTACATGGTAATGAGAAATGTTTCATTCTAATATCTTCCCAGTATGAAAGGATCTGAAATAGACATTGCTAGCTGAAATGATGGCATCTAAGTTAATACATCAAAAAGACACAGGCCAACTATGATATAATTGAAGTTTCATGTAGAAGTTAGATTACTTCTGCCACATTTTTTTTTTTTTGTCAGTTGTGGGGCCTGAACTCTGGGCCTGGGCGCCTTCCCTCAGCTCTTAAGCTGAAGGTTAGTGCTCTACCACTTGAGCCACAGTGCCACTTCCAGTTTTTTCTGCTTATGTGGTGTTGAGGAATCGAACCCAGGGCCTCATGCATGCAAGGCAAGTAAGTATTCTACCACTGAGCCACCTTCCCAGCCTATTCTGCCACATTTTGTACAGCTTTTATATTTTTATTATACATATAGAAAAAGACCTATACATATATTTATATACACTATATATGTGTGTGTATATATGTAGTGTTTATATATGTAGCATATATTGATATTCATGGGTACACATATGTGCATAATATAGAATATGTATAAATATAATATGGATGTTTCTGTAGTATGAAATTATATACAAGAGAGTATATATAATAAATTACACATATTAGAATATTTATATATGCATATTTATTACTAATACTTTATTGAAAAATCATACTTATATATGTTTATGAGGTAGAATATGATGTCTTAATATTTGTATAACAGTAGAATTATTAAATCAAACTATATAACGTATCATCACTTCCTTTACCAATCATGTTATGGAGTAATCTAAGTGCCTAAGCACTTATTGTAAAAAAAACATGGAATTATAAACTTCATGTCATCTTTTTATAAAACCACAGGTCTTCAGTCCTTTCTAGTTTGTTTTTGTATTTTAGTTTGTGCACAATGAATTAAGGAAAGTGCTTTACTTATGGTATTTCCTTAAGAATAGCAGAACTATCCAAGTTAACTTTATAAAGTTAATATTTGGGGAAAAATAAAGAATAATGATTTATGTTAGACTTGGCAGCTTTCTTAAGAGAATTATCAATGATTGGATTCTTGTAAATGTTAAATAAAATCATTGTTATATTCTAAATGAGATAAAAAATTGAATAATGATATCAAAAGATTAAAATGGCACGTTTAGCTAGAATTCAAGAGGTTTCCTTCTCCTGTTCTAGAGTATATAAGTCTCAAATATATATGTCATATCTTAGAGTCAGTGATACAAATAAACAACAAATAAACACACCCTTGTATCTCTAAATGTCAGCTGAACTACATTTGCTATCATTTTTCAAGTTGTCCTTCATTTCTTTTTGTTTTTTTTTCTTTTAACCTGAAGTTTTCTTTTTTTATTTTTACTTAATATTTTTTATTGTAAAGATACCATAGAGAAGGATTACAGTCACATGAATAAGGTAATGAGTACATTGCCTATCAAGCTTTGTTACCCCCTCCTTTGTTTTTCTCTGACAATCCCTTCCATCCCCAAGTTGTAAAGTTCCTTTTCAACATGGTGTCTTGTACATCTCATTGTTACAATGGGTCAACTTGTATACTTATTCCAGCATTTTGTTATTTCCCTTCCCCTTCCTAAATTAGAAAAATGAATATACAAGATGCAGGGCACCAGAATCAAGTATACTGAAAATATGGGTTATAACATGGGGGCAGAACATACAAAAGAAACACAAAAATCACATAGTACATTATAAGTACATTAAAAACAACATCAAGAAAAATATAACCTCTTGTGTTACTAAGGTGGGGCTCATTTCATTTAGCATCAACTGCCTGATTAATAAGTGGGCTAAAGACTTAAAGAGAGACTTCTCTGAAAAGCAAATAAGAGTGGCCAATAGACACATGAAGAAATGTTCAACCTCCCTAGCCATAAAAGAAACACAAATCAAAACAACATTTAGATTCCACCTCACCCCAGTTAGAATGGCTAGAAACAAGAACTCTAATAACAGATCCTGGAGGGGATGTGGTCAAAAGGGAGCTCTACTGCATTGTTGGTGAGGATGTAAACTTGTTCAACCACTCTGGAAACCAGTATGGAGGTTCCTCAAAAGACTCCACATAAAGCTCCCCTATGACTCAGCAATCCCACTTTTGGGCATTTACCCAAACAATCACAAACAAGGACATACTAAAGTTACCAGCCCAACTATGTTTACTGCAGCATTATTTACCATAGCTAAGATATGGAACCAACCCAGATGCCCCTCAGTAGATGAATGGATCAAAAAAAATGTGATATATCTATACCTATATCTATAGATATATATAAAAATCCTATGCCTCCATCAGAAAGAATGGCACTACCCCATTTGCTAGAAAATGGAAAGACTTAGAAAAAATTATATTAAGTGAAGTAATTCAGACCCAAAGAAACATAAGCCCCATGGTTTCCCTTATTTGCAATAACTAGTATATGTCTAGGACAAACAGCTATATCAAAAGCTATATCTTTCAAAAGAAATAAAACTGTCATAAACTTCTAAAGCTTTTAACAAAACAAAGGAAAAATGATCAATATGGAAACTCTGTAGTACTGTAGGAACTATGAGTGAATATCTAGAGAATAAATGATGCCAGCAGAAAAACTTGTTTGTGTGATTGTTTAGGCTGAGTGTTTGACTTTCTGAAGTAATCCTGTCAAAAGATAGGAAGAAGTGCCAGAGTGTACTTATCTTACTGCTTCCGGATATCCTGTTATCTACTTCTTGGAATGTGCCTTTATGATCTATTTTCTTTTCTTTTCTTTCTTTTCTTGTCATTTTGTGGGGCTTGAACTCTGGCCCTGGGCACTGTCCCTCAGCTCTTCAGCTCAAGGCGAGTGCTCTACCACTTGAGCCACAGTGCCACTTTCAGATTTTCTGAATGGTTTATTGGAGATAGGAGTTTCATGGATTTTCCTTCCCTGGCTGGCTTTGAACCACCATCTTCAGATCTCAGCCTCCTGAGTAGCTAGGATTACAGGTGAGAACCACTGGCATCCCGGCTAGATCTGTTTTCTTAAGGTAGCCCCAGGACAATCTGACTCCATAAAAGCATAAAATGAGGGATAATCATCAGTTTAACCATATCTGCCAGTTAAACTAATTGCTTGGCCACGATTGTATTGAAGTATGAATTATTTAATATGAAATATGGGATAAAACTGCAAGGGCATTCCTTTAACAGTTACCCTAGTATCTACTGGTAGGAATGGGCAGATCAACATATCTAGAACTCTATTTATTTTATATGTAATACACATTATAATTCAGTCACTGATTTATTTCCATAAATAATAAGCAATTAATGCTATAAATGTATCCGAGATGGAGCCAGATCTAAAGAGATACAATGCTGCTTTTCAATTTCTTCTTCAGGAACAAAAGGTTTGTTAGTAGATAATTTCAATAACATTTTGTAATTGCTCAGCAAGACAGAATTTTGTGAATGGCTTGAATTGCAATAGGTTTCAGAAAAAGAAAAGGACTACACAAGGGCTGACTAAACCTCAGCTCTTTGTTGATTCTACAAGTAACTCTAAGCATTATGCAATTTAGTCCATTCTTCTAGGACTTTTCCCAAATAGAGTAAGTTTGACCAAATACTCTCTTCTTTTACAGGTCTGTAATACTGTACTTAGGATTTTCCTGTGAATTCTCCTCAATATTAATAATAATGTTTAATGTCTGTGGTAGGCCATGGGGCCCCTGTGCAGACACCTGCCTACCTCTTGGCTAAGTTTCCACTCAGTATTTGTTACCTAGCACACCAGGAAGCAGTCACCTCCCCCTCCTGCTAGGTTATATCCTGGGCAGCCCCTGGCCTTTTATCTGACCATAGGCGGGTCTCAGGCCGTGAGGTTACATCTAGATCCAATGTGGCCACACCTTTCCCCCACCTGGCACACCGCTTCCTGTCCCTAGACTAGATAAATCGTGGTAGGGGTTCGGTCTCCCCTCTTTCGGCCATGCTTTTCCACTATGCATGGCGGGCACAGCAGTTAGGTAAATAAACTGTTTTCCTGCCCTAATAGCTCATGGTGTTCTACCTAATGAAACCTACCTATTTAATATACCTTACAGTTTATAATGAGATTTACTCTTTACCTGGAAGATTCAACCAAAAGAATACATTGTATGATCTTTTATTCGTTTTTTTGGCATCTCAATTTCTACCACCTTCCTTATTTTAGTACAGAAAATAAGTTACTTTACAACTATTAGGCAGTCATCAATATACCCAATACAAGTAAGGAATTATTTTTCAGGAGAAAAGCACTAAAATTGTCCTCTATTCTAAAAATAATTCTTCATGCCCCAAAGGAACATATTGGCTTCTACAATATGCCTTTATATCACATCCCTAGATGAGACGTCTCCACCATTAAGAAAGGATTACTCTGGGGCTGAAGATGTAACTCAACAATATAGCACTTGCTTTGGAAGAGTGAGGACTCAAGAGTGAGGGTTCAATCTTGAACACTACTATCAGGGAAAAAATGTATACTTACATATGTACTTTCATAATACTCTGTATGTAACTGGTGGTTATACATAAGACTAGCATGTAGATATAACTCTAAAGTTTCCTTTGGACAAACTCAAAATAGAAATACACATTTCTAGCCAGGCCCCAGTGGCTCACACCTGTGCTCTTAGCTACTAAGTAGTCTGAGATCTGAGGATCGCAGTTCAAAGCCAGCCCAGGCAGCAAAGTCCATGAGACTCTAATCTTCAATAAACCACCAGAAGACCAGAAGTGGTGCTGTGGCTCAAGTGGTAGAGTGCTAGCCTTGATCTGAAAAGCTGAGGGACAGGGCCCATAGTTCATGCCCCATCACCAACCAAAAAAAAAAAAAAAAAAAAAAAAAAAAAAAAAAAGAAAGAAAAAGAAAAAAAAAGAAAAGAAAAGAAAAAGAAAGAAAGAAATATATATTTCTGTCACACAATTGTTTATTCTAAAAATATATATTCAGTGTGTCTGATGACAAAGAGTATAAGCAGAAATAATGGAGCCCATTTAGTAGACTCTCCTAAATTGACTCCACAAGAGCTGTATTTGGTTATCATTTCCTGAGCCTTTAATTAATGAAGACTAGCAAACTCTCTCCAGGTTGCAGCTATCAATGCAGATTCCCAAAGACAAGTTCCTATGATGAAAAGATTTGAAGACATCAGTTCATTGAATTTTAGTCAATTTTCCTCACCAAATCCCATTCACTGTCACAAAACATGGAGTTTTGTTTTTATTTTAATTATTAGAATTAGTTTGCATCTAAAAGGAAACTAAAAAGATTTTTTTCAAAAAATTTAAGATAATACATGAATATATAACTGCAGTTATAGCCTCAAAGCTTTTCTTGAAAATATAATAAATGTCTGACCTTAAATCAGGAGAGAGGACTGGGAAGGTGGCTCCGTGGTAGAGTGCTTGCCTCACATGCATGAGGCCCCTCAGCACCACATAACAGAAAAAGCCAGAAGTGGTGCTGTGGCTCAAGTGGTAGAGAGCTAGCCTTGAGCTGAAGAGCTGAGGGACAGCACCCAGGCCTAGAGTTCAGGCCCTAGGACTGACAAAAAAGAAAAAAGAAAAAGAAATCAGGAGAGAATTCCATTGGTGTAATTCCTTAGAAAGACAGTACAACAAAATGAATATTTGGAAACAGGTACTTGAAAGGAAGTGGATTGGGTTAAGGGAAGGTAAGTAGATGAATGAAAAGAGGAAGGAAAGAGGATAATGCATTGATAAAATTCAATGTGTATCCTACAAAATTAAGAAAATGGAGGAAGGGTAGAGTTGGGAGGGATGGGCAAGACTGATGAAACGGTCACATCAATCAAGATGAATTGTATTCATTCATCAGTTTGTTGAATAGTAAATCCTTTGTACAACTACTTGGATAAAAAATGTATTGAAAACTAAAAACACAATAGTATAATCAGGAAGTAAGAACTGGCATGGAGAGGGAAGAAAAGAAAAAAAGATGTCATGTCAAGACCAAATATTTTATTTTGCTATTAAATGTAATTAGAGATATATTTGTTTAAATGTGTATAAGATAAAGATATAATTGGTAGGATTTAAAACAGAAGTTCTCTCTTTTAAACTCCTTCAAAGGACAAAAGCAAACAAAATATGGTCCAAATATCAAGAGAGAAAACATAGAAAATGGCAAAGAAGCACAGAAAATAGAATCTATAAAACAAGATGACAGAAGTAAGACCAAACATATCAGTTATGACAATGTATGTAAATGTGTTGAACTCCCAATTAAAAGGCAAAGACTTAGATTAGAGTAAGAAACAGAATTCAACAATATGCTGTTTACAAGAGGCAAACTTAAAACAGGATTACTTGGAAAGGTTATAAATAAAGGATAGTCAAAGAAATATCCACAAAATATAAACAAAAAGACAACAGCAGTAGCAGTATTCATATCAGCTAAGGTAGAATTCATGATATAATGCAAAGAAGCCTAGATTTTCTTTATAATATAGGAAGCATTTGTAAATAAAGTTAGATTCACTATCAAATAAATGCGACAAGTAGAAAAGAATCAAAATATAAAGGATAGTAACCCATATAAATAATTTTAGTGTAATCATAATCATAGTACAAAAATCTCAGTGCATCTAATCAAGCCATACCAAATCACTGAATGAACAGGAGCCATGAGAGTTTTGAATATATTAAAATTCTCGGGGGCTGGAAAGGTGGCTCAGTGGTAGAGCGCTTGCCTTGCATGCCTGAGGCCCTGAGTTTGATTCCTCAGCACCACATAAGCAAAAAGAAAAAAGCCGGAAGTGGCGCTGTGGCTCAAGTGGTAGAGCACTAGCATTGAGCTGAAGAGCTGAGGGACAGCACCCAGGCCCAGAGTTCAGGCCCCATGACCAGACCCAAAAAAAAAAAAAATTCTCACCTTCCAAACTGACTCATTTAAAAAGTGATAACACTCAGGAGCATAGGGAGAATAGAAATAAATTCTCTAATGTAGAGTATACTTTCTCTCAGAGTATACTTTCAAAGCATGACTTGCAATTGTAAAATATGAAAGGAAATTTAAACCCAATTTTAATTGAAAGTTTAAAAATTACTCCCACAATATGAAAAGTTTGAAACTCAAATAAACACATGGAAAAGGAGCACAAATTAGTACAATGGCCTAATCAAAAATTATAAACTAACATTTATGTAGTACTTTGTTTGAGACCAATCCCACTGTGTGCATTCATGCATTAGATTCATTGGTTTCCACAACAAACATATGAAGTTTGAAGAAGGAACAGGAGGTGGACATAAGGAAATGGAAAGCAAATGAATTCAAGCAGAAGAAACAGATTGAGCCAAGGAGCATGGATGAGAAAACGAAAGACACATATGGGAAGAGCAAGAAGTTCAAGTTCCATCCAGAATTGTGGATGCGTGCATAAAAGATGAAGCCATAGCTTTCAGTTAGACCATGGGGCTAGACTTTATTTCTAGGAAATAATGATTCATTGCAGATTTGTGAACAAGAAAATAAAATTTCCATAATTATGTTTGAAGAAAATTACTCTGATGACAATTAATTGGAAAGATGAAGGAGTGAAGCAGTTAAGTGTTGGGCCTGTAGCATAGTGGTAGAGCACCTGCTCAGCATGAGTGTGGCTGTAAGTTAGCTCTCCAGAAATGCCAAAAGAACAAACACAAAAGAAAGGATAATAGAAGAAAATTCAATGAGGAAGTCCAAAATGGGATCAGTAGATAACAAGGAAATAAAGAGACAATTGTAAAGAGTATCTATACAAAAGGTTAATAAGATTTGGATACTGGGAACAAACAGAATTTTGGAAAACTTTGGAAAATGTACATTCCATTCATCTCATTTGTTAGATGAACTGAAGTTTATAGTAATTAAATACATTTTTTTCAATGGTCCTAGAAGCTATTGTTGGGAGAGGATAAAACAAGAACCAAGATACAAGAGTTCCTAGTTCATTCTCTCCTCTTTATTAACTTAGTACTAGGAATGAAGGAGAAGAAAGACATAAATATTTAGGGTTTCGGTCTACTGATGTCACAGAGTCACTGTGGTGACATCCACCAAAATAGGGAACCCAGGAGAAATTTCTTGTCCACTTATTGTTCTAAAGGAGCATCTATCTGAAAAGATCTATCATTCAGCTGAAAATTTACAGACAGGTGAAAATCCACCACTGGAGATGGAATGGAAATTGAACATAGGTTTACTATTTACAGTTATGTGAGAACTTGTGAAGAAAGGAAAGAAAGTCCATGAATAGGGGTGTGGGGATTTAAGAAGAGATGAGAAAGTAGATGACTCTGTGTACATATTGTGTAGGACACTAGAAGAAAATCCAGGAAGAATAACAATGAAATGTTGGAGAAATAGCCATCAAATCTAGGTAGTCTCTTAAAGAGACTATAGGAAGGCCTGCTGCCTTGGGAGGTTTTATATATCTGTTTTTATAGTTCTTTCAGACTATGGTCTATTGATGTAGCAAAATGTGAGGTGAATTTGAATAATTGTAAACATTATTTTGTATGTCTGTAATGTTAACTGATAGGAATTTATAAACGCAGCTTTAAGTAGTCATTAAATATTAAATGTTACTAATACTACCAATTCTTTTGGCATTGTTCTTTGTCTTTGGAGTAAAGGCCAAATGCTTCTCACATTTTTTTTATTTTTGTGTACACATACATATTTACATAGCCTTCACAGGTTATTTGTGATTTTTTTTTCTTTTTGCATACTACAACCATTTAGAAAGTACATTTTGAAAATGGATATAGGCTTTTTCAGTTACATACAGATCTCAATTTTTTGTATGGTGCTGAGGCAAACACTCTACCACTCTACCACTGAGTCATACCCCATCCCTTTACTTCAGGTACATAGATTACGCATAAAATAATTTAAAATACTGATAGAACTACCACTCTAATCCTCGTATATAGAATAAGAGGTCAAAAGAAAATTCAAGATTACATGCTTATACAGCAGACAAAACAGGGCATACTGCAAGTTGAAGTACTAACATAAGTAGATCACAAAAATGAATGCTAATTTCCTCCTTAACCATAGCCTTACCTTCAACTTTTCCTCATATCATGTCTCTCCTTCCTCATTTCGATGTCTTTAATACATGTGAGCCGTATGTTCCCTTCCTTGGAATCCTAGTTCTCTTAGTGGCTTGATACTATTTTATGAAATATATGTACACAATCTGACAGAACTCCAATTCTCACCAAATTGTGGTAGCCTTAACATCACATGATAAGACAAAAAAAAAGCTTATCTTAACCCTTTTGCCAACCTCTGTCCTCTCATTTGTAGATATCTTTCTCTACAGCATCACTGGTGATGCGCAGGGGCAGAGTGGTTCTACAGTGAGTGTTCTCATAATAGGCAGATTGTTTCTAAAGACAGTCTAGAGCAAAACTTGTTTCTGAAAACAATCTCCCATGCTACTGTGCTCCAGATAAAGGCCTGTTTTCTCCACTTGGATCACCGCCTATCACAGCCTCAGAGAAGCCAGAATGTCATTATGATTCTCTCTACCTTAAATCACTGATGCTTTCTTGATATTCTGCTTAGAGATCACATGAGCTATTTCTTGTACCATGGGGTGTACATCGGATTGGAGACATGACCCCGCTTTCCCTCTGTCTGTCATCTAACTACCTAAAAAAAAAACTTCTGGTACTGACTGGATCTTCAGGGCTTTCTTCATACCTGCAAACAGGAAGGCACAATAAATATAAACATGCTTTGCTCCTCTAACAAAGTCCTATAATCCTTCATCTCAAAGATATTAATAGTAGCTTTATTTATTGAAAATTAAATCCATGTATTGACTCATCTAGTCTTTTGAAGAAATCTTTAATATAAGTCCTACTGTTATCTCTGTTTCTCAGTTGATGAAACTAAGACACATAGCACAAACTGGCTACTAGTAGGATTTGAACTCAAGCAGTCTATCTTTGAAGCTTATATTCTTTTTTTTTTTTTTGGTCGGTCATGGGGCTTGAACTCTGGGCCTGGGTACCACTTGAGCCACGGTACCACTCCCAGTTTTCAGTGGTTTATTGAAGCTGGCTTTGAACCGCAATCCTCAGATCTCAGGCTCCTGAGTAGCTGGGATTACAGGAGTGAGCCACCAGCACCCAGCTTTGAAGCTTATATTCTTAAACACTTGACTCAGCAAAAGTTTGAACCAGCACAGAATTTCTAAAATATACAAGTTTCTTCTCTCTAACTCATGTGGATTTTCTAGACACTAGATTTTCTTGACGGGTTTCTTGTCAGTCCCCATTTTCCTGCAGGGATCTTTCCCTCGGAGTTTTGCAGTCAGACCACTACAACTATTCATCTTAATTCAAAGTGACGGGGATTTCTATTTATCTTAACCTATAGTGAGATCAGAATTCAAGGTCTTTCCTGACATATACAGAACAGGATTATAACCAGAAGGTTGAAGATGGTTTCTTTACCCACCAAGTTGCCTATCTCAACTGATTCTGTGACTCAGAAGATTCTCCTTCCATTTTCAGACTGCTATGATTCCCTAATTCTACTGAGAGCTGTTTGTTCATAGGTTGTCTCTATCTTCTACATTTTTGTAGCGTGTATCATCTAGCAAGTGTTAACGAAAGTTCGATGGAGGGATTTAAACTAAGTGGATCTTTTGGTTCTCACAAGAAAGAGAAAAATGCAGTATAAATATAACCATCAGGTCCAGGCCTGTGAAGATAGTTTAAATACTAACAGATTTCCAAGTCTTTAGTACAATAATGAACAGAACTTACCTTTCTGGCTTTGAGACTCTTCTCAGCAAATATAAAAGGCATCACAATCATGAAACAGTTGAACCAACCACAGAATAATAACTCAAGAAGAGTGGGTAGATTACATCAAGACTTTATATTTTCTTTCATAATTTTATTATAGGAAAAGTCAGTTGTAGTAATGTTTGACATTTTTAGAAGTTTAAGTATTTACAGTTCAACTATTATTGCTACTCTTCTACAAACAGTAAAATGTCAATATGCAAAGGAATGCCTTAGGAGATTCATTAAACTAGCTGTTAATCACAAGCCTTCCATGGAATACTCTCTCCCCAGATGTCCTAAACTTGAAAACCATCATAGTCATGCACAGAAAGTACATCATTTAGAGATCTTCTTGTATAAAACAAGGGAGGATACAGCTGGATCTGCTTCTGAGGTTGGAGGAAGTGGGTACCTAGCTATACAGATTTACAATGCATTTTGTTTCCATTATATCTCCTGTCAAAGTGATGTCCTAATTTTGCTTTGTAAATTGGTACATATGTTTCCTGTTTCTACAACAGATTACTGTCCACAGTAGTCCAAAATATCACAGCTGTATGTCACAATTATGGGTCTTTCCAGGTTTTCAGCAGGCTGCTTGCATTTTCTGTTAGGAGTGCTAAAGGAAGGTTCTTTCTCACTCGTTGGAGCTTAAGAGTACCATGTTAACAGCTTATAGACACCTTCTTCCATCTTCAAAGCCAGTGACAGCAGGTCTAGTCAGTTTCACATCAAAACTCTATGACAAATTCCTTTGTTTCCTTCTATTTTTAAGGACTAATAGGGATGGGGCTAATTTAGGATAATCTCCCATCTCAATGCCTTTAATCATATTAATACATTTTTGTCTATGCAAAGAGGTAAATCATAAGTTCTAAGTATTATAACGGAGATCTCTTTGAGAAGCAGGATTTTTTTCCTACCATATCTGGACACCAGAGATGCTGAGTACCAAACAGATTTCTACAAGTGCTGTGTCCAACAACATCATCTTTATATCTCAGTGTAGCTGCTTCACACCGTTTTCTGTATTAGAAAAACTCACTTGTATTCATCTAGAGATTTACTTAAAGGCCAAAATTGCATGATGCCCTTCCCTGACTTACTCTAGAGTTCAGCCTTTGCAGGTTTACTTTGGCTCCTTAGGCACTGAGAAGACATTTTTATTCATCAATGTGTTCGAGATTGTGATCTTTAAGTGGAAATGTGCAAACAACCACGAAGTCCTAATATCACCTTGGAAATGCAAAAAAAAAAATTGATCTTTATTTTCAGACTTCAAATTACTTATCAGACCCTATAAAAGACAAAGTAAAGACCATAAAAACAAACGTATGGCATTGTTATCTCTGGCTGAAAAAGCAGGAGGCAAGAAAATCACAACACAATTTTGTCAGCAAACATTACTCTGAAATTCATTTATGGACTCATTTTTGAGTGCTTACTTTCTTCTTCTTTCATTGCTCGAACATATTCCCCTACACAAACCATTAATTTAGAAATATAAATAAGGCTTTGGAAGCCATTTTAAAGCATCAGAGAAAAACAGGAAATAATAAAGTAAATCAAGAATAAATCTGCTTAGATAATTACAATAGGCAAGTCATGAATTACACATGGTGTACTGCAGACAAGCCATGGTTTTCAGCATACAGCCTCATGCCAGAATTTGTATTTTAGGTTGGATGTTTTGTTGTTCATTTGTGTGATTTTATTCCTTATCAGGTTTTCTGTGATAGGAAATACTTCCAAAAGTGAATATTTGTCTATACCCACACTGTGGTCACACTCCAAACTGATTTTTGTACAAAACACCACTGCTCAATGTCATGTCAACAGGGACTTCATCTCTGATATATACGAGAATAGAAAAACTTAGGGATTCCCAAATTTACTGATCTATAGCACATGTTATTAGACAAACTATTAGATATATCAAAACATAAATTATAAATAAATAATGAAATAAATTATTGGGATAATTTATTGTTTAAAAAGGAGTGTTAAAATGAAAATGGAGTATTTATGCACATGAGGAAATGTTCACCATCCCTGGTTGCAAAGGAAATGCAAATAAAGACAACCCTGAGATACCACCTAACTCCAGTCAGAATGGCCCACATCCTAAAGTCAGTCAACGACAAATGCTGGAAGGGATGTGGAGAAAGAGGAACCTTATTACTTTGCTGGTGGGAATGTACACCAATACAACCACTTTGGAAAGCAGTCTGGAGGGTCCTCAGAAAGCCAAATATTGACCTCCCCTATGACCCAGCCATAACACTCCAAGGCATCTATTCTGAAAAACAGGAACCAGGATACAAGGACACATGAACCTCCATGTTTATTGCAGTACTGTTCATAATATCCAGGATATGGAAACAGCCCAGATACCCCATTACAGATGAATGGATCCAAAAATTGTGGGATCTATATACAATGGAATATTATGCAGCCATTAGAAAGGACAAAAATAATGGCATTCACAGGAAAATGGATGAAACTAGAAATCATGTTGAGTGAGTTAAGCCAAGAGCAAAGAGACAAACGGCATATGGTCTCCCTGATAAGTGGATGTTAAATCCAAAACATAAGGTGATATGACCAAAGTAAACAAGACTGGAGAAACAAAGGACCTCACTCATCTGGTCGAATCATTACTAAATGACCCCATGCTGCTGACCACATATATGGTATATAGGTGCACATCGGAGGGAAACTAGGAGGAGGACACAGAACCAGAGGGAAACAGGAGAAAACATACAACAGTGGGACACATCAGCTGCACTGGACATTGATTAAAATGAACTAAGCAACTCAAAGGCAGCAATGGGAGGGAGGGAATGAGTGGGGAAGAAGGACCAGCTGACACTAAGCAAAAAGAAAGGAATGTACATATCATCCGATGTGGAAGAAATAACTGCATTGTCAAAGCTCATAGAACTCATAACTTTATAGACCACAATAAAGACAATTTACATGTGTTTGTGACTTTGACTAAGTATCACTATCCCACAATACTGTGAAATTTATGAAATTTATGTAATCACTTAATCACAATAAAAATTTTGCAAAAAAGAAATGAGGCTTATGGTAGATTAATCCAATAAATATGTGGAAGAAATAGGAAGAGATAAAAAATCCGAGGACATATGGTAAGAGAATGCAAAGTTAATATATGAAAACTTGATTTAAGAGAGCATGCATAAAGTTAATGAGGTAATAGTCATGAAGGTATAAGGCTCATATCTATCACTAAATTCATTTTCATTTGTTTTATTCTCTTAGGTATGCCAATGTTTACCCTGCCGTCATTTAGAAAACTTCAAGACTGAAGAGAAAACCAAGTCCTTGAATTTAACTAATTTTGGTTGAAATTCAATAGTACTACTATCTGTATTAAGAATTTTGTGATCAGAGGGAGGGTCCAGAAAGAGTAATTTTGTCAATTAATAATAACTTCTATGATATTGGGGGCTGGGTGGGCACATGCTGTGTGTGAGAGCCTTTATATGAACTAGTTTTCTTATATATTAGAACAATGTGATGTCTTTAGCTCTGATCTCCAGCAATACTACTTTAGTGCTTTCTTTTCAAAAGATTCTGAAGGTCCCCAGGGCATAGAGCTAATAGTGAAGAAAATGAAGAATGTATGAAAACTGTGAGACAGAGACATTCTCTTCTCTCTATATTTATTTTCCTCATGATTCTGGAAAATGCATGCACTAATACAACATAATTTCATATTGTAGTTTCCCTATGTCCTTTTCACAATAGTCTGTTTTTGCTTGAAGTATTGGTGGAATAGATAACTCCCAATTCTCATCTTGAACCAAGAGGTGTTCAGATTTGCTATAAAATTAAAATTGTGATGAAGTTTTGATTGTTTCTTGCCAAAGCTGCATCAAATTAAAGCTATTATACAAGAAAGAGTTGAAAATATTGAGTTGCTACTACCCAAAAGATAGATTTTGTTCGGAAGTAAGCATTCCTCTAAAATCTTGAGTGTGAATAACTTTAGCCCAGACTTAAGCTACAGTCTTATCTTTCCCTACTGACTTTAGTTCAATCGTTTAATGACTTTTTCCATTGAACAGTGTTATCCAGCCTCTAATGACATAAACGATGGTTAAAACCACTGATAATTTCTTTTTCTGTACAGGTAACTTTTTAAATAAGTAATTTAACAATCCAGGGAGGATGAATACTGACCAATGAGTGAAAACAGATTGGATAAAGGAACTAGGATTGTCAGTATTCGGCAGAGATCAAACTACATCTTTACTAATGTCATCTTGAGGGTGATGCGAAATAGAGTATCCAGTGTTGGCTTTATTGTGATGATGGGTTTAGAAGCCTAAAACCATGGGGAAAAAAATAAAAGAATTTAGGGCTATGGTTATTAGAATTATCTTAATTGTTAATGAAGAAAAGGCATTCACAAATTTTACAGTGACTTGGAAAGTGATGGGGAAGGCTAGATTATTAATTAACAGAAGGAAATTTTTCTAATAAACAATTATGAGTAGATTGCCTCATGAGATATGAGTTATCTTCCACTTAAAATGGTCGTACAAATTCTGCAGGAGTCAAAGGACTATTGTACTAGTGCAGGGATTGACTAGATAAAATACCAAATATTTTCCAAATTGAAAAGTTCACTACAGCCAGATGAACTGTAGTGGCAGAATGATAACAAAATATTCTTGAATCAAGAAGATTTCACACTTCTCTCAAAGATAATAATCTGAGCCAGTAAAACTCAAAGCTCAGCTGGGCCCTGGGGGCTCACACCTGTAATCCTAGCTACTCAGGAGGGTGAGATCTGAGGATTGTGGTTCAAAGCCAGCCCAGGCAGGAAAGTCCATGAGACTCTTAACTACAATTAACTACCTGGAAACCGGAAGTAGCACTGTGGCTCCAGGTGGTAGAGCACTAGCCTTGAGCAAAAGAACTTATGACCTAGATTCAAGCCCCATAACCAACAATAACAAAAAATCCCTAAAACTCATGGATCTCTACTCATTTCTAAAGCACCTCACAATTGACAATTTGAAAGAAGACTATGATAAGGCTTGTTTTACCTTATGTTCTTCTCAAAAAAATGTCTGTGACATTTTGTGGTATGTTGGTATGTTGTTTAAGTAGAACTATGAAGAAGGCTGCTATTTCAATAGGACTGATGCATGCCCATCTGGGTAGATGGACACAAAACACTTCTCTGATAGACATATTTTGATAGAAGAGTTAAATCTTGTTTTACCTCTACAGATTTTTTTCACCTCACTTTCTCCTTGATTTTATCCCAAGTATTTTGAAAACCTTCCAGTTTTGACATCCATCCAATTGCTGGGAACTCTAGCATAAAATGAAGAAAGACACATGAAAAGAACAGCATTAAGTACATTCACATCACATTTATAAGGCAATCAGAGAAAAAACATATATACTCAAGATCTGTAGTTTTACATGTCTAGCAATCTATCTGATAAAGGAATACATCTCTTCTATATCTGTGCTTCAACTATTTATACTTCATTTCTTTAAACAATAACTATAATTCAATGCTATCTAACTGCCTTACATTTCATGACCAAAACTTAGGAAAAAAACCTCTTATGTACTAGTTGCAATGAATATTGTTAATGGTATCTCTTTGCTTCATAGATTTATTATAAATATCTAATTTGTGGCAAAATATTTCAACTGTAGAATGATATAGAAAAATAAATAAAATTATGTAGAATAATAAAACTATCCCCATGTTTAATGGCTTACTACATTAAGCTTTAGTCTCTTTACAGCAGATCAGGTTGAACTCTGTTGAGCTAATCTTATGTAGGCTAACTCAGATCACTGATGGTTACATGGCTTTACTCTCATTAATGATTAAACCATTTGTCCCTTATCAGTCAGCGACAGAGCCTCAATTCAACAGGTCTTCTGGAAAAAAATAACAGACACTTGCAAGTGCTTTTCCAAGACTCCCCTTGCTTCAACTTTGCTACCCTTTGATCAATACATGCCACATGACTAATAATTGCAAAAGCAGTGAACTCAAAGAGTGAGTAATGTAGAGCATGGCTTTGTGAATTGGATGTTTTGGAACATATAAAACCAATTAAGATAGTATCTGTAAAGGCAGGGTCAATGTAATTGTGTTTGTGTAAGAACTTACCTAAAAATGGACAGGCCCCTTACCTCAACTAATCAATATGCTATTGGCATTATACAGCAAGAAATTAAAATTTTAGATACCATCTATTGATACTATGTTAATTGACTGAAATGTTAAAATTATTCATAGTCATCATTCACTGAGGATCTCAGTTATTCCATGTACTCTACTAAGAGTCATTTTACAGCCCAATGAGGGGAAAAAAACATGCAGACTTCTTTCCAGTATGCTGTCAGTTTTGCTGGAAAATTTCCATCCTTAAATTGAAATGTTGGCTTTATTTCTATGTACTGAAGTGAAAAAGTTCAACATACCAAACTGCCTACTTTCCATGGTCTGGTCTATGTAAAACATAATTCAGCAACTTAAATATGACAATAGAAAGTATTTGTGCTTTGATCTCTTGTTTTCTATTTATTCTTTATCTTTTACTCTTCAGAAGATAAGAGTACTCATTACATGACCAAATCTAAGAACACTAGTGATAAGCCCCACTTCTTTCCACAAAACAATTCTATGAATAATTAGAAACAAAATTAACAACAAATGACCAGACACCTTTTTGTATTTCCTAAGAAGTCTTAATTTTATTAAGAATCACATGAATTTCTACCTCCTCAAACTTCTGAAGCAATTCAATGATTTCTATTACTGGAAGATAGTAAATACTATTAGGGTTTCTTTCCTTCAAAAAGTCTCTTTAGAGACAATACCACAATGGTAGCTACAAACCAAAAGACTATTTCATGTGAAGTTTGTTTTGCTTTATTTTCCTAGATTCCAAAAGCGACATGAATATTGACGTGAATATCACTTCTCTCCTTAGGAGTAAACACCCAAACAAATGAGCACATTTTAAAATAACAAAGATGGTACAAAAGTTCAATGTGCTGGAACATCCTTTAAAGTACTGAGGACTTTTCCATTTACAGCAGTCTTATTGTTACTGTCCTTGCCACATCTGCTATTCATTTCAGCTACCTCCCACAATTCCGTTCCCTTAGGTGCCAAAATGCTGCTACTAATAACTCTCAAGTACCTTCTTCTGTTCCTGAATCAAAGCTATCTCAGATATCCAAAAGGTTCTTAATACTAAGTGAATCTGTTCTCAGATTTGAGCTACCAGTCTTTAATTTAAGTGAATCTGTTTTGTGACCCCATGGAACAGTGGTAGTAAGGGGAACTGACGTGGAGAAGGAAAACATCAGTGTTTATTCTTTGTGATTAGTTCAGCCTTGTTCTTTCAAAGGTGGCTATGAACATTTGGCTATGAACACCTCTCTCAAAGGTGTCGGTGAACATAACTATAGCTATGACATAAATGTCCCAGAAAAGTCTTATTACTGAAAACAGAAAAATCATTCCCTATGCTGGGAATGTGGCATAGTGGTAGAGTGCTTGCTTAGCATGCATGAAGCCCTAGGTTTGACTCCTCAGTACTACAAAAAATGCCAGAAGTGTTGCTGTGGCTCAAGTGGTAGAGTACTATCCTTGACCAGCAGAAGTCAAGGATAGTGCATAGGTCATGAGTTCAAGCCCCAGGGCTGGCAAAAAAAAAATCATTCCATAAAGGAGAGTTTTCTGTGACATAAGTCCTCTTTGCAAATGGAGATTTTTGCGGTTTGAATTTCCCAATAAGGAGGCCAATACGCATGTCTAGAGTAAACAACTGCAGCTCCTCTTTAAAGGCCAAAGATGGAGAGGGAGTGGTGTTTTTGTTCCACAGGCACAGATGCATTCAGCTTTAAAACAACCTCCTACTTCATCCCTCTCTGCATCTTCTTGCCAAGCTCTGTGGAAATCTTGAGTTTTGGATCCCCTCCAACGCCACATCCCGTCCATATGCCTACTGCAGAGGAAGGTATTCCGCAGGCTCTTTCCCTTGCTCCATGAATGATTCATGGGTTAGCATCTTAAATACTTACTGAATGAAGGACCTAATGCCTTGCAAACCTGATCTGACGTCAAAGAAATGTGTTAGGGATATGCTTCTAGTACTGATTGTTTATCTTTGTTCAGTCCAGATTGGGAAAGTCCTCTTTCAGGCAAGCAGCGAGTATGGCAGTATCCTCTTCTTTATGAAGGACCCTTTAGCTCTAGTGTCAATAGAGAATGGACTTTTACTGGTAAAAATATATTTAAGTTTTCCTCAGGAAAAAGTAAATAAAATGTTAATTCTACTACTTTCTTCCAAGAAAAGCAAGCCACACTGAAAAATTACTTTCAGTCTACAACAAAATAATTTTTAAAAACTTGAATATCTACGGTGAGAGGCTGATAACTAAAGTAAGGGGAAATAGTCAAAGCATTGTAGAGGATAGGTTGGCCCTCCATGTCCACACATGCAACCATGTGCGGATTGAATGTATTCAGAAAAAAAAATACGTCTGTGTTGAACATGTACATACTTTTACCATGTCATAACAGTTACACTGTATTAGAAATAATACACAATTTGGGAAAGTTGTAAAATACCTGAGAGGACATGAGGTAGTTTACATGAAACTATCACACAATTTTATTTAAGGGCTTCAGTCATCCACAGGTTTTTGTAGAAAGTCCTAGCCTGTCCTAAGGATACGAAAGAACAACCAGACCTACCCATTTTAACAAGCCACAACCCCTATACTGTCACAGTTCAGTGACTTTTAACTGAACACATGGAACCAAAGTTGCCAGAATTCTTGAAATTCAGAAGTTCCAAACCCTTGGTCTTAGGTGAAATGCCCCCCCTTGAAACATTGGCCAAATATGACTAATTTAAGCATTGTCTAAGTCAAAGAAGCACATCTATAGACTAGACTTGACCAGTATAGCCAAAATTCATTTAAAAGTGTTTAAAACATTTTGAAGCAGAAAACAAAAGGAACTCAGACTTCTTTTAAAAAATCACCAAAACCATGTCATGAAACTATGAAATAACCTAAGTAATTTTATTCCATAGAATTAGGAAAGGGTAATCTTGGTTTAACTATCTCATAGCTGGAGAATGTTTCCTGATTTCTCTGAAACCGGGAAATGGTTATAGTAATATTCCTTTTAGCAGGGCACTGGTATCTCATGACTGTAATCCTATCTACTCAGGAGGCTGAGATCTGAGGATTATGGTTCGAAGTTAGTCTAAGCAGGAAATTCCATGAAAGTTTTATCTCCCATAAACTACTCAGAAAAAGCCAGAAGTGGTGCCATGGTTTAAGTGGTAAGGTGTTGGGTCTTCGTCTGTCCCAGGAAAGACAGATGTGTCTGAGGACTCACCTGTTCCCCAGCCTCCCTCAGCCCGGGAGACAATCAGACACAGCGGGGAGCCAAATGCAGCAGGTAGAAAACTCGTTTATTAACAGAGAGCAGCCCTTTTTAAAGCCAAAAAGGGCGGGTGGTATGGCAAGGGAGGAAGAGGAACCAATCACTATCAAGGTCACACCCTACCATGCACCTGAGCCTTCACGGGCTGGTTAGGCACTGATCAGAAGGTCAATTGCCCACTCTACTCTCTCTCAGCGCCATCTTTGCTGCCCATGTGCTCTACAGTAAATTGGGCTCTGCCCACTCAACTCCCTCTCAGCACCATCTTTGCTGCCCATGTGCTCTGCAGTAAGGTGCTAGCCTTGAGCACAAAGAGGCTCAGGGACAGCACCTGACCCCTGAGTTCATGCCCCAAAACTGGCAAAAATACTGGATCAGTATTTCCTTGTTACATGTGTGTATGATTTCAATCCTTTCATAAAGTAATTTGAATCTCTTTACATGAGTAATTTTTAATTAATATGAATTGATAACATTTATGCATAATTAATTATATTGAAAAAAGCATAGGGGTCTGAAAAAAGCATAGATTATATGTTAAAAGAAGATGAAGATGACTTAACTTACTTAGAAATCCACATAATTTATAATTCTGAAATCTGGTAAACAAACCAGCCTCCATTTCATCTTATTTTTTCTTTCTACCAGAATCTTATTTTTTTGTTCAGTTACCTATCCCTTCCTATCCTGAAAAGGAAAACAAATCCTCACAGTCCCACCTGAGGGTCTTAAATCACGTACAGTAGGAACATTCTTCTGTCTCTTCCAGGTGGAGGGCCAGGCACACTCAACTCAAACAAAAACACTTGGCATTCTATGCTTGACATGAAAGGTTGGTGATATCTCTGGTTTCCACTGGCTGGGAACAAGGTACATAAGCAATATTTGTTCCAATGGGTAGAAAATTTCCTTTTGCATTTAGAAAGTAAGAGCTAGATTCAGAAGAAGACCAACATGTTAAGACAGCAGAGCAAAGGGTCAGGAAGAACTAATGTTTCTCAAGAAATTATTGAGTCACTTACAGTTGAAATCTCAGTTGTTAGTTATATGAGATAGCAAGCCACCATTTTATAATCAAGCTGTTCTGTTACTTATAATTGAAACCATGCCAATGATTAAATTATAGTTCTCACATATTCTATGATTAATAAGTGTATGTGGAATGTGGAATCATTCAATATATTCACTTATTCTATTAACTCTGTTTATTAAAATCCAAAGCACTTAGATCCCTGGTTGTGATCCATCCAACAGTAGTTTCTTTTTTTTTTTTATTGTGAAAATACTGTACAGAGGGGTTACAATTACATGGGCAAGATAATGAGTACATTTCTTATCAAGCATTGTAGCCTCCTCCTTTGTTTCCCCTTCCCATCTTTCTCCCCCCCCACCCCTCACCCAATCCCCGCTCCACCAAAGTTGTAAAGTTCATTTTTGACATAAAAGAAAATGTAGTATATATACACAATGGAATTCTATGCCTCCATTAGAAAGAATGACATTGCCCCATTTGATAGGAAATGGAACGACTTGGAAAAAATTATATTAAGTGAAGTAAGCCAGGCCCAAAGAAATATAGATCCCATGGTTTCCCTTATTTGCAATAACTAGTATATGTCTGAGTCAAGCAGAAAAGGTCAGATAAGTTGATATTAGGGAAATGAACTCTAAGAAATGTATTCAAATGTTTTTTTTCTATCATGCGATTGTTTCTAATACATTTATAAGATTATTTTTTATTGCTTTGTATGTCCCTCCCCCACGGTATAACCCCTGCTTTCACTGTATTTGATGTTGGTATAATTTGTGGAGGGGAAGGGAGAAAACATCAGTTAAATAGGGATACAGGTGGACCCATTACAACAATGAGATGTACAGTAGTTTCTTCATGGTGGGATAAAATCAGTGTTTAATCAGAGCCTAACCAGGCTAAAATTAAATTTCTCTTTTCAACCTCAGCCAGTGAAGGAAGCTTTCCCACCACCCAAAGCAATACTTTAGAACCAGAGTTGATATCTTCCTATTGGCAAAAATATCTATTTCTATTAATTGTTCTTTCTTTTCTTTACACAGAAGTTCAAAAGTGTTTCATAAAAATAGAACACAGTTCTACTCTTCATATATACTTGTTCAATTGGTCTATATCAATTGTACAAATGTGCTTTATTGTGGTATTGCCACACAATTTCACCAACTTTACCCTCTATTACTCTTTGCCACCCCCTCTTTCTCAGCACTTTTTGATGGATTTTAATACTGTTTTCACATATGTAGATGAAGTACTTTGATTGTTTACCTCCTTTACCCTCTTTCCTTGTCTCTTTTCTCTCTTCCCCCTCCAGGTAATTCCCATGTTTGATGTCTCCCCACCCACCCATTTTACACTTGTGTCATTTTGTTTGTAGGTTTAGATTCTACATGTGAGAGAAAACAAAGAATTTGTCATAATTTCATTCCTCTTGATGGTAAAATAATACTCAGTGATGTACAAACTTTTCCCATGCCTTTTACTAGTATCAATGATTTTTACAAGGGGATTTCACTCTGGTATGACCACGTATGCATACAATGTACTTTGATCGAACTCACCCCTTCCTCGTTCTCCCTACTCTCTCCCCAAACCAATCTCAACAACCTTCATTGTTCCGTTTTCTCACAGGTACAGAAGGTAATATGTATGCTCCCTCTTCAGCACTCTCCATTCACCCTGTAAATACATTTTCTTTGTATATAGTTTAAGATCTATTTTGATCTTGTATAAGGCCACTTTGAAATAATTAGTTTATAGCATCAAAGTCATTATACAAAGAGAAATTTTCTTTAAGAGCACAGAAGAGATCCAGAGCAGATTTTAGGAAGTTTTTTTTCTTGTTTGCATTTGTGTGAGACATTACAAAAGGTACTTCGTTTAGATTCCTTAAAAAATTCAGGAAAATGGTCCCATGGCAAATAAATGTCTCAAGGAAATTGCAGTGTAGATTGGCCTGGATCCCTATTCCCCACTTCTCATTATGTGGCCTCCATCTCAATACACTAGTGCTAATTAAATGTGAATCCATGGAGTAACCCTGCCTACCGAACAGTATTTCTAGGATGTAGACCAGAAATGACATTTCAAACAAGACCATGGAAGATTTTAATGTGTACCAGTAAATTGTAGACCTTGAGAATTACAAATAGTCCCATTGAGTCAGATTCTCTATTCAATAAATGGTGTGTGTGTGTGTGTGTGTGTGTGTGTTATTGAAACAAGATTCATAGTCTAAACAAGGATCCAATACTCAGAGACCAAAGCAAAAATTTAGTATATTTAATGACAGCTTTGGGTACTTGGAAAAACTCGGTCAAAAAAGAAATATGGAAGAGAGGAGAGAAGAGACAGTGACAGAGACAAAGGCAAAGACTCATACATCTGATCCTTTTTTTCTATAAATATTCCTCAATTCCCCCATAATCTTTGATGCTAATGGCGGGAATCCAGATTACCTAATCTTTATGATATCTTTTATATGCAACCACATTTACTATATTGTAACAATGTTGCTGGATTAGTCTCTCAGGAAGGCAGCAACCTCAGAAATAGAAAAAACACAGAACATTCTATCCTTAGAGCTGAATATTTGCTTCTTTCAAATGGCTAGTGTGCACTCCGGCTTTCAAAGATCATTAAAAAAACTTAGCACAGTTCCTACCATGATAAAAAAAATTCCACTCATAGAAAATAATTATTAACTCTGAAACTCTTCAACTGATGAAGCACTACATAAGCACTCTATACAATATTTGAGAAACAGATGTTGGTCTCAGATTGGTCAGGATTGTCTGTGTACAATTCTGAAGGGCCCCACTTCTCAGTAGTATTTCCTCTTTGATTTCTTACCCAGATGCGGAAGGATTCATTCTTTTCCCAGTCGGGGAGCCCAGCCCTCAGGCTCAAGACCAGGCGAATGACTTTGTGGGTTTCTCAAAAGTAAGTATCTTTTTCCTTTTCATCAAAAGGCATTTGTAAACCATAAGGATTATTCCTGCCTAGTCCACCATTGAAACCAGTTCACCACTGTTCATCTCTCTATGTATTTTCACCTTTTTCTCACAGTTGCTTCCTTACCTGACAACAACTTTTGACTCCTGTTGTTGGGAACCTCCCCATACAATTCTGTACTTCAGCCTCTGTACTATACATAAGGCACCAGCCAAGAGAGTGCTAGAGTTGTCAAAAATCTAGCCCAGACTCCCCTCAGCCAGCTTCCAGTCAGTAAAGATGCAGGCATCCTTCTGTTGTTCAGAAGGGCTTGCTCAGTAGGAGACTTCTTTAGTAATGGGTCTACTTGAGGAAACCATATTTCCTCATTTGTATGAAGCACAATGTGATGGTTGAGGCCTTGCCAACAAGCATCCATGAAAGAGGTCACTGAGAGGCAAATGTTTTGTGAGTTCTACAGTTTTTAATGCAGTTGCAAATCTGAGATCTAAATTGCTCCTTCTTTATTGCCCAGTCCAAGGTTTGTGGTACAATTTCTCCTATACTTACTAGACTTCATGTAAAGGACTATGAAATCAGACGATCCAGCTTTGGGTAGCCATAAACCCCTGGGATTTTTCACAATTCCTACAAAGATGGTGAGCTTCGTGGGCCTTCGGATAAAATCAAAGAGGAAAGAATCCATATAAAAACAGCTATGTATTACATAAGACTCACCTGGGAAGCTTCTGGGAAATGCTCATTCCTTATTCTGTCCTAGATACCCTGATTTGGATCTGAGGCAGGGCCAACTTCATCTTGAGAATTCTATGTAGGGTTGGGCTTAGGGGAGGCCATCTGGTTGGAAGAGGAAGCTGGGAGGCTTGCCATGAGGCTATGTTTGCAAAGCAAGCATACTCTTTCTTAACTTAGTGTATATGTGACAGATCAATATCAATATTAAAGTTTCCTAAAGTTTTACTCACACTTTATATAAGAGTGATGAAGTTGGCTATGTTGAAAGAAATCTTCTTATTTGGGAACAGAAGGAATGGATGGGGATTGGGTGGCTTCTGCCCTTGGCACTACCACTGAATTCAACCCAGGCATCTGCCTTTTAGCCAGCACCATAGAAAAGCAAAGTTTTGTTCATTCAATCAACAAGATATTGATTGAGTTGCCAGACAATGTTTTCAGTAGGTTCTTGAGACATAGCAATAATGATAATTGACGTTAACAAAAGTAACAGGCAAAGATCCTCCCACAGGAATTATATTCTAACAACAGTCAACAAATAGGAAAAACAATAAGTAAGAAATTTATATAGCAGGTTAAAAATTGTTAATAATTGAGAAACATGATCTTTGGAAACAACACATTCCCTAATGAGTTGCCTCTCTGATATGTATTTGTCTATAGATAGATAGATAGATAGATAGATAGAAATATGTCTATCTATATATTGTTATTAGGGCATTTCTCTAGGAGATCAACTTATTAAAACTAGATACAAACTAGATGTAACTCTCTAGACTTAAAAAAGAGAAATACCAAGCTTGTTTGGGTTTAAAGGGGGGAAATGTGGTGTGTGTGTGTGTGTGTGTGTGTGTGTGTGTGTGTGTGTGTGTGTGTGTGTCTGTGTGTCTGTGTGTCTGTGTGTCTGTGTGTCTGTGTGTGTGTGTGTGTGTGTAAGCTTAAGTTTAAATACCTTATGGACAATCACCAAAATTTGCACTTTAAAATATGTCTTTAGAATCTAAATGCTATGAAGTATTTTTTGTGCTATACAATTGCTGTTTTCCCAAGAAAGTAAGCAAAGCTTTTGAAGTCTATGATAAAGTGGTTGCAAATTAAATCAATTCCATGGCTGAGCATTTATACAATCCACAAATACACATATATAAATAACATAATCATACAAGATGACTCAATACTTCTCTTTTCCCTATATGAGAAGAAGTACTATTCATTTCAAAAGCTAAGGAGAGATGAAATGACTTTATACTAATTCCCTTAATTTAATCACCCAAATGTCAGGACAATGTCATTTAAAACCCTTTAATGATTTTTAAACAAATGGTCCCTGTAGTGGGAAAATAGTTGGACTAACATTGCTAACATTAATTTAATTTCTTTGGAATTGAAATATTAAATGAACCCATTCTATCCCATTTACTTTCAAATAGAGTTAGAAAATACCTGAGGACCTCTCAGAAAAACCTAATAGGATCCTTCCTTCTGTTCCTCAGTCCAGGAGAGCTCAAACTCGATTTGAATCTAGTCAGTTCTATCTGATCCATAGAAAAGAGTCTATTATCACTGTGTATGTTTCTCTACAAACTTCCTTTGTGAAGATTCCAGCCCCAATTTATCAACATCAGAAACTTACATAGCACGGTTACATATTCTCTCTATATATTTTTTCCAGTGTTAATGTGAGTCATCATAGCATATCTCCTTAACCATATGTGCTAGAGTGAAGGACAGACAGTTATTTTAATATTCCTGGCCTAGAATCCTTCCCACAACAAACACATTTGATGCTCATACATGGTCCCTTTCTTGCCGACACTCATGCCTGTCAAAATGGCATGGTGCCTACTCAACATATGGACCGCTAGCTTTTCTCACTGGGGCACAGTTGCCAAAGAAAGATGGGTTAAGCTGGGCACCCTGCATAGCAAAACAGGTGACAGCTCTCCCATCCTCTGTCATGTGGCTGCAAATCCTCTAGCCACATGCCTGTCCCTACCCTTTTCACAGGAAAAGGAAAAAGGGGCGAGATCTTTAACAGTACCCCTCGGCATTCAGACAGTTTCTACTAAGTGCCTTTGCTCTCACTACCTTTATTCATGGAGAGGAAATCTTCCCTCTGCCAAAACTATAGTGAAATTTAAAATCATTTGGAAGCATGTAATTATAAGTAAAGTTGATAGCCAGCAAATGCATTTAGTATATGCATGTAACACCCATACATGCACACACACACACATACACACACAGGAATTTTGTCTTGTTTCTACACTAGATTCTCATTGTTCACCTGTAATTGACAAGGACTGGACAGACACCATAGCACAAAGTGTTTAAGTTAAAACTTAGTGATTGTTTATGTCTTGTAAAACAGAGCTCTCTCCTTACGTTAATTCCATGAATCATTTCCTCCTGAACCAGGTTACATCCTGTCTGGCTTGCAATTTTTATTTTAAAATTTCCAAATCCATTTTCTTACTTGTTCAAATAAGTTTGTTTTGGCACTAACAAAAAAGTATCATGTTTCCCCAAACAAGGAATTTTCTTTTGGTCTTCATCATTCTGCAGGAAACCCAAGTCAGGTTTTGGTCAGAGTCTGACACTGTAGAAGTTCAGACACTGTAGAAGTTAGATTTTGTTTGTTTGTTTTGGATTTTTTTTGTCATCTTTACCAAATGAATCTATCCAAATGAAAACAAAACAGCGAATTTTACTTGTGTGAAATTTTGGAACAATGCTGTAAATGGACCATAACCATACCTCTACAATGTATGAGCTGTCAGTTTGCCCATTTTAGAAGTGGTGTAGAAATCTCTTTTTTTAAATTAATAAGACTTTTGAGAAAATACTGTACAGAAGGGTTACAATTACATGAGCAAGATAATGAGTACATTTCTTATCAAGCATTGTTGCCTCCTCCTTTGTTTCCCCTTACCATCCCTGCTCTCCCATCTACCCTCTCACCCCCCCATCTCCCACCCCCGCCAAAGTTGTAAAGTTCATTTTTTGACATAATTGTACATCTTATTGTTGCAATAGGACCACTTGTATCCCTATTTAAACAATTTGTTTTTTTCCTTCCCTTCCCCAAATTATACCAACATCAAATACAGTGAAAATAGGGGTTATACCGTGGGGGAGGGACATATAAAACAACAAAGAAATATTTTTGTCTGAGACAAGCAGAAAAGGTCAGATAAGTTGATATTAGGTGAAATGAACCCCAAATAAGTATTCAATTTTTTTTCTTTCTTAGGATTGTTTCTACCATATTTATAAGATGATTTCTTTGTTGATTTGTATATCCCTCCCCCACGGTATAACCCCTGCTTTCATTTTATTTGATGTTGGTATAATTTGTGGAGGGGAAGGGAAAAAACAAATTGTTTAAATAGGGATACAGGTGGATCCATTGTAACAATGAAATGTACAAGTCGTTATGTTAAAAATCGAACTTTACAACTTTGGCCAGGAGAGGGGGGGTGGGGGATTGGGGAATCAGAGGGTTAGGAGATGGGAAAGGGAAACAAAGGAGGAGGCTACAATGCTTGATAAGAAATGTACTCATTACCTTGCCCATATAATTGTAACCCCTCTGTACAGTATTTTCACAATAAACAAAGAAATATCTTATAAATATGTTAGAAACAATAGCAAGAAAGAAAAACAATTTGAGTCCTTATCTTGGGATTCATTTTGCCTAACATCAACTTGTCTGACCGTTTCTGCTTGTCTCAGACATATACTAGTTATTGCAAATAAGGGAAACTATGGGACCTATGTTTCTTTGGGCTTGGCTTATTTCACTTAATATAATTTTTTCCAAGTCTTTCCACTTCCTAACAAATGGGGCAATGTCATTCTTTCTGATGGAGGCATAGAATTCCATTGTGTATATACTCTACCTGGGGCTTCCCTATGACCCAGCAATCCCACTTTGGGGCATTTACCCGAATGATCACAAACAAGACCACACTAAAGCTACCAGCACAACTATGTTTATTGCATTGTTTACCATAGCTAAGATATGAAACCAACCCAGATGCCCCTCAGTAGATGAATGGATCAAGAAAATGTGGTATATATACATAATGGTGTAGAAATCTTATCAGTGATCTCTGCTTGGAAAGAATTTGGCACTGTTTTAAATAAAACACTGATGAAAACCTTACCACATGCTATTCTATAAGCCCTATGCAGATCAGTTCATTTTCAAAGTCACTAGGGAATCCTGTCAATACTCAGAATTTACAAATGAGGGAAAGGAAGCACTCATGAGTTAGCTGACTTATCTAAGGTCACACCTCATGTGGTGATAACAATATTCGAACCCAGACACTTAAACACTAGAGTTATGCTTCTGGGGTAAGCCTTATACACATTCTCAGTCAATTCTTTCTTGTTGTTCATGATATTACAGTTTGAACTCAGGGGCTTGTGTTTGCTAAGCAGGTTCTCGATCACTTGAGCTACTCTTTCATCCCTTTTTCCTTTTGTTACTATGTTTGTTTTTAGGAAGCTCTTACATTTATGACTAGATTGTCTTAAACAGCTATCTTAAGCCTAATTAGCTGGTATGGCCAACACGTAACACTAGCCACTATACTAAGTCCAACCAATTCTTTAGTCTTGTACCTTGATAATACCATAAGGACCCCATGCTTCCTTAAAACTTCCTGGAATTACTCTTCTAATCAGAGACCTATAGCTCTTCTTTCCAAAAGAATAAAAGTCAGACTGGCATGCAGCCTTCAAGACTTCCAAATATGTTCTGGATTCTTTCAAATCCCCTCACATGATTCTTAAAATTTGCTCAGTAAGCTCTACCCTTGAGCATCTATGTACATTTATTCATGCATTTTATTTTGTTCCTCTTCTGGGAGGACCTTGGTGTGTCTCTCTACTCACTCAGAACTTATCTAACCAGCTTATCTAAGGTTATTCTCTCCCCCCTTTTTTTTTGCAATTCTCCATATATAAAATATCTATAGTCCTTGCCAGTGCTCAGCAATACTATCATTACCATCTCATTCACAATGTTATTGTGTGTGTGTGTGTGTGTGTGTGTGTGTGTGTGTGTGTGTGGTCCACTCAACTAGAATAAGCATTCATGGAGGAGGTGGATCATGCTTTATATTGTCTATGTCATTGTTCCTAACTCATTTATTGTGGGATCAATATTTTGATTAGTCTCCAATAATTTCCATTATTGCCCATCATTGTATCCTTATATTTTTCACTCTTTATGAATGCTTCTTGAGAGTTTGAATTGCATAAGTCCCCAATTACAGAGTTGGATGTGATAACTTTACAAAAGGTTACCTTCTAGCCAGTACCAAATTTGCATCATTCTGAAAGGTCAGTATCAATGTGAAAAAAAAAGAATCTCATTTCAGTAATAGACTTCTGAGAGATGATTTCATTCTAAGCATTCTGTTCCACAAAAGAGCAATGTTTTAATTTCTTAATAGTTTATTTGGTTACATAAGCCAAGAAATGAAAGGCCATTAAACTTATTTCACCTTTAAAACCATCGTATCTGTCATTTACATAAATAAATACATTACTGAAATTGTGGTCTATACTATCCCATGTAGATAAGAATTGAATATTCAATTTTTAATGGCCAGTTGTTACTTAGAATCTATGTAAAGTTTATTTGGTGTGTACCTGAGAAAGTGTTATTGATACTCTTAGATGGCTTGTCTACACTTCTACCAAAGTTCAGAAAATGGACTGATGACTGATTTCTCAGTTATTTCACCTCTGATTTGGAGAACTTCAATTTTTTGCCTTCTACCCTTCTCTGGCTAAAGGCAACCACTTTGGTCTCATTCCCTCTCATGCAATTTGGAAGGTCTCCAAGTATAAAATGGTACAACATATGTAGCCCAAAAGCAGGGCAGGCATAAGAAACACCATAAGGATACATGAAAGCAAACGTCAAGCTGTAGAACGCTGGGAAACAATCACAGGCAATGCACCAACTTGGCAAGAAACAATTGGAGAATGAGGTGGCTCTTCCTGAGCAAAAGCATCTTCTGGCAGAGAGGCAAAGAAGACCACAAAGACAGAAATATTGTACTCAGCGCTTAATGCTGTTAGCCAGAAGTGATCTACATAAGTGCTCACATAAGCAATGCTTCCTTTTCATCTGTATTCACCCTCCTGAGAATACTGTCCCAGCAATACTGCTCCTTGGGCTACAACTACATTATCTATACATGCTAAACAAAATCTATCCTTCCTTGCCAATCCTTCTCCCTGACAATTTTATATTTACTCTTTAAGAAAGCATTTTAAAGTTTTGCCCTCAACAAAGCCTTCCCTAACAATCTCAGGAAGAATTAACCAGTCTCCTTTCTGTATCTATCAGTATTTTGTGGCATTTAATTATGACATTATATTTATTTACTTGTAGGTTTATCTTTTAGTGTATACTGTAAGTTCTTCACAGCAAAGATTATGCCATTTTTATTCATTGTTATATCCTGACTGTTAGTTTGACCTCCATCTTTCATTTAATAAATATTTTATCAGATACCTTCCATGTACATTGTTCTAAACACATAAGAAACTGCAACAAACAGACACATATTCTTCCAGTGCAGAACATAAACATGAAAAATAAGAAAGATACTGTTGATGTTGTACTAAGGGAGATGATAAAGAGAAAAATAAAGCAAAACAAGAGATAAAGAATCTTAGAGGAAGGTTATAATCTTAAATAGTGATGTTAGACTGGCATCATAGAGAATGTTAAAATTCTGAGTAGATATAGAAAGGGGGCATATAAATATCAGAAAAAAAAGAATACAAAGAAAAGCATAAGTGCTCATTTCGGCAGTACATATACTAAAATTAGAACAATACAGAGAACATTAGCATGGCCCCTGTGCAAGGATGACACGCAAATTCATGAAGCATTCGATATTTTTAAAAGTACAGCTGTGGCTCAAGTGGTAGAGTACCCCTTGAGCAAAATGCTGAAGGAAAGTGCCCAGGCCCTGTGTTCAAGCTCTATTACCAGTACAGCAACAAAACAAAACAAAAAAAGAAACAAAAACCAGAAAGCAACATTAATAGAAGTTAAGTTTTGCTAAAGGGAAATTCATTGTAGAGATATAAACAAGGTAATGTCACTTAATTAACTAGTGATACAAGAATGGGTGCTTTTTTAATTCCTTGGTTATTTATCATACTTTGAATATTTTTACCTTTTAATGTATGACCAAAAAGGGACTTAAAAATAACTATAAAAATACACAATAAAAAAGAAAAGCATAAATACAAAGTTCTAGGAGCAAGAAAGTATTTGAGAGCACTATCTGTCTACAAATAGTTCTCAACACATGACTAATAATATATAATGATTTAGACCCGGGATTCCGGGTCTAAATGTCGGGATTCCGACATTTTTTTTCTGATTATTGAAGGTCATGTGATTCCAAAACATTCAATGTTTATCAACTCTGTATAATCCAAATTGTGAATTGTGCTGGTAAATGTTATAATTTCTGCCAGGGCAACACTTTTTGTTCATAAACAGAGGAATGCTTTTAGCTTACATCTGAACCAGAAGGGAAGCTGTAGTTTATCTTCTCAAGCAGATCTCCCTCTGGATGTGTTGCTAACATTGTTTCAAAAGTTTTTTCTTGGCTGATGAGCATTTTCCTCCTTCCTGATTCATAAAGGACTGCCCTTCCTCTCTCCAATTGCACACCCTCTTGGATCCTCATTTTCATGTCTTATTCTCACCTAATCCCACCAATCGATGGACCACCGGTCTCTTAACCACCAGGATTTGGCCAGGTGAGGCATGAACCTTAGGACTTTGTACAAGATCATCAATGAGGTTGGCACAGAAAACAATGAGCCTCCTATTCATATTTACATTGGCTTTCTGGCACTGTGCTTTTTGTTTCCTATAGTTGTATATATGGGAAGAGAGGATATAAAACTATGCTATTTTAATGTGTACACGTATATTACTTTTACTGAACTATGTCGATAATGTGCTAGTATATGATTACTAAATTGTTAATATACTGCATTTATCTTATTTAGGTAGCTTCTGAGATAAGAATCTCACTATGCTATCTAAGTTGGCCTGGAACTTGAAATTCGTCTGTTTCAGCATCCTGAATGACTAGGATGAAAGTACGCACCGCCACACTTTGTTTATACAATATTTACAATATGATAAATATAGTAATTCTATATACATACAATCTATTTAAACAAATATGCAGTTTTAGTATAAATGCATCTCAAAAGGATGTTAGAAGATGATTATGACAAAATCATTTTGGAGACCACTGGTGCAGTAATGTGACATTTAAGAATTTATTTCATAATAAGCAATTAAAAGTGCAAAGTATAAAGAAGTAAATTGCATAAAGGTAACAACTGTTGTTTTCATTATTGAATTTTAACAAAGACTATTGGAGGGTGGTTAGAAGAGAAAAATGTGCTTCTCATCTTGCAGGAAAATGTTTCCTCCAAAGATATAGAATAATTTTAATTATCCAATTAAGGAAGAGAAGCAAACTGGATACCACTGGCTCATGCTTGTAATTGTAGCATCTCAGGAGGCTGAGGTCTGAGGATTGCCGTTCGAAGCCAGCATGGGCAGGAAAGTCTACAAGACTCTTCTCTCCTATTAATCACAGAAAAAGCCAGAAGTGGTAGTGTAGATCAAGAGGTAGAGTGCTAGCCTTGAGCAAAAAGAAGCTCAGCAACAGCACCAGGACAGGCAAAAAAAAAAAAAAAAGAGCAGTAGTTGTGTGCATTTCTCACCTGGTTAGCTTAATTCTCTTGAAACTCCATGAGTAAGGGTCTAAAGTCTTTTTTTATTTTTTTGGGTCCAGTCGTGGGCCTGAACTCTGGGCCTGGGCACTGTCCCTCAGCTCTTCAGCTCAAGGCTAGTGCTCTACCACTTGAGTCACAGCACTACTTCCGGCTTTTTTCTTTTTGCTTATGTGGTGCTAAGGAATTGAACCCAGGGCCTCATGCATACAAGGCAAGCGCTCTACCACTGAGCCACCTTCCCAGCCCAGGGTCTAAAGTCTTTAAAAGAGGCTGGGAAGGTGGCTCAGTGGTAGAGCACTTGCCTTGCATACATGAGGCCCTGGGTTCGATTCCTCAGCACCACATAAGCAGAAAAAAAAGCTGGAAGTGGCGCTGTGTCTCAAGTAGTAGAGTGCTAACCTTGAGCTGAAGAGCTCAGCACCCAGGCCCAGAGTTCAGGCCCCACAACCAGACCCTAAATAAATAAATGAGTAAAGTCTTTAAAAAACAATGTAGATTTTCATTTGATGGGAAAATTCAAATAAAAGAAGAAATTATAAATATCAAGAAGAGTAAATCATGGTGCCTATTATTACTAGGGAGAAGGAAGCAAGAAAAAATTGTATCTCAGCACTCTAGTGAGATATCCATGAAACTCCAATTGTCAGAGACCAACAATGAAAATACGTAACTGAAAGACCTGGCAATTGTTTCCTTTTACAGATCTGTTCAGAAAATGAGAGAAAACATTGAAATCAAAACATACTGGAATCAGGCACTGGTGGTCCATGCCACTAATCCTAGCTTCTCAGGAGACTGAGAGCTGGGGATAATGGTTCTAAGCCAGCCCCGGCAGGAAAGTCCATGAAATTCTTATTTCTAATTAGCCACCTGAAAAGTGGAAGTGGATCTGTGACTCAAAGTGACAGAGTCCTAGCTTTGAGCACAAAAGCTCAGGGACAGTTCTCAGGACCTGAGTTCAAGCCTTACGACCAACAAAGAAAGAGAGAGAGAAAGAAAGAAAGAGAGAGAGAAAGAAAGAAAGAGAGAAAGAAAGAGAGAAAGAAAGAAAGAGAAAAAGGAAAGAAAGAAAGAAAGACAGACAGAAAGAAAGAGAAAGAAAGAAAGAAAGAAAGAAAGAAAGAAAGAAAGAAAGAAAGAAAGAAAGAAAGAAAGAAAGAAAGAAAAGGAAAGGAAGGAAGGAAGGAAGGAAGGAAGGAAGGAAGAGAAAGAAAGAAAGAAAGAAAGAAAGAAAGAAAGAAAGAAAGAAAGAAAGAAAGAAAGAAAGAAAAGGAAAGGAAGGAAGGAAGGAAGGAAGGAAGGAAGGAAGGAAGGAAGGAAGGAAGGAAGGAAGGAAGGAAGAGAAAGAAAGAAAGAAAGAAAGAAAGAAAGAAAGAAAGAAAGGAAGGAAGGAAGAGAAAGAAAGAAAGGAAGGAAGGAAGGAAGGAAAGGAGGGAGGGAGGAAGGAGGGAGGGAGGGAGGAGGGAAGAAAGGAAGGGAAAAAGAAAAAAAAGGAAAGAACAGAAAATATGCTGATGAGACTATACTATTAAATATAATATTAAATTGTGTGTATGTGTGTGCATGTGTGTGTCAAGAAAGAGAGAGAAAAAAACAGTCAAATAGAGAGACAGAGGGAGAGAAACTAAATGGAGATAAGAGACACAGACTTTCTTGATTGAGCTTGTTTCAAACCTGAGCCTCAAGGTCTCAGTCTCCTGAGTAGCTAGGATAACGTTTTCTTAAATTGAAACCAAATGAGAGATCCAGCCTTAGTGGATGAGATTACGTTGTATCTACACAACTTTTGGTTGCAGCCAAGAATCTATCTTGTAGGTGCATCTTGGGACACTTAGAAAACAATCTAACAGCCAGATAGATGTCTTTAGAAACTAATCTCAGCAAAACATAGTTGAGAAGGAAAACATCTGCAAAGGGCTGGGAGGTCTTTGGATGATAAACTGCTGCCTGAATACTTCTGTACATGTCCAAGCTTCTATTCTAGAAATGTTCAAAAGCCACTATTCTTAACAGAAGGATGAGGATAATGCTCAATTACCGTATGAAATAGAAATGTGGATCATCTTAGAAAATCTTCTATGTGGTATGTCTGAGTTCTTTGGCTGTCCTCAGTTCCTGGAGTTGTTTAAACTCTGCCTTGACACTGAGTGAATTAGTCCACACACCACTCATCACCTCCCCACCCCCACCTTCCCTCAGCTGTTTTGCCGGTCCTCTGATGCACACTGACACCCTGGTAGAGGTTTCCAGCTTGCTCTGGTGTTTTTCCTCTCTCCTGCAGCTGTCATTCCTTCTCAGTTTATCATCATCATTGATAAAGCCTAGAGGTAACTTGTCTGCCATAAATACTTATCTGATAAAGAAGGAAAAAGCCTTTTGGAACATGACTAGGTGACCTGTCTTGTCCCATATTTGCCTAGGGAAATGTGAGAATCTCTAAGCTCTAGCGCAGGGATTGCTGCTCATTCTGAAGCACCATTAAAATGATTATCAAAGCTTTAAATTCAGCAATGAAACACATGAGATTCTCTTAATGACAAGGTCAATTTAATTGGGTGCCTTTCCTAAGTAAAATATTGCTTACAACTTGCATCCTCCAATGTAATTTAACAGAAAAAAAATTGGAATTTCTCAAAGGCAATGTGTAGCTATTGAATTTGAATCCTACATATCTCTTTTCTAATAGAGGTTGCAAGAAAACATAACAAGTCAACTTATTTAAATCAAACATATTTAAATCAGTCCTGTGTTAATAGGTATATTTAATGCCTACCATTCTTAGCCCAGTATTTTAAGGAATTTGCATAAATTTATGAATCTAATTTCTAATTGTCATTTTTAGTAAGGTACATACTCATCTACTTCAGTCACTTCTTAGGTCCTTGCTGAGACAGAGTCACAGACAATTTCAGTCTTATGATCATGTTTACTGCTAAAATTGTTCATAGGTTGACAAATTCTCAGCTCAATGTACTTAAGGTTAATTTCCAAATTCGTAATACATTTACAGCTTGACCTAATTATTTTTCCAATATTTCCTGGGATAGATATTTTTTTACTACCTAATATAGAGTCAGATGATCATATATACTTTTTCTGAAAATGATAAATACGTGTGGCATAGCAGAAGTTCTCTGTCTTTGACCTCAGGGAAGCTGAATTAAATAACAGTTGGCACCAAGCTTTCAACGTGTCTAATCGTTATGGTAGGCCCTGTGCCAATGCTGTTGATGTGCAATCCTCAGTATGCAGCAGTAAGGAACAAGGATGGCAAGTATCCCATTGAAGAATTAATTAGCAGACCTCCTGGACTCATCAGGATGGTAAATAATTATCCTCTGACAAACTTAGTCACACATTAGAAGAAATTGCAGTAGGAATTGATGTCAGTGGCCACCATTCATTATTTAAAAGATGCTAATGGCTAGATTTTTTTCCCATAGGCTTGACTGGTACCCTCAGTCTATGGGATGGCCATGGATAATACACTTTCCTGCCTCAAGGTCTCACTTGTGCCCTCCCTTACCTTCAAACTATGCAAATTCATGGGTCACCTTCTTCTTTCCCAAATCCTAGTAATGTATTTGTTTTCCACTGGTTCAAGACACTGGGCTGCTTTGTTTAGCATGATTGTACTCCTGCCTTCGTCTTCAAGACACAGCGTCATCTCCTTTATCCTTTATCTCCATCATTGTCAAGAGAAGAGATCTGTCAGGTGGTGTTAGTTAGGAAGGTGTCTTCATTTCTGACATGGTGGAGTCCAAGCAGGTATGTGTTATCCTCATAACCTAGATACAGATATACACACTTTCTTTGGCTATTATCCCCATTTAAGTCATCCTATTGTTACTGGTGTTTTCTTCAGAGTATAGATTCCAAAGAGTAATGACACCCAAGATGGTGGTAATCACATCCAGGTACCATGATCCATGAGTCAGGAATAGTAAGTAGCTCTGTGTTCTTTATTTTTAGATGACTAAGGATTCCAGGTGCTACAGAGGAACCATATGAGTGGATACAGTTTTAATATAAAGCACAGTAAAATTTGTCTCAACCTTTCACCCATGGGAAAAGGAAAATCAGTTGCTTAGTAAAGGCGGTCTTTAATAAAAGGTCAGATAAAATTGTTCTGGAGACCTGGGAGGTTTTAAGTACCTGCTTTATCAGGAAGCTACTTAGAGGAGGTAGGTCCTTTGTGAAGGTGTCACTTTGCTGCTACATATAAATGAGGTGACCCCCCCTCCGCCCGCCCCAGCCACCTCTTCTGCTTTCCCTCAGCTTCACTTCCTTCCAGGCCATATCCCACTAATACACAAAGGCTGCAAGATAGATAGATAGATAGATAGACAGATAGATAGATAGATAGATAGATAGATAGATAGATAGATAGATAGATAGATAGATAGATAGATAGATAGATAGATAGATAGATAGAGATCAATTTGGTAATCAATTGATTACAAAATGTCAAACTGATTCTTCTCAAATGGAAATGGTGTGTTTCATATACACACCATTCATCTCATGTAGTATTGCATAGACTTCAGATCATGAGCTGCTCTGGAGGAACAAGAAACATTTAAATTATATATCAGACATAAGCAGTGCCCTTACTGGTTAAAATTATGTGTTGGTAGTTTTCTGAAAGTTTTGAGAAAATGTTGGGTTACAATGTCTACAAAAATTCTACTACTATACTACTACTATACTGTACTATACTATTCTACTACTATCTATAAATTCTACTACTATAAAAAACTATGAAAACTCTACTAGTACAGGAAGCTGATGATTCTTTGTCAAATAGTTTTATCTAGTAGATTGTATTTTAAAGACAAGATATTTGATCCTTATGAAAACACTAAAAGTGATATAATCCAGAAAAGAACAGATTTTTTTTTAATGGCTTTACACTCTTTTCAATGACATGCTCTTTCTGGAAAGTTGAGAAGGGAACTAACAGAAAGGATCTTGTTGATGAGACAGCAGTTGGATGATGGAGAGGTGGTATATAAAGAATGACTTCTTTGACTAAGAGGTTGAATGAAAGATATAGACAGGCTTTTCAAACAACAAATGAGACAATTCCATGAACTCTCAATAGAACACACAATAAACAGAACTTCTGGAATAAAGGCAAAAGAAGAATGAAACAATACCATATGTGTAAAAGAAAATAAGCAGTCTGAGATATATGAAACAATTCTACTTTTAGTTTATTTTCCTCCGTCTTCTTCTTTTGGACCCACTGCATTAAGAAGACCACTAACTCTTGGCCTTTCACAAGAACTCATGATGAATGAGCCCATGATATCTTGGAAATCGTATAATGACATACACATGTTGGTATTGGAGAACCTTTCCTCAACTGTTGTTAGAAATAATACTCTGAAAAATGCAAACTCAGTTTACAAATCAATAAAATGAGTTTTCCTTATGGATTAAAGAAATGTTTAACTTTTACTTACATATTAACATGTTTTACACAATGGTGTATTGCGGTGTGCTTTTGGAAATGAAAACAGGTACTGTAAGCTTTAATGATTCTTCCAAAATTAAAGTCTTTTGTCAACCATTTTAAAGCTATTTTATTTCCTCAGTGGAGATACAGAGTGCAAAAGCACCATCTTGTGGCTAAAAAGAAAAAGTCCTTTAACACTAGCCTGAGTCATAAATAACAGGCTTTCACACATACTTTTTACGAAATATTTGTCAAGTTTAATTTTAAGCACTTGGTATCTTTTTTTAAGACAGATGGCTAACTGACTTAATACAATTTGAGTTTGGATCTATCTGTAATACATTTTTGAATTCCAGATATAAAGCCTACTACATAAGAATCAGATAAGACTGAATTCCTTAAGAAAATTTGAAATGAAAATAATATTTAGTTTAACAAATAGAAACATTGCCTATTAATCACTTTAAATTAGAAATGCATTCAGCTATTTGTCCAAGAAGAAGTAGCAATTTTATCACATATCTCATATAAATTAAATTAGGAAATTGCTATTTAAATTTGGCAACTACATTCTACTTGTAAAAGGAGAGAAATGAAGTAAAAAGTATTTAAGTAGTAACAAATATGGTGACAGAATTGAAAAATAGAAATATAGGTTTTATAAACATACTATTTACCGTCTCTCTCTTCATTTATTTATTTATTTTGGTCGGTAGTGGGGCTTGAACTCTGCCACTGTCCCTCAGCTCTCCAGCTCAAAGTAAGCACTCTACCACTTGAGCCACACAGCTACTTCCGGTTTTCTAGTAGTTAATTGGAGATAAGAGTCTCACAGACTTTCCTGTCTGGGCTGGTTTTGTACCTCAATCCTCAGATCTCAGCCTCCTGATTAGCTAGAACTTGAGACTGAGGTAAAAGAAAGTTCCAAAACTGAAAGGACAGAGGGAAACAAAATGGAAGATAAAGTGAGCAAAACATCCAAGAACTGTCAAAACTGAGTTGTAACACAAGCATAATAATGGAAGAGAAGTAGGAGCATAATGAAGGAAACAAAGTAGTATTTTCAGCAATGATGACAGTGAATTTCTCTCAGTTCAATGTCAAATACCAAATGAAATTAGAGATCAAGAAATATCAGCAAACACCAAAAAGGATTGAAAAGCAAACTATGATTTAAAACTAAGACTATGAACATTATATTCAATCTTCAGAATTTTAACAACAACAACAACAACAAAAATCTAGAAGGAAGCCAGAGAAGGATTAATGCCTTAATATATTGGACCAAAGACAAGAATTATATCTTTTCAGATACCAGGGAAGTTAAAAAACAAAACAGGAGTTCAGTTATTGATAAAACAAATAAACTCTATCAAGCTAGAATATTGTACATTGTGGAATTACCTAGAAGAAACAAAATAATTTCTCAAACAAAAACTTGAGGGAGGGTTAGGGCTGTGGCTCAGTGGATTAGCATTTCTTCTCATGCAGGAGACCCTGGGGTTTCTCCACTACCACATGTAACAGAAAAGAAGTACTGGTGATCCCAGAATCAGTGGCTCAGATCTATAATCCTAGATACTCAGGATACTGAGATCTGGTTCAGAGCCAGGCCAGATAGATAAAGATGAGAGACTGATCTCTGATTAGCAGGAAGTGGAGGTAAGGTTCAATGGTAGAGTCAACTTAGAGCAAAAAAAAAACCAAGCAAGAGCTAAGGCTCTGAGTACAAGCTCCAGAACCAGCAAGAAATAAAAGCATTGTAAATGAATAAGCGAAAGTAAAACACCCTTTCTTCCCTTTTTAAATTTCAGTTTTATTGTAAAGGTGATGTTCAAAAGGGTTACAGTTACGTAAGTCAGGTAATGGGTGCATTTCTTTTTCAACAATATGAGCCCCTCCCTCATTCCTCCCACTTTTTTTCCTCCCAACCTCCGTCCCCCAAGTTGTATAGTTCATTTCCAACATAATGTATAGCAAATATCATTGCTAAATTGGTTCACCGTTATCCCACTGTTTCTGTTCTTCTCCTTCTCCTCCTTAAATCGGACAAACTTACACACAAGACAAAAGATACAGAAATCAAAAACAGTAACAAAAGGAAATAAGCCAAAGGGGAAAAAAATAAAATAAAAATAACTGCAAATAATACAGTAAAAAACCTGTTGTTTTCATTTCTTGGAGTTGATTTGAATAAACATCATTTTACGTGGTCATATGCACATAAGTATTGAGCCATTGGGTTCCTCTCCTAAGAATATCCTCCTTTGGTCTCTCTGTGTGAATATTTAGTGCTGTTTAATTAATCATGTCCAAGTGTAATTATTTGTCTTTTACCAACTACCCATTGGATATACTTGTAGATCTATAGACATATTCTCGTTATTATAAATGAGGGGAGCCATGCAACTGATGTTTCTTTGGGCCTGGCTTACTTCACTTAATATAATTTTTTCCAAGTTTTTCCACTTCCTTGCAAATGAGGAAATACCATTCTTTCTGATCTCCCACACTTTATTCTTAACAAATATAATTAATAATAGTTTGTTCATAGTAATAATGATGCTCACAGATCTGTATGTTCTTACTGTGCTCATGCAGCTGATGTGTCAGCAAGAAGAATGGATCACAAGAGTTTAGGGAGAGTAACAGGAAAATTAGAAACACTTTGTCACTACAGGGCATTTGCAAAGTCAACCAAACAATGTTATTTCAAAGTGGACATAGGTTTATCATAAATGAAAAGCATTGATGTGAGAAACATTTTCAAAAAAGTAAAAATAAATGACAAAGATGGTATGCCAAAACAGGAGAGCAAATTTGAAATTAGGAAATGGAAACATTTAGAAAGCAAAAATAAGAACAAATAATATAGGAAAGAAACAAAATGCTGTAATAAATGTGGTCCATATAAATCCAACTATATTACTAGTGCTAAACATCAATAGTCCAAACAAAACCAAAAGGCATCAGTGTCAGTGAAACTGAAAATAATACCCAAGATCTAACTGTATACTGTTCATAAGAGACCCAGCATAACTATAACAATACATTAAAGGTAAAGGTGTGAAAACTACATACATGTTAGTAGTAGTCAGAAGAAACAATGAGTATCTATATTGATTTTAAACAAAGCAGACTTGAGCAAGGAAATGTATCAGCCATAAAACAACGAATTGATAATGATAAATAGAGACTTGTCCATTTGAAAAATGATAAAATGTTTAAATTTACAAGACTATATAACAACCTTTAATGTGTATATGCCTAACAAGAAAACATCAAGGAATTGCAAAAATAAATATGTTAATCTACTATTATTTTATCAAATTAGTACTGCAAAGAGAAATAGATTAATCTACTCTTATTTTATAGTTTGAAATGTTAACACCCTCTACAACAAATGGCCAACTCCAACAAGCAGCAAATCACTTAAGATCACAATTGAATTCACCATCACAAATTAACTGAATATAACTGAAGATTTGCCTTCTACATGTTCCTAGTTCCTAATTTTCAATTTTTACTCCTGTTTTGGCATAGCAACTTTGTTATTTATTTTTACTTTTTTGAAAATGCTTTTCATGTAAATGCTTTGCATGTATAATAAACCCATGTCCACTTTGAAATAACATTGTTTGTTTGACTTTGCAAGTATCCTGTAGTTCATATAATTGGCACCCACAATTTGTTTCATCCTAATACAGATTTACATATTATTCCTTAAAACACATGGAATAGTAATCAAAGTAGATTATGTAAGTGTACATGATACATACATGACATTTTTAAAAGATATCTTAATTTTTTAATAAATATGAATCATACAAAGACTGTTTTCAGATTGTAGTGGAATTAAAGTAGAAGAAAATCACAAAATACAGCTAGAAAATCACTATACAACTGGAGCTCCAACAACACACTTCTAAATAACACCTGAGTCAAAGAAGAAATCTCAAGAGAGTTAAATGAAAACAAAGCAATAAACATCAGGATCTGTGATTATCTTTGCTTAGCATAAATTTATGCCATTAAATACATATATTAGAAAAAATACCCAAAGCCATCTAATCTTCTACTTTAAGAACAGAACCAAGAAAATCCACATTAACCAGAAGACAATAAATAAATAAAAGTTTATAAAATTGAAATCAAGAAATGAGAAAAATTAACAAAATCAAAATCTGGTCCTTTGGAAAGATTAATGAACTCAGATTCTATCCAAGCTAGCTCAGGAATTAAAAAAAGAATGGAGAAGATTTGCATAGTATCAGAAATGTCAGAAAAGATATCATTAAAGATCTATGGACATTATAAACATAATGAAGTAATATTATCAACAACTTTATGCTCTCATTTTTAATAACCTAACTACAATTAATCAATCCTTAGAAATACACCATCTATAACACATATAAAGAGTCAATTATCTGGCTATGCCCATATTTATTCAAAACAGTTAAATCAATATTGAATAATATTGATGAAGTCTTTCAAGTACTTAAGGAAATAACTTTAGTAGTTCTCTAAAATCTCTTGTAGAAGTACATTCAGTCTCCTCCATCTGTGGATTTTATGTGGGTAGAGGCAATAAACTAGAGATCAAAAATATTCAGAAATAAAATCTTCTCTTTACTGGACATAAACAATACTTTCTTTCCCTACATAATATGTATTACAACTATTTATATGCCATTTATAAATTGTTTTAAATATTATAAGTAATCTAGAGAATCTTTAAAGCATACAGAAGGGAACTAAATGTTTTGGCATATATCTGTAATTCCAGAATATAAAGACAGAGGAAGGATAGTTTGGAAGCAAACCAAAGAAAGGAGAATCATGAGTTCAAGGACATTAACATCATACTTTATAGTGAGAAACTAAAAAGATTCCTGCTAAAATCAAGAAAACAGTAGAGATGCTTTCCTTATATAACACCATACAGGAAATTCTGGCCAATTTAACAGGGTGAAAAAAGATATAAATGACATACAAAGTGACAAGGAAGAAACTGCTTTTGAGGGTAAATGTAGAATATCAAAATAAGGTTAATGTGTCAAAGTCAATCACTATTCTACATACCAACAATGAAAAAGTGAAATTTGAAAGAAACAGATTACTATACAAATAAGCATTTGCTATCAATCTAACATAATCTGTACAATATCTCTGTAGGATTGTAAAACACACAAAAAATGAATTAGATAAATGGAGGGAGATTGCACATTTCTGGAATAAAAGAACAGAATGCTATCACATATCCCTTCATTCCTATTTGATCTACTAATTCAATACAATCCCAGCCAAAATTGCAGCAAGTTATTGTGTAAATATTGAAATAATAATTCTCAAATTTATATAGAGAGACAAAGGCCCAGAAAAGCTAACTATATTGAAGAATGAAGATATACAGAACCCAATTTCAGGACTTCCTATAAAGCTACACTAATCAGGACAGCGTGGAACTGGTGAAAGATAATGACCAATGGATAAATTGACCAATGGGACAGAATAAAGTGCCCCAAATGAACTTTGATTAATAGAATTAACTGAATTTTTATGAAGAAGTAAAGACAATACAGTGGGTAAAAGATGATCTCTTCAACAAGTAATACTAGAACAAGTGGACATCTAAATGCAAATTAATAATAATAATAGTAATAATAATAATTTGGCTGGGCACCAGTGGCTCACACCTGTAATCCTAGCTACTCAGGAGACTGAGATCTGAGGATTGCAGCTCAAGGCCAACCCAGGCAGAAAAGTCTATGGGACTCTCATCTCCAATAAACAACCAGAAAATAGGAAGTGAAGCTGTGGCTCAAGTGGTAGCCTTAAGCCGAAGAACTCAGGGACAGGGCCCAGGCCCAGAGTTCAAGCTCCACAACCCCAAAAAAAATCCAAACATAGATCTTCAACCATTTAGAAAACTTCATTCAAATGGATCATAGACCTAGTAAAATGGATATCTATTTTTAAAAATCCTGAGCAAACCTAGAGCAAACCTGGAGGATCTTGGCTATGCCGATAATTTTAGATATAATACCAAATGTTCAATCCATAAAAGAAACAGCTAGTAAGTTTCACTTCAAGAAAATAGCAAGAGAATGAGAAGGCAAGGCACATAACAGAGGAAAATATTTTTAAAAAGATGTTTTTGATAATAAGCTGTAATGAAAATATACAACTTGCCAGGTGCCAGTAACTCACATAAGTAATCTTAGCTACTCAGGAGGCTGATGTTCAAAGAATCACAGTTCAAATCCAACCTTGGCAAAAAAAGTCCATGAGTTCCATCTCCAATGAACCAGCAAAATGCCAAGTCGGAGTGGGAGTTGTGGTTCAAATTGTGCAGCACCAGTGGTAAGCAAGAAAGAAGAGTGAGAGTACACGACTTTGATTTGAGCCCAAGTACTGAAGTCAAAATAAAGAGAACATAGAGAAAGACAGAGAGAGAGAGAGGAGAGGGAGAGAGAGAGGGAGAGAGAGAGGGAGAGGGAGAGAGAGAATCTCTTAAATTCAGTGATAAGAAGTAATCTACCAAATAGACAAAAATAACTAAATAGATATTTCACCAAATAATATATAAAGGCAGGCAAGTAAGCATTTGAAAAGATGTTGAAAACCACAAGTTGTAACAGTACAATGTTCTGCTGCAGTAACAGATGCTCAAGACTTGTAATTAATAAAGAATTAAATTTACAATCTACAGAAATATATGCAGACCAAAAAAAAGCCCTCAGCATCACTAATCACCAGGAAAATGCAAATCAAAATCACAATAAGATATCATTCTATTCCACTTAGAATAGCAATTACCAAAAAACTAACTATAATAATTGTTGGTAAGAAAATGAAGAAAAAGGAACCTTTGCACATTGGTGATAGAATTTATGAAACTTCTTCCCAAAAGTCTGAGAATGGTGGTATATGCCAGTAATCTCAGTTCTGGAGGCAGAGATTGGGAAAATCATCAATTGAGGTCAGCTAGAAATAAAATTAGCAAGATTCCACCTCAATCCTCAAGCTGGATGTTAGGGAAGCAAACCTTTAATCCCAGCCTTGCAGAAATAGGTGGAGAGGCAGGAGGATCACCATTTGAGGTTGGTCGTAGGCCAAAAAAAAAAAAAAAAAAAAAAAAAAAAAAAAAAAGATGAGGGATCTGAAAGAGGACCTGCCTAGCAAACCTGAAGGCCTTACTTCAAACCTCATTACCACGGAAACAACAACAAAAATAAATGATAGAATTACAGTGGATCCTGCAATTCTTCTGAAGTGCACATGTGCAAAAGAAAATGGTGTAGTCTGTCACGGAGACATCTTCATTCTCAGGTATGTTGCAATGCTATTCACATTCACCAAGGAATGGAAACAACCCAGTGTTCAACAGCTGAAGGGAAGATACAGACGTAATACACATGAACATTAGACTACATGTACGCTACTCAACCATCTGAAAGAAAAGTGAAATCTCATCATTTGTGACAGCACAATTATGACTAGAGATCATTAAGCTAAGTGAAATAAGCTAGGAACAGAAAAGCAAAAGCTATGTTATTTCAACTCTGTTATGGAAGCTTTAAGAAAGTTGGCAGTAGAGTCATGGTTACCAGAGGTTGGGGAGTACAGAGGTGCAATATAGTGAATTCTATACTATATTTAAACGGGAAAAAGTACCCTAGTTCTAGTGTTCTTGAACTAAAATCTGGATAGTAGGGTAACTCTAGAGGATGATAATATATGTATTTATATATTCCCACTATAAAGAAGTAATAATATTTGAGGAGAATGATATGTTTACTGTAATTTGCACCCGATAACATTATACTTACTTTAGAACGTGACATGATACTTGAGAAAGATGTACAATGTGACGTTAGTGTTAAATTATCATAAAGTCACATGAAATAACAGTGTGAGCAGAGGGGGAAGAGAGGAAGAGGAAGAGAGAGGGAGAAGGAAGAAAAAAATGAGATAAAGTAAAGATAGGAAGGCGGGAAAGGAGAAAGGATGGAAAGAGAAAAAGGAAAGAAGAAAGGAAGAGAAAAAAACTTTCAAAATTGTATTCTAGAGCTAAGCTGACTTGAAACTTAATTTAGGCTCTATCACTTCCTTACCTTGTGATCATGAACTCACTACTACAGTTCTTTAAGCCAGAATGGTCCTAATGGGACTTAACCAACAACTGCTATAGTGCTATGTCTATCATTATACAATAGAATAAATATAAAACACTTAGCACCATGCTTGGCACATAACAAGCAGTGAATCAGCATTAATTATTGTTGGTAGTGGGGCTTGAACTCTGGGGCTGGGAGCTGTCCTTGAGCTATTGAGGTCAAGGCAAGCATTCTACCACTTGAGCCACAGTGCCACTTCTAGTTTTCTGGTGGTTAATTGGAGATAAGATCCTCACAGACTTTCCTGCCCTGGCTAACTTTGAACCATGATCCTCAGATCTCAGCCTCCTGCGTAGCTAGGATTACAGGTGTGAGCCACTGGTGCCCAGAGTACAATAATAAATTTTTAAAAACACCCACATGACCCAATCACTTCATTAAGGCTGAGTCTCTTAATGCTGTTCCACTGATAACACCTGAACTTTGAAAAGATCCTCTTTGTTAAGGAAGTGCAATTGAAACAATGACAGCAATTACCATTGTTGGTAGACCATTCTGTATACAGCAAGGATGTGTGGATATAGGTTCATCCATTTTAACAAAAGAATAATAACACCTATCAAGCAGTTCTCCATCAGTTTCAGTTCTGAAAAATGTGAAATCTTCCAAATTATATTATAATTTTTAGCTTGACCTTACCTCCAATATTCCATAAAGCTCATTTTTTTCATTGTCACCTCATATGCCAAAGTGAGTAGCATGGTCTGAATAAAACTCCTTGTGATTAATCTTGCAGCAAGCTGTTCACCAGAATTCGTAACAAATAACTCCTTCTGTTCACTTGTTAGAGTCGTGATCAACAAAGAGCCAAAATAAAAATGTTGGTGTGTCCATTAAGTTCTTCTATCTGAGAAGAAAAGAAAGATTGGGTCATAGATCTGGTAAAATCCTCACTAATGACTTAAAGTAGAAATATGACAAAAAGTGTAGTAGTTAAAAGTCATCTTTCTAATATCATGTTTTATATTTGGTTAGATACTTTAATATCCATGTTAAAGACATATCTCTAAGATGTTCTTCATGACAAAGTCATGAAGAGCCAAGTGCTTTCTCCACAAAAATGATTGTCAAAAAACAAAAAACAAAAAGGCCGAGAGCTGGTGGCTCACACCATAGTCCTAGCTACACAGGAGGCTAAGATCTGAGGATCCCAGTTTGAAGGCTGCCTGGGCAGGAAAATTCATGAGATTCTTATCTCCACTAAACTACAAAAAACAAAAAACAAGCAAACAAAAAAAACCTGATGTGGAGCTGTGGCTCAAGTGGTAGAGTAGTAACCTTGAGCACAAATACTCAGGGACAGTGCCCAGGCCCAGAGTTCAAGCCTCAGGACCAGAAGAAGAAACTTTTTAGTATTAAGTTCTAGTATTAATTCCTGAAGACTGTGAGGAAAGGAACACAGAAAAGAGTCAGGATATTTCCCTTTTTCTCTCTCTCCAACACATGGATGGATGGATATGTCCTCCAGTCATTTGGTCTCCAATTGGCACCAGCTCCAACTAGAAAATGTAATGCCCATTTCCTTGTTTCCCCAGCTCTATGGGGACAGTAGCAGCTTCTTAACACTGTCCACCCTCCAGGCACCACCTTTATGTCACCTGCAAAGCAATTCTCTATATTAAATTCTATGTGTCAGAAAAGATGTTATGTGATTTTGTTCATCTCACTGAACCCCCAACTGATTAAAAAAAACAAACAAGTGCTGCATGTGCTGACTATATGCTCTACAAGAGCTGTAGGGCCTGATGTATCTCAAGTGCTTGGTGGTGACACAATGAATGTTTTCCTTGTATGAATGTAAAGAACCTTACAATTTACTGTCAAAATGGGCATAACCCCTTTGCCAAACATGGCTCACTGTTCAGGTTTAGATCTTCTGCTGTAGACCGTCATCGTGAAAAGTGTTCCTCTTCTTTTCTGTACTATTTTCTAATTTTGTATAGTAAAATTAAACAGATATACAAAAACTCCAACAAAGTAAGTGAAATTGCCTTGTAAACATCACCAAGGAAAACTAGCAGTCTACTCCCAAAGTTCTTCTGTGTGCTGCCTGTCAGTTTCGGTCTCCTCACACCGCAGAAGTCACAAGGCCTTGATTGTTACAGTAATCACTTAGTTGAGTCTGTTATGGTTATGATCATTTTAAATGGTGAATCTGTAGCTACTACAGGTTTTAGAACACTTAAAATGTTACCGACTTTTTTTCCTTTCTTCTTTTCTTTCCTTCTTTCTTATTTTGGCAATACTCAGGTTTGAACCCAGCTATCCCATTTGCTAGGCAGGAATCCTTTCTCTGAGCCACAACTGCAGCCTGATTAACTTTAGTTATTTTTGAGATAGCATCTTGCATTGTTTTCTAGGTTGACCTGGACCACAATCCTGCTTTTTATGCTTCCAGAAAAGTCCGGAATAACAGGGATAAACCACCATGGCCAGCTATTCTATGGACAATGGTCTCATGAATTTCATGCCTGGGTTGCTATTGAAATGTAATACTCTCAGCTTCATTTTCTTTAGAAGCTAGAAATATAGGTGTGAACTACTGTACCAAGCTTCAGTCTTTTTTAATGTACAGGTTACTCTTCTATAAATATCCTCTATTCAACATACCTGTTGAGTATACTGACTCATTGACTTTAGAGTTTTCCACAGCTTGTATTTTGCTGTACTATACCTACAGTAGATTTTGCATTTTGAATTGCCTTCAAAATTAACCCTTGGATTAACCCTTAGATTCAGAGGCTTAGTCAGATTCAGCTTACTGACTCCACCAAAGCCATTTGTGAGGTGTTTTTTAAATGGGAGGTGTGTCATATCCGATCTTCATTCATTTGTGATATCAGCAGGCATTCATGTTCCACTGATCCACTGAGGGTGCAACCTGTCAATATGCTATCACTATCTTATTATTGATTTTTTTTCATGAGGATATTACCATTTTATCTACTCCTTGATTATTTAATGGTATAGTTCCTACAGGAGATACATAATAAAGGTTTAAGTTCTCTCCTTTCTTTGATTTCTTTTTTTTTTTTTTTTGTCAGTCATGGGCTGAAACTCAGGGCTTGGGTGCTGTTCCTAAGATCTTTGCTCATGGACAGTGCTCTATCACTTTGAGCCAAGGCACCACTTCTTTCTTTGATTTTTTTAAATGTAAAAATAATAAATTACTCACAAAAGTAATTTTTAAGTATAATGTCACTACAAATTCATGTATTTAATATATTTATGGATTTCAACTTATTGCAACTCTTAGTCTTATAGAAATTCAAGTGGTTCTATCTTTAGCCCTCTGGAACTTTTAAACTCTGGAACAGTTTTTTTTCAAAGCTTGTTTGCTGCATGTGTATCAGTATTTCCCAGGTCATCTTGTGCATTTCTTATGCCACTCTGTATAACCAGTCAATTCTCCAAAAGGCTCAGCTTTCTTCTAATGAGAAATGATAGCATCACCATATTTTTGGAACTAGGTATTGCTACTAAATTGGTTGTTGTTTTCTAGGACTTTTGGTAGAACTACAAAATATGCAGAAAAGTTAAAGATAAAATTAAAGACTCACAATTTCATGAGTGATATGTCCCATTGAAATATTAAAATTTGAGATTTCACAGTTTTCACTTAACCTTACCTTACATAATGTCACTGAATTCCATGGGAAAACATATGCATCTCCTTACATTTTTATGTATTGATAAGAGTTTTTTTATATTTATTGTAAGGGTGATGAAATGGGGCGGGATTATATTTGCATAAGTAAGGTAATAGGTACATTTCTTTTTAAATATTGTTTAAAAACCCTGTGTTTAACCAAAAATAAGTTTGCATGGAGCTATGGGAGATGAGTGCTTCATTTTCTCATTCATACCCAAATTCGCCAATCTCCTTTCCCCCAAGTTGTAAAGTACCTAGTGAGTATCATTGTTGCATGAGCTCATCCTTTGTGCTGCTGTTTCTGGGATTCTGTTTCCCTTTCCACAGATCAGATAAACTTATATACAAGACAAAGGGTACAGAAAAAAAAAAAAGAAAGGAAAAAAATGGAAATAACTGCATACAGTACATAAGAACCTTCTTGTTTCCAATTCTTGGAGTTTATTTTGATATGCTTCATTATATATAGTCCTACGCACTTAGCAATTGGGCTATTGTGATCTGCTGCTAAGAATATCGTAGACATATTCTAGTTATTACAAATGAGGGAAACCATACAACCAACATTTCTTGGGGCCTGCGATAGACTTTGGTATTTGACTTTCCAGTTGCCGACATATAAAACCTTGTCCCATATGTTACTTTCTTGAATATTTTAAATATAAAATTCCACTTTCTTATGAGAATAAATGGCAGCTGTCAAAATATCTGGCAATCTGATAATAACCTGGTTTTCCTTCTCTTATAAAAAGTGCATGCCTTGGGGAGCCTGACTAGCAAAAGGATTGATAATATTTGGATTCAGGTCGTTTAAAAAAATAGTATTTTCCCTGTGAGGTTTATGTTGTTGGCTATGTTGTATGCTTTCCAGTGAATAATGGCTGCATCCTTTGCTTTCCTTTCTCAAATCCTCTGACCCTGGTTGTCTCTGTCTCTTTCTCCAATGCATTTATTTACAGGAGAGATGAGGGATACCTTAGAAACTAGTCTCATGGCAGATGTTGGTCATGAGTTTTGAGAGTAAATACATGCTTGCTCTTGGTGCAGATTCAGGGGAAGAATCAAAACATTACAACACTCATCTCCCATAACTTCATGCAATTCTACTTATTAAATCCAAACCATGTTGTTGTTTTATTTTGTTAAATACAGGTTCATTTAAATCAGTATAATATACCCTGTTTTTTTAAAGTGTATCATTTGGCATGTTATGTATGCAATCATGTAATCATTACCATTTTCTTTTAAAAGTTCTCACAAAATACCTTGCATTTCAACCCCTCCTATAGCAATTAGTCTCTGACAGCCATTATGATAGAAAGTCTCACACGGGGACTTACAGAATACATTTTGAATCTTTCTAGTTTCATATAACATAATGCATTTGTATTTACCTGTGATGTTGCCTATATCATTTGTGTGTTCCTTTTGGGTGCACAATAGTATTCTTTTTTGTGAATGCACCATACAACTTGTTAATCTACTAACAGATGCATATTGGTTTCGTTCTAGGTTTTGTGAACACTGCAATATTCACACATAAATATTTGCACAGATTTGTATTCTCATTTCTCTTAGTTTATCATTTTTTTTCTTTTTCTTTCTTTTTTTTGTCGTTGGGGGCGGGGGGCTTGAACTCTGGGCTTGAGCGCTGACCCTTCACTCTTCAGCTCAAGGTGATGGCTCTATTGCTTGAGCCACAGCGCCTCTACCGGTTTTCTAGTGTTTTGTTTTGTTTTGTTTTAATTGGAAATAAGAGTCTCATGGATTTTCCTGCCCGCGCTGGCTTTGAACAGTGATCCTCAGATCTCAGCCTCCTTAGTAGCTAGGATTGAAGGTGTGAGCCACCAGTGCCCAGCTCATTTTATTTTTCTAGGTACACAATTTCTTGGTTAAGTAATAAGTATATATTTGACTTGACAAGAAACTGCTGAACTGTTTTTCAAAATGATTGTAACCTTTTCACTAGTTCTGTATTTCTATTAGTACTCTATAATGCTAATAGATATTTTAATTTTAAGTAAAGACAAGTCATTTGCCACATAATTGTACCTAACTGTGGTTTGTATTTGAACTTTCATAATATTCAGTTCTTTCTGTGTGGTTATTTTGTGTGTGTGTGTCATGGGGCTTGAACTCAGGGCTTGCTGCTGTCCCTCAGCTCTTCAACTCTAGGCTAGCGCTCTATCACTTAACCACTTCTGGTTTTCTGGTAGTTTACTGGAGATGAGTCTCACTGACTTCCCTTCTGGGGCTGGCTTTGAACTGCGATCCTCAGATCTCAGCATCCTGCACAGCTAGGATTACAGGCATGAGCCACTGGTACTGGTGCCCGCTTTGTGTGAAATGTCATCTTTTGCATTTTTCAGCATTTAGTATACAATTGTAAGATTTTTACTATGTAACCTAACTATAAGGCCTTTAAATGTGTTTTACAAATAACTTAGAATTTTATTTTCCCACATATCCTTCAAAAACCAAATATTTTAATTTTGAAAAACCTGATTTGTTAGTTTTCATTTCATAATTCATGTCTTGTGTGTGTTCATGTATGTTTATGTGTGTTATCATAGAAATCTCTGAAGAAAATGCTATATTTGCTCAGAATGGTAGCTCACACCTGTAATCCCAGCTACCAGGAAGGCTGAAGTTATGAGGGTTGTAATTGAAATCAGCAATAGCAAAGGCAAAAGATCTTACTTTAAAATAAAATTTAAAATAAAATTGGATTGGAATATGGCTCAATCATTAGAGTAATTGCTTAGTAAATATGCGGCCCTGAATTTTAGCCTTAGTACTATTTTTAAAAATAAATAAAAAGTAGTTTAAAAAAGGTTTTCTCTTTTACTTGTTATTTTTTTTTCAGTTTTAGGTCTTACATCTTACATTTAGGTTTATAATGTATTGCAAGATGATTTCCTCAATGTGGTGTTAGTTAGGTGTTGGGTTTCATTATTTGGCATCTAGATGCCAATTATTTCAATCCCATATGCTAAGAAGATTATTCATTCTCCACTAAATTGCTTTTGTACCCTTATCATAAAAAACAGTTTACTAAATTTGTGTGGTCTATTTTGAGCTCAATTCTGTTCCTTAGCTCAATATGTCTATTCTTAAATCAATACTACCCTCTTTTATTTAGGATAAGTTTATGGTAAGTTTTGAAACTAAGTAATGTGAGACCACCATATTTTTGTTTGTTTCACATTGTTTGAGGGCAATCTAGATCCTTTAATTCTTATATCAAGTTTGGAATCAGTTCAAATATCTACCTGCAGAGTTTTGTAGTTTAATGAGGAGAAGATTAAAATTTTATCAATACTGAGTCCTTTTGATCCAGGACAATTCTAATGATTTATGACTTCCTTTGTTTTCCTAGATAATACTTCATGATTTTTCAGTATAATTACTTTTATTCCTAAGTATCTTGTTAGGACTGTATCTTATTTCAGTTCACATATGTTAACTATTGAGTGGAGTCCTGTACTGTCTAATTTGTCTTCAGTGAAAAAGAGACCATGTGTATGATGGTTCTATAAGGTTATATGGCATAATTGTGCCATAGCTGTCTCAGTCAGGGTGAGAATGCTCTTTGATGCTCATGCCACAGTAAATCCTTCTATAAACACATTTCTTAGAACATATCTTTTTTTTTAATTTAATTTAATTTAATTTGTGAACATACTGTACAGAGGGGTTACAATTACATGGGCAGGATAATGCGTACATTTCTTACCAAGCATTGCAGCCTCCTCCTTTGGTTTACCCTTCGTTCCCTTCCCAGCCTCCCCCCTCGCCCCCAATCCCAATCCTTCTCCTTCCCCCTCCTTCCCCCCCCACACCTATGTTGTAAAGCTCGTTTTGGGCATGACAACTTGTACTTCTCATTGTTGCAACAGGTCCGCCTGTATCCTTAAACAACTGGTTTTTCCCCATCTCCTCCGCAAGTTATACTGACATCAAATATAGTGAAAGCAGGGGTTATACTGTGGGGGAGGGACATACAAAGCAACAAAGAGATAATCTTATAAATGCATTAGAAACACATGCATGAAAGAAAAAAACATTAAAATACATATCTAAGGGTTCATTTTCCTGACATCACATTATCTGACCTTTTCCGCTTGACTCATACATATACTAGATATTGCAAATAAGGGAAACCATGGGACCTATGTTTCTTTGGGCCTGGCTTACTTCACTTAATATAATTTTTTCCAAGTTTTTCCATTTCCTAACAAATGGGGCAATGTCATTCTTTCTGATGGAGGCATAGAATTCCATTGTGTATATACACCACATTTTCTTGATCCATTCCTCTACTGAGGGGCATCTGGGTTGGTTCCATATCTTAGCTATGGTAAATAATGATGCAATAAACATTGTTGTGCTTGTAGCTTTAGTGTGGTCTTGTTTGTAAACATTTGGGTAAGTGCCCAAAAGTGGGATTGCTGGGTCATAGTAGAACATATCTTATAGTTAAGAGGTACATGGCTTTATGTGGAAATTTAATTCATTTTTAAATTTTTATTTTATTGTAATGATGCTATACAGAGGGGTTACAGTTATATGAGTAAAGTAATGAGTACATTTCTTGTCAAGAATTTTTATCCCCTTCTTTGTTTTTCTCCTACCATCCCTTCCCTCCCCCATCTCCCTCACTACCTCCCCAAAGTTGTAAAGCTCATTTCCAACACAGTGTCTTCTGAGTATCATTGTTGCACTGATTCCTGTGTCCCTGTTTCAGCATTTTGTTATTTCCCTTCCCCTCCCTAAATTAGACAAATGTATATACAAGATGCAGGGTATCAAAATCAAGTACAGTGACAGCAGGGGATATACCATAAGGGGAAGAACATACAAAGAAACAAAAAAAAATCACATAGCACATTAAAAACAAGAACAAAGAAAGATTTCTTGTGTCCATCTCTTATATGGTCATATGTACATAGCTTTTGAGCTTTTCTGCTCATCTGATAAAATTACCCTACACATATACTATGATTGCAAATTGGGGAAACCAGGAGACCTATATTTCTTTGGGTCTGGCTTACTTCACTTAATGTGATTTTTCCCAACAATGGGGTGGTGTCATTCTTTCTGATCGAGGCATAGAATTCCATTATATATTATATATACACATATATATTTATATTTACATATATATATATATATATATATATATATATATATATATATATACCATATTTTCTGGATTCATTCATCTACTGAGGGACATCTGGGTTGTTTCTATATCTTGGCTATGGTGAATAATACTGTGATAAACATAGTTGTCCTGGTAGTTTTAGTATGGTCTTGCTTGTGATCATTTGGGTAAATGCCCAGAAGTAGGATTGCTGAGTCATAGGGGAGCTCCATGGGGAGTCTTCTGAGGTACTTCTATACTTCTTTACAGAGTGGTTGGACAAGTTCACACTCCCACAAACCGTACAGTAGGGTTCCCTTTTGGCCACATCTGTTGTTATTAGATTTCTTGATTTTAGCCATTCTGACTGGGGTGAGGTGGAATCTCAATGTTATTTTGATTTGGGTTTCTTTTATGGCTAGAGAAGTTGAGCATTTTTTCATGTATCTATTCGTCATTATTATTTCCTCTTCAGAGAAGACTCTATTTAAGTCTTTAGCCCCTTCTTTCTTTGCGGTTCTTTCTTTGAGAATGTGTTGTTGGGCGATTTAATTTTTTGGGTTCTGAGTATATTTTAAATATGAGACCCTGATCTGTTGTATGGCTAGTGAAGATCTTCTCCCAGTCTGTGGGCTTTCTATTGATCTTACTATCTATGTCCTTTGCCATGCAGAAGCTCTGCCATTTCATGAAATCTCATTTATCCAACCTTTCTTTGATTTGTTGTGTTTTTGAGTCTTTATTAAGAAAACTGCAGCCCCTGTCAAGAAGCCCTAGAGTTTCTCCTATTCCATCCTGTAATGTTTTTAGGTGTCTGCTTTGACTTTTCCGTCTTTGATCCATTTGGGGTTGATTCTGGTGCAGGGTGATATATAAGGATCTAGGTTTAGTTTTCTGGAGGTGTTTAACCAATTTTGCCAGTACCATTTACTGAAGAGGCTGTCTTCATTCCATTCTAATTTTTTAGCTCCCTTATTGCAGCTTAGGTGGCTATAGGTCTGTGGGTTCATTTCTAGGTCTCAGTTCTACTCCTTTGGTTCTCAAGTCTGTTATTTTGCCAGTACCAGGCAGTTTTGATTACTATGGCTTTGTAGTAGAGTTTGAAATTTGTATTGATATTCCTCCAGCACTGTTCTTTCTGCTAAGGATTGTTTGTGCAATTCAGGGTCTTTTATTGCCCCATATGAATTTTTGGATTGCTTCTTCTATTCCATTGAAAAATAAAGTTGGGATATTGAGAGATATCATATTGAATTTGTGCATAGCCTTGGCAGTATTGTAATTTTCACATTGTTAATCCTCCCAATCCAGGAACATGGGAGGTTTATCCACTTCCTTAGTTTTGGTTTAATTTCCTTTTTCAGGTTTTTAAAGTTTTTATCATAGAGGTCCTTCACTTCTTTAGTTAACTCCTAGGTATTTTATGTTTTGTGGGGCTATTATAAAAAGAGTTGCTTTCCTGATTTCAGCGGCACTCTTCTTATTATTGGCATACAGAAAAGCCACTGATTTTTGGGGGGGAGTCCGGTCATGGGGCTTGAACTCTGGGCCTGGGCGCTGTCCCTCAGCTCTTCAGCTCAAGGCTAGCACTCTACCACTTGAGCCACAGTTCCACTTCCGGCTTTTTTCTTTTTTGCTTATGTGGTGCTGAGGAATCAAACCCAAGGCCTCATGCATGAAAGGCAAGAGCTCTACCACTGAACCACCTTCCCATCCCCAAAAGTCATTGATTTTTGAGGGTTAATTTTATACCCTATTACTTTGCCAGGTTTGGATCAGCTCGAATAACTTGGGAGTGGAGTCCCTGACTTCTTTAACTATAAGATCGTATCACCTGCAAAGAGGGAGAGTTTTACTTCATCTTTCCCTGTTTAGATCCCCTTTATATTTGCATCTTGTATTATTGCTCTAACTAGGCATTCTAACATTTAATTGAAGAGGAGTGGAGAGAGTGGACATCCTTGTCTCATTCCTGAATTTAGAGGAAATAGCTTTAGCTTTTCACCATTAAATAAACTGCTGGCTATAGGCTTGTCATACACAGCCTTTATTGTATTGAGGAATGCTCCATGGATTCCTAGTTTTTCCAGAGCTTTCATTGTAAAGTAGGTTGGATCTTGTCAAATGCTTTTTCTGCATCTATTGAAATAATCTTGTGGTTCTCATACTTGTATGTTGACATTTTATCCCTTTCTAAAATCCTAAGACAATGTTATATTTATTTCCTTTTTATTCTTTTAACATAGTAAAATGCATTATATGCTATTAAATTGCTTGTTCAAATTGTTGTTCATGAAATAAATCTAAATTGATAGATATATAATACTCTTTTCTATGTTAGATTTGATTTGGTCAAATTTTGTTAAGAGGTTTTCTTAAGGTTTATGACAGATATTGGACTGTAATTACACTTTAATTTGTGTTTTATAATTTTTTATCAGAGCATAGAGAAAATTGACTTAATAAATGACTTAGTAAGCCTATCCATTCTTGCTTGGGGTTGGGGGGGGGGGGGGAAGAGGTAAAGAAGGTATTATTTCTTCCTAATTTTGTAAGACTTACTAGTACAGTCATGTGGACCTAAAATATTCTTTGACAAAATATTTTGACTATAACTTAATGTCGTTAATAGATTTAAGACTATTATAGTTATCTAGGTTTCTTTAGTGAGAATTTTCAGTTTTTACCAGTTAGGAATGTTTTTGCTTTCATCTACAAATTTTTATCTATAAAACTGCTTATAACTCCTATGCGATCTATGTAAACCTCAGGAACAATTGTGTTAAATCATTAGTATAATCCCACAGTCATTGGATAATCTCTTCTATTCTATTGCTACTATTTCTTCACTTTTCATTCTGTTAGCATTCTTTCCAATTCTAGCGTTCTCCTTTATTACTTTAATTTCCATATGCCTGCTGAAATTTCCTATCTGTTCATCCATGTGCTCACCTTTTCTACTTCACTTTTAAGATAATGTATTACATGTTTTACATCACATCTTGGTTGACTATTTTGGCTCCTGATAATGTGTCTTGGTCACTTTTTGTGTTTTATATTAGACTGAATGGAGAAATTGAATACGAGTTGTTGAAATGGTCTAATGATCTTACCAAAGTATCTTAAAATGCTTTATTAATAAAATAACCTTAGCTCACTCAGGTTTCTCAAGGTCAGATATATAGGCATCCCTTGAAAAAAATCAATCTAACACACAAACTTAATTACCACAGAATCTTTTAAAATTATTTAGTTGATTAATTATTCAGGTACTAAGGCTTGATCTCAGGGCCTTGAGTATGCTAGGCAAGCACTTATTGCACCCCCAGCCCTTTTATTTGTATTCTGTTTCTGATAGAGTGTTTCACTACTTTTGCCCAGGCTAGGGTGAAACTCAAGATTCTCCTTCCTACTCAAGTAGATGAATTACACGCCTGTGTCACCATATTTGGCTTAATTGTTTTATTCCTATATGGTTTTATGGCTCCCACTTTCCTACTTCATTCTGCCAGAGGCAGATTTAGCATGGCCTCTCTTTTTATTTTGAAATTCAGTGATACCAGTTACATTAAAAGTTAATCATAAATCAATTATAATTTTTAAATAAATTAATCCTATTTCTTGGTTTTAAAGTAGTAGCTTTCCGTAGAGTAAAAAAAAATATTCTTAGGTATCCCTGACACTCAGGGTGAAAATAATTTGAATTAAGATATGTGCACACATGAACATATGTCAGTCTGTTTCAATAGCCATAAAGTTCAGTAATGTTCCAATGCCTTTTTGTTAAGGCACCACAAATTAAACCTATAAAGAGAAAGGGCTTACCAGATGCTGGTGGCTCAAACCTGTAATCCTGAGCTCAGGGACAGCCTCAGACCCAGGACCAGTAAAAAGAAAAGGCCAAAAAGGTGGGAGGGAAGATAGAAAGGGCCTAAAGCAAATGTAGAAAAACATTTAAGTGGGAAGAGAAAATAAATTCAGCATAGATACCAAATTGTTCCAATGGTAGACTGTGGCTGTCTTATGCTTACTGTGAGACACTGAGTGCTAGAGAACATTTATCATATTCTATTCTCACCTTTCAACAAATCTGATTGTTTTTGTTACATGAGGAATCTCTCTCCCATGTCTTTCCTCCTCCCTAGACACAGACTTCTCACTTCAGAAAGAAACAAAGAAAGGAAAGAAGGAAGGAGGGAAGGAAGGAAGGAAGGAAGGAACGAACGAACGAACGAAGGAACGAAGGAACGAAGGAACGAAGGAAGGAAGGAGTAAGAAAGAGAAAGAGAGAAAGAAAAAGAGAAAATAAGATACTTCTTTACATGATTTACATGATTATGGATGCTGAGAAGTACAGGCCCAAGAGAACCTGCAGCAGCTTTAATTTAAGTCCATGTCTGAAAGCAAGAGAAGACCAATGTACCAGTTCAAAGAAAGTCACATAAACTGGGAACTGGTGGCTTATGTCTCTAATCCTACCTAACAATGAAATCTTAGGATGATGGTCTGAAGCCAGCCTGCTTAAGAAAGTCAATGAACTTTTATCTTGAATTAACCACCAAAACACCAGAAGTTGAGCTATGACTCAAGTTGGAGAGTGGTAGCCTTGAGCAAAAAAGAGTAAGGGACAGCAAGCACTCAGGCCCTGAGTTCATATTCCAATAATGGGGGAGGGGGAGATAAACAGTCACATGGAGGAAGAGAATTTTTCTTATTCAATCTTTATTCTCTTCATGCTTTCATAGACCTATTAAAACTCACTCAAATTTGGGAGAATAATCAGTTTTACTCAGTCTACCAACTAAAAATGTTATTAATCTTATCAAGAAATATTTTCATTAACACATACAGGATAATGTTTAAGAACATATTAGGCATCTCATATTGAACCAATCTGACATACAAAATTAATTACCACAGAATCTTTTAAAATTATTTATGTATTTATTTAGGTACAAAGTCTTGAACTCAGAGCCACTACTTTTGCCCAGGCTGGCTTGAAAATCAAGATTCTCCTTCCTACTCAAGTGGAAGGATTATAGGCCCATGTCACCATACTTAACTGAATTGTGTTATTATTATATGGTTTTATGGTTCCCACTACTTTCCACTGCACTCTGCCAGAGGCAGATTTAGCATAGCCCCTCCCTGGAGATAATTGTAATTTATTTTGGAATTCAGTGATCCCAGTTACACTGAAGCTAATCATAAATACATTATAGTTTTTTTAAATTTTTTTTATTGTGAAAATACTGTACAGAGGGGTTACAATTACATGGGCAAGATAATGAGTACATTTCTTATCAAGCATTGTAGCCTTCTCCTTTGTTTCCCCTTCCCATCCATTCCCATCCTGTCCCTGCCCCTCCACCCAATCCTCCCCCCCCCTCCCCCCCGCCAAAGTCGTTTAAATGGGGATACAGGTGGACTCATTGCAACAATGAGAAGTACAAGTCGTTATGTCGAAAATGAACTTTACTACATTATAGTTTTTAAATAGATAATCTCTTTTCTTTTTTTAAAATAGTGGTTTTCCATATCCAGAGTAGAAAAAAATGTTCCTAGTAATCTCTGACACTCAGGGTGAAAATCATATGAATTAAGGTATGTGCATTGAACATGTGTCAGTGAGTTTCAATAGCCGTAAAGTTGGGTAATGATGCAATGTCTTTTTGTCAAGGCATCACAAATTAAACAAAGTAAAGAGAAAGGGCTTTCTGGGCAGCAGTGGCTCACTCCTGTAATGCTAGCTACTCAGGAAGCTGAGATCTGAGGATCACGGTTCAAAGCCAACCTAGGCAGGAAAGTCCTTGAGATTCTTATCTCCAGTTAGTCACAGAAAGAGGCAGAATTGGCTCTGTGGATCCATTTGTAGAGCACTATCCTTGAGCAAACAGCACCCGGCCCAGAGTTCAAGCCCCAGGACTGGCAAAAAGAGAGAGAAAGGGCTTTTTGGCTTACAGTTTTAGAGGTTTTAGTCCATAATCAGTTAGCCCCAGTGCTTTATGCCTGTGATACACATCATGTTGTGGGCACATGCAAAACTCCTTATCTCATGTCCCAGAAGTGAAAAGCAGAGAGAAGAGAGCAGAGTCCCATAATTCCCTTATGTGCACACCTCCAATGACCTGAAGACTTGTCAACACGGCACACCTCTTAAAGTTCCAATATCCCCAAGGTCATCCAAGTGGGGACCAAGTTTTTTAACACATGTACCTTTTGAGGACATACATTCAAACCACAGCAATATATTAGTATATTAATTTTTCTTAGACTAACCACTGATTTTTTGTAATTATATTATAGATGTGTCAACATGTATTAATTTCCTATTTCACTTTTAGTTTCACATCATAGAAAAACCGTTTTCTATGTTCAGGATGCAAACAGTTCTGTAAGACTTTGAAATGTTCTAAGGATCTTACCATAGTACCTGAAAAAGCTTTATAAATAAAATGATCTCAGCTTTCTAAAAGTAGAGAATGATGATGAAGGCAGAGAACCTGAAGATGGAACAATTTATAAAGTAACAGTGGCACAACATCCTAAGAGGGAGAAAGCTGTCAATAACAGATCACATGTGCTTATAGTTACTGTTTAGTTTCAGTTGACTAACATATTATCACCCAAAGCTCACTGAGAATATAGGCAAAGATTATATCATTAAGCAGCCTACTTCCTAACTGGTACAAAGTTTAAAACTATGATCCAAAAAGCAAAGGTAGAAAAACACTCAGGTAGGAAGAGAAAATTAATTGCCCCCATACCTTGTGAGCCTCAATGGTTACAAACCATGAAATACCTAAAATGTGAAGAATACCATAAAATAATTTCAAATATATTGTCATATCTTCTCTAGTATATGTGCCACATTTCTATGCAAACTCTGACATATTTGACTGTTTCTTTATGATATAAGTAGAGGTGCCAACTAAAATCTTTAAGAAATGACTAAGAATATATACCTGAAACATTGAGTTTCCCTCAAAAATAGTCCGAGAATTTTAAAAAATATGACTTTTATGCCTTGAAATTATCTAGAGTTGCTCTGAGAAAAAAAACATAATATTGCAATTGCAAATATGCATTTTAGCTCCTCTGGAAATTATTCAATAGCAACAGCAAGGAAAAAATTTTGTGGACAGTAGCCAATTTCTACTTGCTCTCCTGTTTTCCTTGTTGCAGGCAGTGGAAAGATATCAGTGCAGTGGCTATTCCCAAACAAGGCAGTTTCTTATTCTAAAGAGTTCAGTGAGCTCTCAGTATAGCACATTCTGAAGGACATAGGTACTAGTTCACAGGTCTTTGCTCTTTGTTTTGTTATTTAAATATGTGTGTATGTGTGTATGTGATAATCTCTTGAATTTCAGTTTCCCAATGATAATATGACACATTTACTTTGACTATTCTGATATAGAAAGCTAATCAAGTAAACGGATTCAGTAACTAATCATGTTTCACACATTTCAACCATCTGCCTTAGCATTTGTTCCTAAGTATACCAGCATTTGTGGATTTTTCCCTCTAATAACAATTAATGAAACTGTTAATAAGCTACATATATCATGTGATATTATAGCAATTTTACAAAAGAATGCATTAGAAGACAGATTATGTTTAACCAATGTGGAAAAAATGACTGATTCTACTGTAGCATAACATCAATTAGTTTTTATTTTTTATAAAAGACATGCATAAGTAGCAGCATACAAAATTAACCCTCAAAAATTAATGGCTTTCCTGTATGCCAATAATGAGAAGAGTGCAGCTGAAATCAGGAAAGCAACTCCTTTTGTAATAGCCCCACAAAAAATAAAATACCTAGGAGTTGACTAAAGAAGTGAAGGACCTCTATGATGAAAACTTTAAAAATCTGAAAAAAGGAAATTAAACCAGAACTAAGGAAGTGGAAAAACCTCTCTTACTCCTGGATTGGGAAGATTAACATCGTGAAAACTGCGATACTGCCAAAGGCTATCTACAAATTCAATATGATACTATCAATATCCCAGCCTCATTCTACAAGGAAATAGAAGACGCAATCCAAAAGTTCTTATGGAACAATAAAAGACCCTGAATTGCAAAAACAATCCTTAGCAGAAAGAACAGTGCTGGAGGAATATCAATACCAAACCTCAAACTCTACTACAAAGCCATAGTAATCAAAACTGCCTAGTACTGGCAAAAACAAAAAACAAACAAACAAAAAAAAACAGACATGAGGACAAATGGAATATAACTGAAGACCCAGAAATAAGCCCACAGACCTATAGCCTCCTAATCTGCGATAAGGGAGCTAAAAAATAATAGAATGGAAGAAAGACAGCTTCTTCAGTAAATGGTGCTGGCAAAATTGGTTAAACACCTGTAGACAGAGAAAGATAGATTCCTATATATCACCCAGCACCGGAATCAACTCCAAATGGATCAAAGACCTCTAACTCAAAGCAGACACCTTGAAAACATTACAATAAGGAATAGGAGAAAGTCTAGGGCTCCTTGACACATGCTAAAATTTTCCTAATAAAGACCCAGAAACAAAAAAAATAAAATAAAATAAAGGTTGGACAAATGGGATTGTGTGAAATTGCAGAGCTTCTGCATGGCAAAGGACAATAGCAAGATCAATAGAAAGCCCACAGACTGGGAGTAGATCTTCACTAGCCATACAATGGACAAGGGTATCATATCTAAAATATACTTAACCACTCAAAAAAATTAAATCCCCCAACAACTCAAAGAAACAACTTCCCAATTAATAAGTGGGCTAAAGACTTAAAGATATATTTATCTGAAGAGGAAATAAAAATAGCAAATAGAGACATGAAGAAATGCTCAACTTCCCTAGCCATAAAAGAAGTGCAAATAAAAACAATATTGGATTGTACATATCACCCGATGTGGAAGAAATAACTGTATTGTCAAAGCTCATAGAACTCATAAACATTATAGACCATGATAAAGACAATTTGCTTCATGAAGGTTAGAATGTATTTGTGACTTTAACTATCACTATCCCACAATACTGTGAAATTTATGTAAACACTTAATCACAATAAAAAATTGCTATAATAAAAATGCAAAAAAAAAATTGAGATTCCACCTCACCCCAGTTAGAATGGCTATAATCAAGAACTCTAATAACAGATGCTGGAGGGGATGTGGCCAAAAGGGAACCCTACTGCATTGTTGCTGGGAATGTAAACTTGTTCAACCACTTTGGAAAGCAGTATGGAGTTTTCTCAAAAGACTCCATATAGAGCTCCCTTATAACCCCGCAATCCGACTTTTGGGCATTTACCCAAATATTCACAAACAAGGCCATACTAAAGCTACCAGTACAACTATGTTTATTGCAGCATTAGTCACCATAGCTAAAATATGGAACCAACCCAGATGCCCCTCAGTAGATGAATGGATCAAGAAAATGTGGTATATATATACAATGGTATTCTATTCCTTCATCAGAAAGAATGACATTGCCCCATTTGTTAGGAACTAGAAGGACTTGGAAAAAATTATATTAAGTGAAGTAAACCAGACCCAAAGACACATAGATCCTATGGTTTCTCTTATTTGAAATAACTAGTATATGTTTAGGACAAGCAGAAGAGGTAAAAAGCTATGTACCTATGACCATATAACCTGATGCTAAGCAAAATGAACCGCAAGATAGGGACACAAGATATCTTAGCTTTCTTTTTCTTTTTAATGTACTTACAATGTACTTTATAATTTTTTTGTTCTTGTTTCTTTTTATGTTCTTCCCCCATGGTACAACCCCTATTGTCACTGTATTTGATTCCCATGTCCTGCATCTTGTATATACATTTTTCTAATTTGGGGAAGGGAAGGGAAATAAAATAATGCTGAAATAAGACAGAATGACCCATTGTAACAATGAGATGTCCAAGACACTGTGTTGAAAACGAACTTTAAAACTTTGCAGTGGGGTGGGGGGAGGGAATAGCTGGGGAGGTGGGGAGGAAAGGGATGATAGGGAAAATTCAAAGGAGGGGGTACAATACTCGATAGGAAATGGACTCATTACCTTGCTCATGTAACTGTAACCCCTCTGTACAGTATTTTTACATTAAAAATATATGTTAAAAATTTTTAAATAACATGCTTCTCAATTGTATCTTGAACTTATAATTTAAACTTTGGATCCCATTTGCTACTCATTTTTATGCTGATATCTTATATAAGATGCATATGAATGCCACAAAACTTTTGTGCAAGTTACTGAGTTTTGGTTTAATTTTCATTCAAATTCTGAAGTTCAACTCTTTTTTTATATAAGAATCTTTCTCAGCTATTGTAAAATACATAAAAGGGCAATCTGCTATCCAATTTTTGTGTTATATTCAAAGAATAGTGTATTCACAAACACACATCATGACTACAATGAAAAATATTGAATTATTGTAACTATCTTGAATCAAACAGTGAACTGAAAAAAAAATTAGCCAAGTTTTACCTAACTAATTTAATCTTACATAATGGCATAACATTTATAGTAACAGTAAAAGAGAAACATAAAAATATCATTTCATCTCATTAAGGATTTGGAGTTAATTTTCCTGATGACTCAGAAAAAATAGTCAATATTATGGGCACCATTTTAAAACAATTTCACAAATATAAAAATATATGTTAAATATCTTGGGCTGGGGAGTCCAGAGGAAGATGGTGGAGGAGCAGCTGGGGGCTAAACAAGCTCTCATGTAGAAACCAGTTTTAGTGTTCCAGTGAAAAGTCCAAGGTTAGAGAGTCACACCAAGTGTTCCATTATAGTACAGAGAGTGTGGCCAGAGAGGAAACGTTCAGGCAGTTGGTTAAGGAGACAGATCCGAGTAGTCACCGGTGTCCATAGAGGCTGCAGCAGTGACTGCTATGGCCAACATATCAAAAGAGAGAGCCCAGGACAAAGGTGCCAGAGCTGGTGTGCAAGTGGATTCTATTCACCACCACCAAGAACTGACAAGGAATCCTCATTTTGCTGACCACAGATAGTCACAGGCCATGGATCCAGAAACCAAGGGAAAGGTGAGAGTACCTTACAAGACATCCTTACTCCATCTAACAGAGCAGCAGTGGGAAGGCAGCCCCTCCACCACCATCTGAGAAGAACTCCATCTTTGATACATACAAAGACCAGGCTGAGCAGCTAGAACATAACTCAGGCTTTGAAAGAAGACAATAGGAGCCATTCAACAGGTCAAAGGAACCAAACCTGCGGAGCTCAGCTCCACTCATGGAAAAGTTTCTCTTCCCAGGCAGAGAAATCTCCTCCCTGGGAGGAGTGACTTTGTTCACTGAGTGAACAGAGCCAGAGGCTTGCCCCACCCCACTGCAGCACAGGCAGCACCAGCTTCAGGAGGGTTAAAAGAAAAACTATTGGAAACTCAGTAAATATAAATCCTGAGAATGGCTCCAGGCTGGGCTGTGTGAGTGTTTCAGGAGCTAGCCCTTCTGGAAAAAACTACTCATTGCTGATAGGCCTTAACCCTACCCACAATCTAGCCCCATTACAGCAACTCCAAGCTAGAGGAAACAACCATCTCCATCTTTTGTGATACTCAAAGCAGATTGCCCCTGCACTGCACTAGCTGGAAGGAGGGTCATAAAGTCTCCGATAAAGCAGAGCTTCCTTTTGCCTGCTCAAACAAACTGATTAAGAAACCAATCAAGCCACAGGAAAACCAAACACCACAAGCAAACCAGAGACTTCACCAAGAGACTGGTTACAAACACAGGGGAGAAACAAGATTACCCTCCCCCCCCCCCGAAAAAAATCAAAGAACTCTTTTTTCTACCTATTTTTTAATTTAAAAAATTGTTTTCCATTTGTTCATAATTTTTATTTTAGGTTTTTTTTTAAATTCTCTTTTTACTCTTTTCCCTTTTGGTCTTTTTTTTGTTTTATTTAATTGTTGTTTTGTTCATCCCAGATATATACCCATCTTCAATTATTAAACCTTATCCTTCATTGTGTGCATACTTAATTCAGATACCGATAACTCAATTCACAAACTTTCAGCCTTAACTCCTTTAATTTACTATTATTTCTTTATACTTAAAGTGTTTCATTTTTAATTTTTTTATTTTTCATTTTTCTTTCTCTCTTCTATGCTTTTCCTCTCTCTGAATTTATGTCTTGGTTATATCTCCTCTCTCCCTTTCCCTCCCCACATTCCTCTAATCCTATTTCTCCTGAAAATTCTCCCTATACCTATTCAATTCTGATCTATTGACTCCTTCTTTGATTTTCTTAGTCCATTGATCCCTAGTTGTTTGTTGTTGAGCTAGCTTGTATCTGCTGAATTAGACTGTAACTGTACTAATTTTCACTCTGTCAAACAATCTGTGGAACTACAGGTCTCTGATTGATGCTTGCCTAAAAATAGTGTTCTACTGCAGAATTGGTTTTGCTTTCATACCCAAATGGGCAGAACAAGCCAGAGAAACACAAGAAAAATGGCAAGTCCATGTATATCAACTCCTGCTCATGATAATCAGGCAACAGAGCACTTAATGAATGATCCAGAGGAGAGAGTTCCAAAAATGCTGTATAAACACTACTGGTAAACATGCTGAATGAAAAGATTGAAGGCCTGCTAAGGACTCTGTATGAGGGCGATAGGGAAATGTGTGAGCATGATGAGGCAAGCCAAAGATTAATACAGGAATTTTGTGAGCCTGAGGAGGCTAATCAAAGATTAATTGAGGAATTGCTTGAGTGGGATGAGAATAAACATAGATTAATAGAGGCATTCATGAAATCCACAAACAGAAAGATGGAAGAATCCATGGAGGCCACAAAGGGAATGTGGAACATAACACAACAGAAGGGAAGATAGTCCAATGAAAATATAACTATCAATTAAGGGATCTGAGAACAAACATTGAAAACCAAATTAAGGAGATAAAGAAGTCCATACAAGATCTAAAACAAAGGTCCAACAAAGAATTTAAGTCATTAAATCTGACCAATTTGAAGGAAAGGAAATAAAAAACAAAGTAGAAAGTCTTGACAGTAGGTTAGACCATGCAGAAGATCGAATCTCTAGAATTCAAGACAGCCTAAACATTATAGAAAAGAACAGACAAGTATTCAAGACAAATCCAAGAAATATGACAGATCTATTTAACAGTTAGAAGACACCATCAGAAGGCCTAATTTAAGGCTAATAGGTGTAGAGGAGGGCCTAGATACAGAAGTTAAAGGTCCAGGAAATTTATTTAACAGGATCCTAGTAGAGAACATCCCAAACATGCAAAAACATAGACCTATTCAGACACAAGAAGCCTTTGGAAGCCCAAATAGACCAAATCAGGAAAGGACATCCCATCATCACATTGTAATTTGCACAGGATGAATTGAGACGAAGTAAAGAATCGTTAAAGCTGTCAGAAAAGATCTATCACCTATAAAGAGAAACCAATCAGAATAACTTCAGATTTCTCAGCAAAGACAATGAAAACAAGAAGAACCTGGAATAATGTATGCCACGCCTTAAAGACAAACAACTATCAACCAAGAATACTGTACCCAGCTTAACTCTCCTTCAGAAAGAAGGTCAAATAAAAACCTTCCACAGCAAAGAAAAATTGAAACAATATATCTCCACCAAACCAGCCCTACAAAAGATATTTAAAGATGTCCTACACATAGAAAACCAACAAGAGCACGATAAAGGCCAAGAAACAGCCCCCAAACAGAGAATCCAAGAATCATAGGAAAAGCCTAGTTGTCACAGCCCCCAAGATGGTAGACAACATGGCAGAAACTACCAAACTCTCAATATTAATGGACTCAACTCTCCAATTAAGCAACATGGACTGTCTAGTTGGATGGAAAAGTAATAACCTTCTATTTGCTGCCTTCAAGAGACACACTTTACCTGCATAAACAAACATATTCTGAAAGAAAGCCTGGAATAAAATTTACCAAGCAAACAGCCCCCATAAACAGGCAGGAGTTGCAATCCTAATATCAGATAAAATAGACTTCAAATTAAAATTAGCAGGAAGAGATAAAGGTCATTACATACTAATTAAGGGATCTCTCCTTCAGAAAGATATTACAATTCTAAGTATCTATTCACCAAATAACGGAGCACCCAAAAAGCACTACTTTCCCTCAAATCTCACAAAAATCCAAAGACATTAACTGCTGGAGACCTTAACACACCACTATCCCTGCTGGATAGATCAACCCAGCAAAAACTCAACAGAGAAACATTGGATCTAAACACCTGCATAGATCAACTAGACTTAACAGACATCTATCGAATATTTCAACTGGCAGCATCAGAATTCATGTTCTAATCAGCAGCACAGAGAACATTCTCCAAAATAGACCACATTTTAGGTTACAAAGCAAATTTGTCCAAATTCAGAAACATTGAAATTATGCCCTTCATTCTCTCAGACCACAAGGGAATAAAATTAGAATTCAACACCAAAAGCCACCAAAGAAAATGCAGTAACACATGGAGGCAAAAAAACACACTGTTGAACCACCAGTGGTTCAGGAAAGAGATTAGAAAGGAAATTCAAATGTTCATGATATTTAACAAAAATGAACACACAAATCACCAGCTTCTCTGGGACACACCAAAGGCAGTACTCAGAGGCAAGTTCATAGTTCTGAGTTCCTATACCACAAATTAGAGATATCTGAAACCAACAATTTAATGAGAAATCTAAACCTGAAGAAAGAACAACAAACTAAGCCCCAATCCAGTAGACAGAAACAATTAAAATTAAAACAGAATTACATGAATTAGTGTCCAAATTAGTGTTTTGTTGATTCTTTTATGGTTTTCAACCTATGCCAATGAGACCTAGGGTTTCTCCTATTCTGTTCTGTAATGTTTTCAGGGTGTCTGCTTTGACTCCAAGGTCTTTGATCCATTTGGAGTTGATTCTGGTGCAGAGTGATATATAAGGATCTAGCTTTAGTTTTCTACAGGTGATTAACCAATTTTGCCAACACCATTTACTGAAGAGGCTGTCTTTCTTCCATTCTATTTTTTTAGCTCCCTTATGGAAGATTAGATGGCTATAGGTCTGTGGGTTCATTTCTGGGTTTTCAATTCTATTTCACTGGTCCTGAGGTTTGTTCATGTGCCAGAACCAAGCTGTTTTGATCACTATGGCTTTGTAGTAGAGTTTGAAATTTGATATTGATAAAACAACATTAAGAAACCACCTCACCCCAGTTAGAATGGCTATAATCAAGAACTCTAATAACAACAGATGCTAGAGGGGATGTGGCTAAAAGGGAACCCTACTGCATTGTTGGTGGGAGTGTAAACTTATTCAACCACTTTGGAAAGAAGTATGGAGGTTCCTCAAAAGACTACACATAGAGCTTCCCTATGACCCAGCAATTCCACTTTTGGGCATTTACCCGAATGATCACAAACAAGACCATACTAAAGCTACCAGCACAACTATGTTTATTGCAGCATTATTTACCATAGCTAGGATATGGAACCAACCCAGATGCCCCCAGTATATATATAAATTCTATGCCTCCATCAGAAAGAATGACATTGCCCCATTTGTTAGGAAATGGAAAGGCTTGGAAAAAATTATATTAAGTGAAGAAAGCCAGGCCCAAGGAAACATAGGTCCAATAGTTTCCCTTATTTGCAATAACTAGTATATGTCTGAGACAAGCAGAAAAGGTCAAATAAGATGCTGTTAAGCAAAATCAACCCAATGATAAGGATACAAGTGGTTTTTTTCTTTCTTGCTATTGCTTCTAACTTATTTATAAGGTACCATGTGATTTTTTTTGTTGCTTTGTATGTCCCTCCCCCATGATATAACCCCTGTTTTCACTATATTTGATGTTGGTATAATTTGTGGAGGGTAAGGGAGTCATCTCAGAGGGCCCCAACTGAACGTTATGGAAATCTTCTTCTGGCTCAACTATTTTTCACTAAAATAACCTCTTACCTTGAGTTGTATAGCATCGGCAGTGGATAAAGATAAAGATACATGCAGTAAAATTAATTAGCTTCTATTGGGAAATCTACTGCTCTACAGGTTTTCCAATTGTTACTCTGAGAACTGGCAGCAATATCAACCCCAGACCCTGACGTTTCCTAGGCAACCACTCAAAACTCAGCCACTTCACACAGACTTCATTAAGGATGGTACAAGAAAATTCCAAGTCAATGACTTTGCTTGGGAGTAGAATACTAGTCATTCCCAAGATTTCAGGGATCCAAGGGAATACAAGCAGCAAAATTTACTATGGCATTATCAAGCAAATCAACTGATTTGCAGTAACTTTTCCCACATGATGTTCAACAATGTCACTTTCTGAAAACTACCATTTTTTAGAACAGTATTTAATCTTCTGGAATGACAACTTCAGGGTTGTTATTTTGATTATTAAGAGTAGGGATGAGAGGGGGGAAATGGCATTGACCAAGAAGCATTGCATGAATAAATTCTTATGGAATTGTAACCCCTTTCTACAACCACTTAATAATAATAATAACAAATAATTATTAATAATTTATAATAACATAATTCCCCTGAAACTCACAGGCATCCTCTTTGCTGAATCAATTCTTAATATCCTTCTTTATTATATATAAGGAATCCTATGTCCTTCTTCTAAGTCAGCCATTAATTTTTATTGTTTTTTAATACACTGCTTTTTCTCATTTGCTCCCTTATCCAATTGTCTGGGTAAAGTTTTGAAAATGTGCCAACTGTTCCTCTGAAGTCAGCTCTGTGCTGACATTTATCACTTAGAGAGCTTTTTCATTTATTCAGACTATGGTTATTTCAGACTATGGTCTAAAATCTGCCTTCTGGATCCACTCAGGTTCACCATATTGGATATGTTATTGTTGTTTCTCCAGAGAGCATCATATGCTTCAAATAAATTGTCTTGTGTTCTCATAAGTAAGAAATAAAAACTTGCAAGGAGTTTAATCTATAGCCCAAATAGCCTTTGAAAAAAATGTAAACAGCTTTGAAGTTTCATTCTCATTAGCATCTTGAGTTTCCACCAAAAGTGACATTTAAATAAGGAAAATAAGTGTTTGTTTCCATTATGGTTAAGTGTGACTCTTTAAACCAGGACAAATCAAGCATATGCATACACCACAAATCCTACAGCAAGCCTTAAGTAGCCACTAGTGTTCATGGCATTTATCATAAACCCCTCCATACTGATTCTCACTTCTAGTCCTTCCTTTCTTATCTGTTGATCCCAAGTGGTTTGCACCCTAACTTTATTTCTATTGCTGATACTTGAATTTCAGCTTTGTTAGAGAACCTGGCTTGAAAGTTCTTTGGTTTTGTATTCTCTATGGGTTACTTCTGATGGAATTCCTTACTGCAGCTCTGTGGAAGTGAGCAGGAAAGGAGCAAGTACAAACTTAAATCACAGGAGCCCACAATCTCACCTCCCCCTCTGTGAAGCCTAGTTAGGTCAGGCGCCATTGGCTAACACCTGTAATCCTAGCTACTCTGGAGGCTAAGATCTGAAGATAACAGTTCAAAGCCAGTCTGGGTAGGAAAGTCCCTGAGACTCTTATCTCCAATAAACTACTAGAAAACTGGAACTAGTGCTGTGGCTCAAGTGGTAGAGCGCTTGCCTTGAGCTGAAGAGCTGAGGGACAGCACCTAGGGCCAGAGTTCAAGCCTACGACAAAAAAAAAAGACTAGACAATCTCAAAGTCAAAGTGGAGGTATGGCTCAAGTGGTAGAGCAATAGCCTACAGGAAAAACAGGAAAGTAAGAATTCAAGGCCTTGAATTCAAGCCCAGGACCAGAAAATACACACACACACACACACACACACACACACACACACACATGCAAAAGTAAAATTATGAGTAAAGTTATGAAATAACTTTTTCACAAGCATCTAACTTATCAGAAATATATGAATGGGCCAGAATCTGGTCCATTACAGGTGACTCACCCCTGTAATCCCAGCCACTCAGGAGGCTAAGGATCTAAGGATTGAGGTTCAAAGCCAACCCAGGCAGCAAAGTCCAGGCAGGAGACTCTTATCTCCAATTAACTTCTCATACAATACTGGAAGTGGCTCTGTGGCTCAAGTGATAAAGTACTAGCCTTGAGCAAAAGAAGCTCAGGGACAGAACCTAGGACCAGAGTTCAAGGCCAGCAAAAAAAAAAAAAAAAAAAGAAGATTATGATGAAAGAAAGAAATATATGAATAGAAAGTTAATGATCACTTAATAAGAATATTATACTTCAAAATCATGAAAACTGCCAGTCAGTTGTTAACCACTTGCTGAAGAATTCATTAGATAGAAAGGGGTTTTGCTATAGTATGTCCAAAGTTCTGCTAAAGCTCAAATAGTGGAAACAGTAGACAATAAATCCATTCATCTTTTGGAAAAAGTTCTAAATGTACCTATGCTAGACTTAACTAATAGGTAATGGAAACTAGTACGTATCTATGACATAATCTAATTCCTGCCTATAGGAAAATAACAAATAAATTAGAAAGAAATTTTTCAATAGATCAAGATAAAGAATGTTTTCTAAGCCATTGTGACCATGAAGAAACAGGTGAGTGAGATGATCTGATGCTTGGACAGTTTATAAACTGTCTCAGAGAAATTGAGAATATAGACAGACAAAAAGATTGGCCTACGTCTTGTGCTTAGAAAATGTTGCAGACATTGCAGTGAGTGGAGTGTCAGAGGTTGCGGTGGGTAGAATGACTCAACTATTTAGCTGTGATATCCTCCTAGCTTGCTCAGCAGTTGGTGTGGGTCATGAAACCTAAACCTCCCTAGACCAAATGATCACTACTTATACTAACTGGGCTCAATATGAATCGATTGGATCCTATCCCCTCTCCAATCTAAAACTTAAGTCTGACAAAATTTCATGATGGGTTGTGTTGCATAGACAGGTTTATGCTTAAAATAGCACCAAAATCATGTGTTGGAACATGCTGGCACATTTTATACTAGCAGTATTCTACGCTTGATATGGCTCTAAAGAATGAGCTGTACAAAGAAGGGGAAATGTAAGAAGGACCTCAATCATTCTTAACAGTAAAATAGAAATATGATTTAACATTAACAGTGATACATTGAGTAATACCTTGGTGTTTAGAAAACAGACATTGAAAAGGTCTCCTAGAAAATCATTTGATAATCATGACAATGTTCCTACCACATGGTCGGTTCTGCCATAAGACCATGACTACTACAAAGCCAGGGCAGGGGTCACTGTCACTGATTGTCTGTCTGACAGTGCAGCCCCTAGGATCCATGCTACAGGCTGTTGACACATTATAGTTGACTGCTAAACTTCATTTTAAAAATAGCCCTCTCTGGTTAATACAACACATGGAAAAGCAATCCAAATCGACATTTTTTAAAACAAAAACTAACAGCAACACTCCTGAAGCTAACATGATATTTAATCTGAAAACAGAGACAAAACATACAGTGTTTAGAAGGGGTAGAAAGATTTTGAATTTAGATAAATTATCTAGTCATGTGCTAGAAATCTATTTCTAAAATCCACTATTCCTTTCTAGTCACAGTTCTGCCAAGTTTATATTCTTCTCAGATGTCAAAATTTAGATTTCTGAAATGATCATGTTTACATGTCATGTTTTTCTCATTTTCAAAATCTTGAATGAGTATAAATTGATTTCTAATAACAATTCTGTAGTATCCAAATGAAAATCTCTCAAAGCAATCTTGAAATTTCCCATAAGTGTGTAATTTGAAAAAGGAATATGGAATAAAATAAATACCATATTTGAGGGTTTTGTTGATATTGTTTGGCCCAGAATTTAAATTCCTGATTCCTTTGAAATACCCAATATAGAAGTCTCCTACTCTTTGTTCAAATTAAGGAAAAGAACTTTAAAAAAACCTCTATATTAAAATAATAGTCTTACTTTCATATTTTTGTGCCCACTAAACCTGAGTTCTAGGAATCAGCTTAAAAAATTCAAAGTTGAAGTGGAGCATTATCAGCATACTTAATAAATATGAGAATAGAGGCAGATGTGATATTTACCCATCCAGAATCATTCAGCTCTCTTAGGCAAGTTAGATGTAGCACATAAACATGGCTGGGATGCAAACACGCAAGGCAGGGTAAACTATAATGAGCTACAGGGTGGAAGGTTAATAGTGCTTCTTTTCCTCCAAAAATCCTGTAGGCCACACATGTAGGACTGGTGGTAGAAAATTAGGACAAGCAAGTTTCCATGTGCACTCTGTGTAACTAATAGGTGATTATTTTTTTTGTACTATCATGTCCAAATTACAAAAGAAAAAGTCAAAAATAAAAATAAAAACTTTGCATCTGTGAGGTACCACCTACATCTGCCCACGAATCTCCATGACGCAGACTGAGAACAAAGTGCGTATGTCACTAAGCAGGGGGGGAGAGGAATTGGGGCTCGTAGCATGAATCCCATTGGCAGAGAAGTATTTTAGTGGGTTGAATTATGCCTGACTGATAAACAACATTTGGGTTCACCACAGGGAGGACTTGGAAAGAGAGAGGCTGCTCCTGAGGAGATGGTGACACTTGGGAAGAAAGCAACCAGCAAAGAAAGCTTTGGGAGCAGATAAGAGTAGAACAGAAGCCTATTTAAACTATTGGTGAAAACTGCTCCAGCCCTACTAGTCATTGCTACCTTGGATGAAGTTACCCAGATATTGATAAACTGAGACCAGGAGAATTTTCTCAGTTCTTTAAATAACAATTACATGCCTATCAGATTCATGGTGTTTAAAAGAATAAAAGACTGTGGAAATTAAACCAGAAATTTTAAAGCTATTTGAGAAAAAAAAGTCTCTTCTAAGACTGTCTTGAATTTGGGATTCAATTTGGGTTAGCTAGCGTTTATCTTTCAAGCTTGTGTCAGCACCTATAATGTGTAACATGTAAAAATAGGTGCTGACTTAATAAACAGCGATCTCAGTTAATCAAATTCCAATTCTAATAATTTATTTACAACTCCTTCATTCCTATCTTCTGAAATACATTTACAATTCAAGGCTTACTTCTCCATTCTTGTAGTTCCTCTTTTTAGTTGACTCTTCAAGATAAAGTTGCAAAGAAAGCAGAAAAATATAAATCCTACTTTCAGTCCCCAAATCTAAAGAAAAAGTTTCACCTTTCTTTATTCAGTGTGAATATTCTGGAGGTTTTGTGTGTGTGTGTGTGTGTGTGTGTGTGTGTGTGTGTGTGTGTGTGTGTGTGTGTGTGTGTATTTCTTCTATCAAATTGAATTGCCTTCTCTTGAAAATTTGATTAAGTCTTTTTATTATGAATAGAAACTGAATTTTAGCATATATTTGATGTGCATCTATTGAGATGACCAATGATTACAATAATATAATACTAGTAATAATAATAATGTTAATAATTGTGATATCTACTGAATTCAAAAAAACAAGCCCAATTTACATTCCTAGAATAGACAATTGCAACATAGCATTCTTTTATACATTACTATATTCAGTTTGCTGAAACAATTCAATATATGTATGGGACCACCTATGATAGTGGTCCCATAAGTTTTTATCACTATAATGTCGAAGATATCTTAACTGGTGTGAGTATACTCTAAATTTTGTCCTTAAATATTTTGATTGTGGGGTAATATTGAGCAAAATGCATTGAACTCACAAACTGATATGTTAAACTGTGAATCAGGCACCAGTTACCTACTTACTTTGGAGGTTCTCAGTGTCCTTCTTCTTCTTCTTTCTTCTTCTTCTTTCTTCTTCTTCTTCTTCTTCTTCTTCTTCTTCTTCTTCTTCTTCTTCTTCTTCTTCTTCTTCTTCTTCTTCTTCTTCTTCTTCTTCTTCTTCTTCTTCTTCTTCTTCTTCTTCTTCTCCTCTTCCTCCTCCTGCTCCTCCTCTTCCTCCTCCTCCTCCCCCCCTCTTTGAAAAAGTTGAGACTCTGAGTCCTAATCTAAGACTACCAAATATGTATAAATATGTGTGTGTGTGTGTTTGTGTATAGTGGTAAAAAGAAATAGATCCTCACCACCATTGTATAGTTAAGTGAAATTATCCCGTGTAACTATCCTCACAGCTCATCTTCAGAACTCTTACCATCTTACAAACCAAAGCTCTGTATTTTTACCTAATAGCTCTCCAGCCCCTCCCTGAAGGCCCTGGTATCCACTTTTTTGTACTTTGCATGTTCTCCTGCTGACTACTCAAGGTTTCTGGATAAGTAAAATCATTTCTTAATTATTTTTTGAATTTATTAATTTTTATTTATTTTATTTATTTTTTTTTTTGTCGGTCGTGGGGCTTGAACTCTGGGCTTGGGTGCTGGCTCTCAGCTCTTCAGCCCAAGGTGAGCACTCTACCGCTTGAGCCACAGCACCACTTCCGGTTTTCTAATGGTTTATTGGAAGATAAGAGTCTCACAGACTTTCCTGCCTGGGATGGCTTTGAACCACGATCCTCAGGTCTCAGACTCTTGTGTTCCTAGTATTTCAGGCGTGGGCCACTGGCGCCTGGCTTGAAATTATTTTTGACTGCTGTATTTCCTTACTGTAATGTCCTCAAAGTTTATGTTATAGCAAATGCCAGAATTTCCTTCCTAAAGCAGAAAAATGTTTCCTTGTATATGTATGCCACATGTTCCTGATCCATTCATCTACTAAGGAACATAAGTTGCATCTACATTTAAGCTATTTTGAGTAGCTTCTATAAGGATAATAAGTATCACGTTGAATCCCTATTTTCAAATGTCTTGTGATATAGAACTGGGAGAAGAATTTCTGGATCACATAGAAATTTATTTTTAATTTTTGAGGAATAACAATACTGAATACCACAGCAGCTGCACCATTTTATATCCCCATTAATAGTGCACAAATGTTCTAATTACTAGATGAGGAAGGATGGTTTGGGGATTTTTTTATATTTTTTCCTATTAGTTGGAAAGTTTTCATATTTAACCATTATTTTTTGTTTACCTCAGAAATTATCAAGTGAATCCTGACATGTCAAAGACTACTTGGATACTTCTTGTAAGACACTTAGAATACTTGAAGCATTTAGACCCATATTGTATGCCATGGTATATTTTGGTTTGCTTTGTATTTTGTTTCAGCTTTATTTTTGCTTTGGTTATTTTCAGGGCACTATTATATTCAGTTTGATAAAGCAAACATGAAATACATAATAATATTTTGGGCAATGATATGACAGTGGCCTCATGGTTGCGGGGAACACACCATTATACCAAGCCATTGTACTTCCTCCATAGCTTGGACACCCAGTTGTTAATTGAGGTAGAGTCTCCCAACTTTTATGCCCCATCTGACTTCAAATCAAGAGACCCTTAACTTCTACCTCTGAATCAGCTAAAACTCCAGGCTAGAGCCACCATGCAAAAAATACAAAATCTCTTTGTATTTTAAAATTCATAAGATATCCATTTAAACTTATATACATCTCACAATTTTACTACTTTCATTGCTCCTCGCTTTTTTACTGAATCTCAAAATTTCTATTTAACATTATCTTTCTACTCTTCTTCCTAAAATATTTCTGTGCATGTCTTTTAGTGTGAGTTTTCTGATCACCATACCTTTTGGGTGCTTTTGCTTTTATTTTTATTTTTCTGCAGGTTTTTAAGAGAATATTTTCATCAGCTTTGGAATTGCATTTTGGCAATTATTTACCTTATGGTACACTAAAGAAATTATCCCATTGTTTTGTGATTTTTTTCCCCTTAGGGTTTGTTTTCATTTGTTTTGCAGTTTTGTTTCAAGAATTCAGCTGTCAGTCTAACTTGTGTTTAACTTGGTGCTTTTGTTTTTAACTGTGATTTGGTTAAGTATCCTTTGGATTATTTTGTTTGAATTTTGTAGAGCTTCTATTAGCTTTAGCTAGTAATTTCCCAATACCTCTTCAATCATTCACTCCAACTCTGTCCTTCTCATCTCTTAGACCTTGATTCAACATGTTGACCCTACCTTCTGTATCACTTTTCCTCTTACAGACTTTTTCATATGTCTCATTCTTTCATCTCTCTCACCATGGATATCTGAAGTGCTACTAAATCTCCCAGCATCTTTATAGGCTTCCACTAAAAATCAGCAAACCTTTCTGAGAGATAATCATCTGTAAATTCTGCCTCTTTGTGTCACTCTGTCTCTTATCTCAACCCTCAGCCTCTTCTCTTTTTTTTAACCTATGCAATCCATATTTCTCTCTTATTTCTTAGAGTTCAAAATAATTCAATTAATTGTACTTAAAATATATTTTATCTAAATTATTTGGTTTTCTCCAGCATAGACTTATCTCTTCTATATCTCAATCACTATCACTCATGCCTAAGTATGTAAAAGAGAAATACATGAGTCTAGCGCCTAATCCTTCTGGACTTTGACATCCATATCATGGAAGAGGAAAGTTATCTAAGTGGTTCTAAGTGGTACATTTTAGTTGATACCTTTAGTTTTAGGGTTTTTTTTTTTTTTTGGACAGGGTGGGTAACACCTAATGGTTACAATGTAAAGAGCAGAGACAAAGGTAATCTACTTTCCCATAAGACTGTTTCCTTGACATATATTAACAATTTTTATATATCTTCTTTGCCTACTATTAGAGAACTTGTAAAAAATGAAGGGAAAATATTCAGTTTTGCTATTTCAAACATTTTGCTCGTTAATTCAAGTCTCATGGATTTGTCATTTCAGGCTGGTTTCAAACTGAACCTCAGATCTTAGCCTCATGAGTAGCTAAGATTTACAGGTATGAGCCACTTGCACCCTGTTAATAATCTCAAACATTTAGCATAGTCCCAGGTATACAGATACTGTGCATGGAGGAACAAGACAAGAGAACATGAAAGTAAAAATATCTCCATATAGTCAACGATCATTAAATACCTTTTACTCGAAAGATCTATGCTTCTTGAATTGTAAAATGCTCCAGAACTAGCTTAGACTGATTTCAGTACAATATCTCAAGTTTATGACATCAAAATAAGGCAGCTATTTCTATATTAAAAAGAAGTAATACACTAGTGTTTTTTTAAGGGGGGATACTCTGTTTTGCCTATTATAAAGATCCTAACTTGTATTTTCAGCTAATTATTAACTCATTTTCTTTCCATTTAAAATTATCTTCAGAAACTGTAACTGGAGGAATTTCTTAAAAATAATGAAGTTCTGTTAGATAACTCATACAGCTAATTTGGTTAAGTCACCATCCCTAGCTTCTCCCAAAGAGTGCCCAAGACAACTTTCTATACTCACAAACTTCGTACTCCAGACCTGATACTCTTGATTTGAACTTGAAAATTATTTCTACTAACCTAGGCATCTATTCACATGTGAATGCATGTGAGTCTTATAAACAGAGTCTCTTTACTAACACACATATACCTCACTATTTGAACAGAGTTTCTTCTTTTGCAAAGAAAGTCACCTCTGTGTGGATAAGTTTATTAACTGACACATAAATTGCACAAAACTTCATTTTTTACACTTAAATATGGAGAAATCCTGGGCTTGGGGTATGGTTCAGGTGGTAGACCATCTCCCTAGCAAGTAAAAAGTCCATAGTTCCAATTCCAATAACAGCACTTGAAAGAAAATAAGAAGGAGAAAGAGAAAGATAAGGAAGAAGAAAGGAAGGAGAAGGGGGAAAAGGGGAGAAGGAGAAGAGAAGAAGGAGGAAAGAGAAGAAGAAAACAAGGAAGAAAAAGAAAAAAGAGGAAGAGGAGGAAGATTTTAAGATTAAGTGTTGAAATACTTATTAAAATAGTGACAATTCAAAACATCAGTCATTAGTATTTATCATCAGAAACATCTTACTGCTAATGGTTGAAAGGAAATCAACCTAGTGACCTTGTAAGCTTATAATATATAAGAAGTAAAGGAAAATAAATTAACCTACATGTAAAATTTGCTTTAGCTACAAGTACAGAGTATGCAATCAGACAAGATTATCAAGTATAGTCACAGTACTCCTCACATACTCAACTCCACCCTCTAACCCAGAGCAGAGACTGGCCTCATGTTGAGAACAAGAAGAACTCATTTAAATCTAGGTATTATGGACAAGATTATTGTGGCTTGACAGATAGAACATTGTGATGAACATCACCTTGGGAAAATGATGAAAAACACACATCAAGGAAGCATGGAGTCCCTACACATAGGCAGAACAACTCCAAGGGCATTACTCTCCAAGAACACAAAGAGTACTGCCTGTTGGGATTATGCAGTAAATGTTTTTTAAGGACTTTTGCTGGTGAAATCATGTTTTAGACCTGTTAGAACACAGCCAGGATTACTGGTTTTCCAAGTCCATTGAGGTTCTCAGAACTTTCTCAAGCAGAACACTAAAATTTCCAGAAAGCTCTAGAATAAAATAGTATGAGAACAATTGAATTTAACCAAGGAACTCCATGCAGCAAAATTTTGGCCTATGTGATTTAAGGAGAGACCAAAACTTCTCTGCTCAGAATTTTACCTAAGCCTGCTTTGAGGCTTGCCCATCCATGTAAGTCTATCATTAGTGTCAGCATTAAAGAATCCTTGGACAATTAGGTATTTTTTCTCCCATTATTTCAATGGCAAAGGAACACGAATTTGAAAATACTACAAAAAAAAGATTATACATTGAACTCAACACAGTGAGACAAACAGGAATATGAGAGCAAAGACAAAGTATAATAGTTCTCCTTACGGGGAAGTTCAACCAGTAAGGTGACTGTTTGTTGGCTTTCCTTTCTGGGTTGGGCCACCAAGAAGCAGACAAGCACAAATCAGTCAGCAAAGTTCCTCGGAGAATCATCACTGTCATCATTAGGGTGACTGTTTATATAAGAAAAAAAAGAAGGGCTGGGAAGGTGGCTCAGTGGTAGAGCGCTTGCCTTGCATGCCTGAGGCCCTGGGTTCAATTCCTCAGCACCACATAAGCAAGAAGAAAAAAGCTGGAAGTGGCGCTGTGGCTCAAGTGGTAGAGTGCTAGCCTTGAACTGAAGAGCTGAGGGACAGCGCCCAGGCCCAGAGTTCAGGCCCCACAACCGGATCCAAAAAAAAGAAGCAATTTGAAAAGAACTAATTTCTTGAACATAAAAAAGCAACTCCTTGCCGGGCGCCAGTGGCTCATGCCTGTATTCCTAGCTACTCAGGAGACTGAGATCTGAGGATCGCAGTTCAAAGCCAGCCGGGCATTAAAGTCCATGAGACTCTTATCTCCAATAAACCACCAGAAAGCCGGAAGTAGTGCTATGGCTCAAGTGGTAGAGTATTAGCCTTAAGCTGAAGAGTTGAGGAACAGTGCCCAGGCCCAGAGTTCATGTCCCACAACAGACAAAATAAAATAAATTGATTCTTTTCTACAACTACTTAAGATAATAAAAAAAAATAAAAAGAAGTAATTTGAAGTAATTTAACATACTTTAAGGAAAGTAATTTGTGAACCTCAACTTACATCATTATTATTAGTAGTAATATTAGTATTAGTATCATCATCATCATCATCATCTTAGAATCACAATTTTGGTATCAATACTATTTTTTTCAATAGTATTTTTCTGAGCACTTACTGCATTATCCTTCCTGGAGAAATTTTAGATTCACAGTAAAATTGAGTGGCAAGTACAGAAACCCCATAGATTTCCTACCCCCAAACACACACAGCCTCCACTGCAATCAACATCTTCCAGTAAAGTGGTTCATAAAAACTGATACTATGTAATAAATTATAAAAATGTTTTCATTCTTACCATGAAGCTTGTGAGTTCTGATTACAGTATTGTAAAACCTGGACAAAGCATATAGTAACTGTTACATAGTCAGCATATAAAATGGAATCAAATAGTCTATTCCCATACTTCAGAAAAGTCTAAACCATAGCAGATATTCTCTGATTTTGCTATACATCTGAGCTTTCTAACACTTAAGTTATATGAAGTCATTTAGTCCTCTGATCAAATATTACACATACTTTTATAAGCTACGATATTTCTATGTTTTCTGTGGATTAAATGGCATCCAATGCATGTAAAACACATGTGCCAGAGCTTGTTCAATAAGTATACTTGTGAACAGTAGAAAGTTTAACACTTATCAATACATAGTCACAGCAGAATACAATAATCATAACAGTGGATCATATATTTCCTTTAGTTATTATATATGTATATTTATGTTTCTTTCCAAATAAGCTAGTCATTTAGAAAAGGGATATTATTTAAACAGATGGGAAAAATAAATTGGAAATATTGTTCATCATACCAAAGCACACATAACTATGAAGAATTTATAACCTGTTTTCACAAAATAAGTGAAAAATGGAAAATAAACAAGCTAATGTCAGGGATTTTTTCCTAGAAGCAAATTTATGCCATTCACAATTTTAACAGATTCTCCATAATCAAATGTGTCTTCTAGCAATGACATATGATAAAGTCATCATTACAGTCTGCAATGATGACTTTGGATGTGGCAAAGTCTTAAATTGCCTACTGAGTCAATCCATAAATTCATAAAATAAAGATAACTGTCATAGCAGAATTAGGAATAATCCATTGAATTAACTTTAAACTTTTCAAGAATATAGAATTAAAGAAAAACTTTTTTAAAATTTCCATAGTCTCCCTGTATTCTATGTTTATTTCTTATATCCACATATTAAGCAAATATACAACAGCAAAACTCTTTAGAACTTACAGGACTTGTGGGGAAGGGGTATTACCAAGGTTTAAACTCATGGTCTCTTGCTTTCTAGACAGGTTCTGTACCCCTTGAGCTAAGTCTCTAGCCCCCTTTTCCAGCTTTAGTTATTTTTCAGATAGGCTCTCCATTTTTTTCTCCAGACCACTAGGGAACCACAATCCTTCTGAGAACTCTCATATCAGCTTGTTTATTTGTTTGTTTTGATGGGTCTAATATTGCACCCTGGCTGAACCTGAATGTCATCCTTTCCTAGCAATTACTTAAAAGTAGCTAGGATTACAGGACTAAGCCATTATACACTACCCAGAACTTACAATTTACTAATTGCTGTTGTGTGTGTGTGTGTGTGTGTGTGTGTGTGTGTGTGTGTGTGTGTACTTGCACTCACACACATGTCTGTCAAATGTCAAAATCAGGGAGATTAGGAAAATAGCAGGGAATATATACATATGTGAGAGGTGGAGAAAAAGAGACAGATGACTTAATTTAATCTTGTTAAAGCTTAGTGCACAACTGTCTGTATTGTGATATCATAGCAGTTTTTCAACTGCAAGGATCTCTAGGTCACACTTTTCAGAAGTAATATCCATTATATTCTAGTTCCCTAAGTAGTATAGAAAGCATATAAAAAGTTTCATATACTTAACATGGAACATGAACTTAAGTAATCCATCCCTAGTTGTTTCAGAAAACTATCAAAATTCTAACTAAACTTAATTGAATGGTTTAACATGTCTAAGTTTATCAAACCACTTTTCTTGTATGAAGTCATTCATCTTCACGACATTAGGATGCTCTCATGACATTCTAGACTATAGATGAGGAAACAAATGCAAAATGTTAAAAGTATTCATCCAAGATCACAAAGCTTAAAACAGACAACCCCAGACACCTTACCTCCATAGATGCATGGTGTTTCTTACATGGTGTTCCTAAGTGGAGTTCTCAGATGATGTAAAACTTGATTAGATGGAACTGGCCAGCAATTTGCAGGACATTGGGCATTTCTTCTTCTCGCATTTAATGCCAATACCAGAACCCAGCAATGTGACATCTAAAAATGAGTTCCAAACTCCAGCATTAGCAAGCATCTGCTTTGGAATAAAATGGTCCAAGTTAGAATTACGACCAATCCTATTCCCCAGGCAATATTGTATGGGTGTATACAAGCATACATAGACACAATCAAGCATATGTAAACAGTGAACAACCAGATACTCATAAGCAGCCAAGATTTGTTTTCTGGACAAACATTACTTCATTTCACTCCTTATGTATAGAGATCATGAGTTGAATAAAGAGGAAAAACAGAAAATACAAACCCTCGGGGTGAAAAAAAGAAGTGTGGCAAACAGAAAACAAATGAATAAAATGAAAAAAAAGAAGTCATGTATATAACCTATTGAGGTGGTACTTAGTTATTCTCGTCATTGAATTTTAAAAACAGTTATAAAATAAAGCCACATCTGGCCTCAAATGTGTTTATGTATTTTTGGAGAACCATTAGCTTTCAGAATGAGAATGAGGGCATTCTTCTAGTCAGTGTGTAAGCCACCACTGAATTTCAGAATGCCCAATACAAGTTCTGTGACAGATGGCCTTTCATCCTCTGCCACATGTCATTTCCAAGAGCAGGCAGATCATTAACTACTTTTAGAAGGAATCTATGTCTCTTTTGTTTAGTACTAATTGTTAGAAAGATGTTCTCATTTAGAACAGAAATCTGCTACATCCCAGCCTCGGTTCCACCCTCTGAAACCATATGGAATGAGTTAAATCCTTCTCCCATTTGAGATCCCTCCAAAATCTTGAAACAGTGATTTTGCCCCTGAGTTCTCTCTTACCCAAAATAAACATATGCAAAACATATGATCCACCCTCCACAATGAAGCACGCTTAGGCCAATATCCTCAAAAGCCCTGTTTGCTGTCTTCCCCAATAGTAATCTGATTCTTACAGGTTTCAAAGTCAGCATGTCTGGGTTGTACTGAAGTAGCTGTGTTCTCTGAACTCTGCATGTACATATGCACATAAACATGAATTCATACACCCAACCCTCAATCACAAATGGTGTTTATATGCTTGTATATAAAAATGCATGTACATGTGTGAAAGATACACGTTGCTTATTCATCCTCTTTCAAGTGTTTCTTCCTAGTCTGACTCCAGTCCAACTACACTCATGGCAAAAGTTTTCATATCTCTGTGCTTAGAAATAAAGTGGGTGCATACGATCTGTATTTTTACCTCTTAACTTAGTTGGAGTAGATATTTGCCTGCTCCTGTCTCAGTGTGCCTAGCTTGAATAATTAATACTGATTTCCAAAAGTAAAAAAGGCAGGCACTTCACAGAAGAAGATCTGGACAACTGCAAATGTGTAACAATGCAAACAAAATTCAGACTTTGTATAACATCAGGACTCACATTAACGGTATCCCATTTTTCTTTTCCTCAGTGTTTAATTTCCTAATGTGTATTCTTTTCCATTTTTTTCAGACTGCGTGTTTTTCCCCAAACATTTTATTATAAAACATTTAAATATATATAAAATGAAAATGAATTTAAGGACTTTAGTCATTAGAAGAATTGTATACTAACCCACATATAAGCCCCACCTAGAGCTTATCCAATTGTACTGGCTTTGCTTCATCACATATCTACATCCATCCATCTTATTTGCTTTCTATATCCAAAATAAGCTGTGACAGCAAACTTTTACCCATATATGTTAGCATATACATCACTAACTTTAGTCCAGTAACACTTTTTCTTTGAAAGAAAATTTTGAACTTTACAACTTTGGTGTGGGGGGGATGGGGGAGGATGGGGGAGATGGCCGGGGGGGGGGGGGATAGGAAGGGATGGGAAGGGGAAACAAAGGAGGAGGCTATAATGCTTGATAAGAAATGTACTCATTATCTTGCCGATGTAATTGTAACCCCTCTGTACAGTATTTTCACAATAAAAATAAAATAAAATAAAAAAAGAAAATTTCCATCTAGCAAATGCACTGGCATTAATTGCATGATTCAATATTGACAAATACATACCTCCAGCCGGGTGTTAGTGGCTGACTTCTGTAATCCTACCTACCCAGGAGGCTGAGAACCGAGAATCATGGATCAAAGCCAGCACAGGCAGGAAGGTGTAGGAAATGCCTATCTCCAATTAACCATCAAAAAGCTGGAAGTAGAGCCATAGTTCAAGTAGTAAAGTGCTAGCTAGCTGGCTGGTTGATGGGCTCATCAGTGTCATTCAGTGACTGTCCTGTAGGAGCCTTGCTTTCCCAGATCACCAGCTTCACAGTTGTCTGGGTCTGCCTGGCACACTTAGAAACGAGGTCATATATATCCCCATGGGAAAGGGTTGAGGGGAACTCAGATACCCTGAGTCCTGAGAGGCCTCTGGAAACAAACATAAGAATATAGTCATCTTCATGTTGGCCTCTTCCTCTCACACACTCGGATTCTGTATTCTTTCTTCCTGGTCTCTGCACTTAACACTTGCTAATATTTCCTATGCCATTTTCAGATATTGAGAGAAATGACCAATAGTGCCCTGAGTTCAAGTCTCTTTCATATTCCTCAATCTGGTCTGAGTTTAACAGTTCAGTGTTTTTTGCAAGGCTCAGATGGAAGGGCTATTTCCAGGTAATGATCACATAATTGGATCCAAAGTCATTATCACACTGCCATCCTACAGAAAGTTATTTTAAACTTCCTCCTGGGGGCAGAAAGTGAGTTGGTTGGGGGAAGAGGAACGGGAAAGAGGAGATCGTTTGACAGAACCCAGCTCTTTTGAAAGGCTTTCATCTCATCCTACTTCTTACAGCGTAGGAATAGCACCCTCAAGTGCCCTCTGTGCCACCATCTGCTCCACCCACAGCCCTTCTTTTTCTATGCCTTTTCTTTCATCCTCTTTGCTGAATTTGGTGGTCATAAAGAAATCAGCAAGGCTCTGCAGAGCACAGATACGAAGAAGAAAAAGATGACAACTACGTGGTGTGAACTTCCAGAGGATATTATGGAGAGCACAGCTGGGAGGCTTCGGGGTAGCAAGCATCAAATTAAGCAAGGGGAGCTGCATCAAACTCAGGTCTGGGGTTGGTTATCATGTATCCATCTCGTTCTCCATGACAGCATGACTCGGCCCAAGTCCTAATGAGGCTCCCCCAGTTCCTTTCTTAGTTTGTGTTTTGGATCCTGTTGGTGATGTCCAAGATTTGTTAAAGAGTCATCCAGTTTTGGCCAAAAGACAAAGGACTTTTGCGTCATAGCTAATAGCTTTTCAAAGGATAAAGTCATCACTGTGGTCAATAAAGAATGTCTCTTTCCATCAACAAATTAGGCAACAAAAGCAATCTAGTACCTACTACCAACTAGTATCTATTAGGTCCTATTACAGAATTCCAATGCTTCAAGAGCTAGCCATTGCACTTCCTGTAGGAAGTTGTCCATGATATTTCCTTTTTCATTCTTGTCAAAAATTGTCACACCGTATCTACCCTCACATCACCTTTTGACTGCCTCATGAATACTGTGATTGTCCACAAACCTACTTTGTTCTGCCATCATTCTGTTTTCCCTGGATTAGATGCCCCAGTTTAAATGGCAGGATTCTCATAGCCTATAGTAGTCATTACTATCTTTCTGGGGTAGTAACATTTCTTGCTCAGAATATACTCACATAGTCAAGAACCATTCAAATACCCTAAAAGACTAACTATCGATTCAAAGCCAAAGAACTGCTATAACATTTATAAAGTATAACGTTTACTGAGAACTGGTATCATATTTATTATGTAAAAATCTACATTCTCATTGAAGGAATTTGAAACTAGAACTAAAGCTATGCTTGTCAAGCTCCAACTTATTGGCAATTAGATGATTCACAGATATTTTTCATAGAATAAGGATATACATTGAACTCAAAGTATATGGCAAGGTATCCTGGTAGCAAGTTATCTAGCCTATGAAAATTAAATGTTTATGGTTAAATAAAATAATTATTGTCAAATGACTACTATAGTGGCAGGTGTTTAGTAAATTCTCAATAGATGGTTGTTATTGAATATGATGGATCTGCATGGAACAGAGAGAAAGCCCTACTCCTATGTAAAATGTATCATTTTACATAAGAGGAAGCTAAAAATGTATTTTAAATTTTGCATGAGGCAGTTAAGTCAATAGATAAAGTAACCTCACAAAATTCTTCTAAGAATTGGTGTATGGCTTTAAGTTTTTACACTGCTATTTATTCCAACTACATATGTACAAGTTCTGGGGAAATTTGACAGATAAAAGTAAAGCCCCTGGATTCCATTATCTGGAATGACAAACTAGACTGCCCAACTGTAAAGCACCTCAAATAACCAACTCTCTATTTAGTTTTCTGCTGGTACTATGAAAACTAATACAACTGAACTGCAAGTAGCCTCAAAAACTACATAATGACAATTTTGGGGCAATGTATGGGCTGATATCTATTAAAAGTAAACCTCAATTCCCTGTTTTTCCTTCCTTTTGCTCATATTAGTTATTGTTCTAGATACTAAATATCAAATGTGTCCAGAGAACTGGTGAGTTAGAGGAGATGCATAGCTGATGGGCCCAGCAGAATCTGTTATTAGATCCCTGAAGATGCACAATCTTGGGCCTGTAATATTGATTTTAACCAACTTCTGCCAGCCCTATAGATTCCCATCGATTTATGAGGGGCACCACAAGGAAGAGATGCTGCAGAGAGCACATGTGACATATACACAGCTACCAGTGGCCAAGTCAGTAATTTAAGTCAAGCCTAACTACCAGTTCATTCTTCCTTTGCTCTGTACTTAACCAATGTTTCTTTTCTTTGTTAGGCACTCTTTATGGTTCCTGAATTACACACCATACAAACTTAAGCTTAAGCCAGAGTTAAATTACTTTAGCCATATCAAATAGACAAAGTCTCCCCTTCAATTTTTGTAATGCTTTTCCTTCTGGATGCAAACATCTTGTATTTTACCTAGTAATGACAAGTCAGAAAGAGGGCAGGGAGAGAGAGAGATGACCATTTGATCTAAGATCAAATGAATATGTAGGGATAAGGAAATATTTACTGTGTTTTAAAATTGTCATACACAGGAAGGATGTGACAAGTGTTGACTTTTCTATAAAAATTTTGAGTAATTCCAACAGTTATGACCCTTGAGGAAGGGATATTGTTGGAGGAAACTTCAATGTTGTCGAATAAAATATGTACAAAGCATTCTGCTTTCCCTTACATGACACAAACTATTTATTTATCCGTGAAAATGTAAAGAAATCAACTTTACTTTGAAATGTGGGTTATAAACTATTGTCCTAAGTTTTGAGTTGATAGGTTTCTACTAAGTGTAGACATGAAACTGTTAGAAGATGGAATATCATTTGCTTGATTTTAGGGCACATAATGAGTTCCTAGTGAACTTAATTCATAATTAAATAAGAATGACAGGAATAGAATAACATAAAATACTCAGATTCACTTCTTGCCCCATTGCAATAATCGCATTACTCATCAGTCTTTTGTTTGATTTTTTGAAAGAGCCAGAAGGATAACTTCAACATACACCCTATACTCCAGTCACAGCAAAACATTAATGACTGTATTACTAACAGTGTGTATTATTTATGAGGTACAAGGAGAACCTTGAGTGATTCTCTTCCAGTCTTCCCATTAATCTGAAAAGCAGACATTATTTTCTTCTTTATATTGCTCCCACATAAAATAAACTAACCTGCAAGGTCATACAACTAGAGAAGCAGTACTGTGCAATGTTTAAACACTTGGATTGTATCCTTATCCTGTATGTATCCAAGAGCATCTCTTCCAGTCTGCACTGCAAGATACTTTCTGTTTTCACTCTTGATTACAAAAGAATTGTGATTTTGTCTCTCTATGCATTATTCTATGAATTGAGTGAAAGACTTAAAGGAAATAGAATGGCAATGTACTTGAGACATACCAGCTTCTTTTTCTTTCTCATCTCTATAAACAGTCTCTCTGGTCTCTCTGTGTCTCTGTCTTGTGTCTCACTATAGCCCTGTCTTGCACTGTGTTTCTCTGTTTCTGTCTCTCTGTCTCTGACTCTGTCTTTATACCTCTCTGTCTCTCTTCTCTCTTACACACACACACACACACACACACATACACACACACACACACAGATACTCATACAAATGCTAATACCAGAAACAGTGTTTCTAGTCATATTTTGGTTCTCAAAATCTTGTGTTGTCCCTTAGGAACTATATTTTGTCTACGTTTTTGCTCATTTATTGTCTCTTCTATTCAACTAATAATTCTATTCTAATCCACGATGTAATTTCATATTCATCCTGTAAATCTGTTGAGTTAAAGCCATCTATACTTACCAAAATTAAGCAATGGTCCTGTAAAATTCAGGAAAGTATTTTTCTCAAGATACATGTTGCTTATTGTAATCCACAATATATGCCTCCTGTCTGTGTCCATTGATAGCTTAAGAGGTCTTCAAGGATAAGAACTGTCAATTTACTCAATATCAGTCAATAACTTACAAACTTACACAGCGTTTGAGCCATACAACATTCTCAATAATACTGGAAGATATTTTCACAAATGTGGATATTCCAAGTCAGAAAGAGCAGGCACTGAACAGAGAGGAGAATCAAATATTTGTGAATCATGTGACTATAGTTGTGTTTATCTGAGCTCCTTCCCTGAGAGTGAAGTACAAATTTAATGAAAGGACAAATGTTGTTAGAGGCAATGCACAACTACATGGAGTTCAGCATCTTTCCTTCCCTCCCTCTTGAGTCTGTCGAGGGAAAGTTTATATCAAATAATGGATGCTGGTTTTTTTCCCCCAGGAAAGCATAGTGCTATCTGAGGGTCCTAGAAAACAGTGCTCTTCAGCCATGTTTTCAAACTTGATGCACAATCTTTATTAATAGCAATGTTGAAACGTACACTTGATTTCACTGTTCTAGGAATGCAGCTATTGTTAGGTTTTACCCTTTCTAAAAAGAAAATTCCACAAAAATGTTAAGCTGTTCAGGGTTCTTCAGAGTAAGAGAATCAAGAGGATAGATAGATGATAGATCAATGGATGGATGGGTAGATAGATAGATAGATAGATAGATAGATAGATAGATAGATAGATAGATAGATAGACAGACAGACAGATAGGAGGAGATTCATTAGGAGAACTGACTCTTGCTAGTATGAAGATTGAGAAATTTCACAATATGCTTTCTATAAACTGGAGAGCCTGGAAAGTTGGTAAAGTGATTCAATACAAGTTGGAAAGCCTTAAAACCAAAGCCAGTACCATAAAGCTCAATCTGGGGCCTGAGAAGCTAGGAGATCTCTGGTATAAATCCTAAAATCTAATGATCAAAGTATTTAAAATTTTTATGAATGTGGGTATAATCTCTCTTAAGGAGAGAGATCAAATTTTCCTTTCATCTTTTGTTTTCTAAATTTTCAAGTAATTAGACAATGTCCTGTGCCCAGTCACCATGAGATTTCTTGTACTCACGTCCTTCCTTACTAGCCACTCTGCCTCTCTTTCTCCCCCCACCCATTTCATACTAGAGGTTGAACTTAGGACCCTAAATTTGCTAAGCAGGTGCTGTACCACATAAGCCATGCCTCCTAGCCCTCAAATGCCAATCTCTTCTAGAAATACCTTCACAAGAATGTATCACAAGCTGTCTCATTATTTCTTATGCCAGTCATGTTGACATGTTGACACCTGAAATTAGCCATGTTCAAAATCAGAAAGGAGAGAGAAAAAGAGAAAGAGGGGTGTTTGTTTATACTAGACTACAATATCTCAACATTGGCTGCATATTTGAAAACCCTGGGAATAATTTAAAAATATAATCAATTAATCAGAACTTGGGATATCTTGTGGTCTATGAAATAATAACTGCTAGAGCAGAGAAGAAGTTTGTCTTAATTCAAACTTCTAAAACACAGATCATAGACTGATTTATAATTGTTATCAATTAATTTGTCATACTTTTGGAGGCGGGGAAATCCAAATATGGAAGACTTGATGAGGATCCATTTTCTGGTTTCAAGAAGTCTTTTTGCTTTGTCCTTGTCTGGCGGAAGGGAAGGGTCTCTTAAGCCTTTTTTCATTCCCAAGAGCTCCATCCACATCATCTAATCACCTTCCAAAACCTACACATCCTAACACTGTCACACTGGTGATTCGAGTTCAACATGTGAATTGGATAGAGTCCCAAACTTGCAGGTCATAGTGAAATGTCCAGAAACTTTCACAACAATATGACAAATCCAGGTTATGTGTATTAAATCTAGTTATAACAATGGATGTATTAGTAAACTAAAGGAAAGAAAAAAAATAGTTGACCTACAAAGAAATACATTCATACTCCTTCAAGGAAAGCTTCTGGATATTCATCTGTCTCTGTCACTGAGGATGTGGGGAAGCTCTTCTTTGCAAGCCATTAACCTCTTACAACTGAAACTAGAAGGTCAGGGATGAATTGTTCAGGCAGAACACTCAGCACCTGGGTACCACAGGGTTAATGTGTAGGAGAGGATAGTTGGAGTTAGAAACTAGGAACATATGTCCTCAAAGTTACATAGTTTGCTTTCTGTTTAATTGCCTTTAAAACACACATAGGCTCTCACATAACACAGAAGGTGAGAGCTGAATGAAGTTTCTGGGTAATGGCTTGAAATGTTTTCCTTATGAGAAGTGGTGTTGAGTTACAGTGTGCAGACGAGAACTGGGAGGAGAGAAGCAGCAACCCGGTCCGGCCCCCACTTTTTTTGGGCTTATAGGAAGGTGGACATGGGCTCCCGGAAACAAGTCAAGTGATATGTTGAACCGTCCTGTGGCCGCAGTCGACTGCTCCCTGAGTGACCTAAGGCTGGTGTTTAACCAGGGTTTTGCCAGGGCTGGCTGAGCAGGCACAGATGCTCTGCTATGAAATGCCACGCAGGCAGAGACTGACAGGCAGTAGGAGCTGAGCTCTCCCCTTGGACTGCTGTTTCCTGTCCTGCTGTGTTCAGGGGAGGGGGAGCTTTCTGCCAACTCAACTGCTGCTGCTGCTGCTGCTGCTGCTACTTCAGCTCTCTCTCCACTCCAGGTAAGCAGGCTCAGAGGGAGGGCAGGCTGCAAGACAATCGCTTGTACCATGAACAAGGTCAGAAAGTTTTTCCGAGGAAGTGGGCGAGTCTTGGCATTTATATTTGTGGCTTCTGTCATCTGGCTGCTCTTTGACATGGCAGCTCTCCGCCTCTCATTCAGTGAGATCAACACCCGGGTCCTCAAGGAAGACATCCTGGAGAGGGAGCATATAGGATTCAGAGTTCAGCCAGACCAAATGAAGATCCTTTACAGCAGCATCAGAGAGATGAGGCCTCCCCTAAGAGGCCCTGGGAAGCGGGGGTGGGGCAAAGAGAACTTTAGAAAGATGGATGAAGGTGCACTCAATGTTGAGGATGATTTGGACCACGCTGAACAGGAAAGAAACATACAGAAATCCCCCAGAAGAGGCAAAATTATGCCTTTGTGGCACCCTGCACATGCACAGACCCTCCCTGTGACTCCTATCGGTCAGAAGGCAGAGGGAAGAAACAGCAAACCTGAAGACCCCACTCCCCAGGTAACACTGAAGCTAAGCCCATTGGTTAAAATTTCAGTACACACAGGTCCCACTGGTGTAAAACAGAAGGGCCCAAAGACTCATAGTCTCAGCCATGACACAACAAAACAAGCAGCTGAAAGAGACCTGAATGTGACCATCAATCTTAAGGCTGACAGATCAAAGCAGCAGTCACAGGCAGTGATCACTAACAGGACACACCCAGCCAGCTCACCAGCACTGGGATTTAGGAAGGCTGTAGGCTTAAATGAAACTGAGACTCAGAGCAAAGAACTAAAGGCAAATAAATACAAAACCCATACGGATCTTCCTTTTATTACGTTGATTGCAGGTGGCTTAAAGAAGCATCCTATGAATGAGATACTCTTGAGAGGTTTGCCAAAGGATGATGGAGCCATAGTAGCTCCTGGGAGGAAAGGCAATGTTTCTGAAAGCCAGATTGTGATTATAACTAAAGAGGAAGAGCTAAAGACATATACCAAACCAGTTTCCAATTCTCAAACCAAAACTGTATTTCCTAAAGTATTGGGTAGAAGCCAAGCAAAATCCTCTTCAAGAAGTAGAAGTGACATATCTTTCACTTCATCTGCTTTATGGAGATCAACAGTGTCTCAAAGTAAACGAGTCTTAGCTCGAGGACCAAGGCCAGCAAGAATCAATGCAACTGTCAAGGCCAAGCCTGCAGAACATAACAAAAATCATGCAAAAACCCTTCTGCCTGAAAACCATGGAAAGCACCCTGTGTTAAGAATAGATGTGACACTTTCTCCAAGGGATCCTAAAGCACCAGGTCAGTTTGGACGACCTGTACTTGTTCCCTCTGGAAAGGAGAAGGAGGCAGAGCAAAGGTGGAAAGAAGGAAACTTCAATGTCTACCTTAGTGATTTGATCCCAGTGGACAGAGCCATTGAAGACACGAGACCTGTTGGGTAAGACACATTTCTCTTCTCTTTTTTTAATTCCAAGTATTCTGGCTCCTTAATAGACAATATTTATTTCTAGATAATTTAGTATATGTGTTGGTCATCTAGGGAATTAAATAAGCATTAATCATTAGACATTGTCCAAATATCCACAAAGAAAAAATTTCCAATATCAGCATATACACTCTCTTCTCTTTCTATACTATCTTCTCTTGTCCACATCTCTCTCAGCTCAGGTTCCATATCCTTCCCTTTGCTGAAATGTTTTTAAATGGTTAGATGAATTCAATTCATAATAAAACACATATGAATGGTAGAGCTTAAAGCTTAACTCCATTATAACAGTGATAATGGAATTAATTCTCAACTTGAAGCTTTTCAGTATTAGCAATGTTATCAAGAAATACATCTGGGAAACCTAGATATATTCAGAGAAGGAATCTTCTTTGCCTCCCTGGAATTATATCTTTAACCAATAGAATTCTGCCTAATCATGAACAATGATAACAGCAAAGGAAGAAGTAACTTTAGTCCCTGAATTTCAATGTCCTATGTGGTTGAAAATGACGGACGCTTCATAAGTTCATTTTCACAGGAATAATGATGTTAGCAAAGACCATTGGTAATGAGCAAACACCTGCAGGATGTTTAAGAGCATAATTAATAATCTCTCACATTTGTAGAGTTTGATCATTTACAAAGAGCCTGCATACACATGGCTGAACTTTTATAAGAGCCCTAGAAAGAGTTGGTACACATCATGGTCCCAAATAATAGATGAAGGGCATTCAGGAATGTATCTGTTACTTTTCCCAAAGTGGCATAGCACTGAAACTATTCAGTGTACCTTGAGGAAACAGTTGTTCAAAGATTTAAATTATTTAAGTCATAATAAAGTGGCTGATATCACAGATATTTGACCTGATTCAAACACATTTTTCATTCTGATTCCTTTTGGTTCACTCAGAATTAAGGACACTTTGTGGCCATATGTTCACTACCCATTCATAATATTCAGGTTCCTAAGCCAAAGGATGATTACCTAGAATTATATGGCAAGACTGAAACTTTAGCAGAAACAGTGTGCAAACATTAGTCTTGTTCGGCTTCTATAGAAAACTCTTCTTTTTAGTTACCCAGTATTAGTATGAGAAAAGCCCTTAGAGATATACCCATATTCATACTAGAGTAAGAACAATATCTTTATTGGCAGGCCAGCTACAAAAGGGACATTTTAATCTCTTAGACATTGGCAAACTAGCCACCTACTAACTTCCTGCTTACATGGAACCTTGTGTCATGCATGTTCCTCACTTTGGCAAATGCATTCTTGATGAGAACACAGAAACACACACAGATGAGGAAACTGAGGCTGTGGGAACTTACCTCGTCTGTGATCATAGAGCTAGTAATTGAAAAATATTCATGATTACAATTATGCTAAATCCATGCTTGCAATTATGATGTTGTTTCTTTCCCATCTCCTATGAATTATCCCAAAAGAAAGTCCTAAAATCTACTGGACCAGATCTAGTCTGAAATCCCGATTGCATACACCAGCTTAGAGCTCAAAACCCAGGGGAATGACATAGTTGTTAGGACAGTTTTTTTGTGTGTGCTCAAAAGTAGCCTGGCAGACTGCTGTAGAGTCTGGGAGAAATCAGACACAGCAAAGAAACACCAGTTTCGTCTCCAAACCAGAGAAAAGCCAGTGTATGGAGCCAAAAGCAATTAATAATAATGTTATCATCCTTGTGATTTGTTGAAAGTTTGAGGGCACCCAGGGTCTCTTAGTTTATAGCATGGTTTGTGGAAGTGAAGCATGGCAGTCAGGAATGGTACAGTGAGAAATGGACATGTATGCTTGAGACTAATGAGTCAGAGAACACATGGCCAGGCCCCTCCCTCTTATCACTTAACCCACCTTGGCTAAATATGGGCGCTGCTCCCCACAAGTGGCTTGGCTTTGGTTCTGTTGCTCCAAGAAGAGAGGAGACAGACCAACCACTAAAAAGCCTTCATCCTGGGATCCCTCAGTGTATCTGCAGCCCTTTGTGCCACTCTTCCTTGAAAGAGAATGACTCATCTTCTTTTTACTTCTTTTACTCCTATGCTCTGACTGCAAATGTTTGCAAATATATATCAAACGGATGAAGGATGGTAGAACATTCAAATGAAATACACTTGGTTCCTTGGGTGGTAAGATTTGAAGTGGAGTGTATTTGTTGTTGTTTATGCTTTGATTTTATTGATAATTTTTTAGTATAATAGATTTTCAAAGTCATATGAGGAGTAGGGAGAAAATCATTATAAAATATAATAAAGAAATAAGGAGATGTGTGTGTGAGAGAGGGTCTTACAAGAACATAGATAAAAGAGTTGGTCTGAATAGACACATGAAGAAATGCTCGACCTCTCTAACCATAAAAGATATGCAAATCAAAACAACATTGAGATTCCACCTCACCCAAGTTAGAATGACTATAATCAAAAAAATCTAATAATAACAGATGCTGGAGGGGATGTAGCCAAAAGGGAACCCTATGGCATTGTTGGTGGGAGTGTAAACTTGTTAAACCACTTTGGAAAGCAGTATAGAGATTCCTCAAAAGACTCCACATAGAGCTCCCCTATGACCCAGCAATCCCACTTTGGGAATTTATTCAAACAATCACAAACAAGGTTATACTAAAGCTACCAGCACAACAATGTCAGCATTTATATATATATATATATATATATATATATATATATATATATGTATATATATATCTGATATACACATACATATACATATACACAATGCCTCCATCAGAAAGAATGGCATCGCCCCATTTGTTAGGAAATGGAAAGACCTGGAAAAATTATATTAGGTGAAGTAACCCAGACCCAAAGAAACATAGGTCCCAAATAAGGTTCCCCTTATTTGCAATAACTAGTATAAGTCTAGTACAAGCAGAAAAGGTCAAAAGCTATGTACGTATAACCATATAAGATGTTGTTAAGTGAAATGAACACCAAGATAGGAACACAGTGGGGTTTTTTTTCATTCTTGCTGTTGTTTTTAATGTATTTAAACGTTTAATGTATTTTTTTTGTTTCTTTTGTATGTTCTTCCTCCACGGTATAACTCTTGTTTTCACTGTATTTGATGTCAGTGCCCTGCATCTTGTATATACATTTCTCTAATTTGGGGAGGGGAAGGGAAATAACAAAATTCTGAAATAAGGATACAGGTTGACCCATTGTAACAATGAGATGTACAAGACACTATGTTGAAAATGAACTTCACAACTTGGACTTGGGGAGGGAGGAATTGGGGAGGTGGGACGGAAGGGATGGTTGGAGAAAAACAATGGAGTAGACAACAATGCTTGATAGGAAATATACTCATTACCTTACTCATGTAACTGTAACCCCTCTATACAGCATTTTTACAATAAAAAAATTTAAAAAAGAGTTGGCCTTAAAATAGCTACATTAGCAGCCCATTGCAACCTTCCAATTTCAAGAGTTTGAGGGACTATTTCTCTTACTGCCTTTTAAATTTTACCCCAAGTCTACTATCATAGATTAACACAATAACAGTCATTGAATATTGATTGAAAAATATAAAAACCATAGGTATGCTATTTTCAGTTAAATTCCCTGAAGAAAAATAATAACTAGATAATAGTTAATAAATTATTGAAAGTGAATTAACTGGTACCCTAGGACAAAGTTGCCATGATGTAGTGAAAACCAGAAGGGTAGACAGCACAATTTCTCCTGTTTTAGTTCTCAAATCAGACTCCCTTTTTCAACCATGTTCTCTTCTTCTTTCTCTTTGGAATCTCGAAGGACCATTTCTAAGATGTTGACACGCACCTTTCCCCAAAGCACTGTCCTATCATCAGCAATATCCAAATGTCATTGGCTGCTCAATATTTCTGCCCCTCATGGTAGATCTCTGGCATGATGAACAGATCATTTTTCCCAAAGTGGCCTTCACAGAGTCAATCTCTTGACTATTGTCAGACATTCTGCTCATGATAATGTCCTAATGTTTTTATTAGCTGATCTCTTCTCATATCCTCCTTCTACCCTTTTCTTTTATGGCCTTCAGCATTTGCGCTGACAAAAGCTAATCCAACATTGCTCAAAAATCTAACTGCAGTGAACTTCCACCTGGAGCATGACTGTGACCTCTGAGTTCCAATAACATCCCGGTTACTGAAATGCTTTATCGTCTGCTCTCTCTTCACTGACTATGATCTTGAGCTTTTAAAAAAAAATTATTTAGTTATTTATTTTTGCTTCTCAGTAAAATTGCCTCTGAGAGAATACTATTTTAACTCTATTTCATACTCTTAGTATTGAGTGCACTAATGTATAATATTCCAAAGATGTAGGTTTGTAAGTTTGTACAGTACAGATTTAGAAGGCATATTTCTCTAAAATATTTTAAGTTGATTCTAATTTAAGGAAATAAATGAGAAGTAGCAATTCAAATGAGGCTTATAATAAGTCATATTAGAAATTAATAATGACTTCCTAATTTTTCTTTCTGAATGTACACATATATTAGCACATATTCTAAAGTAAATATATTGTTTAAAACTGCAATTAATTCATTCATGCGTCTTCATTAGTTCATATTTTCTCATTGTTTGGTTTTTAATTTTAATACTTTGACTTTAATCAAGAAACATCTGTTGATTTTTTGCAAGAATGTTTTATGTCAGTAAGTAAAATACAATTTCATCTTGGCCTACAATCTTTGCACATACAATATGCTTAAAATGCAGTGCTCTTTTGGCACTTAAAGTCTCACATTTAATCATTTTATATAAAAAAATCCTTTTAGTTCTTGCTCTTAATTATTGGAATTTGTTTCATTGTCAATAATCAACACATGTACAATACATACATACATACATACACACACACACACACACACACACACACACACACACACACACACACACACACACACACACACACTCTTCCACAAAAGCAATGCATTTTCCTGAACTGTTGTCAGACCTACTGAAAATGCAGGACAGTTCTATGTGGAAAAATGTTGTCTTTTGGCCTGCAGCAATAGCTAAGCTGAAACCCCCAAAATGAACTTATTTTAAGAGTACACTTCCTGAATCTGAATTTAGAGGGGGAAAAAAAGAGGCTCAAAGGAAATTTTCCTGCCTGCATATTGTTTTTAAAGTCCAATGAGAATTATGGCATCCTTATTTACCTCTGCTGTGTTGTAACATTACTCAATTGCTACTTTAATGCTTTGCTGTCTCTATGGAAGAGCTTTGACAAGACCCTTAATGAAGCCATAAAATAGGTCTTTTTTCTCTTGATCCAGAGCTGGGACTGTCAACCGATAATTTGATTCCTTCCTACACAGCTAAGGAGAGTTTTCTTTTGGCGTGTATGAAAAACAAAGATAGTTGTGGGCATTTACCACAAACCAGTATAAATTACTGAGGGAAAAGGAAAACTTTCTGGAACTTTTAACATTGAGCCTAAAAGGTCAAAAGCCATGGTAATGAGTTACAGGAAGGAGAAAAAGAGTACAAGCTAGAAAATAGAATATAGTTAATCACATTTCATCCTAACTATAACATTCCAATAGTTTATGAGGCAGAGAGGAGGAAAAAATAACCTGAAGTTAAATAAAATTTAAGATTTTATTTTATCTGAGATGAATTTTTTTTTCGGTTGTGGGGCTTGAACTCTGGGCCTGAGTGCTGTCCCTCAGCTCTTCAGCTCAAGGCTAGCGTTCTACCATTTGAGCTACAGCGCCACTGCCAGTTTTCTAGTGTTTTTTGTTTGTTTGTTTGGTTTTGGTTTTGTTTTGTTTTGTTTTTTAATTGGAAATGAGTCTCATGGATTTTCCTGCCCAGGCTGGCTTTGAACCGCGATCCTCAGATCTCAGCCTCTTGAGTAGCTAGGATTACAGGCATGAGCCACCGGCGCCCAACTTGAGATGAATATTTTAATTGATGAACTTCAACACACATGAACTTGTGGGCCTGTGTGTGTGTTTCTAAGGTAGGAATAGGTCTGTTTCACTGAAAAGTCACATACATGAATGGAATTAAATGGAGACTGTGTTAAGAAGCAGAAGCTAGGCCACAATACCACAGAGGTTAAACATGGCCTAGAGATTATTGTGAAGCCTTTGTACACGACATTACATTCAACCCATGACAAGCTTATTCTCTTAACAAGGAGAAAACCAAGAGAAAAGATAAATGAAATTTTAAAAAAAACTTTTCTGCCACTAATTCAAAGCAAAAGAACAGTGCCTAATTAACTTAAAAACTGGAAAATATTAAAACAAATCAGTGAATTTCCCTCTTAAATACTTCCTAAATAGTCCTTTCCTCCTAGAAAAGATTAATTAGCAAATGTAGGATTCTGAACCTATTTACATGGCTTTTTCACACCTAATCCAGGGTTCAATTTAGCCACCAGCCTAATTTTATCATATGTGTGTATATGTATGTGTATATGTGTGTATGTGTGTGTATATATATATATATATTTGTGTGTATGTGCATGTGTGTGTGTGGGTGGGTGAGAGAGAGACAGAGAGAGACAGAGAGAGAGAGAGAGAGAGAGAGAGAGAGAGAGAGAGAGAGAGAGAGAGAGAGAGAGAGAGAGAGAGTTCCTAATACCAAGGCTTTCAATCAGGGACTGACATTCTCCTTCAGCTTTTTTGCTCAGGGCTGGCACTCTATCATCACCCAAGTCACAGCTCCTCCAGCCCAGTTTTGTTTTCTTTCTGGTTAATTGGAGATAAATCTCACAGACTTTTCTGCCCTGGCTGTCTTCAGACCATACCCTTCAGATCTGTCTTCTAAATAGCTAGGATTATGGGCATGAACCGCCAGTGTTAAACTAAATTTTGTTAAATTATTGATATATTTCCTTGAGTTACAGAAGTAACTTTCTTTTGGGCTTTCTGCCTAACTCATTTAAAACAGAATTCAAGTGCTTTTTGTTTGTTTGTTTGTTTGTTTTTTGTTTTGGTGTCCCCAAAGTTTCAGAAAATTCAGAGAAAATAATGTTTAGGGGGTCTGTCTTGTTGTTTGTTTTCAAAAACTGAAAGGAGCTAGAGTTCCCTGGACAAACCTTAAATAATATGCCAAACTCAAGTACCTTTTAATCCCTGCTTCTAAAATACTGGCATTTGTAGGATGCAGTAGCATGGAGAAACAGGCCTTACAGGCCTTTGATTCTGAAAATGATTCCTCCAGGTAGATACTCTCACCATCCCAGTCATGACTACAGAGAAGCTGAGACTTGCATGAGAAGCTGAAGCTTTAGACCATAATGGAAAGTCATTTGGATAGTGGCAGGTTATTCCACTCCAAGCAATATCTGCTTGTTGCCAGACAGGCAGCTGGGAACTCTCTTCTTTCATGGACATCATCTACTCTGATCCCTGCAACAGCCAAAGTCCCTCCTTATTAACAAATAAGGGCAGTCACTCATGAATACAGGGAGGGAGGGGGAAGAGGAGGGAGGGAGGGAGATAAAGAGAGAGAGAGAGAGAGAGAGAGAGAGAGAGAGAGAGAGAGAGAGAGAGAGAGAGAGAGAGAGAGCACAAGTAACTTCTGCAAGAGACCACAGTTTTCATGTCACAAAGTTTTACCCCAAGCCTTTGTCTTCTGATTCTTCCTTCTATAGTCATAATTCTACTGCACCAGTTTGGTTCCTCCAACCCCAGCTATATCCCTATCATCACTTTCATCTCTCCTGGACTTGCGCATATGAAGGGAAACCCTCCCTTGCTGAGACTCAACCCCCCGCCCAAAGAAAACCTGTTTATTAGAATCCAGGCAGTAATGTATGTGCACCTGTATGTTTTAAGTATATCTTTTATATGTGTGAGTGTATAACGCATATTTTTAACCAATCATTGCAGCAGTACAGTAAGATTACTTGCAAAGGAGGCTGAAAACAACAACGACAATTTAAAATGATATAGCTGCTATCCCAGGTCATTTGACACTCAAAAGAAAATTTTCCAACTTCTCGTTCTAATGTTCTTTATACAGGCTACAGTTCCTCCTTCCTTTGTTTGTTATAATCATATGACTGTGGAAGAAATTAAGATGCTTTTCCTTATACGTAGGTCAGAGATGTGAGAGGGTAAATAAGGCTAAGGTTGCATCGCAAACGTAGCACAAAGTGAAGATTTCAAAGTGATTGATCCAATGCCCTGTACAACAGAGAAGGTATGAGGAGTAAAGCGATTTGCCTCAAGTCACACACTAACAGACGTGGCAGTATTACTCCAAAGGTACCCTACCCTCTCCACTCAGGACTATTTTTGTCTCATCACACTATCTCCTGCAATTCTCCCTCCCAAACCAGTTCTACCCTGACAGCTGTCTGCTCAAAATAGACTATTGTTAAAGTGGCAAAGGCTAATTCTAGGTGTAAGCTTATATTTCTGACATGGAGTATAGTTGCTCTAATGGATACACACTGGCCTAAGAAAACCCAGCATCCTTGGCTAAGACCTTTGAAAAGAGGAGAGAAAGGTGACTTAAATGTTCTCAGCTAGCAGCCAGGTGCTTTGCACTGTAAGTGATAGTCTACCCTGGGAAGAACAAAAAGCAAAATTCTTCTATCACTATACGCTCTTATCAGTCAGAGACAAAAGAGTCCCAATATTCTAAGGTCTGAGGGAAAAGAATGTAATTCCAGCAGAGCTCCTCAGGGGGAGGCACAATTCTCCTGATGCTCCCAAAGATATCCAAGCTTAGGGAGGGAAGGCCCCTGAAGGCTCCCATCCAGGCCGCAGTTGAATTGCAAATCGAAGTTGAGAAAATATTCTCCCGACCTTCTGTTCAGACCTGTGAAGACAGAGACTTGACCCACATCGTACATTTTGCCTGTATTGGGATAAAATGAAAAATTCATAGAAATGAGAGAATGCTATCATTCCCTTGATCTTCTGATTTGAAACCTTTATTTGATAGGCTACATTCAAATCAGGTTAGTGGCAGCGCATTCAGCACACAGAAGCCGAGAAGGTGAAATACATCCCCGTTCTGAGTCTTTTTTGATAAATGATTGAGTGCTTGGTGGACTCAGATTAAGGGACTGCCCGCTAAAGGGCAGCTCATCTGGTCAGAATGAGGGTGTTTGCATTATGGGTCACTGGAGGTCGTCCATGTCCATTTTCCACCATGAAACCAAGTATTTCTACACCCATTATCTCTTAAAATCTTTATGGCTGTTGTGGGATACAAACTGCAGCATCTTCATCCTAAAAGTGAAGAAATGGAATTTCTGGAAGGTTAAGTGACTGGCCACAGTAGCTGTGTGGCCAATGAAAGCAAGATCGGTTTCTTGTCTCCTTTTCAAAGTTGAGTTTTTTTGTTCTAGGGTAAATGTGCATCCGTTAGCTACAGCATGATGTGCTCACCCACTTTATAGCCATCATTTGTTTGTAGTATTTTGAACTGGCCACAGTAATCTGAACACAGATGTCCCCCAAACAAAAAATCAGAGTTAATTTTAAGCAGAACAAAACAGTTTGAGTTAATTTTACATACCCAGTTTGTATAATAACAAATGACATACATAATAAAAAAATAGAATTTCTAGTGATAAGTTTATCAGCACAGAATTACCTTGCATTGAAGTGAGATTTTATTCCAATTCCTATTTCCACAATGTAGCTAAAATCAAGATTTCCAGTAGGAAAATAGCAATAAAGACAGGTTATTTTACCTGGGTCAGTGGAGGATAACTTGGAAAAGCTGTTGAAACCTATGGAATTTAGATGAAATTGAATGACAAATTGAATTGAATGACTTCTTACATCTAAAAGCCTTTCTGGGCTGACCTGTTGTGCTTTTGAGCAAAATAAGCATGCCATTCTTGGCTTTTTTTTTTCTAGACACCAGAAAACATGATTAGCCTGTTCAGCAATACAGAAGATCTGGCTTTGTGTCAAAGTCTCACTTTGACACTTTGTAGGTGAAAGCTCTAGTAGATGTTGTGTGTCCTTCTTCCCCATCCTTTCATATTGCCTTTTATCAGACACTGGTATGATCTGTACCACATCATATTCCTTGGGATAGTCTCCACATGATTCCTTAAAAACACATAAAATATAAAGTTAAGCTAATTGTTGGGATATAAAAGTGAAATCTAATAGGAGTTCTACAAGACCAACCTGTATGGGTTTCTAATGATAAAACAAAGGCACTCAGCACAATGGGGGTGATGAAGGATCAGCTAAGGTGTTTGGTGATTGGAGATGCCATCTCCAAATTTTATACATCCTACAGCTTTGTTCAACTCCCCCATTCCAAACTAACTGACATAAGTAATTCTTAGAACTTCCTTCTAAAATAGATTTTAAAAAATATCTACTGGTTCCTAAAATAAGAAAAGCCACATCATATGAAGGTTAACTCTTCAAAATGTGTTTTTGATTTGTCACCATATATGTCTAACATTTAGTTCTCAGAATTTCACAGCTAGCCTTGTTAGTTCACACAGAATTTATACAGCTGACCTTTGCTTTTTAGAGCTGATTTATTATTTTTCAGCACCAAATGTTGAAAGAACATTTAAGTGTGAGATGTGCATTTCTCATTAATTTACATCATAAAATTAAACATGTGAAGACAGGATGTTCCAGATGTCTTCTGCTCCCTCCCTCTACTCTTTATCTCTTTTCCCCTGCCCCACAGAAACCATAATTAAACATTTAACCACTTTACACCCATTTCCTCAAAATTTTCTGTCAGTCCTTTTTTCCCCCCTTCACTGTTAAGATGACCCCTAGACTTAGATTTACCCAAGTTTATTCTATCTCTATCTCTATCTCTTTTTTTTCTTTTTTTTGTTGCTTGTGGGGCCTGAACTCTGGGCTAGGCACTGTCCCTCAGCTTTTCAGCTCAAGGCTAGAGTTCTACCACTTGAGCCACACTGCCTCTTCCAGCTTTTTCTGCTTATGTGGTGCTGAGGAATCGAACCCAGGGCCGCATACAGGCAAGGTAAGCATTCTACCACTGAGCCACCTTCCCAGCCCTCTATTTCCTCTTAAACTCATATGCCAGTCAGTGGTCAAACAAATCATATCCTTGTATCATGAAAAAAAGTTGGCCTCTCCAACTTGAGAATGGGCTCAATAACTCTCAGAAATATTTTTACATGCAGCCGGCAAGCACTGTCTCTCATTGCCCATAATTCCTGTCCCAATATTCTCCATTCACCTCAACTGCTAGTCTAGTTCATTAACAAATAACCAGTAGGTGATGTTTTGGTCTTCACATTTTTTCCAAGTAAACCTATTCGTATACATTGACCCCTCTTTCTTCCTGTCTCAGAGGAAAATGTCTCTTAACTTACTATTAATGCTTCATATTTAAGTGCCCTCCCATCTCATACCAACCCTCTATCTGCTCAATATAAATTTATAAAATATTTGTATGTGCAACTGTACTAGAGCTGTGGTAATCTAGAAGTATTTGACCCAGATGCGGGGAACTCTGAATAAAGAAAATAAATAAAATTGATAAGTGAAAGCTTTGAAACACAGATTACTATAAAAGACAATAACAAGAGAATTATATTCTATAATAATAGAAGATTAGAATAGTCAAAGAAAACTTCTCTGTAGAGGATGCATTTAAACTAAAACCTAAATGGACAGAGAATCCATTTATGCAAGCATAGAGAGGTCCTCAAAGTTATGAAAACATAGTAAATTAGGCTGTGATAGAGCACGTGGTCTTTTTTTTTTCTCCAATAGGGATTTGTTTAATGATTTTAAGGAAAAGGTTGTTAGGCATATGACAAAAAGTGTACATTAGAGTCCTGCCAGGAGACCTCTGCAGCAATCCTAGAAAAAAAAAGACAGTGAAGGTTGAAGAGCAAGCGTGGCAAGGTAGAAGTGTGAAGACATTGGGTGACAGATATAATCAGGAAGTCCAATGGCAGAGTTAATGGATCGATTAAAACAAATTTACACTAGTTGAGAATGGCATGTATATTTTATAGATGTGATTAAGAAGAGAAATGCAGAAAAACTGGTTAGGCTACATTGGGTGAAGTAAAAATATCTTAAGACATTTTATATCTTAAGTTGCCTGTGAAACATACAGGGGCATGAGGAGTAGTTGATTTGATATGTGTCTGAAATTCACAGGAGAAATCTTGTCTAGATGCAAATTTGGAAGATGTTATCGGATTTTAAACTATGGGAACAGATGGGATCAACCAGTAACATAATACATAGAAAACAAAAGTCCAAGACCCAGCTTGGAGACTGTTTATAATGAATAACAGGGAAAAGCTAACAAGGTGAGTGAAGGAGGAAAGCCAGGGAGTAATAGATGGAAACTAGGAGAATGTAAGGTCTCAAAGGACCAGAAAAGATGGGGAAAGACTACAGGAGACTAGGTCTGTCAATTTTACCAACTGTCACTATATCACTGATCGATGAAACGGAAGGCTATCTGAGTCATTAACTGTAATTGATATATCTTTTTGTACTTTCCCTGATGTCCACAAATATGATTCTGATACTTTTATTCTTGAGACAGATAAGAATGAGATGGTGAACTTGTTTTGCATTCCACCTGACTATCCCCTATCTCTCTTATTCCTAAAATTTGATGCTAAGTAGTCTACAAAATACTGTCCATTACTGAACCTACTTTTGAATCTTTACTCATTTTGCTCTCTCCTTGAGAAACTTGAGTCTTATCACTGGCATTTTGATGCTCACTGATACTTTGGTTTCTCTCTCACCAGAGGGCCTGACAATTGGATTTCTGCATAAGACACTTTTTTTCTTCAACTATCCATAATTATGTAACCAAACACAATTTTTCATTTAATTCTTGGAAATATTCCAATTCATATTCTTTATTTTCTAATCTAAATTAAGGATTTTCTCTAAAATTAATGATTAATATTACAATTCATTATTTTGTACTGCCAATAGACACTTCCATGGTAAAATGTAAAAATTCATAAACTACAAGAAAGCTCCAAAATGCAGTAAGGAAAAGAAAAAAACAAGAAAGAAAGAATGCTTTCACAAAATCACTTATTCTAAGCAAATGTGCCTTTTCTTGAGAAGTTGAATGATACACAAAGAATACACATGTCTTCTCATTTTTTAAGCCTTTTTTAGTGTTTTAACTTATTAAGTACTTCAGGTAGATTGATTGAAATAACCCTCAAAAGACAACATATAATATATATATACATATGCTTTATTTAATATTTAACTAATAGAATACTTTAGGCAAATTGATAGAAATAGCTTATCAAAGACAAATAACATGTTATACTATATCACATATTATATGAGACATATTTATATAATTTATTAATGTAGATAAATATATTAATTTATATAATAAGCATAATTTAATAATACAATAAATATGTTATATTATTGAATTTATATTTACCTATATATTTGCTTTTAAATATAAATGTATTTATGCATATTTGTAGTTATATATTAATATGTATACTAATATATAAATATGCCATATTTATATATTATATCATATATAGTAAATATTTGATTTATTATATAAATTAGTATGTATGTGAATACAAATAAATATGTATGTGTATAATATATTGTATTATACATATATATAATATGTATTCATACATAAGTATATTTTGATTTTCCATTACTTAAAATCTCAAGACTTCTTCATATCAGTCCTCTACTTTTTAAATATTAATCATATCAACAAGGCGAATAAATTAACTTTACATTAGAACTTAAGTTTCCAAATTAGACTCTTAATAACTTGTGAGTCATTTATTTTAGTTCATTTTCTTTGTTTTTTAGGTCAAGATTCTCAGACTAGGCAAATGTTCTGTATGATTTACTAAGGTGTTTTTAGTTACTATAAGAGCAAATCATTTCTGGAGAGCCTTGAACTACAGAGAAGAGGTGGATTTACTTCTTTTTTTTTTCTTTTTCTTTTTTTTTTTTTTGGTCATGGGGCTTGAACTCAGCCTGGGTGCTGCCTTGAGCTCTTCAGCTTAAGGCTAGTGCTCTGCCATTTGAGCCACAGTGCCACTTTGCTTCTTATGTCTTAAGAACATGCTGTGGCAATACATACTAGGTGAATTTTGTGTAATGCATATATTTAGTTTTAAAACAAGCAGGTTTGCTTTTTTTCCTTTTTTATGTGTTTTTAAATTGTAAAAATACTGAACAGAGGGATTACAGTTACATGAATAAGGTAATGAATACATTTCCTATCGAGCATAGAACAAGCAGGTTCTCTTATCTCTGCTTCATAGTTGATGTGTTAAGGTTTACAGCAGTTATGCTTCATCTACAAGCCAATAATTAGCTAGAACTGATACTTGCTCACATATTTATCTGATTCTCAAACTCGTAGTTTTAGTGCAGCAAACCAGTTAGACATTGTCAACTATAAAGTGTAATGGAAATATCTTGCTATATTTTCTTTATCTATTTCTTATTTATTGAATAAACAATGTACAGCCATGTTATTCTCACAGAACACTAGCTCTCACAAATGTCATACCCACTGCTAGCTGTTTTCGTTCTTGTGGATGTAAGACTTCCTGAAGTTATTTAGGAAGCCAGACTGAACCAGAGTTTTAGTCCCAATCTACTAACAGTATTATTACGAGTTAATCTCTTTGGTTAATCTCTTTGATTTGAGGTTTAAGTCAAAATTAGAGAAAGCAGTTATAATATTTATTTATCGTCACTATTAATTATTGCATCACTACCCGGAGATGTGTTAGCAAGATGACAAATTCTCTGTAAAATTCCACTGGACACTCTTCCATAAAGAACAGCATAGGTAAGACAGGAAGGAATACAAGCAATAAGACAGTCTGAAATGTAGAGCCTGGAAAAATCCAAGACCAGTGGCAACACTCTTAAACACCAGCTTTCACTGGGCCTTATTCTTATTTCTATGCCAACAAAATGGCTTCAGCTGTGTCTACTTTGAAGCAGAGCCTCAGATAAGTACGTATAGTTGAAAAGAACTTTATATGTAAATATAAATATATAATACATTATCTTCCTTTTATCTCAGAATATTCAAATACTGAGACATTCTTGTGTAAAGATTCAAAATTGAGTCTAACCATCTTAAAACCCCTGCCTTTCTATTTCAGCATGATGCCCTCACAAGTTCTTATGTCCCACATTGCTAGTCCTCAACAGCTATTCCCTTTTCTGGTTAGTCTTCCGCTGCTCTTTTATTTTACCCCCTTCCCAGGAAAAAGTATTTGATAAAAATGATCATTAATGACATAGACAAATAGTAATGCTAATATGTGTGTATAATGATACTCAGTGAGTTTTCCAGCCAACTTTTGTATTTTATTACTGTCTCTTGTACTCTGCTTCTATCTTGTCTAGTTGTGCAGAACAGCAAGTTCACAACAACCTCCCAACCACCAGTGTCATCATGTGTTTTGTGGATGAGGTGTGGTCCACTCTCCTGAGGTCTGTTCATAGTGTCCTCAACCGGTCTCCTTCACACCTCATCAAGGAGATTCTACTGGTGGATGACTTCAGTACCAAAGGTAAGCAAACCTGTTCTGCAGAAAAGTCAAAGTATTGGCAGGAGGCAAAAGCAATTTAGATGGAAATTTTACAGAGTACATTGATGAAGCATGACTTTCTCAAATGCTGAATCCTTGCTTCATGAGGAACTTATAAGCATAAGTCTAAATTATCTGTGGGATCGGAAAACACATCCCAGGTTCTGATCCACTAACTACCTCAGGCTTCCCTTCAGCGATAACCTTCCTGCCATGAAGGAATGATTTTTAACTCTGCAGCTGCTTGAAGAAGGACACTTTGAAGTGAGTCCAGAAGATGTTCCAAGTCCATTCTCATTAAATCAAAAAACCAGTGTTCCCCCCCACACACACACATACACAATTAATAGAATGCCTTTCCTACTGGTAATAACAGGGGTTCAGCTCAATGGAAAACACAAAGAAATGGAAGTCATATATCTTCCTCCTCTAGAGAAAGGCAAATTACATGTTCAGTTAAGTGTGGAGAAGGCAAGTTTTCTGGAAGGATCAGAGAGATGTAGTTCTAACAGAGTTCAAAAAGAGAACCCACTATGTTTTTTTAAAATTGTTTTTGTTTGTTGCAATAAAGAAGAACCTTGGCCTTTAAGGATGTCAAATATTTTTATACATAGGTGGTCCCACAGATCTGGTTACTACTACATTGTGGATTTTCACATTGCAACCTATTGCTTGGAATTAGCAAGGAAATAACCATGTTACTAGTACAGTCTAGCCTTGAACTGTAAGCATGGTGATATGAATATAGTCTTTCATTTTGCAGTTCCTCTAGTAGGAACTGAATCATAATGAGATCAAGAAACAGTGACTACAAGCATTAAAAAGTCATTTTGAAAGCATAAACTCTTTTAATATCTAATTATGAAGCAGGAAAATTCCCTTTGTGGTCAGAAGATCCAAAATTTGTGAGACCTGAAAACTTGAAGAGTTCTCAGAGTTCTCTGTATTTAAAAAAGAACACAGTCTGGGGGCACAGTTCAGCTGGTCAAGTATTGGGTTTAATGACTAGTACTTCTAAATGCAAGTATACATACATGCACATATACACATACATACATACATACATACATGCATACATACATACATACATGCATGCATACATACATACATACATACATACATACATACATACATACATACATACATACATACATACATACATACATAAATACACCACAAAACTACTAGGAAAATTAGCTGTAAAAAATAATCCTATTCCTAAAAGCCACTCTTATATCAAATAGCTGCCAATTTTACACAGAAATGACTGCAGGCCACACAAATAAATCCTTAAAATTCCCAGCCATGATGTTTTTAAGCTGAGTCCCACTGTGGTAACTAAAACAGAGAAGAAAACTTGATGGAAGCAATGCCAGAGCAGGGATGACAGTGATTTTCATTAACTGCATCAGCAGCACCAGCTACTTTTGCAAAAATTTTCCAAACTTGTGCACACTGATTATCCTCTTCTCTGCAATATGAAAAATTAGGTATCTTAGACTATTGAACCCAAGCCAAATCTCAAAAAAAAAATGACTTCAGGAAATAAAATTATGGCCACAAAATAAAATTTAATGAATACAGTTAAGTCATGGCTTTTGGAATTTGACATCGTAGAGGCAATTATAGTAGAAACTGAGTATATTAAAGTCTTTTCTTCATTTATCCTTATTCTGATATAGACTACCTAAAAGATAATTTGGATAAATACATGTCTCAATACCCCAAAGTTCGGATTCTTCGACTCAAAGAGAGACATGGCTTAATAAGAGCCAGACTGGCAGGGGCACAGAATGCCACAGGTAAGAAGTTATTATTCTTTCAATATATTTTTTTCTCCAATGTAAAATTTTTTCAAATGTTAAAGAAACTTGAAAGAGGGCTGGGAAGGTGGCTCAGTGGTAGAGTGCTTGCCTGGCATGCATGAGGCCCTGGGTTCGATTCCTCAGCACCACATAAGCAAAAAGAAAAAAGCTGGAGGTGGCGCAGTGGCTCAAGTGGTAGAGCGCTAGCCTTGAGCTGAAGAGCTAAGGGACAGCGCCCAGGCCCAGAGTTCAGGCCCCACGACCGGACCCAAAAAAAGAAACTTGAAAGAATAAAACAATGAATGGCTAAATGTTCATCACTAAAGTCTACCAAATTTTGTCCCTTTTTACTATGTGTGACGTAAGTGAGAGAAAAATTAGTAAATATAAGGAAGGTTCTTGGTACTACCAAAAATAAATTAATAAATCATATTTTAATACAGATAATACATGTACATATGAACTACATATATGTATATATTCCACATCCATGGATTTAACCCATTGTGGGGGTTTTAAAATTTTTAAAAATATATTACAAGCTCTTTTGTTATCATCTCTAAACAATATGCCATAACAATTATGTACGTAACATTTATATTGCACTATATATCACAAGTAATCTAGAAATGGTTTAAAGTATATGGAAGATGTGAGTCCTCTTCAAACAAGTAACTTGAGAACCCAAGGATTTGGTGCCTACATTGGAACCTGAAACCAATCCCTGTGGATACTAAGAAATGACTGTGTAGATGAAATAGCAATAAATTAATAAATTCCTTTTGCAAATTGCTATATAGTTCCAGAACATTTATTCTGAATTACTCTTCTCATTTTCTCTGAATGGTAGAGACTGGGGCTTGCATTTTGAGCAGCATTAGTAGAGGGTCAGTGCCTGAGAGCTTGAAGAAAAGTACAAAGGTGTGTCAAGATGGGGTTATGGAACAGCCTTGTCTAAGAATAGGTCCAACCTCCTGCACATGACTGCTGTGGGGCATTCAGGGGATTTCTTTCCTTTACCAGCTGCTGCTGCTGATATACTTCAGATATCAGCTTTGAGCAAGGCTGGCTTTGTGAGTCCTTCTGACTATGGGCTGTTCCCCAATCCTCACAAATGCACATGGCCAAAATTTGAATATTATGCTCAAACCAGAGATCAGTAAAGATTATCCAGCATAAACCTTCTCTGAATTCCTTGCCAGTCACCATTCATTCTCTAGAGCTTTGCCCAGAAGAATGTGAAAAAAGGGAAGCAATGGACAAAGATAAGATCAGAAATTCAAGGATATGCAGGAATAAAATTCAAGCTGCCAGATTTGATCTGTGGGTTTTGTCAGCCCTTCTTAAAGATAGGAAGAGTCAGCTGGGCACTGGTGGTTCACATCTGTAATCCTACCTACTCAGGAAGCTGAGATTTGAGAATCACAGTTCAAAGCCAGCCAGGGCAAGAAAGTCCATGAGACTCTTATTTCTAATTAACCACCAGCAAACCAGAAGTGGCGCTGTGGCTCAAAGTGGAAGAGTATGAGCCTTGAGCAAAAGAGTTCAGGGACCAGCCCCATGACCAATGACAACAAAAGTTTGGAAGAGTCGTTAGAAACCAAACAGTGATCATTCTTACCATATCCACCATGTTTTCAGGATTAAGGATATGTTACATTTTTCAGGCCAGAAGATCAGGTCCAGTCAGTTGTGTAGTGTGAATGAGGAGGTCAAAAGGCCCAAAGAGAATTTCAAATGTTGACAAGCAAACCAAAAGCAACTTATCTCCAGACATTATTTACTATATGGAGGCCAGTAACACAGCATCATCGGTGACTGTCAAAAGTGAAGGTCAGATGCTCATTTTCTTTGTGACATGCTGCAAAATAACTGCCATTGCTGGTAGATAGCAAACTTTAATGTGATTATATATATGAAGTGAAATATAACTCCTGGCTAACTTCAAGTCTTTCTGAGATGCAACAATGGACATCTTTCTTTGAACTTCTACAGCCTGTTTCTGCTATAGTTTCAGCATATGGCTTTCTTAGTATCACTTATAAGTCATGACATAAAACTAATGATTGAGCCAAGCCCAACATTTCTTAAGAACCCCAAATATGATACTAATTGGTGCTGGCAGCAAGATATCATGCCAGTCAATAAGTGTATGTTAGAGCCTGTGCTTATCAAAGGCCTAAGGCTGATGCCTCACTGAGTACTTTAAGGATGGCTTAAAATGTGTTTTAAATTACAATGAAGCAAGCCAGGTGCTGGTGGCTCACACCTGTAATCCTAACTACTCAGGAGGCTGAGATCTGAGGATCATGGTTCAAAGCCAGCCCTAGCAGGAAAGTCTGTGAGACTCTTTTCTCTAATAAACCACTAGAAAACCAGAAGAGGCACTGTGGCTCAAGTAGTAGAGTACTCATCTGAGCTGAAGAGTGCAGGGACAGCGCCCAAGCCCAGAGTTCAAGCCCCACGACCGACCAAAAATAAAAAATTACAATGAAGCCCATCTGGCATTCCTGGGACCTAGTCATAGGGAATAGAAAAACCTGCCAGGTTATAATCAAGATTCGGCTCTGAGCTTGAGTTTAACCATTTGTTGAAGAACAATAAAGAATACTAATCATTTATTAAGAATTTAGGGATTAGATAGATCTTAGCAATTGTCCATGAGAAATAATTCCAAGAAGATAAACAACTTATTTTTCTGTTTAGGAAGATCAGGGTTGAGTTTAAGAGCAGTCATGTGCAATTTCACCATAAGTTCAACTCATCATTCTTTTAAGAGTCTCAAGATCAGGAACACTGTGTGCAATGTCTACAAATATGCACAACTAGAAAGCCTGCCAAGGATTTCTACACTGAGAGCTTCTTGTTTTCTTATCTAACACAGCTCTACAATCTTATTGTCAAACAAAATGATTGCAGGTGGAGCCATGGTATTTATGCAGAGGACAATTTTCATCTTCTCTCAAATAAAACAATATAAGACTCCATATTGTTTGGGTCAGATGCAGCTTCCCCCAGGTCCTGGAAACAAATGTGATCACACATTGGGAGCTCATCTGGCTTTTATTCAGGACTAGGGAAGTTGATCTAAGTTCCTTAGACTCTGTAAGAATTATATGGGGATAAAGACAGTGGTATAGTATAGATGTCTTTGTAAACTCCAGATCTGAATAGACCACAATTAGGACTGGTAAGAAAAGAGATGTGCTCTGCATGGTTTATCATCCAAGTGGACCTTCTCAAACCATGCAAACACACCCTCCATTAGTTAAATGACCTTATGTTTTCCTATGACAGAGGGCAGCGTCATGAAAGAGAACAGTCTTAGACTGTTATTCCAGCCTGAATAGACTAATATTCAGGCTAGAATAACAAAATACCTTAGACTTAATTTCACAAATGGCATACATTTTATCATGCATAGTTCTTTGGCTTAAGACATCCAAGATCAAAGTGTTATCTTAATCAGTGTTTGGAGATACTCACTCTTGGCTTCAAAGATAGTAGCTTTACCTTGAATGCACACACAGGAAGGATAAAGAGGGTAAACAAGCTCCCTTGGGCCCCCTTATAAAGGTCAATAAGCTCCTTGTACATCCTTTATATAAACAACCCTATTCTAGAGTCCCACACTCATTAACTAATTACCTTCTGAGGCTTCACCTCTTATATACCATCATGTTGATTTTTTGAGAGTGTACACACATTCAAACCAGAGAAGGAGCAATGCCCTTTCATTAACAATTCTAAAACAACAATATGTCATTTATAACAGCCACCTCCAAGAGTAGTTGGCTATATGGGAGGCTTTGGCCTAATACAAATGGGTCATTCTAAAAAAAAAAAGTTTTCCAAGAAAATCTGTATAAAATTAGTTCTTTTACTCTCTTGCAAAAATTCCATTGATGACCAGATAATTAATATGAATTTCATTGCTTGAGAGATACTTTATAGGTTTCAGTGATCATGAACTACCACCAGGTAACTACTTTTCTTTGAACTTTATCCTATTCGAACCTCTTCTTCTCCTGCATGTTTTGTTTATCTTCAAGAAACACAATCTAAGCAATGAAGTCTATTTTCTAGCATCACAACTGGCACTTAACAACTGTGTAATGTTGACTTAGATCTTAAGTAGGAAGGAAAATTATTTCAACAGTGCAAGTTTTCAGCAAGGAGTAATCAAGACAATCCTGTAGAATGCTTAGAATATGGTCACTTAGAATATGGTCACATAGTGTGTACACTTAATAGATGATAGTCAATGCTAGCTGGGCACCTAGGTATTAGAATGGAAAATGAAAACCATAAGCCAAAATGAAAATAGCACTCAAATCTTAATAACCTATTGAAATAATATCAGTAAGAATTTAAACAAGAGAAAATGCTAACTTAAAATGTCCCATCTTTTCCCACAGAACAGAAATTGATAGAGCAGAGCAGATCATATCACTACTTATGGAGTCCAGAAAAATAAAGCTCCTCCTGTTTCATAGTTTGTGGATCCAGGATGAAAGATAGAGGAAAGAATAAGGGATTAAAACACACACACACACACACACACACACACACACACACGCACACACACACACACACACACACACACACACACACACACACACTGAGAAAACTTCAAAACTCGCTCCACCCCCAAAGGTAGTCTTTGGCCTGAGAAAGTCTCTGAATGAAGGCACGTGGGCTAGGAATGCAAAAAAAATAACAGATTATTTGCAGAATGGGAAGAGTCTGAGATGATGACTACAATTCCTTTAGAGCCTGCTAATCTGGCATGGGAGGACAGCTTTCTCTGTAACTGAGGCTTGTCAAGTAAAGCCCTCCTAACTACCTGTGTTGGGCCTGAGAGACCATGCAGATTGTTTGAGACAGGGGCCAAGTGCACTGTTCCTCAAGTTATTGGGAATTTCACACATGCATGTATACACACACACACACACACACACACACACACACACACACACACACACACACAAATAGCATCACTTTAAACCATTGCACATGCAATGGAGATTCAATTGGAAGAGATTCCTTTTCTCTTGTAGCCTTTTTTTATTGTGTTAAAATATGCATCCCATAAAATGTGTCATCCCAATCATTTTTAATGTACAGTTTGGTAGTATTAAGTACATTCACACAGCCATACATCAAATCTCCAGAACCGTTTTCATCTTGCATACACAAAATATCATACCTACTCACTCAGCAACAGTTCCGCTCTTCCCTCTCCCGTCTTGTCTCCAACACCTCCCAGTCCTGTAATTCTTCCACTTTAGTCATGTGTGGAATGATTGCTGCTCCTCACCATTTCTATGGCCTTACTTATAATACAAAAACTCATGTATTCTTCTGAAAAAGAAAATCCTGTCATCAACCCTCAGAATTAATGAGATCCATACTCCTTAGAATACACTTTGGTAACCACACTCAATACTAAATATTCCTTTCAGAGGCTTACTTCATACCCACTTGGTAAGAAGTACCCTAAGTGGTACTTTCTTTCTCAATTTTTTCCATGCATAGAAGATACTAGCCTCACAACACCCCAACCTAAAGTTTCTTAATATCATTATAAAAAAAGAATCATAGGAACCAGGATTTCGACAAGTTAGTAAGACTATTATCTTTATAACCACATTTCTGAAGTCATCCTTAAACTGTTGAAGCTGAAGTATACGCACTCACTATATTTTATTTTCAAACAATTTTGTGTTTTTTTTCCCTAGGTGATGTGTTGACATTCCTAGATTCTCACATTGAATGTAATGTTGGTTGGTTGGAACCTCTTCTGGAAAGAGTTTATTTAAGTAGGAAAAAAGTCGCCTGTCCAGTCATAGAAGTGATCAATGACAAAGACATGAGGTAACAGGGTTATGTCCCTCCCACACATTGTTAAGTGCATCTGTGCCCACAAGTAGTAAAAGGGGGCGGTCATATTACAGTACATGCTTTTTTTTAATCTGAGAGATATATACTTCCACTCAATAAATGAAAATGTATGATAGATAGCAATATATAATCCAATAATCAATTTGCCAATCTGAATTGAATGGCTTGTTCTCTAATGCATTCCTATTTATGTTCAATTAAACCCCAAAGTAGTCCTTTTTCCCCAGTCTAGTTCTTTTTATATGAAACATATTTGTATATACATATATAGTGCTTCTTTCTTTCTCAAAAATGACCAAGACGTTATTTTAAAAAAACTATCACTTAAAAGTAAGCAATGTAAGGATGATCTGAAATTATTTTATAACCTCCTGTTGCACACAGGAATAAGTCTCAAGGCTAAATTCACCAAATCTATGGAATCCCAGATATTACTAAGTGCTCCTTTACCCACAAACAGCAAAAACAACTCAAAATATGTGCATTGTGGGTGTGTGTATGTGAGTGTGAGTATGTGTATGTGTGTGTGTATGTGTGCTGGTCCTGGGTCTTAAAGTCAGGGCCTGGATACTGTTCTTGGGCTTTCTTGCTCAGGGTTAGTACTTTAGCATTTCAGCCACAGAGCCACTTCTGGCATCATATTGGTACTTAATTGGAGATTAAGAGTCTCAGAGACTTTTCTGCCCAGACTGGCTTTAAACCAGGATTCTCAGATCTCAGCCTCCTGAATGCTAGGATTAGAGACATAAGCCACAAATGCCCCATTATCATTTGCATTGTTTAACACCTAAGATATGTGCAGTTTATATCCTTAATAAATGGAAATATATGATAGCGACTTTAGCAACAGGTAATTGAATAATCACTTTGGTCACCACTTTGTTTCTTGGATTAGTTACATGACGGTGGACAATTTTCAAAGAGGCATCTTCACGTGGCCCATGAACTTTGGTTGGAGAACAATTCCCCCTGATGTGGTTGCAAAAAACAAGATTAAGGAAACTGATATAATAAGGTAAGTGTGTGAAATTTAAGACTAGGGGGCAGTCATAGCTTTTTAAAAAGATAAAAAAAGAATTTCATAGAACATCTACATGCTATCTTTCTATAGAACATCCAGAAATACAGGCTAAGCCTGCAATGACTGAATGGTACTATAAACCTGACACTCCAAAAGCTTAGGAAGAAAGAAAAGTTTGAGGTCATCCCGTACATACTGAGACCTATCTCAAAAAAAAAAAAAGAATGAAAGGTCTAACAGCCTACCAAAGCAAGTAAGGTTTTCCTGAGAAATTAGTTTTCCACTACTAATACTTATTTTTAAGTGTACCCAATTCACCTCTGAACCTAAAGAAATCAGCCAATGGTATTTCTTTATTCTGAGATTGATAACTGAAGAACCAAACTAGTTGAATGTACTATATTAACATAAGCAAGAGTAAAAGCAAGAAAGGGTAAATAACAATATTAGAGATAATGCAGTAGTAGCTAGGGTAAAATTTTCTTTCAAAATCTCATCCTGTCCTCTCATGACACAGGTCCAAATTTAGCAAACAAATTAAGAAAGAGACACAGAAGATCAATATCAATTAAAGCATGAGCATTAGTCAGGCATCAGTGGCTCATGCCTGTAACTTTAATTAGTCAAGAGGCTGAAATTTGAGGATCAAAGTTTGAAGCCAACTCATGAAACTCTTACCTCCAAAAATCCAGAAACAGAGCTGTGGCTCAAATGTTACAGTGCTGGTCTTGAGCACAAAAGCTCAGAAAACATCCAGGTCCTGAGTTCAATCAAGTCTGAAGACAGACAGACAGACAGACAGACACACCCACACACACACACACACACACACACACACACACACACACACACACACAAAGAGCTTTATCACTAGAGAAATTAGTCAAGAATGCAGCTTGAACTTGAAGCAAAAAGTAGGGGTTTCTTACTACTCCTACAAGGCTAGACCTATAGGACAGGCCAGTCCCAGGCAGAACAAAGTCTTCAAGTAATTGTTCCCTGTTAGAGATAGAAATAGAATTTGAATCCCACAAATCCCACAAGAAAGACAAGATCAGGCTGTGCATTGTCACATCACACCTTTGCCAGGTGTGATGCTGTCAGAGTCAGTATCCCAGGGAGTAAAAAGGAAGTTTTACCATTTAATATACTCTGTGCAGGGCTCTTAACCCTCTCTATATATTCATACAGGAGTAAGAGTATCTACATTGTGTAGTGGAAAAGTTGAAACATATAAAGAGTAACTTTCTCCTGGGTTAGACAGTTAATAGGAGCTTTGGAGCTTCAAATCTAGATCTGTCTGAATTTGATTCACTTGTTCGAGTCCCACACCTAGAGGACCACTGTGCTTTTCTGACGTTCACATTTTGACTTCAAATTATGTCCACTATAATACTAGAGATGCACTGTGAATTATCTGGTAGAGAGAACTGAGACACAGACAGATATATACATAAATGTTGGAAAGGAGAGAGAGGTGCAAGGCAGAATGCCCTTAGCACAAAGCATGTTCTCGCTACCATGGCTACTATCGGAGTTGGCTCAGCAATGCCCACCAGGAGAAGTGGTCCGTCACTGCCTTGACAAACTGCTGACTAAAATATCAATTCTTTCCTCATGATCAGTAATGGCTGTGAAGGTTCTGCAGTCAGTCACTTTGAGTCTTCATCACAACTACTACCTACTAGTGGTGTGAACCTGAAATTTTTACTTAAACACTTTGAGATCCTTAGTGAACACTTCATTTTTATGTGAAGACTACTAGAAGCAGCTATACTTAAATAGATCATCTAATTAAATCTGATTCTAAATAGGAAGTGCTTCCAACAGTGCTTGCCATATAACAAGCTGCCAGTCAAGTGTGCCAGTGGGTGAGAAGCAGCACCGTGGAGTGCTAGGGCACAGAGTCAAGCCAGACTGCCTATGTGTGAACCACACAGATGCACCTCATGCTAGTCGGTGGACTGGGGAATGTCTTCACTTCTCTGTGTTGCAGTGTTTTTGTCATGGTACACACTTAGAGGACTTTTACAGTTTGAATTAGTGCTTTGCTAGTACTTATACAGTACATCTAACTGGACTCGAAGTAAGTTTTGTATAAAATACTACTGGCTAGAAGACAGGCACTGGTGATTCATGGTTGTTGTAACCTTAGCTAATTCAGAAGACTGAAATGTGAGGATCAGAGTTTGAATCCAACCTGGGCAGGAAAGTCTGTGAGAGTCTTATATCCAATTAATCATCAAAAAGCCAGATATAGAGGTATGGCTTACATATTGGAGTGCTAGCCTAGAGAGAAAATGTTGAGAGACAACTGAGTTCCCAGTAGGGGAAAAATAGCAACAAAAACTTATTCCAGGCTAGTGATATAACTCATTTGTTTTTGGATGCCGAAAGTCCTGGATTTAATCTTCAGTACTGTAACACACACACACACACACACACACACACACACACACACACACACACACACACACACACAAATACATATATATGTCTATATATATAGTGCCCATTTGTCTTATAGTCTGTAACAAATTCTCTAAGAGAATTTCTCTAGGAGATATCCTAGAGAATTTGTGACAGACTATAAGACAAATAGGTATCCCAATTCTGGGGTCTCTTTGCTGGTCTAATCAAGCTGTGACATCATAATTTAGAGAGCTCGGCACTTAAATCCTGGTGCACTTCATTTGAAGACTTCTCTGCACTTGGAAAATTCTCCTAACTCCAATACAAGCTCACACAGGACCGACTCTGAAAGCAGGGCTCCCAGGATATACAGTTTAAAAAATCAATCTTTTCTTTCCATAGGTGCCCTGTCATGGCAGGTGGATTATTTTCTATAGATAAAAATTACTTTTTTGAACTTGGAACCTATGACCCTGGCCTTGATGTTTGGGGTGGAGAAAATATGGAGCTCTCATTCAAGGTATTGCCAAGTATTTCCCAATTTTTCTTTGCCATGAAAGAGTTTGTCCTTTTTTTAAGTTTTATTTTACTAATACAGTGAAGTATATGTCTATCACTGAGAGGAAATTTCATTAACCTTAAAAATGGGTCTCTGAATTATCTTTTTATATCCCAGGCTGAACTTAAAAGAACCAATCACTGTTGTGAAATTTATTAGTGTTTCTTCATGTTTCATGGCAGTGAAATTTTGCCCCATCTAAATAGGCAAGAAATTATGTTCTGCTTTCAGCATAAATGCTACAGGTCTGTATTTGATATGAAATAACTCTGGGATACATGTTGATAACTAAATAATGCTCATAAATATTTCTCTAATGGGTTGGAAGTAACTATTCCATAGTGAGTTACCTGGAGGACACAAATGCCACAAGTATAAAACTACCTAGAGCAGAGGTCATCAACAGGCCAAGGACATCTAGTTATACACAACAACTTAGATACTTCATTACATCTATACTATCACTGACTGATACCTAGAAAGCCTTGGCAGTGACAATAGTAGCGAGCATCCAAAAGCAGCTGCTTTGCTGTGTGGCAGTGTGTATTAGAAGGAAGAGAACTTGGCAGTTCCTGATCAAGAATGGTTCCTGTGGTTCTCCCAAGGATTTGGGGAAGGGGAACAAATGGACATCCATTTACCTTTCCCCAATTCAACCAAAGTAAGAACACAGGAAAGTTCTATACAGAAGGAAAAGGCAGGTTAGGAAGGTAAAACATTTCATTGTATTAATCCTAAAATGGTCCATCCCAGCAAGAGTCAAAACCTAAATAAGACTTCTGAGTTGAATTTTCTTTTTCAGAAGTGTTTTCTCTGTTGAAAAGCATTTTCTCTACTCAAAGCACAAAGAAACAAAATTGCCAGGTGGTTCCTTACTATTGTTAATTGTCTACCATGTATAAACAACCCTTTGATAATTGGTATTTATCATGAAATTGTCCTAGGTATGGATGTGTGGTGGCGAGATTGAGATCATTCCCTGCTCCCGAGTAGGTCACATATTCAGAAATGACAACCCATATTCCTTCCCCAAAGACCGCATGAAGACAGTGGAACGGAACCTGGTGCGGGTGGCTGAGGTGTGGATGGATGAGTACAAGGACCTGTTTTATGGCCATGGGGATCACCTCATCAACCAAGGGTTGGACGTGGGTAACCTCACTCAACAGCGAGAACTTCGAAAGAAACTGAAATGCAAAAGTTTTAAGTGGTACTTGGAGAATGTCTTTCCTGACTTAAAGGCTCCTGTGGTACGAGCTGGTGGTGTGGTAAGTTCATGTGGCAATTTTGTCTTATTTGATAAAAGCAACAAAAGACTATCAAAAATGTGTGGAAATGAATGATCATATTACACTATATTATTTATATTTTATATTATGAATCAGTAACAAGTATGAGTGTCATGAAGACAAAGCTGAGTTGAGAATTACATGTAAACTTGAGGAAGGAGGCCATGTTCATTGAACACTTCCATATCTGCCTGGCCAAGCCGTCTTCATTCCCACATTCGATAACAGAATGGTTAGTGAAGCAGATTCAGGCTATTCTTTTGAAACTTAAAGTGGAGTAGGGAAGAAAGATAATGAACAATTGAGCAAGTATAAATACAAAATACACTAGCTCTTATTTAGGGGACAGGTCATAAGAGGTGGGTACTTCTAAGTTAATGTGATTAAGAAATCTGTAGAGGAGATTTTGAAACCTTGATTTGAAACACAAAGCATCAGCCATGCTCTGAGAAAGAGGGACCGATATAGAAGGTACAGCTATGATCTGTGAACGTCTAAGATTGGATAGAGGCATTCAAGTATGGAAAAGGAGTCATGTTGTTGTCAAGCTATGGAGGAAGAATGGGAAGGAAAGGCGTTAATAAGATCACTCAGGCCTGGTAGGTAAACAGTTTATTATTTCCTTCCTTCCTTCTCTTTCTTCTTCCTTCTTTTTTCCTTTCGTTTCTTTTTCCTTATTTGCCTTGAATTTAATCAGTAGTTATTGAGCAATGACACAATTAGGAATAATGAGGGATTTAAGCTCCAAATAAAGAGCACAAGGGGTGGTAGCAAAAGGAAGAAGTTAAGCCGAACAGGTTGCATAGGATACCAAGTTAAGAGCAACCGAAGAAGAGGAGAACCTAGAAGAAAGTCTCTTCAAACCCACTGTAGGAATGAAACTTCATTGAATAATATGGCAAGACATGAGGACATGTCCCATGGAATGGGCCATTCACTTTGACCATATCAGAGAAATCTAGGAAAGGTGTGAAATACAGGAAACTAAGTCTGGTTTCATAAAATTTGACTGAACAAACAAGCTATCTATAAGCAAGTCCCATATGTATTTACAAAAACATAATTCAAAAATTATTAATTTTCATCAGGCACTGGTGGCTCATGCCTGGTTATTTAAGAGGCTAAAATCTGGGGATTGTAGTTCCAAGCCAGCACAGGCAAGAAAGTCTGAGACTCTTATGTAACTTGAAATAACCACCAAAAACAAAACAAAAAAACAGAAATGAAGGTATGACTTAAAGTGCTAGAACATTATCCTGAACACAAAAGCTCAGGGACAATGCCCAGGCCCTGAGTTCAAGCCCCAAGTCTGGAAAAAAAAAAGTCAACTTTGTTGATCACAATTAAATAGCAACTAATTCAGGGGCTCAACACGTTATTTTATCATTAGAAAGAACACCTTTTACATGCTGTTTTAGTAGCGACATTAAATATAACTATAAAATATAATTTTTTAAATAAAATTGCATCCCCTGACCAGAAAACAGAGGAAACATTTCTACATAGTACATTTTTCTAACAGAATTTCAACAAGAGCATTACTGAATTTTAACCACCAGAGGGAACTAGAAAACTACCTTTTGGCTCTAGTTTAATGTTAACTGTGTGAGAGTTATAATATTTTTGAAGAGCTTGCCTAATGGAAGTTTTTTGCAGATGGCTAAACAATATATTAAAATGCAGAAAACATTTTTAAAATGGTTTTAACATCGCCTTTCTTTCTATTTTCTTCTTTGCTGTCTTCCTTAGATAAATGTTAATGAAGATATCATTTGCTCCCTTTGAAGCAACTAATAGGGAGTGTTATCACCATTACACAAAATTGGGACCTTTCTCTAGGTAACACAAAGTTATTGACTGGACTATTACTTTGGATAAGTCATCTTGAAAAGTTTTAAGAAAATAAAGCACATCTTTTTGCTACTTGTTCCATGTTGCTGCATATCTTCCAGCATACATACTTAGAAATTTACATTCAGTGAAAGTTCTTTCAGGTTTTTAAAACAATATATTAAATATTGTAGAACCCATATATTTGAAATGAAGAAATTAACCTAATCAATAATGTACTTTTCCATTGTACTACAATGTTAGCCAATAGCCCATAGCCTAAAATTTAACAATTTCTAGTAAACTATGGAGAATTCTCATCTTCTGAAATGGAAAATAAAATCACTCAACACAGATAATCTACATACTGGTTAATTTTTAAAAAGCAAAATGGTTTGAAATGGTTTATAACACCAGCATGAATAACACTCTCTTTTAAAAATGAAAAATTAAAGCTACTCATAATTAAACATTTAATATAATTTAAACATTGCTTAATATTTTGAAAGTCATTTCCATGGGAAGAAAATGTTTCCCCCGGAATTTTGATAAGAAGGAAAAGAGACACCTACAAAAAGAGGACAGGGGGACAGAAGAGTTTTCCCTCTCAGTACTTTTCAGCACTTAGAGAAAGGAATTATATCAAATAAAAATAAAGAAAACTGTAACACTGAGTGCTCCCAAATACCATCTTGATCAAGGTTAATTGTGTTAAGTCCACAGTCACATGAAACTGGGAAACACTCAATGTCTTCTGAGCAGCAAGCTCAGCACTAACACTCTGATGGTTCTGAGAATTTCTGGAGTAAGACAACCTGCTCAATTGTGTTAGAACTAGACTTGTCAAAATTTGATTGAAGATAAAATATTTTCTGTGTGATCCACAAATGCAGGAGTTTATAAGATCTCGGCTGAGAGCCAGAGAAAAATGGAGACATGATTTCCCTGCTGAGTTGTTCTAATTTCTTGTATTTCTGTTCACTCTCCAGTTTGTAAGCTTGTGTGGTTGCTCCTTCTGTGTATGGTGACTGCTCACATTGACTACTTGTGGATTGTCTACTTCCATATTTGTCATTTCAAATTGTGAATAGACCTGATTTGAGGGGTTTTAATGGAGATCTGTTTCTCTAGAATTGCTTTGGGGTTTTCTGAGTCTGTCAATCTAGAAATTACCAGGCTGGTATTATTTTTAATGTTTGCATCTACATCTTGAAAGTCAGTGAGGATTCTTTCCCTAATATAAAGAAGATTGCCAGGATAAAGCTAACTTCCTGATAGTATACCTGGGATAATGAGTGAAATTGGCTTTCCTACACTAATCTATCTATCTATCTATCTATCTATCTATCTATCTATCTATCTATCTATCTATCTATCTATCTATCTATCTATCCATCCATCTATCTATCTATCTATCTATCTATCTATCTATCTATCTATCTATCTATCTATCTATCTATCTATCTACAGACAGATTGAGAGAGAAAGAGAGAGAGAGAAAGAGAGAGAGAGAGAGAGAGAGAGAGAGAGAGAGAGAGAGAGAGAGAGAGAGAGAGAGAGAGAGAGAGTCTATTTTTTTCATTTCTATATACAAGATCTCAATGCAACTCTGTGACTTAGTCATGTCCAGGTTTTTCTCATGCTCTTATGAGCAAGATCACAGTTTCAGCCAGGTGCTGGTGGCTCTCGCTGAGATCTGAGGATCATGGGTCAAAGCCAGTCCAGGCAGGGAAAGTCCATGAGATTCTTATCTGCAATTAACCACCAGAAAACTGAAAGTGGCGCTGTGGCTCAAGTGGTAAAGTGCTAGCCTTGAGCTGAGGAGTTGAGGGACAGTACCCAGGCCCAGAATTCAAGTCCCATGACCGACAAAAAAAAAAATGAAAATACAGTTTCACTCTCTGTTTTCTTTATTCTGTAGTTACTGATCCCCAAAGCTTATCCTTACCTTCTACCAAGCTAAGCTAGGTGTATAAACATGGGGACCAACCCACTGGTCCTGTTAGGAAAGTTAGCAGCCTACAGAGCCACAACATTCCAGAGTCAGAACTCTGTGTCAGGCTCTCAGAGCAAGAACAGATACATGCAATGCTATTACCTTCCACCTCAACAGACTTTCTTGGCACCAATAAGAGAGAGCTTGTTCTTCAGAGCTTTTCTAGAAAGCTGAGAAGCATAAATTGTATTATTATCCCTATCTCATTAGCCCTGCCCAAGATGTCATAGAGGGCAAGGGAATCAGCATTTTTTCTGCATTAAATATGTAGAAAGCTACCTCCATACTTGAGCCTATGAATCTATTAAGAACCTGACAGCCTGCCAGAAAGTGCCTTTACACTTGCCCCTATTTTAGCTTTCGTGACTTTCCTGTAATGAATTGTAGCTTGCTTCAGTCATTAGGAAGATTTTGACAAGGAATCAGCTGGTATCGTCTGTTCTTTGAAGGATTCAATTTATCTGTGATTCAGTGTCTAAGTGGTCAGATAATGTAGAGAGGCCAACCAAAGAATGTGGCCCGTAACTCTTGGTTTAATTAAATTGCTAGTATGAGTCACTGTTTAATATCTGTATCAGATAAATTCAAAAGCTAACTATTTCCCATGCCACCTTTTGTTCATTCGCCATTCAGCATCCCAGGAAAGGGTTAATTAAAAGCTTCTGTTTGTTGGCTCTGTGACTGAATCACAGTCCTAAATTGACAGATTGAAGCTGTACTTTAGCAAGATTACATTATGCCTCTGTTAGAGCTTGTAACCAATAAAATTGCATAGTGCTAAGTAATGCTAAGCTATTAAGTTAACCATCTCTTAACCTTATTATAGTTTTACATTCTTTGGTTTCTAGACATGTCTGAATGCTCTTGTTCTATTTTATGTTTTTCTTAATTCTTAATTTATATTCTACTTTCTAGCTTATTAATGTAGCCTTGGGAAAATGCATTTCCATTGAAAATTTCACAGCCGTTCTGGGAGACTGTGATGCCAGCAGCAAGGTATGATCAGCTGGGGTTTTACATCTCATGGTAGTCAATAGGTACAATGTTTGACATATTCATTGCTCACTTGAGAAATTTGTTTTCACTCAGTAGAAATGCATAATTAATCTCTAAATTTTTATATAATCACATGGCTGGTATAAGAGACTTCACTACTAAATGAAAAGCAGTAACCAAGGAAGGGAAAGTGTGAATACTAAAGTCAATCCACTAGGTCCAGGATAGATCCAGGCCTGCTCCTTTAGCTACAAACTTGTTACCTTATGTAGATACTTTAACATTTGAATAAATAGTAGTAATTATACTGTCTATCTTCAGAGCTGGCATAAGACCAAGATGAATAATCCATAGGAACAATAATTAATACTTAGTGTTCTGCAAATGTTTCCTGTAATAATAGAAACAAAACTGTAAAACAGCTTGTGAAGATAAGATAGTAAATAAGACAAAGGCATATTTCTAAATAATCACTCTAAGGGAGCTATTTTATTCTCTGACACCATTTTCTTATCCCCTGCCATCTTCCTGCATCTTAAGAGAATAACAGAAGGCCCAATAACAGAAAATTCTTTGTAAGACTCCCACAAACTCAGCACAATGGTTAAGAAACAAGTAGGGCCAGGAAAATCAGAACAGGAACTCCTCCTGCAGGGCTGGAGGTGAGGTCTGTGCTATCACACCTCGCTTTCCAACATATGCTCCCTAACAGATCTACAAGCTGTGGGAACAGTTACCTACTTTGGGTGCCAAATTGGACTCACAGGAACACTGATTCATGAGCAAAAATCATCCCCCAGTGATTACAGACCACACAGTAGAGAAATTATTGTGCAATGGTAGTCTAGGCTTAGTGAATCTTATTCTTACTTTTGACTTGCCGATCCAACTTATCTTTTCTACCATACCCCATCTCTACCTCTTAATTCAAAGTTACTACGAGAAGAAAAGGCATCTCTATGACTATAAGTTGGCTATGGGTTGTAAACTTGAAGCCAAGGAAACTTTTTCTTAATTAGGGAACATAGGAGACAGAGAGATGTGTCAAAAATTAATTGAAAGACATAACTCTTATTAATAACTTAAATAGAAAATAGTCATAAACTGTAACTCAACTCCATGATTTGTCTACATTATATGAGATACTAAATAATGCACTTTTTCAAGACTAATCACTGTAGAAACTTTATGCGTTAGTAACCAGTATTTCATCTGAAAACCCAGCTTCTGTTTTTCATTACCATTGAGTCTCTGTACAGAAGGTGAGGAAAGGAGAGTTGAATAATGTAGCCCTTAACTTCTATAAAACTCACCTTTCTTTTTTTCCTTGTTCATCATTTTTAGCTTCTGAATTTTGTTTGTTCAGTAAAAGGGACAGGAAGATAGGAGAAATTAATTTGGTGTGGGCAGAATTAATAAGGTTTAAAACCAAGTCCAGAACTACAGTATTCAAAGGAATAAATTGCTCAGATTGAAGCATCAAGCCTTATACCTTTTCTTACCTAGTTATTAACTTTTTAAAGAATCGAGATTCCCCTTTTCAAAATACTATTTAGCTTATCTTAGTAACAAAATAACTTCCTTTTAATATACTATATGTTTATGAATCTCATATTTTAATGTCTACACAAATCACTTGTGAAGTATGTTAATATCAATTAAGACTTAATAGGGTCATGGTCGACTGAGATTCACCATCTCTAACTAGCACTATCCAATATCTCAACCAGTATTGCTCCAGACATGAGCCTTTGAGGAGGGTAAAGTCCAACACAATGGTTTCAATTTAATATGTCTAGCTCAGAGAGACTAACAGTGCATGTTTTCTCTCATATGTGGAAGTTAGAATACAACTGGACTTGATAACTCACATAGGACTCTAGACATTCATACACAAGCAGATTAAAAGAAGATACTCTTAGGCATATTCTCTGAACATTGAAAGTACTATTTATCAAAACAAATCCCAGGAAACAGAAACATTTTTTAATTGTTGTTGATGGCAGTGATGGTGTTTGGTTTTGCTTTGAAGGTTTTCTTTTTTAGCTTGGGGGAGGGCACAGAGAGAGTCCCAGAAATGGAGAGAAGATGGGTGAACAAATGCAGTCATGGTACTAAGTGTATACTATATGGAAAATGAGCTATACAACTTGTAGGGAAGTGTGGGAGGGGATAACTGGGAGAAAATGAAGGAAGGTAACATTGTTCAAAAAGAATTGTACTTATTACCTGACTTATGAAATGGCAACCTCTATGTATAGCACCTCAATAAGAGCAATAAAATGATATTTTAAAATCTCAGGTACATTGCTAATGGTGGATTAAGCAAAAACATTTCAATATATTGTTCCAGCAGTTGATTTTTCCCTGAGCATTTTTGTAGTAGTATAAAGAGCAAATTTCCCAATGGCCCATGGCCTTGCCATACCTTGACCAGGCCACATTAGAGTAAATGTTAAAGAACCATTTAAAATGTTTTCAATAACTGAAAAACCTGAATTGGCATTTATTGTAGACATAGTCAACTTTCCCCAACTGCACTTCCTTTAGAATTATTCCAAGGAACTGAGGGGAGGGAGGTGGGTGCTAACATGGCAGTAATCTGATAGTTGTCTATTTGAGCAGCAGAGAAAGATTTTACCCTTTTTTACATAGTCAAAGCCAACCAGAGTCCAATTGTCTTCATAGTCCAAAACAAAAAAGCATCTTATTTTCCACTTAAAAAATTGATGTTTTGACTGAGCTCATTGAAACTGTCCATAGCTTTGTAATATAACTATGATAGTGTAATATGTTCCTATACTTCAAGTACCAGAGTTGACTGAGGTTCAGAACATGTGAAAAAACTCTATATCCAAACATATACTAATTGTACTAATTACTGATATTGTTACACCTAATGTTTATTTTTTTATTGTTATTGTACCTGTTGTGGAGCTTGAACTCTGGGTCTGGCACTATCCTTGAGCTTTTATGCTCAAGGTTAGCACTCTACAACTGGAGTTATAGCTCCACTTCTGACCTTTTGGTGGTAAACTGGAAATAAGAGTCTTACAGACTTTCCTGCCTGGGCTGGCTTTGAACCATGGTACTCAGGTCTCAGCCTCCAGAATAGCTAGGATTACAGGTGTGCACCACCAATGCCCAGCTCAACTAGTATTTATTAAAGGTTCATTATATGCTATATACTTAATAGTGTTTCTCCTGTCAAATACATATAATTTTTCTCTATCACTTCAAACAGGGTAAATAACACTTTCATATTTTCAGAATGACAGTGGCAACACCAGGATTTGAACACATAAGCGTTCCTATATTTTTACATACGGCTAACAAAAAACAGGTTTGGCAGAGACCCTACCAAGGATTGATGTCTGAAGCAATCTTTCCTTTGTCCATTTCTCCTACAGTATCAACAGTTTAATTACACTTGGTTAAGACTTATTAAGCATGGAGAATGGTGCCTAGCTCCCATCACTGACAAAGGATCCCTAACGCTGCACCCTTGTGAAACCAAAAACAAAGAGTTCAGGTGGCTACATAAAGCACCATCGTTTTTTCATCCAGAACTGGTAAGCAAAATATTTGTACCCCTTCCTTATCAAAAATTCAACTTTCAATCAAATAGGACATAAAATCTTGTTCGTCAGTTTCTTCAGTCAGCAACTTTAAATGTATATATGACAATAGAGGCAATATTAGAGTTTATCTCAGAGATAAAAGCATTTTTGTGAATTGTCATCTTTTTATTTTTAGTGTTATTTTTTTAATTTATATCACACGGATCATTTTTCTTTTCTTTTCTTTAATTTTCTTTTCTTTTCTTTTTTGTAAGTCATGGGGCTTGAACTCTGGGCCTGGGTGCTGTCCCTAAGCTCTTTAGCTCAAGGGTAGCACTCTACCACTTGAGCCACAGCACCACTTCCAGTTTTCTGAGTGGCTTATTGGAGATAAGAATCTCATGGACTTTCCTGCCTGGGCTGACTTTGAACTGCAATCCGCAGATCTCAGCCTTCTGAGTAGCTAGGATTACAGGCATGAACCACCGGTGCCTGGCCATATATGGATAATTTTAAAATTACCAAGTTTTATGATGTTTTTGCTTGTTCCTAAGTCATTTGATTATTCAATCAAGAACAAAAGTAACTGACAGGCTGACGTTGTCTGTTCTGGTACAAGCAAAACCCATAAACGCAGTACAAGGTAAAAGCAAGAAGCCACATGCTTATTAAAAGCTCTGCACTTTGGAATGAACCTAGTTCTTCATTCTGCCCACTTTTCACACAAGGATTCTTTTCATATCCTCTATGGTTCCAGAGAATGGGGTTTCACTGTTGTACAGGAGCCTGCAGGAGCTGGTTGTGTGCATCTCTCACTGGCTTTGACTTCAGGGATATTGAATCAATAGCCTGAAACCAAACACCAGAGAAATCAGCAGAAACTACTGGATAAGAAGGTGGGAAGGTGGCTCAGTGGTACAGCGCTTGTCTTGCATGCATGAGGCCCTGGGTTCAATTCCTCAGCACCACATAAGCAAAAAGAAAAAAGCCGGAAGTGGCGCTGTGGCTCAAGTGATAGAGCGCTAGCCTTGAGCTGAAGAGCTGAGGGACAGCGCCCAGGCCCAGAGTTCAAGCTCCATGACTGGACCATTAAAAAAAAGAAGAGACTTGTCCAGAGATTTACCAGAACATGTTCTACTGTATTCATTTCAAAGTGGCAGCCATTCTGCTTAATCTTAAAAGGACTCAGAGTCCTGAGCTTTGTCACAGGATCTTGAGATGGCCGAATTAACCTTAGGACTGACTCAAATTTTCTACCATCTCACCAGCAAGGAACCCCATTTTGGTCAAATTTATAAAGCATTTTAAAACTCTTTTTGTGTGATGGCATGAAGGCTTAAACTTCTGGCCTTTTGTGGTTATATGGAGATATGTTGTCTGCCTGAGCTGTCTCCAAATGTGATTCTCAGATCTCAGCTTCCTGAGTAGCTAGGATTATAAGTGTGAGCCACTTCCACTTGTCTTACTTTTTTATAATTAAGATTACCTTTGTCACAAATATGGGTGATGAAGAAGATTTATAGAAAAAAAGTATAAAGTAATAAAGCTATCAGTCATTCCATAATCATCAAATATTAAGAAATAATAAAGCCCACTGAAATATCTTTAATAACTTTTCTAATGAAGTCAGGATTCTGAGTATTGGGTATGATATGCTGTCAGAAATTATAGTGAGAATAGCATGTATGAAGCCCTGGGTTCAATTCCTCAGTACCCACATACACAGAAAAGGCTAGAAGTGGCACTGTGGCTCAAGTGGTAGAGTGCTAGCCTTGAGCAAAAGAAGCTCAGGGACAGAGCCCAGGCCCTGAGTTCAAGTCCCAGGACTGGCAAGAAAAAAGAAGTAAGACAAAAAAAGAAAAGAAATTACAGTGAAGAGCTTATAAACAAAATTCATTCTGCACACATTTTGTAATACAAATGTGCATTTTAACACATGAATATAATTAAGAAATAGTCACTTTCTTTTTTTTCTTTACTACCAACAATGAAATAGACTTCATCCACCAAATACATTAAATACTATCTGAAACTTTTAACCTTTAAACAATACATATCTCTAGAAAAAAATTCCTAAATAATTAAGTCTTATAGCTTCAAGATGTATAATTATTTAGTTTGAGACAGAAACAAACTTACTACTTTCAAAAATCTGAGTTTATGTCATTAATTTAGTTCAGGAATCCTGAACTAAGGAACCAATTGCTTATTTTCTTTGGCGGGGAGATATAGTTTTTAATATTCATCTTGTCAGATTCACTCTGGATTACTCCCAGACCTTTTTTCTCTTTAGATGAGTCACGTGGTTTTTGAAAACTATCATCAGTTGCTATGCTTGGAAGGAAATTTTTCTCAGAAGACTTTGAAAGTATCTACTTGTGACCAAAAGAAGCCATATCAAAAGTGGAAATTTGAAAAATACTATGATGAGTAAAGAAGAACAGATGTTTTTCTCATAAGCCCATTAAATACGGGGAAAATGTCAGTCAAGTTGGTAAATGTTTCTTTGTGGTAGTTTAAATTTTCACTTGTAATGGCATTTGAAGAACCAAAAGATAACTCAGGGAAATATCTACACCATTGAATTGAGCTCCTTTTAGCCTCAAATGGCCTTTGGAATTTCCTACCTCTTGCCCTGTGCAGTAATTCATCCTGCAACCTTACAGATCACCAGAAATGAAAGCAACTTGGAAAAGCATAATGATACTCATCTCTGTGTTTATAGATAACCATCTCTGTTGACTCACAATGAGAACCTGGTCCTTTATAGCCTGCTTTTGTCTTCAAATATAAACTTCTTTCTTTCTGTTGACTAAAAGACCTTAAGACAGGGCCTGGAACTTGGCTCAGTGGTAGAGTGTTTGCCTCACATGCTAGAGGCCCTGAGCTCAATTCCTCACCACATATGCAGAAAAAGCCTAAAGTGGCACTGCGACTCAAGTGGTAGGGCGCTAACCTTGAGCTGAAGAGTGGTGGGACAGCGCCCAGGCCCAGAGTTCAGCCCCACAACCAACCAAAAAAAAAAAAAAAAAAAAAAGACCTAAGACAGGTAAACAAACAAAGTCCCATCAGTCTATAGTTATGCTTACCTAACAGTTTCACATGGTATGTATAACTACTGGTAACCTTACCTAATGGCATATTTTTACTTAAATTACAATCTATTTTTTCTCATTCTGAATCAGTGGAAAATATTTTAAGAAAGACAAGTCTTTAGACTATTTCTAGGTATGGACATTGTTTTAGTCTTGTCTTATGCTTTTAAAAGTATAGTTAAGAAATTGTTCCTACTTGTAACTTTCTAGACTTGTATTTTTTAAAAAGGCAAAGAAAGGAAAAGCTGGGTCACAATGCAGTATAGTAAATCAAAATATACTTCATCACTAAGCACATTTTAATTCAGTGTGGAATTGAAACAAAAAAGCAAAAACAGTGCTGGAGAATATTAAGATTACTTAAACATGAAAAAAATGAAGTGCTACTTTAGATTAAGCACTATTGCTTAACCTGTTGCTTAGCACTGAAAGTGCATGACTTAGGGAGAGACTTGAGGGAAAAAAATTACCCTAGATTTAGGCAGAGAAGGAAGAGGACCTGAATGAGGGAAGAAAGAGCAGACCCCCTGTGTGAGCCCAAGGATGACATGGACAAATCTGGGGGAAATATCTGTGATCCAAATACTTAGGCATGTTAGAAGAAAGCTTGGAAATCAGGACACCGTTCATATCCAGTTAGTAAGAAAATTGATGCCTGAAGACAATTTATCTGCCTAAAAATCACAGGCCATGGAGGGGGAGAATCAAAATGACAATTCAGATCTCCAAAGACAGGGCTTTTCTTCTGTTCAGGCCACTGGTCTGAACAAGCCTGTTGCTGGGCAATCCTGAGAAAGACGCACAAACCTTTTAGCTGGAGGCAGCATCCCTGGAGGACAGTTATGTTGATTCTTGTTAAGATTAAAGCACACGGTATCTCTTCCTTCACTTGAGATGATGGTAAAACACATAGTTTTAATTTCAACTTCCTTTGTAACGTTCTACTTCCTCTTCCAGCTAGTTGCACAAAACCAGAGGTATAACTAAGAGTGTGAAAGGAAAGGCATTCCTACACACTGAGAACATACATTATTCAAATAATGGACAATTGCAGATGAAAGAAGAAAATAGCTAGAAAATTCAGATGATTCTTTCCAAAACATCTAGGAAATAAAACACAAGTTGGTTGCCAAAGGACTGACTGAGTTACTAACCAAAATGAACTAGCTGAAAGCCTCGTGTAATTCTCCATGTAACTAGAGATATTGAGGGCTCTCCCACTCTATTCTGTAGAGTCTCTGATTTTACTGAAAAAAAGTTTTCATAAAAACAAGTTCAGAAAAAGATCAGTGATGCATACATCTTTGAATATACAAGCCAAAGAAAATCAAATGTTTTCCTCAAAAGTTTCTACAATCTGTATAGTAGATGTTCTCTTTGACATTACCTTGACATATTTATTTGAATCTATAAAACTACATTTGAATCTATACTGCCAATAGAACAAAGGAATGTTTTCTAATATCACACGTTTATGTTTGGTAGAAGTTTTAAAACCATTTTACTATATATTTGTTCAATTACCCTAAGATGTAAAGATCAAATCCTACTCAGTCATGTCTTGCTTTTAATAATAAACCTTTGAAAGGGACACTTGAGGATCCTACTAGCCCTGAATTCTTCAAGAGCAGACTGTGGTACTAGGGGTTTCATTTTTCTTAGGTTGAATTAAGTTGTCTTTTCTTAGAAAAATATCCACGATTCTCGTTAACTTTGTAATACATTGTACCTTGATAATATGTTACAGATCAAAATCCATCAAAGCTCTTCTGCAACTTTCAGTTTGTTCCACTTCTTTCTCTTTCCAATGGTTACCCACAATTTCTTCCCTACTCTTCAGTGAGAAGACACAGCTGCTGTTGGAGTACAATTCTATTTTATCACCAGTATTATACCAGTTATGCTTGCTGACATTCAATTACTGTCATCACAGGCTGCAAAATAACCATGTACCCATGATCATGAGTATCATTAGCTTCCTCACACTCATCTGGAAACATTCTCTTAGATATTAAAAACACCTTGATTCAGTAGTAGGGATTGAACAAAGGTAGTGAGGCCAGGATCCCAATTACAACATATGGGAATTCAATATTCCTAGTCAATCTTGATTTCTTAGATGGCTCACGATGATTTTCAAGGAGCTCTTATGCAAGAGAATAAGTTTAGGAACACCAGATAGTGCCGTCATCTTTGGTATTGTTCGAACATTTATAATTTAAACTTCATATTTGGAAAACAGAAAAATAAACACCTCAGATATAGGCTTGCATACCCTGGGAATAAGGAAATTAAAAGGGAAGGGAAAAGAAAGGAGCTATTCATCATTGAGCAGTTACTGTATACTAGGGCTCCCATATGTTGTATCTCACTGAGGTAAATTTATCAATCTCTCTATTGCATAGATGAGATGAATGACTCTCAATTATACTAACAAGGGATTTGATCAAACCATTAGCAGGAAATAAAACACAATTACCATTCAATCAAATGCCCTCCCATGCTGTTTTAATTCTTTAAATAAAAAGAGCAGCCAATGGTAGTGGGCTCAGTTAAAATACTTCACAAATTATAAAATAAAAAGTGAAGTCAAACCTCTTTGATCTTATGTAGAAGAATCTTCTTGGGTTTTGTGTAGAAAGAAAATAAAAGTAAGAGCTTCCTTCCTGTTAAGAAATTAATGTGTAGCCATTAGTGAGATGACTATCAGATGTTTTGTATCTGATGTTTACAATCAGATGTTTTTATCCTTCATTTTATGCAGTTCTTCAACCAAATATGACAAACTTAAATGAACATGAACAGCAGTTAGGTAATATAGCAACACTATTTTCCAACCTTCAGATATAGCTGACAAATTACTCAATTTGAATAAAGATTAGAAATTTAAATTTTAAAAAGTCTTTTAATTTAAAATAGAAAGCATGACTTTTAACCTTTTCTCATTATGTAGATCATAATATACTGTATGTACAATTGTTGTTTGAGGTATTTAATGATTGCTACAAACAAATGCCTTTAAGAGAGAAAAAGAAACACTAACCAAAGACATTATAAAAAATACTATTTGTTTTGACAAATAGCCATTTCAGGGACGGTTTTGAATAAGCCAATAATATTGTATATCTTCCTTCTCCAAGAGGCTTAACGGATGGTATTTCAGGTGTTGGTGATTCTTGTGTGTAAAAGAATGAAAAAATAACATCATTCAAGCAGATTTAGTATCTCTAATTTCAACATAATAATTCAACTAATAGTTACCATTTTTATTAAGATCTCCTTAGAAGTTTGAGTCTTTCATTTGAAAAAATACAAACAAAACACAAGTGAAAATTCTCATTTTCTAGCACATGGGACAAATTAAGTATATTGAGTTCCTAATAATGATCATTGTTATCAAATAAGTAACAATAACTTCCTTGAAAACACAGGTTTTCTATTTTATTGATTAATAAATATTTGCCAATTTAAGATGTTGTTTAAAAAATCTGTGTAAATAAACTTTTATATCACATTCTAAACTTAAAGTTTTTGGTAACATGAATAAGGATTTTAATCTTTACCTGATGATTTGAAAACATCAATTTTATATAAAAATGTCTAAATGTATATGTGAATATAGATACAGGTGTGTTTGTGTATGTATGTGTGTGTATTTGATACTTTAAATAGGGAAGAAATAAAACACAGAGGCTCTATTGCAACAAAAAGGAAATAAGAAATGTCATCAGATATTTTTAACTGTCTTTTAGCTACATAGCTGTGTCTTCTTAGGGACTTCTCAACAAAAGTATTTCAAATGGACTTTCATTCTGGGTGTTGTTTGGCAAAGTCATCATATGAAATTGCTATATTTTTTGTTTATTCTCAAACAGCCATCCACATTTTGCTAGTCTTATACATATGAGCTATAAGAAAATAAGAGGATGCAAAGAGCAAGAGAGTAATTTTGCTATTACCTTAAAGCATTTGTTAGTGTAAAAACTACAGATTGTAAGGAACTTTGTAGTTGGTATCTCAGCATTGTGTTGATTTGCATTTCTTTTATGGCTAGGGATGTTGAACATTTCTTCAAGTGTCTATTGGCCATCCTTCTTTCCTCTTCAGGGAAGTTTCTCTGTTAGTCTTTAGCCCACTTATTTATTGGGCAATTGTTTCTTTGAGGATTTGTTGTTGGGGGATTTAATTTTTTGTTTTCCAAGTATACTTTAGATATGAGACCATTGTCCATTGTATGGCTAGTGAAAATCTTCTCCTAATCCATGGGCTTTCTATTGATCTTGCTAGCTATGACCTTTGCCATGCAGAAGCTCTGCAATTTCATGCAAACCCATTTGTCCAACCTTTCTTTGATTTGTTGTGTTTCTGGGTCTCTATTAAGAAAATTTTGGCCTGTGCCAAGGAGACCTAGGGTTCTCCTATTCCTTCCTGTAATGTTTTCAGGGTGTCTGCTTTGACTCCGAGGTCTTTGATCCATTTGGAGCTGATTCTGGTGCAGGGATCTAGCTTTATTTTTCTACAAGTGATTAACAAATTTTGCCAGCACCATTTACTGAAGAGGCTGTCTTTCTTCCATTATGTTTTTTTAGCTCCCTTATGGAAGATTAGATAGCTATAGGTCTGTGGGTTCATTTCTGAGTTTTCAATTCCATTCCACTGGCCTGAGATCTGTTCTCACCCTCAGTTAGAATGGCTATCATCAAGAACTCTAATAACAACAGATGCTGGAGGGGATGTGGACAGAAGGGAACCCTACTGCATTGTTGGAGGGAGTGTAAACTTGTTCAAACATTTTGGAAAGTAGTATGGAGGTTCTTCAAAAGACTCCACATAGAGTTCCCCTATGACCCAGCAATCCCACTTTGGGGCATTTACCCAAATGATCACAGACAAGACCATACTAAAGCTACCAGCACAACTATGTTTATTGCAGCATTATTTACCATAGTAAGATATAGAACCAACCCAGATGCCCCTCAGTAGATGAATGGATCAAGAAAATGTGGTATACATACGCAATGGAATTCTATGCCTCCATCAGAAAGAATGACATTGCCCATTTTGTTAGGAAATGGAAAAACTTGGAAAAAATTATATTAAGTGAAGTAAGCCAGGCTCAAAGAAAAATAGGTCCCATGGTTTCCCTTATTTGCAATAACCAGTATATGCCCGAGACAAGCAGAAAAGGTCAGATAAGTTGATATTAGGTGAAATGAACCCCAAGATAAGGTCTCAAATGTTTTTTTTCTTGCTATTGTTTCTAATATATTTATAAGGTGGTTTCTTTTTTGCTTTGTATGTCCCTCCCCCACGGTATAACCCCTGCTTTCACTGTATTTGATGTTGGTATAATTTGTGGAGGGGAAGGGAAAAAACAAATTGTTTAAATAGGGATACAGGTGGGCCCATTGCAACAATGAAATGTACAAGTCGTTATGTCAAAAAACAAACTTTGCAACTTTGGGTGAGGAGGGGGAAGATGGGGGAGGGGCGGGGCGGGGCTGGGAGGGAGAAGGGAGATGGGAAGGGATGGTAAGGAAAACAAAGGAGGAGGCAAAAATGCTTGATAAGAAATGCACTCATTACCTTGCCCATGCAATTGTAATCCCTCTGTATCGTATTTTCACAATAAAAAGAACTTATTAATAAAAAAAAGAACTTTGGAGTTACTTGAACATTTTTTAATTTCATTATTGGGTAGTTGTACAAAGAGGTTGCAATTGCATAAGTAAGATTATGAATGCAATGCATCTTATTCAGTGTCATCCTTCTCACTATTCTCTCCCATGACTTCCTTTTTATCCCTACCCTCAAGTTATGTAGTTTAATTATTACATAATGTACATTGAATACAATGACTGCATTTACTTATCCTTTCTTCCTCCATTGTACTTGAACATGTTTAAATACCCTTTTTTATTGCACCTGACCTACTGAAATTATTATAATCAAAAACATTACTTTTAAATCTATGGACATTCAATTTGTTTTCTAACTTCATTTCCAAAATTCTCCTATACTGACAATTTGTAACTAGGTGTTATTAATTTATTCTGAACTTTATCATCTATGTGGGTGATTTCTTGCCTATTGCTGCCCTTCCATTATGGTTTTGTTGATGGTATGTGTTCTTTATGAGCTGAGTAGACGTTTTTGGTCTTCATATTTATGTTGTGATGTGGTGAGGTCTGATGTTTTAATATTGGAAAATATAACTTTCGACATTACATTTAATAACTTTCTTGTTTTTATAGTGTAATGAAAGTTCAGGATTGAAAGAGGTAGTTGCCTTTCTCATATGGCCAAATATATTTCTTCTTTATAATACTCTGATGTTCCATCTCTTTGCATAATTTTCTATTATTATTTATTTTAAATGTTTTCTCTATCAGTTTAAAAAACTTCAAAGGTCTGTTCTCCACTTGAAAAAATGCCAAAAGAAGTACCCCATATAAATATGCAGAAACAATTACTATAAAAGTGTCAGCATAGTTAAAATGAATTACCTTGATTACTGCAGGGATAAATATATTTTTTACATTGTTGGCATTAACATGAATCTCAATACCTCATTTTCTTATAAAGTAGTAATCTTAGCACAGATAGTATATATCTTCATATAAGAAATTGCTTTAAAAAGAAATTGCTTTTGGAATTTCATATATAATTATTTAAGATCTTTTTGAAATAAAGAATACAAATGAATTAAAGGTGCTATCTTGATTTTTGAAGTCATCTGGTAATGGTCTTAGTAACTGCTGATGTAGATGTATTCTTACTAAATTTAATAATTTTATAATTTTTGTAAGGTAGATGAAGAAACAAAGTTTAGAAAGCAGAAACAAAGGATGCATACTCCTATTGACAACATATAGACATAGCAGTTCTTTTATTTAAATTGGATAGAGAGAGATTCTGGAAAATACCGTGTCTAGAAATTGTATAATTACCTGAAAGGAAAACTTTGTTACACAGAAATAAGGCTGTCATTAATTCCTGTTCATCTGACAGCAAAAGGAAATGAAGTCATGTAAGGCATATCAGCATTCACCCAATAAATCAATTCTCCTTCCTAAAAAGTACCAGAGTCCTTACCATCCCTGAACCTTGAATCACAAAAACTCAAGTAAACTTTCATGTGCTGTTACCAAATTTTTTAACTACATCATGTCCCACATGCATTTCAAACATGTTAAATATGTAATCTGAACTAGACCTTTGTCTCTACCCGCCTACAAGGAGTCAAATAGCCACCCATCTCCATCATGTTACTCAAGCTGTTTAACTGTGTGTCCCTAGTGGAAAAAAAGACAACTAGGCCAATATACACAGATGCCAGAGAATATGGTCAGTGTTCTTTTGCAACTACATAGCCTCCTTCTTGAACATAAAGCTTTCACTAACTGAGCATACCCTAAAATAGTCTTTGTTGACAATATGTTTCATAGTTAGTTAATTGGATAGTGAGTGCACATAGCTAAAAAGACAAGCATTGTGATCTATGGAAGCCACATAATAGAAAGTTCTTTTGCTATATCACATAGCTATAGAAAATCCAGCCTACTCATATCCCATTGGAGTTAAATTCCTCTGTTGGAATAACTCAAATGTACAGGTTTTCTTGATGACAAATTAATGATATAATCTTGTTTTATGATGTTCAAAATACCAAGCTTTGAAGTTAAGTAGAACATTATAGGTACCCTCATTGTCTCAGGAAAGAAAAATAGGTTGCCTTAATAGAAAGATTTAGAGGATCTTTGGGGGGGAGGGGGGAGGCTGGGAAGGGATGTGAAGAGTAAACAAAGGAGGAGGCTGCAATGCTTGGTAAGAAATGTATGCATTATCCTGACCATGTAATTGTAACTCCTCTGTACAGTATGTTCACAAATAAAATAAAATTAAATTTAAAAAAAGAAAGATTTAGAAGATCTAAGTAAACAGAAAATTGTCCTAGTATATCAATCTCCTACCTAACGTTATCAACAGGTGCCTGATTTTGAGGAGCTCAGGTCTGGAGCTGAGGACCAAAGGTGGGCATAATACTAACAAAATACCTGATTTCCCTCACTCTCTTTTGAAAACTGATATTGTCTCTGATGAAATCTTCAGATCTTATAATTTAAGGATAACAGAACTTTTCCTATGGTCAGTTGTAACTTAATTGAAGGAATAAAAGGAGCACTCCAATTCTAAATCCAAATTTGAGCCCTGTGAACACTACATAATGGTATATAGTACTGTGCAAAATGTATTATGTGACCAGGAAGGATTAAACAAGTTGCCATGAGAATATGTGGGATTTGTTACACATAAATAAGCAATAATCTAAGAAGGAGTAACCCCAGCTTTTTCACTAAGTGGAAAAGAAATAGAGGGTTGAATAGAACAATGAAGACTGTATTACATTCAGACAATAAGGAATTGTCTTTTTATTTGTAGAGCCCAGGGTATTTTGATCTGTGGTAACAGAAAGTTCAGAGTAATATATATGGAAACATAATTTTTAAATGGGGAACATTTATCTAAGAATATAAATACAGACTCTTTTCATAAATATTCAATACATTATTTGACACATTGGTTTGAGTGAAGCTCCATAAATATAATTTAAAGCTTCCTGATTTGGGCTGAGGTCCAGTAAATTATATATTCTCAACAACTATCAGTGCTACCTCTCAAAATATATCCTCACAACCTACTTTAAAAATATTTTAAGATAATTATTTCCATCTTCATAGTAACTAGTACATTTATGACTAGCATTATCTCGGATTTCTAAGGAAATAAAATCATCATTCTGAGGTACTGTTAATAAAAGGAAGTGCAGTAATTGAGAGAGGCATTGTTTTAAAATGTGCTAAAACTATCATTTTTTAATTTTCAATGGCTTTAACTAGTCCACACAGATTTTGCTTTCAGTCACAAAGATAAAACTATCCAATGTGACTCTCTAGTCAATATTGCTCACTAATCTTCTAATCCTTCACTGTACCAACTTCACAATGGTTTTCATTCAGTATGAAAGCATAAAGCCAACATTTAGCAAACAGAATTCTCTGGATTAGCAATTACTCAGCCTCTGTAGTGAGAAAAATCAGTGAATGGTGACACCTAGGAAGGAGGTCTAGGGCATTAATAGATGTCAAAGAGAAACTTTGAATATTTTTTGGAGCCTAGAGCAGCCACAATGATTAGGAAAAGTTTATTTCTAGAATCTGTAAGAACCATGCTTAAAAAGAGGAAATGTTTAATACCAGGCCTTCTATAACCTCAGTGTACAGAAAGACACCAAAGGAAATACAAATCATTTCTAATAGACTCCCTGTACTTGATGCTTACCAGAATTGCTACATTTAAAACCAAATCATATCAGAGTTCCCACTGGTGCTGACACATTCATGTTTAAGTTATAGTGCTATATTAATCGTTTTTAAAAGCAAATGCCCAAATGCATCTAAAGCTTTTCCATGTAAGCAGGTTCCCAGAATGAATTTTGTCTAAGGTTATTTTCACCTTTGTCTACAGAGAAAGCAAGCTCATGCATCTTTCCATAATAGATAATGATTCATCTGAGAACAATTGAATTAGCTCTTGCTCTGGGAGCTATGAGATTTTTCTCAGCTCCAGTGAGTTTATAAATGCATCATAGACTCAAATTCATCAATTCTTTGTTTGGTGTTCCCTTTCCTGATTTTGCGATAGGATATTGTGTTGTATCTAGAGTAAGCATTTCTGGAGATATCTCCCTTCTTTCCTAGCATGGGCTGCTCATCAGGTGTGGCAGGTTGGGAACTGGGGCTGCTCAGTGGGGAGTCCTCACTGGTGTCACCTTCCTCCTTGATTTGAGAGCCTTCTTCATGTTCTTTCTTAAATTCTATTACTCGAACCTCATCTTCATCATTGCAGTCTTCCTCCTCTTCCTCATCATGAGTTTCTTCATTCCAAACCTCTTGCTCCTCAAAATGTTTAGATTGCAATATGTCAACTTGGTTAGGTTTCCGAAATCCCAGCCATTCGACTTCTGTTGCCTGAGGAGGTTTGTTTTCCTGATCCTCATCTATCTCTTCAAGGGGTTGTTCAGCAATGCTTTCCCTCAGTCGGATTATTTCCTGGGTACTGCTACTGAGAGGAATCTTCTCCCATTGTTGCCCTGTAGAAAAATCAGTTGATAGTTGAGCTGTTCTGAAGTTCCAAAGTTATGAAGCTCATTGGTGTTATTCTCTTACATTCTTTTTTTGGAACAATCATTTTCCAACTTGTGTTTTATGGTATGTGAGTCAATCTTATTAGTTCCTTCTATAGGATCAAATATGCTCACAGTCAAATGAGTCTGGAAATAAGTTGTATAGTATAATTAAATAATCAACTTCAAAAATTATCTAAGATTTTAAAATACTAATGAATATTGTAAATTATCAGGAAAGACCTTGGCTCAACCTCATTTGACCATGTGCCTCTACTGTTGTGAACTATTACATATAGTAAGGTTAATATTCCCTGACACACAAATCTTGTCACCTGTCATAACTGTATATGTGATTATATATATATGCAACTATATATATATATATATATATATATATATATATATATATATATATATATAATGTCTTGGCCTACCTCCTTTACAATAGACATCTCTCAAGGAAAATTAGAGCAATACCTCAGGGTGAAAGTCTTTCTTCCGACTCTTCATGGTCTGGTCACATTCAGATAACAAACTGGGCATTTAACATTGTGTTTCTAAGAGTGCTCATAAAGTAATCAGATATAGGAGTAAGAGCAGAGAACTAAAGATAGTAAGAACTTGCATGCTTGCAACTAAGGGACCAAGTCCACCAAAGCATGCATGAAACAGTCTAACATCTGGCACTGGTTTCTAGAGAATCCAGGCTTAGAAATCATGTTGGGGTCCTAGCCATGTAACATCCACTGCTTTCGATATATCTTGAGTGATAACTATTTAGCCACAAGTCATTTGAATATCATGTTCATCGTGACTGTTGGAAGGTTTTTCTCCTGCAATCATCACTTTTGAAACAGCTATATCATATAAAACCGCTTTACTGAGCTGCTTACTCAGAATGAATTATAAAAAACAGAGGTTGTTATCTGAGCTATCACACTAAAGAGGCTAAAGTTTCTTACAGCCTATGATATGCATGACTGATTCATGCTGTCTGGATTGGGTGATTTGCCAGACCAGGGTTCGCCATTCCCTCTCAACACTGCAAATCTATATAAACAACATGAAAGACAATGGTTGTCTCTGTCTTTTGCCCTTGCAAGTTTTCATCCTCCCTGAAAAATGTGCCTAAACACACTTTCATGTGAAGTTTTTAGTTATCGTTTCATTTTCTGTTGCTTATTTTTAAACCTAGGAATCAAAATTTAAAAGTAGAGCAATAGAAATAAAGATGAATTATCATTTACTACATGTTTATGTATGTTGCTATAAGTTTGCTGGTATCTAGTCAATATTCTTAAAGACATCTACATTAGAATGTTTTCTATATGAAAGCTTTGTTTGGTTTTGTTTTTTTCCACAAGAATCAAAGGAACTGATTTTTTGTTCATATTCATGACTCAGGCATAGGATTGTCATGAATGAAATTACTCCTTGCATTTAAATTATAGTTTTTCCTCAATATTTTTAGCATCTTTATACTTTTCAATCCAGGGACATTCTCTGAGGATTTTTTAGCTGTTTGTCATTGTGAAAATAAAAGAGACCAAAATCTGTGCCTCTATCAGAAAGGAAAAGCACATGCTACATCAAACACAAAAGGATTAAAGCAAGGAAAAATTCACTGGTGAGACCATCTGGTCCAAAAAGAGGTTGTTTCAGTCTCCATTTGATCAAAATAGAAGATTCTAGAAAACTGATGTTTACAGTGAGCTTCCTCATCAGAAATTTGAAAGGGGCTCTAAATGGAATGTTGTAATTCCCCCCACCACTTAGAAAAATTGTTACCTTGGAAGCAGAAAAATTAAAACAAATAAGTTATTTAGTTTATTTTGTGTGGTTTTAAGTATTATAAATTATTTCTAGCTCTTGCTTGTGGTCCTTTCCTTTAAGTGTCAGCAGACAGTCTCAGAGTTAGCTAAGCAAAACGAGAAACTCAGGAAGCTGGGTTTAACATCTGATATTTTATGTGACGTTCTAATTTTCAACCAGTAGTTTCTTCTATGATTTGCTTATTAAGATCCTAAATTAAACTTGCTAGTCTAACAAACAGACTTCAATTTTGAGATAAGCCATTTAAAGCTGCAGTAGAGAGAAAGAATGATTAATTAATAGATTTTATGTAACACTTATTTGGAAACTGCTTAAATGTAAGTGTCTTCTTAGAAGAACTGTCTAAAGGATCTTGTATCTCTTAGTCTACTGGCTTTATTAAAACTTAATATAGAACTTCACTGTTCTTTTTATTCTGCTATTGACTTTAAGAATACAATTAAAGCAATCTTCATCACTGAGAGCTTTCTTTAACAAGAAGCAGTTAAACGTCTTATATGACAAGCCTGGAACTTTTCTATAAAATAAATCAATTTATAAAATTATATTGTGTATCAAAAGTAAATTTTTAGGATAAACATTTTTCAAGGTGCTTGACACAGATTTGGAGACATAAATTTTCCATTGAAAAGTTGACTTAATGGACTTTCAAGAGAGAGGTATTACATTGGTAGGCCAATCTGGGCAATTTTAGTCTTAGGCTATCTCTGGACTGCTTATTAAGGTAGAAACAAGAGAAATTTAATACTCACTTATCTACCTCTAGCAGTCTGGAGATTCTGAAGTCATTGCCCAGATTGCTTTTCATGCACACTCATGCAGCATCTTATGCAAAATTACAACTTTGCATAATACCCAGTCAAACAATTTCTGTCTAGAGAATGCTAGCTCCTGCTACCTTCTCTGAATGTCATTTCCTCGGCACTTGTTTCTTGGAGAGAAAGATCAGTGATGGCCTTATGAACAACGAAGAGGTTCTCCTCTGGATTTTCTGAGAAAGAAAATATAAGTATTATATTATAACATTTAAAATAAATATAGTTCAAAGGCTCACATATTATCAATATAGAGTTTAGGCAGATTTCTCATTTCATTATGAATTCTTTTGATGCTCCAGATTCCTCTTTAACTCATTTCATGTATTTAATGGTCAATCTCTCTATTCCTATCTCTCCTTTAACATTTGTAGATGTAGAGGTATAAATTCAGACATGTATAGCAGATACTCAAATTCTGAATTTTCTTTGCTCAAGTTTTATGGAGCCTCCCATATAATGATGAATAACAGTAGTTAACATTTAACCATCCTATAGAACTTTTTGCAACAAATGTACAAGTAAGTTGCAATTATTTTTTCCATATTTTAGTGATGAAAATCTTAAGGAGATGAAATTGTTTAGGATCAAAGAGCTCCCAAGTAGATAATTCTGGCTTTTTCAGACACAAAGATTTAGTCCTTGTCATTTGCAGTTCTAGTCTGATAAGGGGTTGTATTTCTTAGGTACCCAGATTATTCCTATTAAAATAGTTTACAAAAAATAATAACCCTATATGAGTTTATAAATCAAACCAAGAAAATTGAGGAGAAAAGGAAATACTTTACCTTTTACAATCTTCTCATCAATGGACCAGCTAGCCGACTTGTTCCCTGGTGATTTTCCACTTTGTTCCTGATCTGCTTCTGTGGGTAAATCTTCAGGATTGGAATCCTCCCTGTAGTATGTAGTATGTGGGGTCTTATCCACTTCAGTCATTTTCTCATTGATTTTACTGGTGGTTTGTTGACCATGTTCAGGGGTTCTAGTCCCATGACCCTTTGCCTCCCTCAAGGTCCCTGAAACATCTGTCATGATGTTCACTGACAGGAGTCCAATTTGAAGACAGTGTCCAGGAAACTGAGTTAGCAGATCCCTGATAAGATGCCTTCTCTGGTCTTGGAGTCCAATTGTTCCAATTCCTATTCTAAAAACACAAATTATCTTCTTTGGTACATAACAAGAACCCTCTACGGAAAGTGTCCAGACAATGCTTAGAATAAATGCAATAGGATTTGTCAGAATTGCCAACAGCCCACAAGTAAGAATCCAGCCAATCAACACCTCCTTTACTGCTTAGCAGTTCCCTTGCAGAATTAATGGCACCCTTTGATTTACATAAACAAACAATCTGAAGCAATCAGGCTTTTGTGTGGGCATGTGGAGGGGGACTTTCAGCTTGTCAATCCCCCTCTGGGAACAGAGATTTTTGTCCCTTTCCATAATGGCCCATTGTAATTTTCCTTGTAACAGGAGCCACAATTGTTCCACAGCTTTAATCCGGAGAGAATGACCACCTTGAGGCATATTAGTTCTGTGTAACCAGCTTAACATTTCCAAACAGATTTTGTTCAAGTAAAACCTCTGCTATTTAGTAAGGGACAATGGCACCGTTTCTTATTTATTAAAGAATAGAAACAGCTTATCAAAGACCTGTAAACAGGACAACTTGATTGTAAATGGTTCTGGCAGCAGATTCCTTGAAGTGCTTTCCAGAGGTTGAGAAGGGACATAAGATCAAACCAATTATTCTGCTGATTTGTTAATACCAAAATTTTACAATTTTAGAATAATGTATTTCAGCTATAGATTCTTACTTCCCAGATTACTTGTGTCAACTAAATCGTAACTCGGCATTTAAAACCCGACTATAAGTTTATCCATGTTCTGCCTTGCTGTCATTAGAATGATTTTTCTATATTCTATTCTGATATCAAATGATGTAGTCTGCTGTTAGAGAAATGATGATTATTAAAACATGTTAGTGACCCCTTTTCTTTTTTCCACAATTTTATTAACATATATGACTTGTAGAAAGAGGGAGAAAGGGAATCCATTTTGGCATTTCCATAAATGCATACAGCATATCTTCATCAAACTTACCCCTCTGTCACTCTCCATTAGCCCCTCCCCACTTCTAAGGCAATTTCAATAGGTTTTATTGTTCTGTTTCCATATGTATATATATATATATATATATATATATATATATATATTCCTCCTTATTCATCTTCTGCATTGTTCACCCTTCCCCTTCTTGCTGATACCTTATAATCCCAAGAAATCCTGTTATACTTGACTCCCTTTCCTTTCTTCCTCTCTCTATTCTCGCTTCCTTTCTCTCTTTCTCATTTTCTTTTCTTTCTTGCTTGCTTTTCTTTCTTTTTTCCTCCTTCCTTCCTTCCTTCCTTCCTTTCTTTCTTTCCTTCTTTTCTTTCTTTCTTTCTTTCTTTCCTTCTGCCTTTTTGCCTTTCTGCCTTTCTTTCTGCCTTTCTTGGGGTTAGGTTACTGTCCTTGGGCTTCTTTGTGTTCAAAGAAAGCACTCTACCACTTGAGCGACTGAGCAACTACTTCAAGCTTTTCTGAATAGTTTATTGGAGACAAGAATCCATGGACTTTTTCTGGATTGGAAAGGTGATGCTCAGATCCTCATCTTTTTAAGTGGCTAGGATTATAGGCATGAGCCACCAGTGCCTGACTTCCCATTTTCTTTTTTAAATAAATTATTACTTCTTATACATGTGTGGATTTTACAAAGTACAAATGATTCCAGAGGGTTGGTCTTGATGTTCCTCAAGGTGAAGCCCTTGGCCTGAGCAGCTATTTCAAGTTATTGGTTCCTAGACATAAGTATCATTTTTCTCATGATATTTTCCCCCACCTACACAATGAGGACACAATCTCCTGTTGCAGGAGATATTTTTTCCCTTCAAATTAAACAAGTAATTGCACAATTGTCTATTTGACATCTCTTCCACCACCTAGAACCTAAGTTTCATCTGAGCAGGGGACATTTTAACCTACTTACCTGGTTCCTAGCATATAGTCCCTGCCTTGAGTTAGATAGACTGTCTATTTTAAAGTTTTAAATATATATATGTGTATATAAGTATGTATATATATATATATATATATGAATGCTGAGTAAATTTTACTCCCCCCCACAAAAAAAAGAATACATTTAAGATCTTTAATATAGGAACGAGAGAACAGAAGTTGAAGACAAATTGTAAATCTGTCACCCTTAATATGGAGCTCCAGCTGAGCCCTCAAGCCCTTGGCTCTTCCTGTCCAAGGAAGATGTCTCTCGTAGGTTTGGGAATTTCTTTCCTACTCACCAAAACTTTGACTCCTCTGCGCAACAAGTCCACTGTTATTTGAGTGTGTGAATTCTTGTTTTTAATTAATTTATTTATTTATTTATTTTTGGTGATAGTAAGGTGTTGAACTCAGGTTCTCATGTTTGCTAGACAGGCACTCTAGAACTTGAGTCACACAGCCCTTTTGTGTTCTTAATGTCTTTCTGTCTTTCTTTCTTTCTTTCTTTCTTTCTTTCTTTCTTTCTTTCTTTCTTTCTTTCTTTCTTTCTTTCTTTCCTTCCTTCCTTCCTTCTTCCCTCTTTCTCTCTTCCTCAGGCCTGGCCTTAGATAGTGGTCCTCCTCAGCTCTGCTTTTCAAGTTGATGGAATTACAAGCTTCGTCCCTGAGCCTGGTTGGTTTTAATTTCTTTAATAAAGACCCAGACAATACTATTCAAACTGTTTCACAAGTACTAACAAAACTAATCTTCATAATAGTCCTGTGGCAAAGGTGTTTTGTTAGTGTTAGTGTTATACTCACCTTTGGGCCTCAGCTCCACCCAGACCTGGGCCCCCCCTCCATACAGTTAGCCCCTCCCTCTCTCTGCCCAGACCCACCTGAACTCCTATCCACCTCACTTCCTATCCCTCAGACCCTCCTGCTACTTGGATGGTGATGGAGGCCATGTGCTCCCTCTTGTGGGAAATATGGCTCCTCTGATACACCTTATAATCATCTTTCTCCTGTGCCTGGCTGCCTCCGCATGGTCCCCTGGGATGGATGTGTCTGATCCTCTTTCATTGGTGGGCCATACAGGGATAAGCTCCCCCATGGATTTGTTCCCCCCCCCTCCACTTTGGAAAGGGGTTCAACCAGCTGCCCTGGGGCCTATCCTGAGATCCTACACTCCAGTCACCAGAGGACCACCAAGGTAACTTTCTCCTGACCGAGTGCTCTACCAGCCCATCCAACTCCGCTAATTAAGTTCCACTCCAGGGTAAGTGACCAGTTTATCTGAGGTACAAGTTTCCAATTGGGATATCTCAGTGGTAAGAACACCAGGGGTTGGTGGGCTAACGAGCCCCCCATCCAAGCAAAATCTTAGCCAAGTGCCTGGACCTAGACACAAGGGGCCTACCATAGCCCAAGGACATCCCCCCCTCCCCATGGACAAACTTGACAACATTCCCCACTGGTGGGGCCACCCCCTTTTTAGGAGCCAACCCACACTGTAGAGGATGCTCTACTGTAGGAGCCTGGCTTCAGGTCACTTACCATGGGAAGGACACTAAATTCCTTTACATTAAAGCCACCTGGGCCTTGGAGGGCTGCTGAGCCCCCTTCAGAGTCAAATTTGGCCCCAAATTTAAAACTGCACTTCTGTGAGCACTCTAGCAGGCAAAAGTTGCTCTGTCTCTCTCTCCCCCTCCCCTTAAACTCTGTGGTAACCTCTCCCTTCTTCCAACTAATGGTATTCACAAGTATGCCTTGGTTTAAGCCCTGGAAGAATGTAGCCAGCAATAGCTGGAGGGGCAGTTGAGTTTAAATTTAAACTCCTTGAGATAAAAGAATGGATGAGTTTAAGTTTAAACTTAACTGCCCCTCCACCCCTCCATCCCAAAAAAGGTCAACAAGTTTGGATATTACCAAAAGTGTATTAAATTCTGTTAAATCCTCTCTCTAGCATTGAGCATGTGGTGGACCCACCATCTTGGTATTGTGGTAATTCAGCTGATGTTTTGCAACTCAACTTGATTCTGTGACAACCCCCTTCTGCCCCCTTTCCCACCCAACCTGACCTGTGGTGCCATTATACTAGGCCACATGTCTGTTCACGTCTGTCTCCTGTGTACTAAGTTTCTTGTTGTTGGCAAAGTTTTGTATTTTAAACTGACCATGTGGTTCCATCATAATTAGGGAAAGTAATGCTGCTAAAATTTCAAAACTTTAAAATGGCGATTTTAACATCTAAGCATACGCTATAATCTGTACACAAACATGTCTGTCTGTCTATCTGTCTGTATGTAAGTGGTTATAGTTTCATGTTACCAAGTATTCTGCATACTAAAAGATCTTTGTCAATGAAAGGTGTGATTTCATCTAAATTGCTTTAAAACTTTGTGACCTGACTATAAGCCAAGGGGGGGGGGGGGGGGGAACAGCTTTAAAGGCCTGGGGAAAGGAGTAAAAAAAAAAATGGTTTCCTTTGAAAAATAAATGAAATTGGTAATTAAGTTGGCTGTGATTTATGTCATTTCTATGTCCAGCTATGCTGAGTTAAATATTGTACCTTTGACCATGGCTAGTAAACTAAGGCTAAGGTTTTAATTCTCTGTTTTCTCCCCTGTGTGCCAATCTCTTTAAGATCAATGGACCATAGTGAAACCAGTGACACCAGCCTGCAAAAGCCAGTGTAAACCAGGACTTTAACCAATATATATAGAATTTTACAGGTAACCAACGGGAGGCGTGACAGTCCATACACACTGGGCGATGCCACAGCCTTTTCCAGACCTTGCTGGCCTTGCTCCATCACACATGACCAAAAGCTTGCTGATTTGGGATAAAACACAAGCCACTTCAGATGTTCGGTTCTGTAAATGTTAATCCCCACAAGTTAGACCATAAGGGGTGTATGAGCAAAGGATATAAGTTGACTTCTATACTATTTAACAATTGGATGTATTTCTTTAAAAAAAAAAAAAAGAGAGATGCTACAGTGCTAGTACATGTAAAAAACTGCTAAATTCCTAAAGGTAACTCAGACTACAGAAAAATGTCACTCCTTCCATTCATCTGTTAAAAAGCTTTTAGAGATGAGATTATGTCCCTTTTGAGATCTGTCTAAAGGCTTACAAAGGTGGCATTGTTGGGGCCATTACAAACCAGGTTCCTCCCCCAGCCACAAAAATGCTTTGATAAACCAAGGTGTTAAACAGGTTATGCTGCCGTAGCCTAAAAAAGGCCTGTACATTTGTTAAAGGTTAAATGTTATATATAAGCCACTTTAAACAGGCTGTCCAGAGGCAGTGGGTGGTACTTAGCATGACAATCAGTCCCAGGTTAAAAACATCTACTGGGTTTTATTTAAAAAACTCTGACCAATAGTTGTTAATCAATTGTTAACCTGTGAAGGGTTAAAGTTTTGAGGCAGTGACCACTTGTTGCTTGTTTCTAGCAGAACAACACATGGTGGTAATCCAAACATCTGGTTGGTTGTGTGCCTTTATAACCCCTGCAAATCTTTAGCTTGGGGCTCTCCTCCTAGGATCTGCTGTGTTGGAGTGTAGGACGAGGCCCTAGCTACAGCCCATTTAAATAAAACCTTAAAACAGCTGTAGAGTCTGACTCTCGGTGGTCTTCTTGGTGGGGGTCCTGCGACCTAGGCATAACACTTGTATCTCATTGATCTCCTTGTTGCTTTAATTGGAAATAAAAGGGCTTGTGTAACAAAGACTCCTTTTGCCACAGTTCAAAGCCATCCTGGGCACAAAACAATCCTTCTAAAATTCCATCTCTCAGCTAATCAGCAAGAAGCCATGGCTCCAGACTCACCTCTGTTTCCAGCCGAAGGCTGAAAGTGGCATTGTGACTCTTAAGTGGTAGAGCACTCACCTCGAGCAGAAGTGCTCAGGGACAGTGCTCAGGCCCTGAGCCCAAGCCATAAATGCCAACTAGGACAAGCTATCCCAGCAAGGAATGCTGAGACACCCGCCAGGACAAAGTCAGGCCTGACAATGGAAAACCATGGAGAGGAGTAAGAGGAGATGACTTCCTAAATGGAGTCACTTTATGCTCGCCCTTTCAAAATTAATCAGAGCTGGGAGATCAAGAGAAATAGTTGCTTGCCCACCTAATGTCCATTCCTGTCTACCTTCTATCTGGACAAAAAGTTAACAATCTTGCCTTTGTTGCCTGCTTTTTGTATTTATAGTAGCTTCTGACTGGTACTCCCAACCAGTCCCTTAGGCTCCCTCTACCCAGTTACCCAAAGGACCCCCTCTGTCTTCTTGCCCCAATCCAGTTATTTCACCTTCCCCCTGTAATGGGCTACAACTGGGCTTTATACTCCAAATGAAACGTTTCTGGTCTATGGTCAATGTGTGTTCTCCTATGTTATTTGTATTAACTGACCTTGTCACCTTGTCAGCTTTTTGCCTGATCTTTCCCAAAGGCTTTTTCAACAGAATAACATCTCTTGCCCAGGATAGCACCATCCTGTTCCTACAGGCAACCAGAGACATCGCTTACACTGCCCTGCCTTGCCCAGCGCAAACCCGGACCCTAAAAATCCCAGCCCCAGGGATTCCTTGATGCCACCAGTCCAGCAAGAAGTAGCCAAAAAAGCCCATGACACCCATTGATTCTGGTACCTTTAAATATTTCTGCTACCCCCTCCTCAGGTTACTGTGATCCTAAAGCAGAAAAATCTTATTCCCCCTTCAGGATGCCAGAAGTCAGGTACAATGTTATGTCTTCAATCCGAGACAGAAAAGGCAATTTCAAGTCTTTGATAGACCCTTCTGGAAATCAATCTGTCCATAGGATATTCCTCTCTTGGGCTACTAACAACGTTTGCCTTAAGAACAATTTTGCCTTTTATTAATTGTGTCTTTTTTTTTTGTGAACACACTGTACAGGGGTTACAATTACATGGGCAGGTTAATGCATACATTTCTTAGCAAGCATTGCAGCCTCCTCCTTTGTTTATGCTTCACATCCCTTCCCAGGCTCCCCCACCACCACCCCACCCAATCCTCCCCGATTTCCCCCCAGACCCACCCCCCGCACCAACATTATAAAGCTTGTTTTCGACATGACAACTTGTACTTCTCATTATTGCAACAGGTCCACCTGTATCCTTAAACGACTTGTTTTTCCCCATCTCCTCTACAAGTTATACTGACATCAAATATAGTGAAAGCAGGGGTTATACTGTGGGGGAGGGACATACAAACCTACAAAGAGATAACCTTATAAATGCGTTAGAAACAAATGCATGAAAGGAAAAAAAACATTAAAATACATATCTTAGGATTCATTTTCCTAACATCACATTATCTGACCTTTTCCGCTTGACTCATACATATACTAGATACTGCAAATAAGGGAAACCATGGGACCTATGTTTCTTTGAGCCTGGCTTCCTTCACTTAATATAATTTTTTCCAACTTTTTCCATTTCCTACTAAATGGGGCAATGTCATTCTTTCTGATGGAGACATAGAATTCCATTGTGTCTATATACCACATTTTCTTGATCCATTCCTCTACTGAGGGGCATCTGGGCTGGTTCCATATCTTAGCTATGGTATATAATGCTGCAATAAACATAGTTGTGCTGGTAGCTTTAGTGTGGTCTTGTTTGTAAACATTTGGGTAAATACCCAAAAGTGGGATTGCTGGGTCATAGGGGAGCTCTATGTGAAGTCTTTTCAGGAACCTCCATAATGCTTTCCAAAGTGGTTGAACAAGTTCACATTCCCACCAACAATGAAGTAAGGTTCCTTTCTGTCCACATCCCCTCCAGCATCTGTTGTTGTTAGAGTCCTTGTTTTTTGCCATTCTAACTGGAGTGACGTGGTATCTCAATGTTGTTTTGATTTGTATTTCTTTTATGGCTAGGGAGGTTGAGCATTTCTTCATGTGTCTATTGGCCATCCTTCTTTCTTCTTCAGAGAAGTTTTTCTTTAAGTCTTTAGCCCACTTATTTATTGGGCAGTTGTTTCTTTGAGGATTTGTTGTTGGGGGATTTAATTTTTTGAGTTCCAAATATATTTTAGATATGAGACCCTTGTCTGTTTTATGGCTAGTGAAGATCGTCTCCCAATCCGTGGGCTTTCTATTGATCTTGCTAGCTATGTCCTTTGCCATGCAGAAGCTCTGCAACTTCATGCAATCCCACTTGTCCAACCTTTCTTTGATTTGTTGTGTTTCCGGGTCTCTATTCAGAAAATTTCGGCCTGAGCCAAGGAGACCTAGGGTTTCTCCTATTCCATCCTGTAATGTTTTCAGAGTGTCTGCTTTGACTCTGAGGTCTTTGATCCATTTGGAGTTGATTCTCGTGCAGGGTGATATATAAGGATCTAGCTTTAGTTTTCTACATGTAGTTAACCAATTTTGCCAGCACCATTTACTGAAGAGGCTGTCTTTCTTCCATTCTATTGTTTTAACTCCCTTATCGAAGATTAGATGGTTATAGGTCTGTAGGTTCATTTCTGGGTTTTCAATTCTATTCCATTGGTCCTGAGATCTGTTCTTATGCCAATACCAAGCTGTTTTGATTACTATGGCTTTATAGTAGAGTTTGAAGTTTAGCATTGATATTCCTCCAGCAGTGTTCTTTCCATTGAGGAGCGTTTTTGCTATTCGGGGTCTTTTATTGTTTCATAGGAATTTTTGGATTGCCTCTTCTATTTCCTTGAAGAATGAGGTTGGAATTTTGATAGGTATCACGTTGAACTTGTAAATAGCCTTGAGAAGTATTGCCATTTTCACGATGTTAATCTTTCCAATCTAGGAGCGTGGGAGGTTTTGTCATTTTCTAAGTTCTGTTTTAATTTCCTTTTTCAAGATTTTAAAGGTTTCATCATAGAGGTCCTTCTCTTCTTTGGTTAAGTTAATTCCTAGGTATTTTATTTTTTGTGGGGCTATTACAAATGGAGTTGCTTTCCTAATTTCAGCCACACTTTTCTCATTGTTGGCATACAGAAAAGCCATTGATTTTTAGGGGTTAATTTTATACCCTGCTACTTTGCCAAAGTTTTGAATCAGCTTGAGTAATTTGGGAGTGGAGTCTATGGGATTCTTTAAATACAAGATCATGTCATCTGCAAAGAGGGAGTGTTTTATTTCTTCTTTCCCTATTTGGATCCCCTTTATGTCTACATCTTGTCTTATTGCTGTAGCTAGGCATTCTAATACTAGATTGAAGAGAAGTGGAGAGAGTAGACATCCTTGTCTTGTTCCTGAGTTCAGAGAAAATGGCTTTAGTTTTTCAACATTTAAGTATAATGCTGGCTGTAGGTTTGTCATATACAGCCTTTATTGTATTGAGGAATGTTCCATGGATTCCTAATTTTTCCAAAACCTTCATCATGAAGGGGTGTTGGATCTTGTCGAATGCTTTTTCTGCATCTATTGAGATAACCATGTGGTTCTTATTCTTGCTCCTGTTGATGTGATGAATAATATTAATTGATTTCTGTATATTGAACCAGCTTTGCATCCCTGAAATGAATCCTGTTTGATTGTGGTGTATGATTTTTTGGGTGAATTGTTGAAGTCGATTGGCCAAAATTTTGTTGAGAAGTTTTGCATCAATGTTCATCAAAGAAATGGGTCTATAGTTGTCTTTCTTTGATGAGTCTCTGCCTGGTTTTGGGATGAGGGTTATGATGGCTTCATAGAATGTGTTTGGTAGTGAACTTTCTCTTTCAATTTCATTGAAGAGTTGGAGGAGTATTGGTGTGAGCTCTGCTTTGAATGCCTTGTAGAATTCCGCTGTAAAACCATCTGGTCCTGGACTTTTCTTAGCTGGAAGGTCTCTTATTGCTCTTTCTATTTCAATGCTTGATATGGGCCTGTTAAGCTGGTTTCATTCATCATGGTTAAGTTTTGGCATGTCAATATTTTCTAGGAAATGGTCCATTTCTGTCAACTTCTCAAACTTATTAGCATAAAGTTTTGAGAAGTATTCCCTTATAATGTTCTGAATCTTGGTTGTTTCCATGGTGATGTTTCCATTCTCATCTCTGAGTTTATTTATTTGGGTGTGTTCTCTTCTTTTCTTGATAAGATTTGCTAAGGGTCTGTCAATTTTGTTAATTATTTCGAAGAACCAACTCTTTGTTTTGTTGATTCTTTCTATAGTTTTTTTGGATTCTAATTCATTTAATTCTGATTTAATTTTGATTATTTCTTTCCGTCTACTGGACTGGGGTTTATCTTGCTGCTCTTTTTCAAGGAGGTTTAGATGTGTCATTAAATTGTTGGTTTCAGATCTCTCCAATTTGTTGATGTAGGAGCTCAGAGCTATAAACTTGCCTCTGAGTACTGCCTTTGCTGTGTCCCAGAGGAGCTGGTAGTTTGTGTGTTCATTTTTGTTGAATAGCATGAACATTTGAATTTCCTTTCTAATCTCTTCCATGATCCACTTGTGATTCAGCAGTGTGTTGTTCAGCCTCCATGTGATACCGGACTTTCTTTGGTGGCTTTTGGTGTTGAGTTCTAATTTTATTCCCTTGTGGTCAGAGAGAATGCAAGGTATAACTTCAATGTTTTTGAACTTAGACAAGTTTGCTTTGTGGCCTAAAATGTGGTCTATTGTAGAAAATGTCCCATGTGCTGCTGAGAAAAACGTGTATTCTGATGCTGCTGGGTGAAATGTTCAGTAGATATCTGTCAAATCTAGTTGATCTATACAGCTGTTTAGATCTGTGGTTTCTCTGTTGAGTTTTTGCCAAGTTGATCTATCTAGTGGGGAGCGTGGTGTGTTAAAATCCCCAACAATTAATGTCTTTGGATCTATATGGGATTTGAGGGAAAGTAGTGTTTCTTGGATAAATTTGGGTGCTCCATTGTTTGGCGAGTAGGTATTTAGAATTGTAATATCCTCCTGAAGGCGAGATCCCTTAATTAGTATGTAGCGACCTTCTTTATCTCTTATCACAAATTTTAATTAGAAGTCTATTTTGTCTGATATTAGGATTGCAACTCCTGCCTGTTTATAGGGGCCGTTTGCTTGGTAGATTTTGTTCCAGCCTTTAACATTGAAAATGTGTTTGTTTTTACGGGCAAGATGTGACTCCTGCAGGCAGCAGATAGAAGGGTCTTGTTTTTTAATCCAACTAGACAGTCTCTGTAGCTTAATTGGAGAGTTCAGTCCGTTAATGTTAAGACATAGGACTGAGAGGTATTTGGGAGTTCCTGCCATGTTGTCCACTTTCTTGGGGGCTGCGAAAACTGGGTTCTTCCTATGGTTCTTGGATTCTCAGTTTGGGTGCAGTTTCTTGGCCTTTATTGTGGTCTTGTTGGTTTTCTATGTGTAGGACATCTTTAAGAATCTTTTGTAGGGCTGGTTTGGTGGAGATGTATTATTTCAATTTTTCTTTGCTATGGAAGATTTTTATTTGGCCTTCAGTTATGAAGGAGAGTTTAGTTGGGTACAGTATTCTTGGTTGATAGTTGTTTGTTTTTAGGGCATTGCATACGTCATTCCAGGCTCTTCTTGCTTTGATTGTCTCTGCTGAGAAATCTGAGGTGATTCTAATTGGTTTCCCTTTATAGGTGATTAATCTTTTCTCCTTGACAGCTTTAAGGATCTTTTCCTTGGTCTGAGTTGATCCTGTGTGGATTATAATGTGAAGGTGGGATGTCCTATTCTGGTCTGGTCTGTTTGGAGTTCGAAAAGCTTCTTGTATCTGAATAGGCCTATCTTTTTGCGTGTTTGGGAAGTTCTCTGCTAGGATCCTGTTAAACAAATTTCCTAGACCATTAACTTCTGTTTCTAGGTGTTCCTCTACACCCATTATCCTTAGATTAGGCCTTCTGATGGTGTCTTCCAAGTGTTGGATAGATCTATCATATTTCTTGGACTTGTCTTGGATGGTTGTATGTTCTTTCTCTATAATAGCTAGGCTGTCTTCAATCCCTGAGATTCGATCTTCTGCATGGTCTAACCTGCTGTCAAGACTTTCTACTTTGTTTTTTTATCTCCTTTCCTTCTAATTGGTCCGCTGTGATGGCTTCAAATTCTTTGTTGAAGCTTTGTTTTAGCTCTTGTATGAACTTCTTTACTTCCTTAATTTGGTGTTCAGTGTTTATTCTCAAATCACTTAGTTGATTGGTTATGGTTTCCTTGGACTCCCATTCCTTCTGTTGGGTTCCATTCAGCATTCCCTTTGTGGTCTCCCTGACTTCCCTCAGCTCTTTGTTAATGGATTCCATGAATGCCTTTAGTGATCTTTGTGTATTCTCTTCCTGCTCTTTCAATCCTGTATTACTATTTGATTAGCTTCATCCCATTTGTGGGATTCCTGTAGTTCTCTGAGTGTTCTCAGCCTGCTCACGCTATTCCTGCCTTTCTCTTTGAGTATTCTCAAGCTGCTCACGCAAATCCTGTATCAGTTTTTGCGTATCTTCCTCACACTTATGATATTCCTCTATAAACTTTTGGATTGCCTCCTCTCTCTCCCTATCACGCTCATACAGAGTCCTTTGTATGCTTTCAATCTTTTCATTTATCATGTTTGCCAGCAGTGTTTGTAGAGTTATTTGGGAATTCTCCTCTGGATTATTCATTATCTGTTCTGTCCCCTGATTATCAAGTTTGGGAAATGAGATACCCGGATTTGCCATTTTTCTTGTGTTTTTCCGGCTTACTTTGCCCATTTGAGATGAAAATAGCACCAGGTTTGTGCTAGAACACTATCTTAAGGCAAGCATCAACCAAAGTCTGAATTTACACAGTCAATAGTCTACAGATACAATCTAGTTCAAAAGATACATCTATTCAGCATCAAACAACTATATGTTAATGGGCTACGAACCGCAAAGAAGAATTTGGAAGACCAGAAATTATTAGGGTTAGGGAGAGATGTGGGTAAAAAAAAAAGAATAGATTGATGTGGGGAGGCTCAGGGAGTTAACTCAATCCTAATTTCAAAGCAGGAAATAGGTTGGGTAGGATGAAAGTAGAGAGAGTGAAAAAAAGAAGAAAGGGAAAGGGAAAAGAAAAGAGACCAGAAAAAATAGAAATGTAAAAATTAATAAAATTATGTAGAGTCCATAACAATCTATTTAGAGAAGAACGTGAATATATTGAGAGAAGGGAGGGATATAAAGGAGATGTGAAAACTTAAAAATAAAAATGCTTAAAATATTATATAGGTATAAAGAGGTAATACTGCTATTAAGGAATTTAAGTCTTAGAGGTTTTGAATTGAGTAATAAATTTGTGGTTTAAGTGTGTACACAATGAGGGATAGGGTCTAATAGTCAACTATCAGTTTATCTGAGGATGTGCAGGACAAGAATTAAGTCACATAAAGAAGAACGAAAGAGAGGAGAAGGTGAGAAGGATAGGAAAGGAAGAAAAAAAGATGAGAAGTTCAGTAGAGCTAAACAAAAAACAAAAAGATAATTAAAAAAGAAAAAAGAGAAAGAAAACAAAAAAAGAAAAAAATGCACACTCTCGTATCCCTAAAATAAAAATTATAAGAGGAAAAAAAATTTTCTGGAAAACAATTTTTTTTGAAAAAAGGCAAAAATTAAAGATTAAAAAAAGTTTTAGAAAAGAAAAAAAAATTTTTTATATAAGGTACCAAAAAATAAAAAGTAAAAAATAAAAAAGAAGAAGAAGAAGAAGAAGAAGAAGAAGAAGAAGAAGAAGAAGAAGAAGAAGAAGAAGAAGAAGAAGAAGAAGAAGAAGAAGAAGAAGAAGAAGAAGAAGAAGAAGAAGAAGAAGAAGAAAAAGTTCTTTGATTTTTTGGGGGGAGGGGTGGGAAAAATCCTGTATCTCCCTTGTGTCCTTAACCAGCCTCTTGTTGGAGTCTCTGGTCTGCTTGTGGTCCTGTGGCTTGGTTGGTTTCTTAAGTCAGTTTGTTCGAACAGGCAGAAAAATGCTCTGCTTTACCCAGGATTTGGCGATCCTCCTCCCAGTCTAGTTCATTGGGAGGCAGATCTGGTTTGAGTATCACAAAAGGGGGAAGCAGTGATGAGGCTAGGTTCTGGGTAGAGTTGAGGCCTTTCAACAGACAGTAGCTTTTCCTGGGGGCTAGTTTGTGAAAAACTCACAGAGCCCAGCCTGGAGCCATTCTCAGGGTTTCTGTTTACTGATTTTCAATTGATTGATGAGGCTGCTAGAGGGAGGGGCAGCCTCTGGCTCTGGTTACCCAGTGAAGCAAGCCACACCTAGGGCTGGCGCCCGAGCTGGCTGACTTTTTCCTGGGTGGAGCTGAGTCTGGCAGGTCACGCCGCCGTTAAGTTCTTGTGACCTGCTAAATGACTCGTTTTATTCCAAGGCCTGAGTTGGAGCTAGCAGCTCTGCCGAGCTTTGTTGGTATCCAAGATGGAGATCTCCGGTGCTGGGGGGGGAGGGGTGGCCTTCCCTCCTCTGCTCCCTGAGAAGGAGTGAGGACGTCAGGCTTCTACTCACATCGAGTCTTGGATCCTGGGTCGTCTCTGGTCTGCGAACTGCAGGATGAAGATGTCCGCTCCTTGTCAGTTCTTGCTGGTGTTGAGTAGAATCCGCTCGCCCGCTGCGTCTGGCTCCTTCGTCCCGGACTCTCTGTGGCTCAGGTATGGCTCCTGCGCTCGCCCGCCCCCACCACAGCTGCGGCTGCCACGGCGGCTGCTGGCAAGAGCTCAGATGTGTCTCCTTGCCTGGGTTTCCCCTCTCTGGCCTGACTCTCTGTCCTGTGATGGCACACTTGGTGTGATTCTCTGGCTTAGGACTGTTCACTGGAACTCTAAAACTGCTGTCTATGTGAGAGCCTGCTTAGACTCCAGCTTTTTCTCCGCCATCTTCCCGGAACCTATTAATTGTGTCTTGCCAACCACTGTCAAGCAGATGCTTCATGAATTGTACCCAGCCAAGCAACAAAGCAGAGACCCCTGACTACTTCGCCCCTTGACAGTAGGAAGTAGCTCCAGAAGAGACGACCTCCACCCATATCCTCAGGCCTGGTACCCTCTATTTTTATTAAACAACAGAGCAGGGAATGTTAGTGTTATGCTTTACCTTTGGTCCTCAGCTCTACCCACATGTGGGTCCCCCTCCCATACTGGAGTTCCCTCCATACAGTTGGCCCCTCCCTCTCTCTGCCCAGACCCATTTGCCTCTGTCCAGACCCACCTGAACTCCCATTACCTGACTTCCTATCCCTCAGAACTTCCTGCTACCTGGATGGTGATAGAGGCTATATGCTCCCTCTTGCAGGGAAATATGGCTCCTCTGATAAACCTTATAATAATCTTTCTCCTGTACCTGCCTGCCTCTGCATGGTCCCCTGGGATGGATGTGTCCGATTCTCTTTCAGTTAGTCTATTTTACAGACTAAAATATGAAACACTGAGAGTAAAGTCTACACATAAGCAATTAATAAACTACTGATAAGAAATTGCAACATGGATGAAATCAGGTGTCATCCCTGGCCTGTATTAGGTGTTGTTTTTTGTTTTCTTGTTGTAGTTGTTGTTGTTGTTGTTGTTGTTGTTGTTTGGAGGGAGGCTAGGGGATGGGAAGACACCACACACAGGAATCAAAACCTTGGCAGTAGAGAAAGAGTTGTAGCTATAAGAGGGCAGCAAAGCATCTGAGGCAGTATCAAAATCTTCACGGAAGAGATGTTACAGATGTTGAAAATGCTGTTGGGAAGAGTTATCCTAAGAAATTTAATTGGAAAGATTCCAGATGAGTATATACTCAACACAAACAGATGAGAGAATGCAGAAACTAAGTACAGAGACGTAAGAGATAGTGAAATATGTTTAAGAATACAATGTAGTATTAATTCAACCAGATGCCCTGCAATATGTATAAAAATATAGAAATGGTAACATTCACTTTAAAGGCGATAGCTCAAACTTTTCACAATAGACTTTTCAAGTATCTCATCTGAGGACTCCAGCAAAGGTAAGTCTATTCTCATTGTCTCTACCACTTCTACATTTCTATTATTTTTATCAATGTCAGTGTTGACTTGTAACCTAGCTTTTAGTGGGAATTAACTTATTTATTTATTTATACATTGTCTTTTCTCTAAAGCCATACCCTGACTTTTTTTTAAGGAACTAAAATAATTTCAGATTGGGAAAGATAGAAAAATGATCCAGAATTCTGTCATCCTTGGTTAACTAATGTGTTTATTTATTTATTTTTTTTAGCGGCGACGCACGGCCCTACCCCGCTAATGTGTTTCTTTAAGTATTTAATACTCCTATTAAAGTAATAGAGACCAGATTAATGATGTCTGATATTCCATTTTCCCACAAATCAGACACAATAAAAGACAAATTGAGAATCAAGAGTAGTGTAACTACTAAGTAAACATGAATTATTTTATCTATAAGGATATGAACTACCACCCACTATTCAGAACCATCTATTGTTATAAGGTAACATCCCACAAGCCACATTTTGGAAGATGGAATATTGGAGTCTTTATCACACAGTTAGCAGGGTACAGACAGCCAGTTGTTACAAAGGCCTGCATCCCCCAAATACACATAGCACAGCTAGGAAACAGGCCAGATAGGAAAGAAACAGCAAAAACAATTCCAACAAACCAATTCAGCTCTGATGGAGAACTGAATTGGGAAACCATGATGATCAGAGATGAGCCAGGAGACAGGAAACAGGTCAGGATCATGGAGACAACGTGGCATGGTGTCCTGGCACCTATTCTGTTCTATGCCTAAATAGGGTCCGTGCAAGGGGTAGGGTCACAGGACATTCCCAGTCCCCGGCACTGGACTGACAGGTTCAGCAACCTATTGGCCAAATGCCTGCCCTGTCTCCAGGGATCCAGGAACACCCATCACCTGAGGAGGTTGGGGGACATCACCTTCCCCACCATGAAAACAAGATAACATCTGCATTTCTCTGAAGCAGTGCCCTCCTAGCTCATCTTGAGCTAGGCATCTGCATTTCAAAGGATGGCTTGCCTCACCTATAGGCCTTGGAGCTGGATGGACAGCCCCCAATCTCTTGCCTGGGTACCAGGATGGCTTCAAACTATTTACTTCACTATGATGTACAACACTTGTTGGAATTTACACTAATGATCTTTAATTCAAACACAATTGTATAATTGCATCATGTTTCATGAATGAAACATGACTTTTTAATCATAATTTCCTGGAGTACTTGTGCTAGAGTATATTAGACTTTGCCAGAAAACCACTGCAGACATCTAGGTACAAAGAACAAAGAAAAGGTTTTTGCTGATAAAGGGGCCGGCAAGACCCCTTCTCACAAGAGAGGAATGAGAAGTACTAATGTCTGAGGTGACTTATATAACCTACTGAGGCTAGGAGGGGATAAAAGGGGCTAGGGCTAGGAGGCAGAGATTCTGGTGTAGACATGAGAACCAGGGGCTTCATCATGGTGGATTAAGATTTATGGCTGCTGCCCAAATAGTAGATAAGGGGCCCTGTAGCTTCCCAGACCTGAAGGTCACTCTAAGGGGCTCTTGTTGCTGAGCCAAAGAAGTACCATCCCAAGGTAGAGGGAGTTGGAAGCTGATTATTTACTGCCTTTACTAAATGGTTCTAGTGTTACCTAGGAAGGGAGCATCCTAAACTGTGGAAAGGGGAAGGTGCATGCGAAGTTATAGGAAGGGAGCTCATTAGGCTAACAACTTGGTTCATCTTAATAGCAAAAGTTATTGGATAAATGTCCCATTATGAAATACTTAGCAAAATGTGATAATAAAATAAAAAATACAATGCTACAATAGAAGTATATAAATAATCACATTCTATGTGTTAGATGCTAAATGCTTGGTGCTATGGAATCAGAACTTAGGACCAAGGAAATCCTGAATCGGTATAATAGATGAAAAGCTAAGCCATAAAATAATGTGGCTTAGTAATCACTGATGAAATAAAGAAAAAAATTTTAAATATAAGTTTTTGAGGCTGGGAAGGTGGCTCAGTGGTAGAGCGCTTGCCTTGCATGCCTGAGGCCCTGGGTTCGATTCCTCAGTACCACCTCAGCAAAAAGAAAAAAGCCAGAAGTGGGGCTGTGGCTCAAGTGGTAGAGCGCTAGCCTTGAGCTGAAGAGCTGAGGGACAGTGCCCAGGCCCAGAGTTCAGGCCCCACTACCAGACCCAATATATATATGTTTTTGATTCTGGCAGCTTAGGGCTGATTTTTTTTATGCAAACAGAGGTTTACATAGGTGAAACAGAGTTATTGTTTCAATCAAGGTGGAAGCATAAAGGACTAACAAGTGAAAGACAAACCTGTTGGTCTGACCAATAATCACCTACCTGCCTTACCTACCTACCGTTTACCTATCTTAGAGGTGTTGCCATTACACAATCGTAGGCGATTGTGGCATCTGAATCTGAACTTCCTATCCTAGAGACTTCACATTTGGGAGCTGAGACAGAAAGATGTCTACAAAGTGGAAAGAGCAAGAACAAGCTGGAGCATGCATATAAGGAGAAGCTAGAACCTGTATCAACACTCACTGCTTCTCACCTTATGGTATGAATATCCTCCAGGGGAAGATAGTCCCTACATCATAGCTCAGGAATTCCAGAGGCTGCTATAAGATACAGCGGAAGATGAGACAAGTGCCTAAGGACAGAAAATTCAGCTTTTCATACTATTTTTAGGATATATATTTGTTAATCCAAACTATTTTGGAGTGATGTTGGATTCTTTCCTATTATCTGAAAAGATCTTTCTTAACAAGGTTCTGTGCTGTTTTCTCAACTTTTTTTTTTTCTTTTTTGGTCCAGTCGTGGGGCCTGAACTCTGGGCCTGGGAGCTGTCCCTCAGCTCTTCAGCTCAAGGCTAGCGCTCTACCACTTGAACCACAGCACCACTTCCAGCTTTTTCTTTTTTGCTTATGTGGTACTGAGGAATTGAACCCAGGGCCTCATGCATGTAAGGCAAGCGCTCTACCACTGAGCCACCTTCCCAGCCCTTTCTCAACTTTCTTACAGTCCAGGTTTTTCTGAGATTTGGAGGAGTCTACCAAAAATGATAAGAACTTTAAAAAAAAAAAAAGCTCTCCAATACTTCTCTACAGGCCTCCAAAGCTTCAATCTTCAGTATATGACAGTCTAAATTATGATTTAGAAGGACAATAGCAATCATAGTCATCTTTGCAATTAGGTTGGGCAAATTCTCTCGGTTTTTCATTGCTCCTCTACTGACCCAGTTCCATGATTTAAACTCTATAATCTGCATCTCACTTTTGTTTTTATTTTGTAAATACAGGGATCCATTGTTTGAAAATGAAAGAAATTCCACCTAAAATGAATTCACCAGAAATGGGACTTATTCTGACTTCTGGAAAGTTCTCTCTTTATTCTCGTCCTACTTCCTCTATATTTGATTTTCACATTGTGGTAAACATCTGTTAACTGTAAGTTTACATTGTAAGGATGATTGGTGATGTGAAAGAAAAAGACTGCTTATTTCCCATCAAAGGCTATGGGATAGCCCACATTGAGCTTGGACAACAGTTCCCTTTGACCCAATTCTGATGAGAGGGATAAATATGCAATCACCCAGTTCTGAGACAAAAAAGAGGGTGAATGTAGAGCAAACACCAACAAGTAAAAGACACTACAGCAGGTACTTAGAAGTAGCCTTTGGTAAGAAACACTGGGCTTGCAATTGTGCCAAGGATAACTGAAAGAAGGAAAAAATTATCTCTGTTTTCTTTTTGTATCTCTGACCTTTTCTCTGAGCAGTCTTTCTTTTCTCTCCTCAAGTCAGCCAGCAGCCATGTTAGAATCCAGGAAGGAAAGGACTGATACATCCACATGCTGTGGCAAAGCTATTCCCGTGACAGGGCTAGTCTTCTGCCAGGCAACAATGACTTGCTCTTACAAGCCATGCCTAACAAATGCTAAAATAATGAGCAACCAGACCACACCTTACATTCCTTGCTTTAATTCTTCCTCTATCTAAACCTAAAGTGCATGTCTGTACCCCCACAGATGGGCTGAAGTGTTTTCTTTGCCTCTTTACATAAAGCTCCTCATGTTCTCATAAAGCCTCTTTCTCTCCTTTCATCACTACTTATATCTTTGTCTGGTCTACTAGAGCAAGCCTCCAGCTATAACATGTAGTCCTTAAAATTAGGCCTCTAACCTAGTTAGCTGTTGGAGACTCAGACCCTTGATCTGCCAAAGTATGATACACTTCTTAAAAGCTTATACGTCTTAAAGTATGATATGCTTCTTAAAAGCATGTGCTTCTTAAATTATTATATACTTCTTTACAATGTTGTTAAACTTAAATAATTCAATCAAAGGAAAGTATTTATCACAGTGTGGCAACTCAGGTTTTAAGTGTTTCACTGACTGGTAGTTCTATTACTATGATTTTACCAGTCATGAAGTAGCTTTGGAATTCCTAATCTGATATTAGGGATGATAACACATATCTTGGCTAACAATAGTTAAAGTAAATGTGGGCAAAATACCAAGCATGGGGCTTACATGTGGAAGAGGTCATTACAATTCTTTTTTTTTGGTCAGTCGTGAAGCTTGAATTCTGGGCCTAGGCACTGTCCCTGAGCAATTCAGCTCACTGTAAGCACTCTACCACTTGAGTCACAGTGCCACTTCTGGTTTTCTGGTGGTTAATTGGAAATAAGAGTCACACAGACTTTCCTGCCCAGGCTGGCTTTGAGCCATGATCCTCAGACCTCAGCTTCCTGAGTAGCTGGGATTTACAGGCATGAGCTACCAGTGACCAGCAAGGTCATGACTATTCTATGTATCACTTTTAATTGTTATTTTGGAAGAAAAAAATTCCTGAAAAATATGCATTTTCATATGCATGAATAGCTTTATAAAACAAATTTTGAAATTTGACTTCTGAGATGTACTGGAGTCAGAGTACTGGAGAGCTCTTACTCAGAGAAACAGGGTGGATGCTGAGGTGTGTCTGCTCCCAAGATACTTCGCACATAGAAAGTTCAGATAAGATATGACCTTAGTCCTGCTTCTTCCTGGGGAAAGTTTTCTCCCATTGCCCTCTTTTGAATAAAATGGCTTTTTATAGGAGGTTAACTGCAAATAATGATAGAATTTGGTTTGTATTATGCACCTAACTTTACTCTTCTTGTCTTTGGATAGTATGGAAGCACCAGGTCTGTAAATACTGTAAATACTGCAGTGCATTTTACTTGGCAAAACTGATCCTAAGAGAATGTGATCTAACAGGGTGATCTATAGATCATGATGTTTATGTCTCTTACACATAAGAATCCATGCAAGTAGAGCATGAGTTGTTTTTATTTAATGTGACAGAGCCATTGTGCAGATAAGAATAGAAGCAATCCCTATAAAGTAAAATTGGCCACAATTTAAATATACCATCCTAAATGCATAAGGAATGTTTCCAATGAACTAGCTCTCTAGAGCTTTTAGCTAGGCAATTATAATTCTGTTTACTCATGATAGAATTTTGCTTGTTGCCCTTTAATGGGAAAAATGATTTCTCTGCTCATAGAGATTGTAAGTGGTAAATAGATAGAAGGGGGATTTGGGGGAGTATTTATAAAACCATGGAAACAATTTCTAACTATGTGTGCATATACACTCTTTAGTACTTTGAAAGCATTTTATAACCCTCCTGGGGAAGCAGAACTGTATGAAAGTAATATCTCTGTCAGTATCGCCCATCTGAAACTATTTTGAATGTCACTAGGAGTTAAGGAAACATGTTGTTTTTCAATGGAGAAAAGCAAGGAAATAATGAAACACATTTTTCCTTAAGGAAAAAAATAGAAAGAAAAAGTGAATATAAAATGAGTCTGCTTTTGTAAGAAAATGATGGCAATGTGACTATGATCAGAATGTTTCTCTTAGTCTGCTACTGGTAATTTAGCTGAGTAAACTTTGTCTCAGGCTGACAATGAAGGAAATAATTCATATAGCAAGACCACTTAAAAACCTTTACAGGTTTGGTGTTGAAGCCACAAGAGGAACAAGGAATAGCTGCATTGATTCTACTGGCTTTGGAATAAGGAAAACAATGATTTTAAGACCAATCATGATCTTATTCACCATCAAGAAGCTGAAGTGTTCCACAAACAATAGAATTTACACAGTAAATTAAATTTAGGCTCTCAGAATTGTTCATCTGAACCACTGTAATTGTCTGTCTCTGACCTCCATCCATACCCACTATCATTAGATAAAACAGAAAGCTTTTAAATATAATTATACAAGAACAACAGATAATATTGTAAATCACATGACACTTTGGCCAGTTCATAGAAAATATATAATAAAAAGTGAATGTCTCAAAGCTTTTCTATTTGCCAAATAGAGAGACAGAGACAGAGACAGAGAGACAGAGACAGAGAGACAGAGACCTTGCGCTTCCTCCTTTGCTTACTTAGTACAATCTTCTCATAATATGACTCCTGGCTACCTTGTGATTATATCATCCCAGTGGCCCAATCCTATCTCTGTCTTTGCCACAGTGAACTATTTCACCTTACCAAAACTGGTGCCCATTTCCCTGACCTGACAATTCTCTGCTTGTATCTGGAGTGCCTAGTAGCACCCTTGTCAAGTTAGGGCCTGAGGCCAAGGCCCACCTCAAACATTTCACTAATAGTTTTACCTAAAGGCTCTTCTTGTACTTTTCTTGCAGTCCCCTTAGCAATGTTTTTATGTCCTTTTAACATCACCTGGTTATTTTACCATGTACTGATGCAGTTGTCTGAACTTCCTATCAGAAAAGCTTGTGTTTCAATAGAAAGATCCTGATTTAAATCCCAGTTCTGCTACAGAACAGCTATAGGATCTTAGGCAAGCTTCTTAAATTTCCAGAGCCTTGGGGCCCGTGAATAATGCCTAAAACATGGAGTTTCTGCAGCTATTAAATAGCATAACAAAATATATGTGGATCACCAGGAACAGTGCCTGTCACCTACTGGGATTTACAAAACAATGGCAGTGCTATTTGTTAGGAAACTGCCTTATCCTTTCTGACTTTACGTGATTAATTTTTCTCATTTCAGCATGAACAAGCAAGCATAGCACATTTCGTGGCTTATGTTGTATAAATATGCTTTAAGTCAGCCATAACTAGAGGTTTTAAACATTATAATGTGACAGTGAATTCATTTGAACAAATCCCTGTCCCCACTTTTATATACCTGTTTCTAACTTTTTAAATGAAACTAGGGATTCAGGCACTGTTATGTACTCTGTGGGACTGTGGGGTAGATTGAGAAGACGCCACCTACTGGCAGATAGGCAGTGACTATGGCTCCATGGAACACCATTCTTTTTTTTCTTGTACGTTTTTTTATTGTAAAAATACTGTACAGAGGAGTTACAGTTACATGAGCAAGGTAATGAGTACATTTCCTACTGAGCACTGTTGCCTCCTCCTTTGTTTTTCCCCTACCGTCCCGTCCCTCCCACCTCCCCTTCCCCTCCCACCCCCCCCCAAAGTTGTAAAATTCGTTTTCAACATAGTGTTTTGTATATCTCATTGTTACATTTGGTCAACCTGTATCATTATTTAAGCATTTTGTCTTTTCCTTTCCCCTCCCCGAATTAGAGAAGTGTATATACAAGATGCAGGGCACTAACATCAAATACAATTAAAACAGGGGTTATACCATGGGGGAGGAACATATAAAGAAACAAAAAAATCACATGGTACATTATAAATACCTTAGAAATAATAGCAAGAAAGGAAAAAGATGTTTGTGTCCCTATCTTGGGGTTCATTTCGTTTAACGTCATCTTATATGGTCATACATACATAGCTTTTGACCTTTTCTGCTTGTCCTACACATGTACTAGTTATTGCAAATAAGGGAAACCATGGGACCTATGTTTCTTTGGGCCTGGCTTACTTCACTTAATATAATTTTTTCCAAGTCTTTCCATTTCCTAACAAATGGGGCAATGTCATTCTTTCTGATGGAGACATAGAATTCCATTGTGTATATATCCCACATTTTCCAGTCATCTACAGAGGAACATCTGGGTTGCTTCCATATCTTAGCTATGGTAAATAATGCTGTGATAAACATAGTTGTGCTGGTGGACTTGGTATGGTCTTGTTTGTGATCATTTGGGTAAATGCCCAAAAGTGGGATTGCTGGGTCATAGGGGAGCTCATTAGAATGGCTATAATCAAGAAACCTAGGAACACTATGCTCAAAAGGATGTGCTGACCTTTACCTACACTCCCACTGTTTAGCAGACAGACCTGGTTAAGAGAATGCCATTTGGTTAGTATAGTCTTTATGAAGAAGGTTCTGTCACCATTTTGTCTAATTTGGAAGCAAATATTCTGAATGATATTTCCCACAGCATCAAGGCTCAACAGAGGAGGAATTGTGTTCAGACAGAATGCAAAATGTTTGATGTGTTTGGAGACACCAAATTCTGGCCAGGTGGACCTTGATTCCATTTGCCCAATTCCATCTCCAAAGTATCCTCAGTAAATCATTTAATCGGAGCATTTTGAATGCCTCAATCTCAGAGCTGAAAAACTGAGCTCATGATAGGAACTTGCCTTCTGAGGACTCATGAGGATTTAATAAGATAAAAACCCACGAGCTCAGAGGCTGGTTTACAAAGAAATGGACTCATTTCTTTGATTAAGCAAAAAGAAGCCTCTGCTCGCTTTCTCAACCTCAGCTCGGCTCAGAATCTCAGAATCCCTCAATTTAAAACTGTGTTCTAAACTACATTCTCCCAGATACCCTGCTTTTCTTGCAGTCCAGAATGTGCATTATAAACAACACCTGGGATCAGATGTGGTGCTCACTCCTTTCATGTCACTCCTTTACAGGTTGAGATTGGGAGGATCATAGATGAAAGTCAAATTTAGTAAGACCCCATCTCAACAATAGCAACAACACAAAAGCTTAATGTTGTTGCATTCCATAGGTATTAGGATCTCTATTCAAGGTCTCTGGGCCAAAAAAAAAAAAAGTTCAACAAATCTCATCCAAAGCAAACCTCATTTTAGGCCATAGCTGGGTGTGGTGGTGGCTCCTGAGGGTCATCCCAGCTATTGTGGGGAGTGTAAACAGGAAGATCATCATCCAGGCCAGCCTAGGGGAAAAGTGAGACTCTTATCTCAAAAATAGAACCAGAGAAAATTACACTGGAGTCATGGCTCAAGCAGTGCAACATCTGTTTAAAAAATATAAAGCCTTGAGTTCAAATCCAAGGATGACCTGGTAGCCAGCTCTCATTATTTTAGGAAAGAAAATTGTGGCATAGGAAGTTTAAGTGGTATGCCAAGTTTACCTGTATGATGAGTAACAGATCCAAGTTTTGAACCATAGCTTATTCTTTAAAAAAAGGGGGTCTTAAATAGGTTTTAATTCAAGTATCAGTTTCAAAGGGGGTTCAATTAAACATATCAGTTTATGAGTAGTGTTCTCCCTCATCTGGAGCCAAGTCTCTGTCTCTGTCTCTCTGTCTCTGTCTCTATCTGTCTCTGTCAGTCTCTGTCTCTCTGCCTCTCTCTGTCTTTGTCTCTCTGTCTTTGTCTCTGTCTCTCTGTCTCTATCTGTCTCTGTCAGTCTCTGTCTTTGTCTCTGTCTCTCTGCCTCTCTGTCTCTGTCTCTGTCTCTCTGCCTCTCTCTGTCTCTGTCTCGGTCTCTGTCTCTCTCTCTCTCCCCCTCTCTTCTCTCTCTCTTCCTGGGGCTTCAATTCAGAGCCTGGGCTCTGAGCTTTTGTTTCCTTTTTTTTTTTCTTCTTCACACAGGCAACTGCCTTACCATTTGAGCCACTGCTCCACTTTTTGGCAGTTAAAAGTCTCATGGACTTTTCTCTCTGGGATGGCTTTGAACCATAAATCCTCAGATGTTAGCCTCATGAGTAGCTAGGATTACAGATGTGAGCCACTGGTATCCCACTAGACCAAGCCTCTTAAACATAGATCTGTGCTTCACTAAAAATATGGCTAAATTAATCACCAAGTATGGTAGTATATACTTAGAATCTCAGCTATGCAAAAGACAGAAATGGGAAGGTGGCCTTTTGAGGTCAGGCCCCTCCCCCAAAAATGCTAAGACTAGCTCAAAACACCATGTTATATGTGATTTTGCAGACTTGTAATTTCAGCTACACAGGAGGCAGAGGTAAGATCAAGATCTTGAAGCCGGATAGACTAGGAAAAATGAGGTATGGTCAGCTAATAGCAAATAAAGGAAATATTCCTTCATGTACTTCCCTTAAGATTAAGGGAACAAAAGTCATTTTGGGGGAAATGAAGCAGGATAATTTTTGGAAACTGAGGCCTGGTGTAGGCAACTAAGAAATATGGTATCTAAAAACTTAGAAATGCTATTTTTGCTTCAAAGAAAGGCAACTGAATGCATTCTTTCCTGAGGGATGCATTTCTCACAACTGCCTGACAGGATGCCCCAAAATGCAGATAGCAAGATGTCTCCTCCTTTCAAGGATAAGGATCTGTTTTATGCAGGATGCATTCTCACCTGGAAACTCTGAGAATGACAGCAGGTGTAGTTAAAGCAAAGACAAAACACCTAGCTTTGCATAACTTTAAGCCAGACCCCCTGTCTTTACCCTATAAATACCGAACAGCCCAAGGAGCTGTGTGTCTCTCTGGTGTCTCCTTGTCTGTGTCGGTGTCTTTGTGTCCCTGTGAGAGCACCCACACTCTCCTAGAGTGTGTCCCTGCCCTTCTGTTTGTCTGCTTTTTTGTTTCTGTTTCCTTGCTTGTTTACTTAATAAAGCTCTGCCAAGTTTTCTTACCATTGTGATTTGTACAGAAATTCTGATTCTGCGATTGAAATCAAGAAACCCAATTGAAGAGTTCCTATATTTAAAGGGGAGCTTCACTAATCCTCACCTCTGTCTGGTGGCAATCTGAGGTTGGCCCTAGGCAAAAAGAAATACTCCATTTAAAAAGGTAGGCTAATACAAAGAGGGTTGGGGTCATGGATTCAAGTGGTAGAGCACCAAGCCCTGAATTCAAACCCCTGTACCATCACCAAAGAAAAAGTAGAAGTAACTATCTAATCAAATCACAAAGAATTCATCAAAATAAGGGGGCAAATTTAGCAATTTTCTAGTTAATCATGGCCTCAGAGGAAATGATAGCCTATATTACTATCACTGATGTCTTGTGTGTGTGTGTGTGTGTGTGTGTGTGTGTGTGTGTGTGTGTGTGTGTGAGCGTGCACATGCGCGTGTGCTTACGCTTTGTGTTAGATGGGACAGTTTCTGTTCTTCCTACATTTGGGAAGGTCTCGGCTTCTTTTTTCATTCCAAAGTGGAATTTTCATTATTAACAATTCTTCAACTTAGTATTTATAGTAACAGGTTGGAAAAGATCTCTAAATTTTCAAATATGAGTTGCTTAATAAAATCAACCCATCTTTGCCAATGACCAAGGTTTACAAAAGCCCAAGGAATGAAGAAATCCAAAACAAGGAAAATAAAAGGCTGGGCTTGAGGACAATCACTAATATATAAAGCCAGAATGTCGGGAGCCCTAAGCTTGACTATCTCGCTGGAACATCTCAAGGCTGTTTACAGAATCTGGTCTTTTCATCCTGCCCCAAACAAAGACCAGGTAGCTGCTATCGACCACCTTTTCACACTGCCCTAAGCAAACATCCTGAAGCTGCTACAGCCAATGAAAAAGCTTCCTTATTCTAAGCATATAAATACCCCTGTGTGAAAAATAAAAATTTGCAGCTTGATCAGAATCCCTGTCTTGCTGTCATTCTTCGTGTCTCGTTGAAGTCCTGCGGGTCGGGACACCAGAGAGCCTGAAGTTTATACTTAGCTCTTTCTATCTAAGGTAAGGGTCCTGATTGAATGACTAGCAGCTCTCAGCCTAGGTTCTCATGAGATTTGAGCTGAGATAAGTTTAGGCTTTGGTACCCAATCTTTGGAACCTTTGCCAATTTTCCATCCAAAATGCTGGGAGGGAGGGAGAAAAATAGGGAGGGAGGAAGAAGAAAGAAAAAGAGAGAGAATGAAAATGCAGGGAATTGTAACTGGCAGATGTCCTGAAGCATAAATTGGAAGTCATTCAGCAACTGTTTGTTTGTTTTCTCATCTCTAACCTCTCCAGCTTTTCCATACTGATTTTAAATAATGATAGTGTGTTTACAGGTAATTCTCAGTCCTTTCACTACCTATGGTCTATTTGAAGGAGGAAGTAAACTACCTTACCACCTCAAGCTATAGCAAGCTATTGCGATTGGGCAGCAAGAGGCAGCCTCGGGGTACAAAGGAGGGGCAAAGGCAGTTAACTGAGTTAATGTTAATTTAGGAAAGACAAGGGCCAAGAATCTTTGCATCACTCAGAAACACAAAAAGAGCTAACCCAGTTACAGCTACCAATGTTAAAAACAATTATGGAGTGAATAAATAGTGTCTCTCCCAACTGCTTCTTTTCATAGATGGAAAAATCTGATCCTCACACAGGTGTTCTGTGTAGTGGAAGTAAAAGCCAGGAATCAGGCAAAGTGCAAGGTAACAGCATACTTCTACTGGAATCCTTCCCTTTTCTCTGTGTCCTCATCCTTTTAGGATGTGTTTCTGTATATGTTTCCTCATGTGGAAACTTGGATTAATTAATGAACATGTTCCTAGTCTTATAAATCTAACAAAACTAAGTTGACAAGCTTGACCTTATAAGCGTTAAGGTAGTAAAATTTATCTGTGGAACAAGATTATTTTTGGATGAATGTTAAGCAAGAAGTAAATAATATTACATCAGACAATAATTTCAAATTTCATAACCCTTCTAGGTTTGTACAGAAGGTTCAGCTCTTGCTATTGTCATTTTAAGTAAAGATCTAGGTTGCAGGCTCCCTTAGGAAGACAGCAGTGTGTTTCTAGTATTTTGTTGCATCATTTTGTTGAACTGTATTCAATTTAACAATCAAATTATACTATGGCAAATATTTCTTTTTTTATGTAAACTAATTTAAATAGAAATAAAATTCATTTTTAAAGAACTTATATATACAGTACAGGAGGTTTGAAGTTTGGCCAAATATCACAAAATGTGGGAATCACTCTACTGTGCCGTTTTTAAGTGCATTGTGCTGGTATTTCAATTCATTTATAAATTGTTATTTAAAATAATTTTGAAGCATAGTTTTGACCCCAGAGCTCACCTAGAATTTTTAATGGATTCTTTAGTTGATTGAAAAAGGGAAAGTTTAAGTGGGAGGGGCACAGAAATGGGGACCAAAGGGTAAACAAAGACAGCAGTACTCACTAGACATTAGTGAGTGACACTGGGCCACTTATCACATTCACCCAGAAAGCAGCAGCATCATAACATGAACATACACATCCTTTGTCTCACAGATGACTAATTCCCATGTCTCCACACAGGGACATAGGAATGGCAATAAGAGAAAGATATGCTGGGGCTACCTGAGGACATATCTAGGCAAATCTGTATTTCTTTAAATTTTATTTTGTTGTAAAGGTGCTGTGCAGAGGAGTTATGATTATATAAGTAAGGTAATGAGTACATTTCTTGTTGAACATTGTTACCCACTTTGTTTTTCTCCCACTGTCCCCCCTGACTCTTTCTCCCCCCAAGTTGTAAAGTTCATTTCCAACCTAGTACCTTGTGAGTATCACTGTTGCATTGGTTCATCCTGTGTCCTTGTTTCACCAATTTGCTATTCCCCTTTCCTTCCTCAAATCAGACAAGTGTATACAGAAGATGCAGGGTACCAGAATCAAAAACAGTGACTACTGGGCATAAACCAAAGGGAAAAATAAAAAATAAAAATAAAAATACATTACATTGATGACAACAAGGTCAAATCCATACCCTGGAGTTCATTTCGATTAGCATCATTTTATATGGCCATATGTACACAGCTTTTGAGCTGTTATAATCCTCCACTAGGACTATCCTAGATATATACTAATTATTACAAACGAGGAAAACCATGGAGCATATGTCTCTTTGGGTCTGGCTTATTTCACTTAATAAATTTTTTAAAAGTCTTTCCATTTCCTTACAAATGGGACAATATTATTTTTTTCTGATGGAAGCATAGAATTCCATTGTTTATATATACCACATTTTCTTGATCCATTCAGCTATTGAGGAGCATCTGGGTTGGTTCCATATTCATACTACTGCAATGAATGTAGTTGTGCTGGTAGCGTTAGTGTGGCCTTGCTCGTGATCATTTGGGTAAACGCTCACAAGTGGGATTGGTGGGTTCATAGGGGAGGTCTATGTTTACTCTTTTGAGGAACTTCCATACTGCTTTCCAGAGTGGTTGAAACAGTTTGTATTCCCACCAACAGTGTAGTAGTGTTCCCTTTTGGCCACATCCCCACCAGCATCTACTATTACTCATTTTCTTAATAATGGCCATTCTAACTGGAGTGAGGTAGAATCTCAATGTGGTTTTGATTTGCATTTCTTTTATGGCCAGAGATGTTGAGAATTTCTTCATGTGTCTATTGGCTATTCTTATTTCCTCTCTGGAGAAGTCTCTTTTTAATTCTTTAGTCCACTTATTAATGGGGTTGTTGTTTCAGAAACACAAATCAAAGAAAGGCTAGATAAATAAGATTACATTAAACTGCAGAGCTTCTGCGTGGCAAATGACATAGCTAGAAAGATAAATAGAAAGCCCACAGATTGGGAGAAGATCTTCACTAGTTATGCAACAGACAAGGGCCTTATATCAAAAATATACAGAGAGCTGGGTGCTGGTGGTTCACACCTATAATCTTAGCTATTCAGGAGGCTGAGATCTGAGGATCACAGTTCAAAGCCAGCAGAGGCAGGAAAGTCCTTAAGACTCTTATCTCCAATAAGCAACCAGAAAAACCAGAAGTGGCACTGTGGCTCAAGTGGTAGAGTACTAGCCTTGAGCACTAGAGCTGAGGGACTATGCCAGCCCCAGAGTTTAAGCCCCACGACTGCCAGAAGAAAAAAAAAAAGAAAATATACACAGAGAGCTCAAAAAATTAAACCTTCCAACAAAAAAATCCTCAAACAAACAAATATGTACTTTATGAAGCGAATTTGGAGCAGATGAGTATGTTCAAGAGTATTGCTGTCTTGAAAAATTGACAATGTAATTTACCCACTTGGCAGAGTAATATTTATCAGAAAAAAATCATGGGTCTAGTGAGCTTCTTCTTTAAGATTGACATTACAAGGTTAGGAATATGGCTTAGTGGTAGAGTGGTTGGCTAGCAAGCATTAAGTCTTGGGTTCAATTCCTCAGTATCACATAAGCAGAAAAACCCAGAAGTGGCACTGTGGCTCACTCAAGTGGTAGAATGCTAGCCTTGAGCAAAATTATCTTAGGGACAGTGCCCAGGCCCTGAGTTTAAGCCCCAGGAATAGCAAAAAAGAAAAAGAAAAAGAAAAGATTGACTTAACAATGTTTTGAAAGGTGCCACATGTTTATGATCCCAGCTACTCAGAAAGTAGTAGTAGGAGAACCATGGTTCAAGCTCAGTCTGAATACCCTACCTAAAAAACAAAAACAAAGAAACAACAGCAATAACAACAAAAAAGCACATTAAGAGCAGAGGAAATAAGGAATAAGTGATAGAATGTTTGTCCAAGGCCCTGAATTCAATCCCTCGTACCATAGGTGGAAAAAAATGACATTATATAAGATAGTTAGGGACATGAAAAGATAGGGACACTAGTTTCTCCTCCTTCATTGAATAGTATCACAGTTTCCTGCATCCACCTCTTAAGTGATGAAGTCTTGAGCAGTTAGGAGTAATATACTCATAGATGATTCTCCAGAGCAATGACACCCCATCCAGTGACCACAAACCCCCAAAGGGAAGAAAGGACAGAGTCAGAGTTATTCCAAAAGGTATTCTGTTCCAAATGAGTTCCCTCCAGAAACTTTTCTATAGATTAATTATTTCAAGGGGATGGGTCAATAGAAAAGTTAGTGGATTCTAATACTCTAAGTGAGTAGTTGTTATTTTAAAAGAAATATGCTATCTTGCTCACATCTCTGCCCCCACCCCCACCCCAAACACTAGCCCACTTCCTCCTCCTCCTCATTTCTGGCTCACTGCATATGACTGCTGAAAGTGGCAGGTGTGCTAGACATCTGGACGGGAGACACAGGAGGATCCAGTGTTACTCTTTTGTGTGACAAGAGGGTGCACCAAGACACACAGTGGCAAATATAGACCAAATCTCTATCTCATTTTCATGTTTGAAAAAAAATCCTCTTTCAATTTCAACCACAAGAAAGCTAGAAAGAAGCAAACAAACAAACAAAACAACCCTGAAAAGCTTTTGCAAATTTAGACTTAGAGACTGGGTAGGAAAGCCTGAACCAACAATATGAGATGAAGTAGGGAAAATGGACGGGGGAGCAACTCAGGAGGCTATGGAAGCCTATCAAAGGTGAGTAAGGCTGAGGTGCCCAGGCAAAATTCTCAGGAAACAGCTGATGAATTGAACTTCATCCAACCTAGCCGACAAAGTAGAATTTCAATGCAATATTTGAAGAGAAGACTGAAATAATTCTAAATAAAATCATATCCTCGGAAGAATAATGAAAAAAGAAAGGAAAGATGGGATTCATGGGGGGGAAAAGAATATACGAAGAAAAAAATTGAATAAATATGGTCATTAAAAACACATAAAATGTTTAAAAAAAGCATTGTTTGAACCCTTTCTACTGGTCAGGACTAAGAGAGATGACTCAAATACAGCATCACCCTTACTACTTATGAACTTTGTATGATTCAGGGAGATTCATAATGATACTTGGGTTCCTACAAGTGTTAGTAGCTATTCTATATAAAGAACTACGTGGAAAGTTCATTGTTCCTTTTTTAGTACTAGTTTATATCGCTCCTTTCTTTTGTGTGTTTCTGAATATTTTTATTCACTTGAAGTAGTTGTACAAAGGAGTTGCCAAAGCAGTTTATGAACCCAATACATCTTGATCACCAGCACCCCCTTCAACAGTCTCACCCACCCTTCCCTCACTTACCAACTTTAGGTTATATATTGAACTTTTTGCCATTTAACAAAGCAGGTTATGTATAAAATGCATCTTGATCTGTGTTATCACTTAAACATCTTTACCCCCTTTGACTCACACCTTCCATTATATTTCTCAGATGAATTCTTGCCTGTATTCTCCCTCCCCCTCCTCATTCTCCTATCCCTCTCACCTCCCCTCTTCCAAGTACCAGTTTCCTGGTACTTATTTTGTTAGGATTTGGATTTTATTTTAAAGAATTACACTATCTGTGCTCTCTATAGGGTCTATTACACTTCAGTTAATTTATTTGTAATCAAATGGTATTGTACCAAACTTAAAAGTTTCTGCATGGTAAAAGATACAGCTAATAAACTAAATAGAAAGCTTACAGAGTGAGAGACTTTTTTTTTACCAGCTATATATCAAACAAGGGCCTAATATCCAAAAAATACTTAGAGCTCAAAAAAATTAAACCCTCAAAAAAAAAACCCTTAAAGAAACTGAATTAATAAATTGGCTAATGATTTAAAGAGAGATTTCTCAGAAGTACAAATGGCCCATAGACACATGAAGAAATGTTCAACCACTCTAGCCTTAATGCAAATCAAAACAACACTGAGATTCCACTTCTCCCCAATTAGAATGGTCAATATAAAACAAAAAACAAAAACTAACAGTTGCGTGTCCTATACATGTTGCATTATTACTTTGTGAGCGCATGAGTACTCCATAAAACAGAGTTTGGAAAAGAAAGCCAAAAGCTATAATAAAGCTAAGTTCCTAGCTTTATTTAGCAGTTATAAATTTAAGTCTTTTGTTGATATTTTAGAAGTCTCTGTATACAAGAACAAAAATTCAGGCCAACCATGCCTTTTAAAGTGTCCTGGAGAAGGACACTTTTTTTAACACAGGTAAAAGATGTTAAAAGATGGTAAGTGTTAAAAGATGGTAAGTGAAGTAAGCCAGGCCCAAAGAAACATAGTTTCTTTCCCATGGTTTCCCTTATGTGCAATTACTAGTATATGTCTGAGACAAGCAGAAAAGGTCAGAAAAGTTGATGTTAGGTAAAATGAACCCCAAGATAAGGACTCAAATGTTTTTTTTCTTGCTATTGTTTCTAACATATTTATAAGATATTTCTTTGTTGCTTTGTATGTCCCTCCCCCACGGTATAACCCCTGTTTTCACTGTATTTGATGTTGGTATAATTTGGGGAGGGGAAGGGAAAAAACAAATTGTTTAAATAGGGATACAGGTGGACCCATTGCAACAATGAGATGTACAAGATCTTATGTCGAAAGACGAACTTTACAACTTTGGCGGGGGGAGGGGGGAGGCAGGAGAGGGGGGTGATGGGAAGAGATGGGAAGGGATGGGAAGGGGAAAAACAAAACAAAACAAAACAACAGCAACAAAAAGAGATGGTGACAGATCTGAAAGTGAACAAAGTCTTAGGCACACTACTACAAGCATGCTGTCTGTATCAGTGGGACTAAAAGTACACATCTGGGTCAGAATGAAACAGTTCAATAAAGTGCTTACAGAAATCAGATATTACCAATAAACTTGAAAATTTGGGTATGATATCACATGGTGATACTCGAGAATTTGGTAATACCTTAGTTATAAATATACAGCTGGAGGCTTAAGACTCCTTAAATGTAGTGATCTTCTTATAGTTAATAGACTGTCAAACAATTAGATACATTTAGGGTTGTTGTTTTTTTTCTGGAATCCTGGCCTCAACTAACATACTATAGTTATAAGGAATTAAGTTTATGTTTTCTATAAATAAACTGTCTCAAAATGCAATGAGAAAAGTGGGAAAATTCTAGGAAAGTCTTATTAGATGCTATCATAGAATCTGCCAGCAAATATGTAATTTCCAGTTACTTCACTTAACACAATTCACTCTGGAAACTTACTAATAAACAAAAGTGTCTCTCAAGTCTCATGTTTAAAGAAGAAAGTCAATTTTAAGGGTGTCCATCAGTCACTGGCTTCTTTGATCACCAACTATGGCTCTGTTGAATCAATAGCTTGCTGCAGTTGTCTCCTTGGATTTCCTGCCCTGGCCCAGCTGATTTCTTTCTTTTCATGGCTTCTCCAGCTCCTGGTTTCCAAGGCTTTTTCTGCCCCATAACTCCTCAATTGTTTGTTTTTCTGTTGTTTAGATTTTGACATTTCTACTATCTAATTTCCTCAAGACTTATATTTTAACTTCCTAGCAGTTACTCTTACTGGATTGTCTTGTCAATATATAACATAGCTCATCACTTAGTTTTTTGTTTTGTTTTGTTTTGTTTTTCTCACTAAGCCAGTTACAGATAACTTTCTCCAAATAGTTGCCTTCGGACAGCTCCCCAGCTGTGACTGGTACATTGAGGTGAATTAAGAGCCAACATTGTAACCTACACAGAGTTTTTTAGAGAAGCCCAAATGACAGCACTTTAAATGGTCTACTACCTAGAGCCACCATGTCATGAGGATACTTTTGTTGGTTCTGTTTGCATTAAAGACTAATCAGATCTTCACTAGTCTAGATATTGTGACTCATTTCTGTAATCTCAGCCATTTAGGAGGCATACGTAGAAGGACTGCAGCCCAGGTTGTGTAGAAAAACAAATAAACATGAAATTTCATCCAAAAAAGTAACTAAAAGAAGAAAAAAAGCAGCAGAGCACCTGACTAGCCCTCAAGTTAATACCAGTTCCTTCTAAAACTAATTTTATTACATTAGTGCTTAATTTGAAGCTGCTGTTTTCCTTTATATTAATAAACCAAAATTTACACATCATGAAAATAATAAATTTAATGATACCATATTAAATACACAGCATAATGGAACTGGTAATGTTTCTTTCAGCAATAGCCTCTAATCTAGACCATTTACCAACAAAAGAGACAAAGGAAAAAAATCAGAATAAGATATAAATGTACATACACAGACACAAGAATGTATTACAGAAATTTCACCTTGGCATTTGGGTGTTTTTATTTAAGCAACTCTCTTCATCTCCCAAACTGAAAAACATGGATTCATCACTTGATTTTGTGGCTGTGACATTTTTTCTTAATGAATTGCAAAACATCTCCATTATACCCTTAGCCAACAAGCCCCAAAAGATTAAAACCACTGGATTTTGTTTACATCAGTATCTCTACTTAGAAAAATAGTCTTTCAAAAAAAGTGGGGGTTGGGGCGGTTAGCTGCTCAGTACTCAGAAGAAAAATGGCATTTGAAATTTTCACAGGGGCAGAAATCCAAAATCCACCCATGTGACTAAGTTCATACGGGGCAATCTTCCATCTTGATTTTCATCTTCCTCTCCTTCATATTCCTATTTGGTTTTAATATATAAATATACAACCACCAATTATTGTATACTTCCTATTAAGCTCTGTAAGCTAAATTCCTAGGAGATATATGATCAGAAGGTTGTCATGACAGACTTTTGCTCTCTGACATAAGCAAGCACATCACTTGAAAAAACAGATTTCCTGTGAGGTTTTTGTTATAGACACATCTAAGGGATTGGGCTTTTTAAATATTTATTTTGACCGGTTACACATTTAGCCTCTTGCAATTATTTCACTTAGTAGAAGCAGAAGCACATCTATAGTAAAGTTTTTGTTAGTGAATAAAAATGGATAGGTTATTTAAATATCTTTACATTTGTTTGAGACAATTTGTTCTACTCTTAATTGTGGATAATCCTTGACCTAAGTAGGAGACACCAAACATTTTTCTTTCCTCAAAGCACAACTTTTATTAAGAATTCATTCACTCAACAAGCATTTCTTTCTTGAGCATCTCTAAAGTGCTGGGCACTGCTTCCAAGGTAGAGGATATCATTGTCAATGTCACAGATGAACACTTTCCTCTCACAAAATTTTAATTGTATTTTAGGAAGGCAAGGAAATAATTGAAGAGATAATTGAACATATAGTGATAAGTGTCACAAGCAAATTAGGTAACAAACAGAATTTTAAAAAGCCACAGAGGTGGGGACCCAGAAGAACTTACTTTGAAATATTAACACAGGTACTCTGGAAAGGGAGAAAAAACCAGTCAGAAGACTGCCAATCAAACACTAGAAGAAGGATGGTGACAACGGAAGAGTACAAGGTACATGTGCTGTGGTTAGGGAAGAGAAAACACTGTAGCTGACACAGTTATCAGAGTGTGGCTGGAGACACAGGTAGTGTGGAAGAAGGGCTAGAGTTCTCAGAACATGGGCAACATAAGAAGGGTTCAGACTTAATCTAAGCTCAGTATAAAGCAAGCAGGCAGTTTGAAGCAATGGAGCAATATATTATTAATTAAAGCCTTAATCTGGTTGTGTACAGGTGAAGATAGGAATATAAGAAGAAATCATTTTGACATTTGTTTTCCTGACCCACAGGACTTCCTTCAACGAGGGCAATGAACCTAAGTGAGAAGGAATGAAGTGACAAGAGACATGAAGAATGACAGCAAGACAAGGATTCTGAGCAAGCTGCCAATTTTTATTTTTCACACAGGGGTATTTATATGCTTAGAATAAGGAAGCTTTTTCATTGGCCGTAGCAGCTGTAGGGTGCTTGCTTAGGGCAGTGTGAAAAGGTGGTCATTAGCAGCTACAGGGTGTTTGCTTGGGGCAGGATGAAAAGATTGGATTCTGTAAACAGCCTCAAGATGTTCCAGTGAGATAGTCAAGCCTATCATGCTGAGAGACTCCCTTTTGGCTCCCAACAATTTGTAGTATAGATAAACATAAAAAGTAAAAAAAAAAAAAAAAGATAATGTTGCAGGTATTTGCAGGCAGTTGGAAAGAAACTGGGAGGCATAAGTAAGAAGATTGTGGGGTATAAGACAGGCAGAGGTTAGAGCAAGGAACAAGAGACTAATGAAAATACCCTAAAGCACAAAGCTAGGGAGGTGTGGGGCTCAACTGGTAGAACACCTGTTTAATAAGCTCAAGGACCTAATTTCAAACACTATAGTGATTAAGTAATAATAATAATATTGATAATAATAAAAGGCTGGGTGCCAGTGACTCCTATTTGGGAGCCAAGAGCAGGAAGATCAAGGTCCAAGATCAGCCCAGGCAGAAAAGGTCATAAGACCCTATCTCAAAATAAACCTGAAAAAGCAGGGCTGGAGTCATGGTTCACGTAGGGGAACCCGAGCCTCGGAAATTTGAGACCTTGAGTTCAAACCCCAGTCTCACAAAAATGTTTTCTAAGTTGGTGATATTTAGGATCTAATTTTGCAGTAAAGCCAGAATATATCTTTTGGTTGATATGTGAAATAAAGAGAAATTGAAGCAGCATTTCCTCGGCCTATTTTATACTTAGCATAGTAGAAGTTCAAAATTGGCATTAAATGTAAGAAAGTATGAAAATGAAGACAGATAAAGCAGAGACTGGAAACTCAGAGAACTGAGAGAACAAGAACAATTACTGTCCCCTGTGTGTGTGATCACTATAAAGAGAAGAGGGGTCCCAAGCTTGGGAAATTTTCCATCTTTTTCTTGTATAGATTATTTTACTTCTGTCACTACATTTTACACCCAATCATAAACTTTGTAGTTTCATTAAGCCCTAGCCAGTTATTACCCCATCTTTATAAAATATGGTTCACAGAGATTATGGACAAAGACAAAAACAAAGAAATAAAAATTGTGATAAAATATCAAGTCAAAAGGAATGAAAAAAAAGGAAAATGTACCTGAAAGGCAAAAAAAACCCAAAACACAAAAGTTGATCTCTAATCATTAGCTCCTTTCTACTTTTGAACTTAAGAAATTTGGAATTGGTTAAGTTCAAAAGGTGTCCAAGTCTGATGAAGTGTCTTTGTTGACAGAAAATTTAACTCAAATCTCTCAAGATGGGTATCTTTAGAAGTCTTCTAATGAACTTCTCAATGGGTTAAAATGAATCTGATCATTCCCTTCTGATAAATAAGTTCTCTTCATGAAAGGGGATTCTAGTAAGCCAAATTTTATGAAATACTGAAAGAAAAAACTACAGAAAACAGGGGCACTGGACAATTTTATTTTAAGCTTTACTCTTGATTATTATTTTTTCCATCCTCTTTATTGGCTAATCAAGATTTATCAGGCAGCCAGGTAATGCAAAGGGTTGAACTCTTCGTGAAGAGATTTTGAAATGATCATGTCATATGTTTGTACCACAATGATAACACCAGGAATCTTGATACCACCAAAAGGAGACCCTGGGATCTCAGGCTGAGTCCTTTCCCATAGAACCTCTCCCTCGAACCTCCTTGGTATGTTGGTAAGCCTATGTTTATAGTTTTATTAAATAAGTAATGGAACATCAACAAGGATGTAGAAAAATTTGTCTTTAGTTCTGCAAGTCTTACTGCAATTTTACTGATTGTATCAACTCAGTGTAAAATTCAGCTAATTTTAGCTGCAACATGGAAAGGAAAAGAAATGTAAAGCTTCCATGCTCTATGCTCTTTTAATTCATGTGTCAAATAAGTGAATGAATCTTAAGCTAAGCCAGAGAATCTCTAAAGCCTTTCCCAATAATATTTTATATAAAATAAAAAAAAATTCCCAGCACACACACAGTTCACAAAAGACTCCAGGGAGAGCCCTAAGCATTCAAAGTCAACACTGTTCTTGGCATATAACAAGCTGTCAATGCAGATGGGAATCATTGACCTTCAAAACCATCTGGAAGTTGTTAGTATTATGCTCACCTTTGGTCCTCAGCTCCACCCAGACCTGGGCCCCCCTCCCATTCCTGGAGTTCCCTGCATACCACTGGCCTCTCCCTCTCTCCACCCAGACCCACCTGAACTCCCATCTACCTCACTTCCTTCCTGCAGACCCTCCTGCTACCTGGATAGGGACAGGTGCCATGTGCTTCCTCTTGGAGGAAGTATGACTCCTCTAATAAACCTCATAATAATTTTTCTCCTGTGCCTGCCTGCCTCCGCGTGGTCCCCTGGGATGGATGTGTGGGATCCTCTTTCAGAGGTAACATGAGGAAGAGAAGAGTATGAGGAAAACAAAGACTGGCCTTGCAGGTGGATATGAATGCAGAAACAATTCCAGAACAATCACTTCTAAAACCCTGGTAAGCCCAAAGGCTCTCCTGAGACCAAAAATGACTTCTCAGTATGTCACCTGCTCACTCCCAATGGAAATGGCCACAAGGTGAGAAAACAAGAATGGCCAATAAATGAAAGAGGAGGCATTGCAGGCAGCATTCTTGGTCTCCAGCTGCCCCAGAGCCTTCAGGTCAATTGTATTTCTTCACATTCATTTTAAGCAAAGCACAGGTGAACATTAATAAGAGTATAGTAAGAGACTGCATAAAATCAGGCTATTGTGAAATTAAATAGAATATGAGCTCAAAAAGGCTGTCAATAAACAAATACAGTTGATCAAGACATTTAGAGAAAGAAACAAATGAAAGTTCAGCTAGCACAGCTCATAAAACTATACAAAAACAACAAGAAATAAGTGGAAAAATAGATGCCATGTTACTAACATGAAAAAACATAAAGGTGCTGGTTAAAAAAGTAAACTTTGCCTCTAGCAAACAAAGCATGAAGTTTTCTACAATACTAGGGGATTCTGAAGAAACCATAACAATAGTACCTCTCACAAAATAGAATGTCTTACAACAAAATAAATGAGAATGTAGAATAAACAAACACAACAAATTTAAAAAATCTGGGAAAAGAGTAACAACTTGCAAATAAAGGCTGGCCTTTCTAGAACCAAATGCTAACAGTCCCAAAATTATTTTGTCATTACCAGGTAACTGCTCTTGAGCATTTTTTTTGGAAGAAATCAGTTTATTCTAATTAACTCAAAATAACATCAGAACAATGAAGGCCACACAAACACCTGTCAGCCCCAAGTCTATACCATCTCAGTGAACCTGTATTAAGAGTCACAATGCCCTCTTCCATGGCCACTCTGAGGCAACTATGCAATTAACAACAAGAAGTTAACTTATAGTTTTACACTACCAATTACATTTCCATGTTAAATTAACTTGGTCATCAGAGGTGATTTTCCATTTCTTCAACTTGCACTTCATGGTTAAACTAGTCCATTTGCAATTCTGTACTGCTTCAGCACCTCATTGAAGCCGTCACAGAGCTTAAAATCACCCTGGTTCTGGGCACACTCCAAAAACTGTTTTACTTCATAGGAGCATGGGTCACTAAGCTGCTGCTGCTGCTGCTGCTGCTGCTGCTGCTGCTGCTGCTGCTGCTGCTGCTGCTGCTGCTGCGCCAGCTGAGTTCCCTGGGGCTCCTGATAAGTGATGCCCGGCCTGGCAGGCTCAGCATTACCAGCTCCACTGAAGCCGCCAGTGATGGCATGGCCCAGTGTGTGCCCACCGGCAGAGCCCACAGCTACACCAGCGGCTGTGGACGCCATCTGGGCCATCAGCCCAGGCTGCCGGGGAGTGGCTGCAGGAGAGCCCACAGCAGATGCTGAGGCTGCCAGTGGAGGTTGGGCTGCAGGGGCTTGCCTGGGTGCAGCTCTCATCTGAGGGGCACGGCTGGCCGGAGGGGCCATGCGGGAGGTGCGGCTCCGGCTTCCACGAGGCATCTTGGACCCCGACGAGGAACCACGTCTAGAAACGACACCTACAAAGCGCTCAGGAGCTGCTCGAGCATTTTTATTTGAGGACCTGTAGTGATTCATGCTGGACAACAGGTAATCATGGGTCTTATTGCAGCACCCCCAAGGGGATCAACTTTCCTTCAAAGGTACTATTTTCATTTGTTCAATTTCCTTTTTAAGGATAAAACACACAAATATTTCTATCACTTTTTTAAATGATCAAACTTTCATTTGTTCTATACCTAATGATATATATGTGTGTATATATGTATATATGTGTATATATGTATAGATATACATATATACACACATATATCACATACATAGATACTTATATACCTATATATGTATATATGTATATCTATATGTACATACACATATAGATATACATATATAGATATACATATATGCATATATGTATATCTATATTACACATATAGATATACATATATGCATATATGTATATCTATATATCTATATATACATAGCACTTAATTTTCTTATTTTGTTTTTGTGTGTGTGTTCTGGTCCTGAGGCTTGAACTCAGTGCCCAGGCACTGTCCCTGAATTTTTTCCTCAAGGCTAGCGCTCTATCACAGTTTCACTTTCAGTTTTTTTAATTGGAAGTAAGAGTCTCACAGATTTCCTTTGCTGCTTGGGATGGCTTTGAACCATGATTCTCAGTTCTCAGCCTTCTGGGTAGCTAGCATTATAGATGTAAGCCATTGGTGCCTGGCAATTATTTTTGGAGGGGGGCAGTTTAAGACAAAACTATTAATAAATACCTTTATGTCGTTATTTTACTATAATACTCTTTTCCATGAAATAGAAATAATCAAAACCTTCTAACATGCAAATAGGAACTACATGGATTTTATAATCTCTAGAATTATAAAATCAGCAGAGATTCTGTAAACATGATAACATTAAATTCATTTTTTTTGCTGAAAATTGAATATCATTCAGTCCTGGGCATATCCCTCTTCTCATTTCAATGTATATTTTTACCAAGGCTTGACTGTCAACTCCAGTGACAGCAGAAAAGCACGAATTTATCGTAAATGCGTTTTTTGATTGAGCCTCAAAGTCTCTTGAGTATTTAAAAGCAATCCACTCAAAACCATCTTCTGATTAACAAGCACCATGTCAGAAGAGAAGATGAGTTTGCCAGTATACATTATTTGTTCTCAAATGAGAGGAGAGAGAAGCAATTTTGGAGGGAAAGAAACTAAATTAATAAAAGAGTTGATAGCCCTTCCTGGGTGTCATGTAAGATGCCAGGTACTGTTGGAAACATAGAGATGAATGATTACACAATTTGTCTTCAAAGAATGTGGCCTTTTCAGAAACATCAGATATGAACACTTCACTATTATAAAGTTCAACAGGTAAGGTATACCACAAATAAAATGACCAAAAATACAAGGAAAAGTATTTTGAACAAACAAAGAGCATATCAGATACAGATTGTCTACAAAGACCTACACTTAATACTGTAGTAGTGCTCAATGGGGGTGTTCTATCCCTGAGATCAGATTAAAAGTTAGGACACCTTCTCTGATGCTTCTGTACACTATTATCCTGAAAAATCCTTTGGGTTTTACAGTTTTGATGAGTATTTTGTCTGTGTTTCTGTGCAGTTGCTACTGTTGCTGCTTGTGAAGATTCACCTGTCCCTGGACTCACTGAAATATATTTCTTGAATAGAATTTAAAAGGAAGAAACTAGTTCAGTCTTTAATAGTCTGAAATTAAAAGTTCCTCAACCATTTCATGTACCTAACAGGCAAATTTCATAGGTCAATAGGCCTTTGATGGAGGTCAGTGGTCCAAGATTCAGCTTCCTACTCATCTTCTGGATAGTTACTAAATTTTGGCCACAGTCTTTCATTCCAATTTTTTCAATATATATCTTTATTGTAAAGGAGATGAACAGGAGGATTACATTTGCATACATAAGGTAATGAGTACATTTCTTTATAAACACTGTTATTCTCTCCCCCATTTTCTCCCACTTATCTCTCCTAAACATAGAGCTTCCATAATTATTGTAAGGTCCGCTCCTGGATGGTGAGCAGACTCCACCTTCCTCGCAGCAAAGTCTCTGCCCAGTACCTGCGTTACCTAGGCAACTAGCATACCTGGAAGAAGTCACATCTGCATCTGACGAGGTCATATCTGGATTGGATGTGGCCACACCTTTCTCTGCCCCTACTCTAGATAAGGCCTAGCCCAAGGCCAGACATCCTCTTTCTCAGGCCTTTCCCAGCCATGTGGAGTGCTAACATGGCCTGGTGCCAGCCAGAACAATGAATAAACCTACCCCTTACCTGAACACCACGTGCGTGGTGTACTTCTTTCTCTAAAAATCTAACAATTGAAAAAGTTTACACTCCCACCAACAATACAGTAAGATTCCCTTCTGTTCACATCCCCTCCAGCCTTACCCTTTCTCTCCAGAGCTTCATGTTCTTGCTCAGCTTTTTCACTCATAGCTGGTTCTTTTCCATTTGATCTATACCTCTACTTAAAGCTTTTTGATGGTTATTTGGAAATAAGAATCTCTCCAAGATTATTTCTTTGTTGCTTTGTATGTCCCTCCCCCACAGTATAACCCCTGCTTTCACTATATTTGATGTCAGTATAACTTGTGGAGGAGATGGGGAAAAACAAGTCATTTAAGGATACAGGTGGACCTGTTGCAACAATGAGAAGTACAAGCTGTCATGTCGAAAACGAGCTTTACAACGTCGGTGTGGGGGGGGATTGGGGGGAAGGGGGAGGCTGGGAAGGGATGTGAAGGGTAAACAAAGGAGGAGGCTGCAATACTTGGTAAGAAATGTATGCATTATCCTGCCCATGTAATTGTAACCCCTCTGTACAATATGTTCACAAAAAAAAAAAAAAAAAGAATTAAAATCACTATATCTAAAAAAAAAAAAAAAAAAAGAATCTCTCTCTCCAATTTGTCTGCCCAGCCTGGATCGGAACTGAGATCCTTAGATCTCAGTCTCTAGAGTAGTTAGGACTATAGGCAGATCCTTGACACTTGACAATGAAATTGTTCAGACAACAACTTGATGGAGATTAAAAGTATATCCTTCCCCAGTCAACCAGTCAAATCTTAAGTTGAGACCTAAATTTTGAAGAAGACCAGGAACAACCATAGTTGCCTGAGGCCTAGACTCTAAGCCGACAGAAACTATAGATTAAATATGAGCTAAGCCTTAAAATTTGTAGTAATTTGTTAATAGAAAATGGATATGAATGTAAAACCTAAATAATTAGTTGGTTTTTCTGTTGTTTTTGTTGTTTGCAGTGTTTGGAATTGAATCTGTGACCCTAATCAAGTGTTACAATCTTGAGCTACATGCCCAGACCCATGTCAATCGATCACTCAGATAAAACAATCTACTTTGAAAAAAAAAATTTACTTAAGATACGGAAGTAAAAGAGAGAAAACAGAGGAAGGGGGCAGAAATTTTTGACACTGAAGAATAGCATTTTTTTTCAGTTAGGCAAAATATTTTGAAGATATATTCTCCACGTCTGCATAGAAATGGATATAAAGTCAGAATAACCATGATCTGAAAGGCTTAAGATAGTGATGTATTACCTACCATACTTTGTACACATTCACACTTATACTTTATGATCAATGTACACAAATTATGTATAAGTTAATTTCATTGGTTCAAAGTTTGGTTTTAATTCCACTTATGCACCTAAGATGTAAAAGTATTGTAAAATTATAAATGATGAGCAATTGCTCATTTCAAAAAAATGTATTTCCTACTTGTTTGATAGGGTGCTATTATTTCAACCATATCATATAATTTCTAATATGCTTGATTCAAAACTAGTTTATCAAATGCCACTGGATAAAATGTGTTTTCATGATAAATTGTCAGTTAATGTAACTCACTACTCTTATGTAATTACAAATTAAGGACTGAAACAATAAAAACCACTTTTGAATTTATTTTCTCCGAACTTGCATCAGAGTGAGTCACATTGCACAAGAAGATTCTTCCTAAGCCACGCTCTGATCAGATGCAGGCTGAAAAGCTACTGTGAAATTTTACCCACATTTCCACCAAATACCCTGTGAACACACAAACACGAACCACCCTTCCTTTCTGTATCTTTGTTAACCAGCTTTGCTTTTTTTCTGTTTTTCCCAGAACATATACCTATGTCTTAATTCTTTTTACTGACTAAAGAGATACTTTCCCTATCCCTTCCCCGCCCCTACTTTACATTTGACATTGACTCTAAAGCAGAAGTATTACTCTTCTCTATTAAAGCAACAAGTGATGACTTTTGGTTTACTTTCCCAGATTATCTATAAGCAGTTCCTACAGCATTTTCTTTCTCATTTTAAAAGTGATTTTAAAATCATTTTGCTGAAGCAAATGTATTAGTTTCTCCCAGATTTGTGAAATAGGATTAATAGGGAGTTCTGTGTTCATAACTGTAACACAATAATTTAAGAGAAATATAATGAGAAATAAACAATACGAGCAAATCCAGGTGTGATTTGATCCTAACTGGTTTGCAAGTTCTTGTTGAAAACACACACATTATTAACCATGTAGGTGTTAACATGCTTATCTGAAAACTTGCTTCTGAAAAACAGTGGAAAGAGTCACTCTAAGTGTATGCTTTGCCATTTGCAAAAAAACAACATGGTTAGTATATACAAAAACTACAACATACATTTGTAGTTTTCCTGTCCAGATATTAAAAAGTACTATGATAATAAGTACATAGAAGCAGCAAAAGAATAAAGGAAAGACAGTAGGCTGGATCCAAGAACTAGCTTCTGATTTCAGCCTTGCCACATGTGCAGAGGATTGCTTCTCCAAAGTCCTGCCTTCTCATCTATATGCCTAACACCTACCATCCTGGGAACACATGAAAATTGCCATTAGCCTGCTAGGTTAAATAACTGGTAGGCAGGATAGTCCATATACCTGAGAAAAGAAGTACATACTGCCTTTATCTGAACAGCTTTCATGCAGAGCACATTGGAGATTTGTGAATTCAAAGAATTTAATAGAAAACAGAAATTTCCTACCCTCCATTCTTCCTTATCCATCCTCTTTTTTTCCTGAAAATGAATTTTTTTTGTAAAGTTTGCTAAAATATAGCAGTTCTACTCTATGTCATTTTTCTCTATTTTTCTTATACAACACACACACACACACACACACACACACACAGAGAGAGAGAGAGAACTTAAAATCAATGAAAACTATTTAACACAAAAATCAGAATTATTTATTTTAGAAAATAGGTAATAACCAGAACAAGGGAAGCATGAACTTTAAAGGGCATTGAATAAAAAACAGCATGTCTGAAAAGCTAAAAGCTAGAATGTGACACAGGTGTCTTCAGTAGAAGAGCGCTCAGGTAATAGTATTGGAAATACATGCAAGAAGGAGTGATGTGAACACCCAGAAGAGTAAAGTTCTTTTCTTATCCTCATTAAAAAAATGAGCCAAATAATAATTTTTTTTAAATCCAAAGCTGTAGGATCCCAAGGGTTGAACTTCTTGTCCATGTTGAAGCAAAACAAAAAACCTAAATGGGTACACAGTACAAGATTCCCACACTTTTTTGATTAGATTGCTAATTACAAAGGCCTTACTACAAACTCCCTCAGCACCCAACTCATTGCCCATCTTCCCATGGCTCTATGATTTAATACTTCATATCAAATGTTACATGTCCTCCTGTACTGTCACTACGAATGTGATAGCCATCTGTGCTTTAATGATTTAAACAGATATGTTCCAAATTGCCAGAAGCCCAGAGTTTAATTAAGCAAACATGAAGTTTTCTAACTGAACAAATTTTCCTATACAATGTAAACCTGATACTTTCCTCCAAAAATGTCTCCAGTTTTGATGTGCAGAATCTGAAAAATAAACAGTATTCTTTCTTTCATCAGTAGCAGTGGTGTGGACAGGCACTTGTATATATTTGATAAATTATCTAACTTATTGCTTCATTTCCTTTTTCCTGCCTACAACATGAGCTGCTCTGGTTGAAATGTGGTTTAAGAAGCAAAGGCAATGATGTAAAATTTTAAGTAAAGGTCACTATTGCTGGGAAATGGATGTCAGTTTCACAAGCCATTTGCACTTTTCCACTGTGTGGAGTTGATCTAGATAAGCGAAGGAACCCTGTGACAGAAGCCAGTTTTGAAGGGCACAGTAACCCATCAAAAACGACTCTCTTCCTCCTCCACTGCTCGGTGCAGGCCAGGGATAAATTTCAAGAGTTGTTTCCGCACACTCCCCCTTCTGCTTTTCCGGGGAAGAGTCCCAAACATACTTGAGTAATTGGCCTCCCACAAGGGAGACATGGATCCACTGCTGGTGGTACTGATGCTTCGGCTCCTCCTTGAAGAACAGCCCTTCAGAAAATCATCCCCATCCTTGGAGACAAAGCACTCATCATCTGTGCTGGTCTGCCGGCTGAAGGCACCCCTGTTCAAGTCCTCCGACACACACGTGTGGTAGCCATCCTCACTGTCCACTGTCATGGAGCTCAGCCAGCTCTTACAGCTGCTCTCACTGGATAATCGATTCCGGTCCTCAAGGACTGGACTTGGCCCGGGTAGGCTTCCAAACAAAGACAACTCTTCCAAATCCAGGTTTTCCAAACTTGGGGAGTTAGTGGCATCACCTAAAATACAGACAGCAAAGCCTATTATGTTACAGATCTGGTCCTCTCTCCTATAAATAAATACATGAAGTTTTATGTGTTTTTTTTTTATTTAAAGCACACATGGAAAAGTAAGAGTGAATATTTATCGTGAGTCTTGAGATTTGATGTATGTAAGTGACTTTATGAGGTCATTTGATTAACCACACAGTAAGGTTTCTGGGACTCTTGTTTATGGACTAGCTTCCAAAAGAATTGTACAGTCATGACAATATTATGTGATGTTTGAATAAATTTAAACATGCTTCATGTTACAATCTGGAATGTTCCCCCAAATGACCCAAATGATAAAGGCGTGGTCCAAGTGTGGGAGATGGTGGAAACTTGGAGAGGTGGAGCCTACTGGGAGGTTTCGGGCTACTGAGGGCATGTTCTTCATTTAGATTATGAAATTCTGATCTCTTCCTCATTCTTTTTCATGCCCAGACCATGAGGATAATAATTTAGTTTGAGTACATGCTCTTTTCCTGCTGTGTCACCATAGACTCAAAACAATAAATCCAATCCATCACTGACTGAAATTTCCGAAACTTTCCTCTCTATAAATTTACATGTTTAGGTTACAGTGACAGGTATTTCATAAGAGAAAGTTTTAGGTTATTAAATTTCACTCAGGAATGAGGTTAATTTACAGAAACACTTAGGGAAATGTTAATCTTAAGGACTTTCTCCATTTCGTTTCTCTGATTCTCATTTTAACTTTCTTTTAAAAATAATTTACTATCAGACAAAGGATTTGGTTAGTAAAGTATGTCTTCCAGTCTCAGTTGTTTAAGCATTGTTTTAGAATTCTCAAATGCACTATCCAGTATTGTATTTAAAAAAATCCTTGTCCACAGATATTTAAAACTTTATTTGATAAAGTTGAATTTTACCAGCTTGGCTAAGTTTTTTTCATCAACTCTTCATAATCTACATGAGTGCTCTGAACTGAAATTTCAGTCAGCTACACACTAACCTGCTCCCTTACTGTTGGTGGAAACATAGATTATTAAAACCATTATTAAAAATAGTGTGAAGGCTCATCAAAATACTAAATAAGAATTGCCGGACTGGGAAGGTGGCTCAGTGGTAGAGTGCTTGCCTTGCATGCATGAGGCCCTGGGTTCAATTCCCCAGCACCACATAAGTAAAAAGAAAAAAAGCCGGAAGTGGCGCTGTGGTTCAAGTGGTAGAGTGTTAGCCTTAAGCTGAAGAGCTGAGGTACACCACGACTGGACCCCCCCCCCAAAAAAAATTTCCATATTATCCAGTAATCCCACAATGTATATATAGCAAAAGGAAATAAAAGCAGCATGGCAGAGACATTTGTGCTCAAGTGTTCATCACTGCATTAACCCAAATATTTCTTAAGCAAAAGAAGAAAATATAATGCATCCATGCAATGGAATACTATTTGTTAATAAAAAATTAATATGATTCTGTCATTTTTGACAACACACAAGTAGAGGTGATTATGTAAAGTGAAATAATCCAGGCATAGAAAGACAAGCACCATACATCCTCACACATGTAGAATCTGGTACAGTTGATTTCATAGAACTTGACAGTAAAATGGTAGCTACCAGAGACTGCAGGAAAGAAGAAAATGGAGGAACGGGCAAGTACTAAGCAATGAATACTGATCAATGGACACATTTAATAGGAGCAAGAAATTTTGTCTATGCTATTGCATAATAGTAGAATGTCAGGAGATGTTCTCTTCAAAAATCTCAAGACATCTTTTGCTAATGTGTGCATTCGTATGTGTTGGAGAGAAGGAGAGACTTCACTTGCTCCTCCTTCAAATGCACAAATTACTCCAACGTTAATGCCTAAGAAACACCATAATCACAAACAATTTAGAGATAACTACAGATAATAATAATAACATATTATGAAAATAATGTATAATAATAATAATGTATTTTCAAAGGAATAGGAGAATGGAGAAAGGGGTGACATGGATCAAGATGCATTGTATTCATAAACTGATTTGTTCAATAGTAACTATAAAACTAAAGATAATAAAATAGGAATTTTAAAAATTAAATAGCTGGAAGTCTTATAAAGATTTTTATTTCAAAAAAATGCTTAATGTTTGAGAATATTACTATGTTCAACATGACTTATATAACACAGTGTTTGTATGTGTATATATATGTATTTGTATATGTATGTGCATATATATCACAAGTAACTCCATTACTATGCAAAAAATTTTATGTTTTGATATTTTAGTTTTTAAAATCTGTTAAATTGTGTCTTTTTCTGCAATGTGATCATCACCTTTAACAGATAGTCCAGGCTACAAAGAAGGATTTGAACTGTTATCTAAAGACATAACCTATATTTTATACCCACAAAGCTAGTAGTTTCATAACTATTAAATATTTGTATGGAAAAGTTCATTTGTAGGTTTAATCATTCAAAAAGCAAAGACTAAATCAAACACTAACTTCAATCATTTTCTTCAGAATGTGCACATGACAAAAGCTGTACTTACTGTAATAATAATCTTGAATGTGTTTGTCATGGGTCCAAGGAAGAGGATTTCACTGAATAATATGACATCTGATTTGAACAAAGGGAAGCTGTACCTAAGGATGTAGGTACCATTCTGGCTTCAAAAGTGTCTGAGATCTGTGATTCCCAAAGCCATGATCATTTTCAGGAACCTAATTCATTTGCTCAAGTATCAAGAGTCAGCCAGTGATTCCAAGGGCTCTTTAAAAACGTTCACACATCCTTTGTGAGTGTGGGAATGGATATGTACATGCATGTTTTCCTGTGTGTGTTGTATGTATGGTGAAGGGGGTTAGTATACTCCAAATGCCCAAGTCATGCCAAAGAAATACTATACATGTTCTGGATTGGTACTAGAGAGCTTTTCTTGTAATGGTAATAATCTTATAAAAACCTAGAGGTAGCAGTACTGAAAGGATGAAATGTAGCTGTGGTTTCTATACAGGAAGTCACACTTACCATGAAGCAGGTGCTGTTCCTGTAAGTGTAGAGATCTGAACTCCACCCATTTTTTCTTCAAGGTTTGCTGTGAGAAAGAAAATATATGTAATTCTAACTAGTAGGAAACCCCAAGTAAAGAAAGTAAATGAATTCCAGGGGTTGAGATTTATCATTAAAAATTCTCCCTTTCCTTTTATGTAGTACCAGCTCCTTCTGTTCACATAAACATTTTACTATCTTAGAAGAGAATATTTGGAATACTAATTTTGCAGAAATCACCTAACAGCACCAATAAGCCTTCTTTCAAAAAAATAATAGGAACAATGAATTTTCTTAAGTATTATATAACCAGATGGTTTGGGCTTGACAGATCTTACTAGCTGTTTAGACAAAACCCAACACACTAGGATTTCTCCAAAGCATGGTGAACATGATCGAATCTAAGCCCTCTGAGTCTCATAGGGTGAAATGAGTTATCAGATGTAAAATATTCATAACAGTGACTAGAACTCAGTGAATACTCAACAAATTCTGTCATCATCAACCTGTATGCCTGGGGAACTAAAACAGCCTTTGTAGCCAAACATCTATGTATCTTCTACACCAAAAATAAGAGAGCAAAGTTGTTTCAAAATGCTTCCTTGACGACTAAGCTTAGAACACTGCTAATTACCCTGACTTCTTGACTGCTTCTTCCCTTGCTGTTGCAGTGCACATAGGGACCTGCTACCATGGGCATGAAGTGACCGGTAAGTCAAGGGTGATGAGAGGGCAAAAGAGGACAAGTCAACATGTGTCAATAGCAATGCTTGATAAGAAATGCACTCATTACCTTGCTTGTGTAATTGTAACCCCTCTATATGGTATTTTCACAATTAAAAAAATAGCAAAGCAAGCAGAAGACATCTGATAAGATAGCTGTTCCAGGTTCACACACCTCCTAATTTTTATCTCCTACCCAACCCTTCTTGGCCATTTCAGATCCTGATAGCAAGCTTAGCATGTGAGCACAGGCTTTGCCTGCATATCTATATTAAAGGAAAGATAAATAGGAATGATAGCCTGGTTGGAAATAAGCAGTTGTCCATTCAACAGAGAAACCCAGACATAGTCAATGGTTAAAAGGAAAAGAGATGTTTGAAAGGAAAATGGTCAAATAAAAGAAAAGGATTAATCTACAACATTATTAAATGAATAAGGGAAACAAGGTCATTGCTCAGTCAGCAGGGAATGAACAACAACTGGGCAGTATTTTTCCAAGCCTGGATAACAATAACACTAAAGAGCGATACTTATGATTGCCAATATAATATGCAAACAAACAATCAAAGCAATAGAATGCTTGACTTGGTTAATTTCTTATTCTTTTTGAATCTGAATATTATCTATAATGATCACAAGACAAGAGGACTGTCAGCTACAATATTTTTTAAACCATAGATCTCTGAAGGTCAGAACTAAAATCCTAATCTAGCAGATTAGCAAGAGCTGGCATATATACCTTCCCCTTTCTTGTTTCTTAAACAGATTTATCCTCCTGCAAGAAAATAAAAGAGTCCAATAGAGGAGCAGAAGGTTAGACTGACAGTCAAAACTAAATATAGAAAGAAAAAAGAAGTTTTATTTTTGCTCTTACTATCCAAAGCTCATAATCCGAGCTTGCCAAATAATTTATTTTTGTGAATGTACAGATTTTAAAGTATCTAATTTGTGGAATTGATCCAGTCATCTAAGGATGACATCACTTACACCAAGAAAATGTAAGAGCAGATATATTCAAGTGATTGAAGAGTTCTCAGTCTAACTACATTTCCATGTTTTCCTCAGAATACTGTTTCTTCCTGTGTTACTGACATAACGTTTGTAAACCTGGTAAATCTACCCTCTCACCATCAGTGAGCCTTAAAGTATAGATGAGATAAAAACATGTTGGGTCACGACACCACGTAGGGCCTAGCTCAGAGCTTAGAACACAGCAGTTGAAAACATGATTGAAATAAGAAAATTGGTTGAATGAACACACAGAACAGCCCTCAACTATCACACACTGGATTAGTTCCAAATACATTACTGATGTTTTTAATCTACTTGAGATAACAACTAAGTATTTCTCTGATATTTTAGTACTTTTATTGTGCTTTCATAAAAATATGACATTTAATTTTTGTATTCTCTAAGGTGTTATACCCTAGAAAATAAGGTTTCACTGTAGCAAAGAATTTCTGAAGAAATACTACTACCTACTAATACTACCTACTTAGAAAATAACCCGAGTAGATTAAAAACGGGCTCTCTTGGCCAGTCCAATAGATACGCTGTTTTCATCTTAAACATTTGAATCTGAAGTAGAGAAAGGAAATCCCTGAAAATTTCTCAGAAGGGATTACTGTTTCTAAAGAACTTTTTCCCTTCCTCCCTCCAACCAAAGAGTATGTGAATAACAGTATGCTTACTTCGGTAGCACAAAGTAAATGTCCTTGCATGGAAGGGAGGCTAGCTTGACCTGGTTCAAGGTTAGATTTAGTCATTTGTGGCTCTGTCTCATAATCTCTATATTAGACATGCAAGATAGTAAGCAGCGATGAAAGTCATGATCTATTATGAAGAAGCAAAAAGAGGTAGTTAGAAATTTTGTTTCTAGGGCAGGAGATGGTTTAAATGCAGAAGGTTGAGCCAAGTTTCCTGCTCCAGAAATGAACCCTGGCTGAAGCTCATGCATAAGAAAAGAGACAGAAAAGTAGATGCTGCTGCTGGTGGTACCTAGAGAAATAAGAGCATACAGGACAGCCTTGTGACCTGAGCCAAGCTGTGCACTAACTCACCAGAGAAGGCTTTCAAGCTGCCAGACCTACTCTGCCTTAGAATCCTTTTTTTTTTTTTTTTTTTGTCAGTCATGGGGCCTGAACTCTGGGCTGGGCACTGTCCCTTAGCTCTTCAGCTCAAGGCTAGCACTCTACCATTTGAGCCACAGTGCCACTTCCAGCTTTTTCTGCTTATGTGGTGCTGAGGAATCGAACCAAGGGCCTCATGCATGCAAGGCAAACACTCTACCACTGAGCCACCTTCCCAGCCCCTGCCTTAGGATCCTTGAACCATCACAATTTGCTGAAGGAGAAACCACCACTCTGAGAAGGAAGGCATTCTAACCTCCTGAACATTCACAAATGTTTAATGACAAGGACAATAAATTGATCATCAGTCCACAGATTCTCACCAAGAAATGTGAAAACAGGAATATGTCCAAAGAAGAAACTAAAATAAAAATGCTGTTGGGCACCAAGGGTTCATGCCTACTAACTAATCATAGCTACTCAGGATGCTGAGATTTGAGAATCAAGGTTTGAAACTAGCCTGGACAGAAAAGTTCATAATATTCTTTCTTCCAATTAACCAGCAAAAAGGAGGATAGGGAGATGTGACTTACATGGCAAAAAGTTAGTCTTCAGCAAAAAAGCTAAGGATGGGACAGGGACCATAGCCTTGTGTTCAAGCCCTGGCATGCACATGTGTGTACACAAACGCACATACACATAATGTATATAATTCTCAGAAATAAGTTCAGTGTTCATCAGAGTTAAAAGCATAAAACAATGAGGGAGGGGGTAACAGGTTAGACAAGAAATTTAATCACTACCTTATTTATGTAACTGTATCCCCTCTGTATATCACCTTCACAACATTTTTTAAAAAGCATAAAACAAAGAGAATAAAACAAAACTAGACAGATATGAAAAAGAAGTACCTGATGATAAAGCAGACATTAAGTATAAAAGCTCAATAGAAAGAATACAGTCTATACACAGATACCATCTCAAGACTATTTGTAAAGATATTACTAAGGGAGATAAATCAAGAGACGCTAACATATGTCTAACAGAGTTCCAAATAACATAGGGAAGGTTGAAGAACATATTCAGAGGTTCACCTTATAGTTTTTGAGAGCTGAAGAAGCCAAGAGGAACACAGCGAACTCTAAGCAATATAAACCAAAAAGTGATTCTTGACCTGATAACATTGTATTGAAACTATAAATCAATAAGGACAAAAGAAAACCTTAAAACTACCCAGAAAGTAATTGTATCTCCTCTGTATGGTATTCTCACAATTAAAAAAAAAAGAAAAGAAAAAGAAAAAAAGTAAAGTACTTACACATGTTAAACAACAACAACAACAACAAAAAGTCATTAAATCAAAAAATAAAATAGAATAGTAAAAAAGAAAAAAAAACCTACCCAGAAAAAATAATTTAATTACAACAAATCCAAATATTGGCTTAAAAAAAGATTTTAAAATAGAAAGTCTTCCAGAGAACATGATGAAGGGAATTAAAAAGGGAAGAAAGAAAAGGGCTTGTAAGTTGTATAAGTAAAAATGAGGACAAGTTAAAAGGATGTATATTATATGCATATATATGATAAATATGATATATATATGTATATATGTATGTATTCTGTTCCTAGGTTTGAACTCTAGGCCTGGGTTCCGTCCCTGAGCTTCTTTTACTCAGGGTTAGCACTCTACCACTTGAGCCACAGCTCCCATCTGGCATTTTTGGTTATTAATTGGAGGTAAGAGTCCTTACTGCCCTGTATGGCCCATGGTTCTCAGATCTCAACCTCCTGAGTAGCTAGGAATACAGTCATGAGCCACTAGCACCTGGCTTGTCAGCTATTCAAAATATTAAACAAAAACACTTAATAAAACTATTCATAAAAGAGTTCCAGAGTAATCTTACAAACAATAGACAGTGCTTTTAAAAGAATTCCAAGTCAACATGATTCAGATGGCATTTCAAGAATTCTACCACAGAATTAAAAGAGGAACAGACTTCAGCTCATATTGTAAAGCTAGTAACCTTGATCCAAAACCACAAAAGAAACCTGAGAAAATAGAAATCAGACTATACAAAATAAAGCTGTGTTCAAAGTAATTTAAAAATAGCAACTTGAACTTATACATATATGAAATTATTATATATTTTAAGGTAAACCACATTGGGTTTATCTTAGAAATGGATGAGTGTTGTACATTAGATCTTTGAATGTAATTACTATGGTGACAGATTTTTGAATAAGAATAAATGAAAAGACAATCTTAGCAAATGAAGGAAAAGTATTTGATATAACTTAATATGTTAGCATCATAAAGGCTAGCTCAAAATGCTGTGTAGAAGGAAGTTTCAGCCTGAAGTCTCTCCATAGACAGAAGTCATTCCTGGTGAAAAAGAATTGGAAGAATTCACTTTAAAGGACAAAATCGGGATGCCTGCTGTTATCACTTCCATTAATTTTACATGGTATGTCCTAGAAATTGTAGTAAAGTAAAAATTAAAGTGCCAAATTATCAAGGGCCACACATTCACTCTTACAGATATATGGAATTCTGAAAATTCCTTCTTGTGTAATAAAGGTGAGAAACTGAGTATCATTTTGCAAGTTACTATCTTCATAGAAAATCTAAAATGGTTTGTAGACAATTATACAGTACATAAAATTTAAGATATTTGAATACTAAAAACAGCATGGAGGGGCTGGGAAGGTAGATCAGTGGTAGAGTGCTTGCCTTGCATGCATGAAGTCCGGGTTCCTCAGCACCACATAAGCAGAAAAAAGCTGAAAGTGGCACTGTGGCTCAAGTGGTAGAGCACTAGACTTGAGTTGAAGAGCTGAGGGACAGCACCCAGGCCCAGAGTTCAAGCCCCATGATCGACAAAAAACAAAACAAAACAAAACAAAAACAGCATGGAAAACCCATTTCAATTGTCTATACATAATCAAGATTTTATTTTATAAAAACTTGTAACAATAAAAATCATAAAGTACAAAGGACTAAGCCTAACAAAAGTTACATAATAAGTATATGCATAAGATTATCAGATTTTATTTAAAGATACTGAAAAAAGTTAAAATGGTAAGATAATCCATCAATAAGAAAATGAAATGCTATCCAAGTACCTATTCTCCTTGAACTGATTTCTCTATAAACTATGACATCAGTCAAAATTCTGGATAACTTGATTCTAAAATTTATATGGATGGTCAAAAGACCAAAAGAGACCAAAAATAGATTATTTGCATAAAATAAATCACTACTTATTATCAACTGAATTTGGGATAAACAAAATAGCCAGAGGATTATGCTAGGCAGTATGTAAGCAAACTTATGTATACAAGAAGTTTGGTTTAAAAACAAACATAAGTTAAAAATAGAGGTTATGCTGGTCCCTGGGGGATATCATGTCAGTACTGCTAGCTACTTAGGGGAATAGGGTCCAGAGGATTATGATTGGAAGCCAACCTAGGCAGAAAAGTCCATCAGACCCCCATCTCCAAATAACTACCCAAAACAGAGCTGCAGGGACAGCAAAAAAAGCAGAGCAAGTATGAGTACGTGAGCTCACTGGCTAACATACTGACATATATATGTGAGTATTATACAAATTATAAATTTTATATATAATACATATAACATGAGATAATACACACATGTATGGTCTATACATATATGGAATGCATAAAATATACAAAATACACACATAATATATTATATAATATACAAGTATGTTATAATTATATTAAACAATATATAAAATATCTATGTGGAGAAAGAGAAAGAGAGAGAGAAAGAGGAAAGAAAGAGAAATATATTTCACTGCAGTTTAGTTAGAAAAGCATTAAAAGAAATAATATTGAGAAGACTGAGTGGTCAAAGGAAAAATAATCAATTTGCCCTGTACTTGTCAAAATGTGTAAAAGTGAATTCGAATAGAAGAAGAAAATGTGGTATATATACACAATGGAATTCTATGTCTCCATCAGAAAGAATGACATTGCCCATTTGTTAAGAAATGGAAAGGTGTGGAAAAAATAATATTAAGTGAAGTAAGCCAGGCCCAAAGAAACATAGGTCCCATGGTTTCCCTTATTTGCAATATCTAGTATATGTATGAATCAAGTAGAAAAGGTCAGCTAAGTTGATGTTAGGGAAATGAACCCTAAGATATGTATTCAAATGTTTTTATTTTATTTCATGCTATTGTTTCTAACACATTTATAAGATTATTTCTTTGTTGCTTTGTATGTCCCTCTCCCACAGTATAACCCCTGCTTTCACTGTTTGATGTTGGTATAATTTGTGAAGGAGAAGGGGAAAAATAAATCATTTAAATAGGGATACAAGTGGACCCATTGCAACAATGAGATGTACAAGTCATTATGTGGAAAATGAACTTTACAACTTTGGTGGGGGGGGGGAGGGAGAATTGGGTGGGGAGATAGGGGGAGGATGGATGGGATGGGAAGGGGAAACAAAGGAGGAGGCTACAATGCTTGATAAGAAATGTACTCATTATCTTGCCCATGTAATTGTAACCCCTCTACAGTATTTTCACAATTAAAAAATAAAAATAATAAATTAATTTAAAAAAAGAAGGACTTAATATGAAAAGCAATATTTTAAGAGAAAATATAGAAAATTCAGATTAGTTACAAAATGCCAAAGTCAGAAGCTCTCTTAGTAGGAATACATCAAAGGTAGAGTACATTGCAAGTTCTAAGAAAACAAAATATTAATTTGAATAATTCAGTTATCTTGCCAAATTTTTTTGAGAGTAGCAAAGATATAAATACATTTTTGTCAGAACCTACTTACATCACTGAAGGAAATACTATGCAAGAAAGAAACATGTGTGTGTGTGTGTGTGTGTGTGTGTGTGTGTGTGTGTGTGTGTGTATAGAGTGAGAAAGGTGAGAGAGAGTCAAGGTATAGAATCTGAGAAACAACAGCAAACACATCAATTCAACACTAATGTATTTGTTCATTAGGAGATATTTAGAATAAAATCCCATATTGGAGTAAAATGCTCCAAAGTCCTAAACTCAATGAGAAGATTGATTTGAAAATGATCTATTAGAATGTTAAGGTTTTTATGATGTTCTGGAAGAGGATAAAGGTGTTGAAACATATGTACATTGCAAGAAAAATAAGTTAATTATATGTATATGAATAAATTAATAGACAAAAAATCTTCAGGAAAACAGCTCAAAGAGTAGAAGTTAATATAAACCCTTAAATAATGTTTTTTCAAATAAAATATAAATCTATTTTACATAGACTCACTGGTTTGTTTTCTATCATCCTTTCATTTTTTTCGCTTAATGATGAGTCGCTTAAACATTTTTAAAAAAGATGTTCACTAAGACTACCTCTCAGTAGTTTTACACCAGTAGTTTTAAAAACTATCAATATACTTAAAAATTATAACATGAAGTTTACTTTACTCCTTATGAAAATGTAATAAGAATAAGACTACCAATATTTAAAGTTAACTGAAAATTGTAGCCAATGCTATAAGAGAAGAAAAATGAATTAATTAAATAATTGAAATAAAGGGACAAGAGTTTTAGCTGTACAGATAGTAAGTTTTACATGTAGAAAATCTAAAGGAAACCATAAAATTGTTATTAAATAAAGGTTCAGCATGACTAGTAAGTTTTAAAATGTATGCAAAAACTAATGGCGGTAAGTAGTAGAAAAAAGAATAAACATAAAAGATGTGGATGAAAAAAATTACAAAACATTTGAAGTGTATGACTGACCTGAGTAAAAACATTAGATCTTATGTTCAAAGTGAGAACATTGAAAACCAGAAATATTTCAATTGATCTCATTTTATTTTGTAACTTCAACTCAATTGATATAAAAATCTGAGTAGAGCTTTGTTGTTTTTTTTTTCCAAGGAACTTTAAAAAAATAGATTCAAATAGGGATAAGCAAATGCTAACAATCTTAAAATCAAACCAACCAAGAAGAAACTGAACTTTTTAATGAATTTAACATGGAGGAAGAGAGAGATAAATTACAAATCCAGTGACCTAACTGCTCAGGCTCAAAAATTAAGTGTTCACTTCATGAGGAAAACTAATCGATAGTAGCTTTTCTGAAACAAACAGCCTATTGTAAATCATGCCATCTGCTCAGCTTATTGTCATGCAGGGTGAGTACCACAAGGAAGAAGTCATCAAGGCCAGGGAAGGGTCTACAGGGCTATCACTTAGACACCCAAGTTAGGGCCTGGACTTCATGGCTGGGAAGACCTACACCAACTATAAAACAGATATTTGAGACCCTCAAGCAACCAACCCCAGGAATTTCCACTGAATATCCTGCATTATTGACTGTCTCTTAGTAACCGTTTTTCCCTTTCAGGATGTATACTATTTGCCAATTCAAGGGCAGCCACAGGATTGGGGCAAGATAATCTCAGTTATAAGAATAAAACAAAAGGAAAGGACACAAAGGAGGACACTGAGCAAGTACAAATCCCCGTCCCCTCCCCTCCATCACACTCATGCAACACTTGGGAAGATGATGAAAACGCCAGCTCTTACTCTTTATTCCTTCAAACAAAATGTAAATCAAGAAAGATCACAGGTGTGTCAATGAAGAGCTCAAGCAATGCTGCCTTCCTCTTGCCTTTCCGAGCCTTAGAAACCTTCTGAAGAAGGAAGGAAGTGATTTATGTGTTTACTGAATTTCATATCCCCGCAAAGGTAATTGTGGCTCTTGATAACTCAACAGTTTCGATTCATCATGACATTTCATCTCAAGGGCTAACTAATTCCTCCAATACATCTTTATTTTACCACTCACACATTCAAGGATGAAAAATGTGACTCATTGTATTAAATCAAATTACCTTTAAAACCTGCAGCTTTGCTTCAAGCTCTGCTCTTCTGTGAATCATTGTTCCATTAAGAGTCTCTATCCTGTTTTAAGGGGGAAAAGGGGAGAGAGAGTAAACAGCACAAGTGATTCATTTAAATAAGTACCATCCTTATAGTACTACACTAGAGTACTACACTTGGAGCACAGACTATACTAAAAATGCAATATAAAAGTCACACTTCTTGTGGCACTTTAGAAATCTGGACCTAAGCCAAATATGACCACATTAGGGGGAAGAAAATGGGGGAAAAAAACCCTTTGAAAGAATGGAAGAGAAGACGTTGCCTAATGTGTAACCTGGAGCTCATTTTATAGAATCTACTGTATGGTAAAAATGGCTGCTGTCTATTGGATCTACCTTTGTGGAGACAGGCAGAATCACATCACATTCTTTAGATAAATGATTGCTGGACATCTGTTTTGTGCCAGACTATTTACTACCACATTATCCAACAACAAAAGCAAACTATCACAACAGTGGAATCAACATGCTATTTCTTGAAACAAATTAAAATTAATAATGTCCTCCCTAGAATTCTGAGCATTTACCTATAAATAGTGATTTATAATTTTGGAACAAGAACAAAGAGAACCACAAGTATTGTAAGATAATAACATTAGTATGACACTTGCATCTCGGGACCTTTAGTTTATAAACTTTAACCCTAGAATTAAGGTGTTCTTTTCTTTCTACACTAAATGCCTTTCTAAAACCAGAAGGCTAGTTCTTATTGATTTGATGCTTTGTGCACTGAAATTAAAGACCCTTACTTTGACTGTTAAGTCTGGATATACTAGCAAATTTCTCTTGAGAGTCACACAATTAAGCAATTAAAAGTATTGGCAAATGGTTCTGATAACTAAGCTAAAATTCTGTTTATGAAAATATAAGAAATGTTTTAATGCATGGCAAAGTATGTAATGTGGAGACCAATTTTCCTCTATTTTTACCAGCATCATACCTGAGATAATGAGAAATGAGAAGATAGCAACCTAAAAAGCTGTCTGCTCTCTGGGCAAGACAAGTCTTGATTCTCTGATCAGTAAAAAGAATCCTATGCTGCTGTTTTACTGAGAATTTTAATATTGATTTGATTGTCCAAGAAAGAGATGTGTATGAGCCAAATTGCCAGCATGAATGGGACAGCCAAATTGCCAGCATGGACTGGACAGTGTCTTCAGTGTTTATACATATTGTCTCACATTTTCCTGACTTCTACACTTCCAAGAATTGCTTCTCTATACTAACCCTTAGCTACCTGTTGTCTTCCCACTTTGCAAATGTGGAACATATTTTTCAGGCTCTGGGCACCAGTCTTTTTTTTCTTGGAATCTATAAGTTTCCTATTGGATCCAGGTTTCTTTGAAACAAAAGTAGTTCTGTTGTTTATCAGGATATCATAGGGTTCATAGAGATGCATTCAATCTGGTATTACCAGCAGTCATTTTTCAAAACTACACACATACACATACACACACACATACCCTGACAATATCTTCGAAGTACCACTGGAAAGCATCCACCAAAAGTTTTTTTTGCCATTTACAATGAGCAGCTGTAGTTAAATAAAAGTATCTTGACCTCACAGAAGGTGGTCAAATCCAGCCCTAACTCTTAATACTTGGGTGACTTTAATTAAGTCATCTTTAAGCCGTGTGCACTTCATCTATACATAGAAATAAAACCAAACCCAGAAGTCATAAAGAATTAGCTGGATAATCTAGGACCCACCTAAATCAAAATAAAATCTGGACTTCTTGGTAGGGCAGATGATACTTCTGATCTGCTCTATGGCCAATACTCTACCTTTGCTTTTTCATTTTATTCATGTAATCCACCAGTCCCCAATTCTACTGGATCCTCTCTGACTTTGACTATGTCAAGATGATTTGTTAGGTCTTTACCTAAAATCCTTTTACCAGGAGTTCAGATCTCTTCCCTCTTCTTACCTTCATCTCCAGTCACTCCATCAGAGAAGACCTCTTTAAACAGCTATGCTAAAGCAGCAGCCTGCTTATTCAGTATTCTCCCCTCCCAATTGCCCTTTTTTACTTTCCCTATTAAGAACTGAAACACAAAAATCACTCCTTTTTCAAGCTTTCTTTGGCTATCCAAGGCTTTATCTTTGCCTATTATGGACCTATAAAGCTGCTAATACCAGTTTTTCCTAAGTATAATATTAATGTTAGTGAAATCCTTTACTGAAAAGATCCTGACCTCAGCAGGTGGTCAAATCCAGCCTGAAAATGACTGCCTATTTGGATGACCTTAGCTAAGTCATCTTCAAACCTCAGTCATTTCTTTACCAATGTCTAAGGTCCTAGGAATGTTGTCACATCAATTAAAATAGTGGTTTAGGCAATATTGACTCTCCTGGGGATGGAGCATTTTGTTTCTTTGGTTTTCCATTGGTTTTCGTTTATTTGTTTGTTTGTTTGTTTGTATTCTGATGTTTGAACTCGAGGCCTCATGCTTGATAGGAAAGTCCTCTATCATTTGAGTCATATCTTAATCCTTTTGTTTTAAAATCATTTTTGAGATTGAGTTTTTGGTTTTATGGAAGCCACTATCCTTCTACTTCCGTCTCCTAAGTCATTGAGGCTGGTACTAACATTCTGAAGAATGAGTAATATCGCAAGTTGGCAAAACAAAAAACAAAAATTAGAATATTGATAAAGCTGAATATGTATGTTTTAGGGAGAGGAGATTAAATACTGTTGTTCTTTCTCCAAAATGGAAAAGCAAGAAAGAAAAAAAGAGTGGCTTATGACATAACAGGAAAAAAATTCAACCCTCCCTTTATTTGTTGTAACCAAAATTTTATATCAGCCATGGAAACTGAGCCATTTTCTTTTACTCCAAAGAAATTATATGCACCAGCTAATTGAATTTGACATTAGAAAATACATTTGTAAAGTCTATCCCTCCCATAATGACCTTTGACTACTGATACCACTACTACATATGCTAACAATACATTCAAGACTAAGAAAACCTTGAAACACAAAGGGAACTGACAAAAAAAAATTGTACTCAATTTGAAAGCTGTAGAATAAAAGATGTGAACAAAAAGCCTACTTATTCATTCAACGGGCATTGTGAGGGCATTATTTTAGTCCCACTAAATAGAATAATTAGGAATGAAATGGATATTTACATTAGCAGATTCCCTGATGATCTGATCAGGTCAACCACTTGTTTGTGGGTAAAGCCTTCTATGCTCACACCATTGATATCTGCAAGGACATCACCTGGGAGATGCAAAGAAAAATGAGTGTTTAATACTGTCTTGTTAAATAATCCTTCCTGACATGCAAATGAAACAATACAAATGAGTTATCAGCCAAAGCATTAGTTAAGAAAATGCAAGCAACAATCACATTCTGGCTTCACTGTCAAAGAGTTTTCTTTTGCTATTTAAATGGCTGCTAACAAGAGCAAAGTTACCAGCTTGCAAGCCTGCGTAGTGAGCTGGACTGTCCTCTTGTATTTTGCAGATGATAGTAAACATTTCTGAGGAACAAATATTCTGGTTCTGGAGCCTGCGTGTCTATGAAATACAAGGAGATAAACAGTTACTATTCAAAACACTCAAAACGCATTTGTCAAACATAAAATTTTGTCAATTATAATTAAGTGATATAATAGGTAAGTGCAAAGGACAATTTAGAAAGGGTTTCCTGTTGATAAATTGAATAAAGGGTACCAATTTTGCAATTCTACCAAACAATATGCAGCCAATTCCATTCATAAAAAAACATCTGGCATCAAATAGAAAGTGGCTCAAGATTTTCTATTTTGAGCCCAAGAGACCACCTGATGGCATCATTTCATATTTATTAAGAAAATTATGTTTCTTCTTTTTCCAATTGGGGAAAACAATGGGGACCACAAGCAAAGAGAGCAATGTGTATGTGGGTGTGCTAAGCAATAAAACATTCATTACAGGAGAGTATGAGAGTACACACCAGTGAGGGAGATAAGCCAACAATGATTATTTTAAATCAGAGTTCTGCAAATAATGGCAATCTGCCTTGCATTCCTTTAAAAGTACTCTAGTTGATTCAATTACTTTCATTCTTGAGCATGCTCTGCTATGACTGCCCTGAATTCTCACTAGTTCAATTACCTAACTTAATTAGAAAAAGGCATCTTTTGCCTCTTGCTTCAGCTTGGCACAAGTAGTTTGACGATGCTGCCTGTTTCGTTGTTTTTGTTATTTGTTTGCTTGTTTTGTTATTTGTTTGCTTGTTTTTTTACCTTTTCTTCAAATTTTATCAAAGCACTGAATAATTGCTAGGTACCATGTTCTGGGAACCCCGAACAAAAAGACTTTTATTTTAATTCACTTAAGTTGTAAGGCCTAGCTGTATTTAAAGCCAAAAATAGTGCTTTGAGTTAAGTCTTTTAAACATCTGATCCCAAATGGTAAATCACATTAAAGCCACTATTTCCTTGTAAAGAAATTAATGCCTGGTATTCATTTTATTCTTATTTGCTAATCCCTGAGTTAACAAGTCAATAGTGTACAAATAATTTTCAGAAACTTTGGTCAGTTAAACTCCAGGGGATTTCTACTCAATCTATAAGGCACTTGGGTTCCCCATATTTTAAAGGAACTTTGAAAGATGTGATATATTTTCCACCTGAAAGACTTTTAACAATTTTCTTGACAAAGATCTTACTGCAGTTCTCCAAAGATAGGAGATGGTGTATTTCAGGAGATGCAGAAACCTCAGATAACAGACATGTGCTTATTAAGCAATAAGAATCTACTCTCCATCATCACTGATCAAACTGAGTAAGATGCAGGGAAACATGTAGATTTATGTGTGCATATGTCTGCAATAGATATACATTTGGGGGCCAGAGTTAGGAAAAGACAGAAGCCAAGTATTACAGAAAGAAATATTAAAGTCAGTTATCTTTTTCTCCCTCTCTTCCTTTGTCTTCTGCTCCTCCTTATTCTTCTCTTCCTCATTTTTATCATCCCTCTCCTCCTCTTTCTCCTTTTTTTATTCCCATTAGGGAGCCAAAAACAGAATGATCATCATCATTTCTTAGAGACAAAGATCACATTGCCCTTATGCCCCATGACCTTTATGCTAACATTCTCAGTTGTTGATCTTCTACTGCTATCAAGCCATTAGTGGCGCTTTACATGTATTATTTTATTTCAAATACAGACCCAAAAAGGCAAGAATTGAGAGAGCATGAACTCATGTGTGTATAATTCTGAAATCTGTATTCTTGACATGCTCCAGGATTCTCATAAGTTTATACAACTAGCACCTATGGAAACCCAGAAAGAAGGGTAAGCCTGATCTCTTTCAAAGTGTTACTCATCAGGTAGGCCAGGACCCAAATATATCTTCACACATATGCAAAATATGGGTAAAGGAGATGTCTATCTTGTCTTCAAAAGGCTCCCACAGCATTTCCTTATATTTCCTACCTCATGGAGATAACATGTGCATTCTTAAGCTCAGAGGAAAGGCACTAAAAACACTGGTGATCTACAAAAGTTCAACAATCTGTGACCTGTTGATAATTTTGACACTTGCTCAGAATTTATGGTACATAAACATAAGGGCATTATAATATATCATGCCAGAGTAGGAAATTAAGGTAAAGGAGTAATTATTTATCCGGTTTTCAGGAGCAACCTCTATACATCACTGAGGACTACCATAATTTAAAATGAAACAATGTCTCTAGAAGCAGAGGCATGTTTACTGTGAACTGGGAATAAGAGAGCATGATTCTTCTGAAGTCTGATGAATTTCAACAATTATTGTGGCAAATTATAGGCATCACCAAATTTCAGGGTAGTAGAGATGAGAAGGTAAAACTGTCTTTTCTCCTGTTAACTTTTGCTTATTCTTTCCATTTTCTTTCTATATTCATAAACTATGTCTTACATAGCAGCTTCCTGTTCCTGATCTTAAAAACTCACTGAGTTTCCATTTTGGGTCTCATATCATATCAACATTTTCTAAAAACAGAACCAGAGCTAAAGTCTAAATTCTGATGTGTAGTATGAGAATATAATTATGCAAAACACACCTACAGGTAATGCAAAAGTACTATGGAAAAGAACAGTTATACTTAGGCTACTACTGTAGCACTTAATTTGACTAGATTTTATTGCACTTCATTCACAATCTTTATAAATATAGTCATGTAAAAGCAGACAGTTAATAAGTTAGGTAATTACATTAAAAACTGCAAAGACTTTTTAAAATTCTTCCTACAGCATGAAGCAATATGTAAGCAGGTGCAAAGGTTCTTAAGAGCTTTGTTTGTTTGTTTGTATGCACTAAGGACTGAACCCAAGCCTCATGCATGTTTGTTTTTGTGGACTAAAGATTGGACCGAAGCCCCATGTATGCTCTACCACTAAGTCACAAGCCCAATCCTACTTTATCAAATAATAATTGTAATGAATTGTCAGAAAGTAGTAAGAACAAAGTATTAGAAAAACAATAGATAAAATTTCTAATTATATGAAAAAGAAATATTTTGTACCAGTAGTAACAAAAATTGCATGCACACACACACACACACACACACACACATACACACACACACACACACACACCACATATTCCATATGTAGATACAGTCTTTCAAGTTTTTCTTAAATGTTGAAGATTTAGAACTTGCCAGGCACCAGTGGCTCATACCTGTAATCCTACATACTCAGGAGGCTGACATCTGAGGATTGTGATTCTAAGTCAGCCTATGCAAGAAAATCTGAGACTCTTATCTCCAATAAATTACCAAGAAAGATGGAAGAGCAGCTGTGGCTCAAGTGGTAGAATGCTAGCCTTGAGCCAAAGAAGCTCAGGGACAGCTCCCAGGCCAAAAAAAAAAAAAAAAAAGGATTTACAACTTGATATACAGTCTACACATAAGACCATGCAAATGCAAAAAAATGCAAATATGTAAAATGCACATCTGTGGAATATATTTCACTCTTCTTCCTAAGACTCAGATGATGTCAAGTACTTCTGTCCAATCTTAGACATAAGAAAGGCTGAAAGGGGCTGGGAAGGTGGCTCAGTGGTAGAGCGCTTGCCTTGCATGCATGAGTCCTGGGTTCGATTCCTCAGCATCACATAAGCAAAAAGAAAAAAGCCTGAAGTGGCACTGTGGCTCAAGTGGTAGAGCACTAAGCCTTGAGCTGAAGAGCTGAGGGACAGCGCCCAGGCCCAGAGTTCAGGCCCCACGACCGGACCCCAAAAATAAAGATTAAAAAAACAAAAAAGAAAGTCTGAAAGTACTCAGCACAAGAATCTGATCATACCTCAGAAGTAGTATTTATCAGCTTCAATATTTTCTTTCCTTGCTAGTTAGTACACAACGCACTGAAAAGTAGCCAAGCACAGCCATACACTGACTAAAATTCAGTCTCTATCATTTTCAAATCCTGCCCTAAAGTCATTTTTATCATGATACTATTAGTCACTTTTATCCTTGACAGTCTGGAAAATGAGGAAAGTGCCCACCTGAATTTCAAATCCAAATGTTCCATTGTCTTGCTTTTCCAGAGAAACCAGCTTCCTGTAACAGACGTTAAAAATAAAACTGCATGATATCAAAGTGTCACGTTTGGCACGTATTTGTCATTAAAAATAACCATCACAATTACAAATAGCATTTATATAAATTGTAGAATGTGGAACATGTGTATACGTGTTCACACGTGTGTGTGTGTGTGTGTGTGTGTGCAAGTGTATCAACAGGATGAAGAGCTATATTCCTAAATATTACCTTTGAGAACATGAAAAGTCACCCAAAGAACTTGATCTCGTCAATGCAAGCTGAAAAATATAGAAAGTGTACAGTTATCTTAAGGTCCTTAAGATCGTTTATAAAGTATTCTAAATCATAAAGGACTTTATTCCTTATCTTTCCGTGGCCCAGATCCTAGGAAGTTTGTACTGAAGGCAGAAATTTCCATTCTCCCGTGATGACAAACGAGAGTTGGGAATAAGGACTTTCAGACATTCCATTTAAGATTAGAAGAAGATCAGACAGTAACACACAGGGACAAGAGTTTACTCCAAGGCTTCCAACAATTACTTCACTTCTGATTTGTATTAAAAATAGCCTCTGAAAGAGGAACCATATCAATTTATAATTACACTGAAGTCCAAAGAAAAGTAATACCCATAGAAATACACAAAGTCCAAATACTCGAAAACTTTGGGAGATGGTGGTGGATATTTAATTGTACTATTTCAACATATTATTACTTTTAGCAGCATAAAAAAATCTCTGAAGAATAAACTTACATACAGAAACATTAACATCAGAGACTCAAAACCCCAATTCTTTTTATGATTTATTTTTCCAATAGTTTTGAAATGAGCTAAGCAAGGAAAAAGACTTCAAAATGACAGAAATTTTATCACCCTTAATCTGCTCCACATTTTGGGAGGAAAGAACTCCTAGGACCCCCAGATTCAGGATATATTCCACAATTATACACAGAAGAGAAGACAAAAAGGGTAACACTTGACTTTTTAGGACACTGCAGTCAGCAGTTGAGACTTTTGTTTTGCTGTGCTATTTTGTGTGTTTGAAGAATGTTTAAAAAGTCTTAATTACTAGTTAGCTATTTCTCAAGTGTGGCCTAAGGGCTTTACAACTAAGTTTATGGCACTAGCTAAACTATGATGTTTAACTGCCAACTTAACATGATTTTGTGCATATATACACAAATATACACACATACGGACACACGAATATGTATACCTGTATACATATATATACATATATATACCTGTACATATATATGCATACATGAAAGAGAATACAGAAAATATCACATCTAATCTACACAAATCGGTCCAGGTACAATAAGAAGAGGAAACCAGAAGTAAAACCAGTAGAAGAAATCAATGTGTATGTAGCAAGTTGCACAAAAGCCTACATTACTGCTACCTACCAAATTTTCTGGGAATATCCCAGTGTTCAGAATTCTGCCACTCATCAGTAAAATTAGTGTAATGTTGCTAGAGGCAATCTCATTCAACAGATTGAGTGTAAATCAATTGTGTTTTGTTCTTCTGTCAGCTCTGGAGCTCAACTCAGTAATATCATGCTGATGAGTGACACAGGATGGCTCAGGGCCACAAAGATGCTCTAGACTTGCTAAAAGCATCTACTTAGGACTTACCAGGAGAAACTGTGAAATGCCTAGAGCAATTGATATGGTTTGTTATGATCCGATATCTTGTACCTGAAATGTACTTTTAACAAGGATGGGGGACCATGCAATGATGTTAGTGGGTCTCCTTCTTGTGAATGAAAACAATAATCTCAATGTCTGCAAACATTCCCAATCACCCCTTTTAGTGTATTTGATCATTTTTTGTTATCATCTTGTCTTCAGCTTGTTTTCTGTCCTTAATTCATATTTTAAAGACATATGTAACCACATTCAAATCTGCAATCGATAATTAGGACTGGCGTTTTTATTTTTAAGATATTACTTTTGTTATCCTGATTCATCATATTGTTTGTTTATTATGCACACACACATATATATTTGCATGAAGAGTATATTCAATCAAATATTCCACATGTGTAAACAATCATCTGAATTATTTGATCCTCTGGGGAATATATTTGTTTTATACTTTCTGCCACAGTACATAGCACAGTGCCTAAAATAGAACAGGAACCAAAATATAGCAAAAAATAGCACAGGAAGAAAACTACTAGACAAAACAAATGAACAAAAAGGGTGAGAAAACTAAGTTAAAACATGCACATTCAGGAGGAATGTGCTAACTATTTTTGTTTTTCGTTAAATCAAATATTCCTAGGGAAATTCAAAGATGATCATAAAAATATAAGGTGGAAATTTAAAATCTCAAATATACTAAAATTTTAAAATATAACAAATACAATGGAAGACAAAAATCAATTTTAAAACAGTAAGAAGTACAGAAATAGAAATACCAGGGCTGGGAAGGTGGCTCAGTGGTAGAGCGCTTGCCTTGAGCTGAAGAGCTGAGGGATAGCGCCCAGGCCCAGAGTTCAGGCCCCATGACCAGACCCAAAACAAACAAACAAACAAACAAACAAAAAGAAATACCAGAAATTAAAGTAAGAAAGCAATGTCTGAATCTATCATTATTCAAAAAATGAATGGTGGCAATAATTAATGTTCTTTTCCAAACTTTCAGCCTTATCAACTTTAATTTCCCTGTTCCTACCCCCAAAACACTAATACAGGTTTCCTACATGCCTTCCAAATATAAAATCTTTTAGGCCAGAGAAAAAAGGCCACAGTTCTCGCTGGAGAAAGAAATATATCACCTCCCTCCTTCTCCCTGTTTAGATAACTGACTAAACATGAAAATATTTGCCTGACACAACAGGAGAAACATGGTCAAAATTCAAATTCAATTCCTGTCGTAATTGACTCATTTGAATTATCAGTTATACGCACAAAAATTTCAGACCAAGACAAATTATCAATTATTTTCCATTCTGGATTAGCAAATGGTCTGTTTAAGCACCTTATATATAAATACAAAGGAATTATGCAAATTGTAGTCAATATAAAATTCCCTGATGCAAATATCCCATCTTGACAGAATCTTTCTTTTTTGGTCTGACCTGTCAGACTAAGGTGATCTAGAAAGAAATAGACTGGAAGCTCATTCTGCCTCACCCATCAAAATATTTACTTAGGTGACATGTACAATATCCAATTCCTTATCAGGTCTTACACTTTTAGTTTTCCCTGTGTCCCTTTCCTAGGGTCAGCAACCCTATTTAAACATGTGACCAGTGGGATCAGCGCACCCCAGATGACCCTCTCAGGCGGAGGCTTTGCTTAGTTACAGTGATATCACAAAAACTCATAACGGAGGGAATGGTGTGCAACTCACAGCATATGCTGGCAACAGCTGTCTTTTATTACACATTATCTAATATGAGAAGTCTAGGTTTAGCAATTTGGCAGTCTCGCAAACTACACATTCAGTTCTGACTGTTGAATACATAAAGCTCCTTAACTCCTCACTAGCTACTAATCTAGTGATGCCTGGGGTTGAATTTAGAATGGCCCTTCTGCTTTTAGTCAAGTGACTTGAAAGATGAGGTATTAATATTCAAAATGCAATGTCTCTTGTGATTCACAGGTCTCCCTTTAAGCGGGAAACCAAGACCAAATAATGCAGCTGTTGGTTTGCAAACGAGAGAAAGAAACTGCAATGAGCCAGCTAGCTATCCACTCTGTGAGCTCAGAGGTCAATGCTGTGGCCACTTCTGGTAAGTTACAGACGGTTACTTCCTTGTCCCAGCCTTTTGTGCTCATTTCCTGAAAGCATTGTGGGCGAGATAAGGGGTGTATTGATTTGAAGGTGGGTGGTTTTTTATTTTGCTGTTATTGTTTGTGTCCAATGTTTCAAAATTATGTGTTCCTCTCTCTTTCAAGCCCCTTTTATCTTTCCTTCTAGCCCCAAGTGTTTCATGAAAACATTACCACTTTTTAGGTCAAGAGAGTTTGGATAGCAAGGCTCACCACTATTCAAGAATACAGCAGAATAATGGAGTTGCTCTCCATGCCCTAAGTTGTAACAGTCCTAAAGGAAGCTAAATGGAAGGTTCCAGCACCCCAGGAAGATCCCACTGTGAGCTGATGAACATCTTCTTCTAGAATAGTTGGATATTGACCTACCTATGCCATAATATGGATGAGAGATATTTTTTAATTTTCATAGTAGCGTGAATATAGTTTCTACTTAAGAGCAAAATGAGATTACCATAATCTTTTGGGGCAAGTGGGAAGCAGTTATGGTACATGGTGGATGTGCTAGCTACAGTTCTCAGAAAACTCCTGGGGGTAGAATGGAACCAGGCACTTCCATGTTACAGAGAATAGCACAAAAGCCTCAATTGAGTTGGTATGTGAAATGGGCCCATCATAAGCTGCCTGCTTGGTAATGATTTCATGAGTAAAAGAGAATTAGGTAGTGAATTTGTGGTCCTACTAATGTTCAGCCACGTTCCTTGCCTGTATGTCAGGTTACTTGTTCTCACGGCAGCATTTGGCAAAGTTCACTTTCCAAAAGCTCTCTTCTAGCCTTGTGAGATTGTGCACTCAGTCATGTCAATACTCCTATGTGCTCACCACATTTACAATACCTGTCTTTAGTTTCTTCCATCTCCTTCATAGAGTTTCCTATTGCAGGAATGCTTTCCCAAAAATCCTGTGTTCAAAATTAGAGACTTTATTCATGTGTCTGGCACTTCCCAAAACACAGGTATTGAAATAATGTGCATATGCTAAAATCAACTTTTAAAGTGTAAATACCCAACTGATTTTCAAGAGTAAGCCAAAACTAGAAGCTAACCAATAGAGCTTTGCTGAAACAAGAGCCAACAAAAATTAAAAGTATGAATTGTTGGTGTCAGCTCTCAAAGTGTTGAAAATAACAGTGGACCGAGAAACACCTGCTGTGTGGTTGTCTCAGAGGGATCTTGTTGCCTGAAATTCAGTCAGTATCAAAGGTGGTTATTCTCTAAAAACACTTTAAGAAGTCTTGAACATCCATTTCCTGCAATGTTGAAATAGGTCTCATTGATAATAAATGTTTGGAAGCAGAAGTATCATGTTCAAAGGGGTTTGGTTTGGTTTTGCTTTTTGTTTAAAGCAATTTTTACACAGTAAGAAAAAGCTGTGAGACTTATGGGAAGCCTAGCATGTAAAAGAAGACGAGGGCCAGGGGAAGGGAAGACATGGAAAAGATAATAACACATGCATACATTAATTCATGTGGGGAGAATTACACATGGATTACACATCTAATTCATGTCTAACTTTCCCTTATTATTTATCTCTTAACATTTCTCTTATTTTTTTCTAATGCCAACCACTGCCTTTGATAACCAGCCCACCATGGTTTCAAAGTATGGTCCCTAATAAAGTGCTCCACTGTATGGCTTTCTAGAGTGGTAAAATTAGCATCTATTCTCTATATCTGCACATTTTGATTGTTGATTCAACCAAATACAGATTGAAAATGTTAAAAAAAAATCTTGAATCTATCCTGAACGCTTGCCTTTTCATTGTCATTCTCAAACAATGAGAATGACAATGAGTTCTCATCCCTCAAAAACTACTTTGCAATAAAAACTTTTAAAACAATGTAACAACTGTTTACATAGTATTCACATTACGTGAGTTAATTAATCTAGAGATGTCTAAAAGTAGAGGAGAGATAAACCAGGTACCAATGACTCACAGTTGTAATCCCAACTACTCGGGAAGCTGAGACCTGAAGAGTGTGGCTCCAAGCCAGCCTGGGCAGGAATCTCTATGAGACTCTAATCTCCAGTTAACCATCAAAAAGCCAGAAGTAAAGCTATGGTTCAAATGGTAGAATACTTTGCCTTAAGCAAAAGTGCTCAGGGACGATGCTTATACCCTGAGTTCAAGTCCCAGAACCAGCACAAAGAAACAAACAAAAAAAGTATATGAGAGGATATACATAGTGTAAAGCAAATAACTTGTATTGTATATCAGGGATTTGAACATTCACAGATTTTGGAATCTGTGAGGAGTCCTGGAGCCCATCTCATTTGCATACCAGAGGACAATTCTATTGCTTTCTCAAGGAAAGTAGTCCACCTCTTCTACAAAGCAGCAGAAATCTGAAGTCTCCTCTGACCTTCTATACACATAGAGGATCCTCACGATGCACTGAATATTGTGTTGCTATATAAACCTGCCCCCAAAGCACCAAGACAATGCATCAGCATGAATTATTCCCTTGCTTTTGAATACAAAAAATCCTTCAAGCTTGTTCCCAAAGATATGTCACTTGGCTGAGAGTGTTTATACTGTGTTTCTTTGTGTAAGTCCTATTCATCCCTGCCACCTGAATTGTAAACCCTCTCCAGGCAGGAAACATGGCCTTCTAATCTCTGTACTTCCTACCAGTAACACAATGTCTTTCACTTTGTAGGTGCTCAGAAATTATCTGTTGCATTACAATAGCTGAGCTGAAAGAAATAGAGGGGGAGAGAAAGAGACTAAAAAAGCTTCATAAACAAAGGACATAAAGGACAGCAAATTCTCATCCAGATTCAAAAAATTCACAGTTTCCTTTCATAGTAAATAGCCTCTACCAGAAAAACCAAAGTCATGACTGAATCAATAGAACAACATTTGGTTTGATAGCTTCATGACAAAAAGGAAAACAACTTTCTCTGAAAACTCAATGAAGACATGAGTACTCGCCAGACTGTTTAATTTTCAGAGTATAACTTGATAGAAATGTTCACCATTACCTTAAATTTTGCATCATAAAAATGTTTGGGATTGAAAAATATCTAGAATACAAATCCTGGCATACTGCACCCTTTACTTCCTCTGTGAAAAATATCAACAATTCATTCCTACACAGCACCTACAACAAAAGGCCAAGACTTTACCTTTACCCAGTGACCTTTAATCCTGAAATTAGAATTCAAAGGAGCACAATATACACAGTGATGTAAAAGCAAAAAAACCCAATATTTTCTAAATATTTTCTAAGTTCAAATATACAGTTGAGACTTTACAATAATTTGTATAAGCAAAGACAATGTTTCATACCTTCTTCAGGCAGGTGCTCTACCACTTAACGCCACGCTTCAAGCCTTATAAACAAAATCTTAGGCAGTATACAGCTAAATACCTTTTAATCTATTAGATAAGGGAAGAATATCAGGATACTTTTAGTTTGATATGGATATTTTTCAAATGAGTTCTCATCCCTCAAAAACTACTTTGCAATAAAAACTTTTAAAACAAGCCTAGGGTGGTAGAACATGGTTGGAGCCCTAACACCAGGGAGGCTGAGGCAAGAAGGTCATGAGTTTGAGGTCAGCCTGGGTTGTAAAGAGAGACCTGTCTCAAAAAAAAAAAAAAAGAAAGAAAAGAAAAGAAAAGAAAAAGAAAAAGAAGCATGCTTTAGCTTTAATGTACAAACAGAGCATGTCAGCTTCTGTCTTGGTGCACATATCCTTACCTAAGCAGTGAAAGGGGTCAATAAAGATGGGTATATTTTTATATACCCAGTCAGGACACTGATTCTAGGAGAAGCAAGTGACTTACTCAAGATCCTACAGCTACTAACTAGCCCCCTGATGTTTTACCTGGAACTTACTAAAAAAAAGCTTACTTCCCAGCAGCATGGGATGTGTGCTAGTGCTCCAGAGATGAAGATTAGCTTACTCAATAAAATGTGTCCTCAAGAAGAATTTTCTTGAAGCAAAATGATTATGAAAGACTGGGAATGAGGATGGGAGGGAAAGAATCAATGGAAACATAAAAGGAAAATAATCAATAATTCATCTCAGCCACTAATTCCAATGTTTCAGAAAGAACATTATTAGTAAGAAGTCAGAGAGACGTATCACTCCATGCTCAAGAGAACAGAAACATACTATGAGGGTGTAAACCAGCTCTCCTACCTGCTTCCGTCCCCGAGGTAACGTTGCTACAGTGTCTGCCAGCACTTGAAGCCTTCTGTTATCCTCCATGGTGAGTGTGCCTGTGAGCATGGAGTAAGAGCCATAGGAGGGTCCAGGGCAGTAGTCCAGATTGCCATTGCTGCTTTGTTGTTGCATGAGCCTTTGCAAAGACATGGTGAATAAAGACAAGGTTAGTCCAGCTAGCACATGCTCAAGTGGCTTTGCAGGATGGGGGAAGCTAAATGCACAACTCTCAGACAAGCAATCAAAAATAGCAAAGCAGAAAGAACCCATGTGACTTTTGTGGTTTGAGGTACTTGTTACACAAACCCTGCCGTTCACTCCCATTGCCCAATGTTTTTTTTTTCAAGCTCCTCAAACTAATTCTTTATGATGGTTTAAAAACATCAGCTTACTTTTTTTTTTCTCCTTTAAACAGCCACACCTTTTATGCTTTCAGGCTTGTATGGTTTGATGTGCTCAAAACACTATCCGCCATTTTTTTTAAAAGAAGCAATTTTTCCCCCAAGTTCTATCCCCTTTTCCCATCCATGCTCTTATTTAACATTAGGAGTGTAATGCAAAAGTCAGGATGTGCAGACATTCAGTTCTTGTGAATGTCAGCAAGAATGACAGGTGCTGTACACAATGTTCCCTCACAAGTCCATGTAATGTGCTTTCTCCAAGTACACCCTGACTCATTATGTTCATCCAAAAGACATTGTGTGTGTCACTTGAGCTGCACACATTCAGCATATCTCTGGTTGCCCTTCTTCTATTCTGTCATTAATAAAATTGTCCATAATCTTTACAATGGAAAGCGAAAAACAAAAGTGTGCAGTTAAGGAACAATGTTGGACACCTCTTGCACTCAGGAGGCTGAGATCTAAGGTTCCTAGTTCAAAGCCAGTGTGGGCAGAAAAGTACAAGGAAATCCATCTCTAATTTACCAGCAAAAAAGTTAGACTCAAGTATAGTATCAGCTGTAAGAGAATGAGGCCTTGAGTTCAAGTGCCAGTATTAGCATTAAAAAAAAAAAAACAGAACAAAACAGGTAAACCAAAATTGCACAAGTATTTTCTAATTGGTCTCTGCAAGTACACATGAGTGTAAGATATTATCACAGGGCACTCAAAATCAAGGAATTAACAAAAATTTTTTTGAGCAGAGGTCATGAGTAGGTAGTTTTTCATTTGTTTATTTTGTCTGTCATAGGGCTTGAACTCAGGGCCTGCTTGTTGTCCCTGAGCTTGTTTGCTCAAGGCTAGCGCTCCAGCACCTTAAGCCATTGCACCTCTTCTGTTTTGGAGAAGTTAATTGGTGATATGAGTCTCAAGGGGACTTTTCAGACCAGGCTGACTTTGAGCCATGATCCTAAGATCTCAGCCTCCTGAGTAGCTAATAATACAGGCATAAGCCACTGGCACCTGGCTAAGGGTAGCTACATAGTTTTGAGAGACCTGCTCTAGGGGAGGAAATGGGTAAGCAAGTAAAAGGGAAAATCAAAGCAAAAATGAAAAAGAGAAGTGTTTATGTAGCACAAAAGTCAGATGTGTTTTTAAATATCATTCTGAAGGTCAACACTAGAATTAAAAATCATTAGAAAGAGGGTGAGCTAAAATAATATGTATACTGGTCATCAAGGTGAATTTAGCTCAAGTAAAACTTGTCAAGTATAAATTGTAAAATATTTGAAGTGTTAAAATCTCCAGTGTGTTTCAAAAGATGGAGCCAACTCAGCAATTTTGAATCTATATTATAATATGACTTATTGCTAGTGTAACTGAATTATAATATGGACAAAATATTTTTTCCCCAAACATACTAAGATCCAAGTCAAAGATTACAATGCCTTTAGGGGACTTATATGTGTGTGTGCATTTATGTGTATTGCATTTTATACTTACACATAATATATATAATATGTGTATATAATATACACCGACTTGTTTTGTTTTGTTTTTTGGGGGGGCCGGTTGTGGGGCCTGAACTCTGGGCCTGGGCTCTGTCCCTCAGCTCTTCAGCTCAAGGCTAGCGCTCTACCACTTGAGCCACAGCGCCACTCCGGCTTTTTTCTTTTTGCTTATGTGGTGCTGAGGAATCGAACCCAGGGCCTCAGGCATGCAAGGCAAGCGCTCTACCACTGAGCCACCTTCCCAGCCCACTCCGACTTGTGTTTATATAATATGCTCACATATGTGTACATGTTAATATTTGTACATTATGTATATACACTAGAGACTGATTTTTAAAAAATCATTCCAAGCTATGAGGCATGGTATAATTTAAACCAACAACCTTACAAAGCTAGGTTAACATATTGATCTTTTAAACAAATCAAATGGAAACTAAGTCTTCATAGGCTGACTAACATACCAAGAATTATAATACATGAGTACTAAAATTGAACCAGTTCAGAGTTATGCATACCTTAAGCTGTGTACTACAGACGTCAACCCCTCAATAAATATATTTCAGAAATTACTATTTAATTTATGAAATATGCTTAATAGGTAACAATTTTCAAATCATATGCTCTTTGAATATAAAATCCAAAGCAAAGGCAGGTCAGACATTCAACCAAACATCAGTGTGGTCATATTCATTAACAATATATTTATGAACTGATGATGAAAATTGGTTTTTGCATATTTTAAATAGCATACTGATAAAAAGTACTTTTATAGTAAAATTGGGGAAAACACCAAATAATTGAATAGCAATGTGGTTTCGAATCATCAAATCCTTGACTCACAAAAGTGTTCTACTATTTGAAATTTCTCTTTACTTTACGATGTTATCTCAGAAGCATTATAAAAGCCTGGACATCTTTGTCTTTAAACTTTTTATTTTAAGGAGTTGTGACTATGATAATGAATTCTATCAATGTATCACCAACTCAGTGTGCTTCACTGTCCATAGAATAAGAAAAAAAATAGAGAAGTTAGAGTTCTTATCTCATTTCCATGCTCTCAGATCTTTCAATTGAGAACAAACCTATTCTACTTGGACTATATTGTATACCGTCGTTTCCCAATATTGCCTCAGTCTACCTTCTATCTTTAAGTTTGTACCTTGCATCTTACAGGTAGGTATTGTTCAAAAAATTTTCAATAAAAAGAAAAGAATAAGTAGATACTAAACTAAAGGAATAAAACAACAGTAGTAGGAAGCATGAAAGAAGAAAAGCCATCCTGGTAGGAAATTAGGAAATAAACCATAGTTCATATTTCCAAGGGCTACCATTTTCCCTTAGCATGATGTAAGCAAAGATAGACTCTGTTTGGTGTGTGTGTGTGTGTGTGTGTGTGTGTGTGTGTGTGTGTGTGTGTGTGTGTGTGTGTGTGTGTGTGTGTGTGTGTGTGTGTGTGTGCACATGTGGTGTGTGGAATTCAGGGCCTGAGCTCTATCTCTGTGCTTTTGTCAGTAAAAGCTGAAACTCTACCACTTGAGCCACAGCTCCACTTCTGACTTTTTGGTAATTAACCATATCTAAGAGTCTCAAGGCCTTTTCCTGCCCAAGCTGACTTCAAACTAAATCCTCAGATCTCAGCCACCTGAGCAGCTAGGAATACAGGCATAAGCCATCAGTACCAGGTTCTGAATCCACAGATTCTGCCACATGCTCCATTGACTAATAGTCACATTGTGGAGGAGAGTAGTCCTCTCATTGAGTGCATTTTTGTTCATTCACTGGTAAATTCTTTTGGAAGGAATGACTTTTTGATACAAATAAGATGAACCCTGAGAGTTTGGAAGATAGGAACGATTTGGTAGAGGCCAGTGAGAGGGATAAGACTACAGAATGCCGAACAAAAGGCAGGAAGGTATACAAGGAAATGTGACTAGTCTTCTGTCAACTGGGGAGAAAAATAACAGAGTTGATAACAGGGTTTGAGTGCCAAAATGCTGTTTAATTCAGATTCTGGCATTGCTGCTTTAAAGCAAAGTTCATATGTTACAAGTCCTAACTTTCAATGTGACTGAAGTTTGAGACAAGGTCTATAAAGAAGTAATTATGTTTAAATGAAATTGTAGGATAGGGCTGTGATATAATAGGAATATTGCTTATAAAAAGAAATATAAGAGGACTCTTCTACTACATGAGGATACAGCAGAAAGTGACTATTCTGGAGAGCAAGAAAAGACCTTCACCACAAATTGAATTTTGATCACCACCTGTAGAATTGCGAGAGAATAATTTTATCTTGTGTGAAGCCACCTAATCTATGATCTGACTTACATTATATTTATATGGTACCTTCAGATAACTAATATACTCTATATACCAAAGTTTCATATATCAAAAGAAAGTTATTAGAGAGGAATATGTAAAAGAGTCTACACTTTGTACATAGTACAGCGATAGCTACTGTTACTGGAATTAAAGTAATAAGAATTCAAAAGGAAAATTTCAAAAAATGACTTTAATTCTACATGAACTATAATACCCACTACCAATATATGAAACAAAGATATCTCCATCCACCCTCAAGAAATTGAAAAGCAGAAGTGGAGGTGTGATTCAAGTGGTAGAGTACCAACCTATAGTAAAACAGCTAAGGCACAGTGCCCAGGTCTTATGTTCAAGCCCCAGTACTGGTATGGGAATGCATGTACACACACACACACACATACACACACACACACACACACACACACACACACACACACACACACACACACACACACACACACACACAGCTGAAAGGCTAGAATTTGTCCTCAGTCTATTTCAATAGATAGATCAAGATAGTGCAAATCTCTGAAATTTCTTGGTTACCCTTTATTTATTAGGGTTGAAGAGTGGTTGCTTAAAATATGAGATTCCTTATATAATTTTTCTCATTTAAGATAGCTGTTATTTGTGAGAGAAAAATGTAGTTGCCTTTCTAGAATATCATAATATTTTGTTTTGTTTGATTCCACCGTTTATTTTGCTTTGGGCTTCTTGCCTTTATTAGGATAAGAATCTTTTATTTGGATCTGGAAATACTTGTCTTAGGCCCAGACAGACAGAGGTGCATGCGTTCCCTAATTAGTGGAAGCTATAATTGTTTTATAAATATATAATTAAATTCTTGGGTGCTATGCAATTATAAATAATGTATTAATTAAGATACAGTAAATTTAGGTAAAACTCTAACAGCATAATTCCTTAGAAAGGCAAAACCACAGTTTAACAAAATAAACAAACAGGTACTTGAAAGAGCTGGGTTAGGGTGAAGGGGAAGAGGTAGATGAATGAAGAAATGAATATCGGGGAGAATATAGTCAAAAATTCATTACAAAAAGCTGGATGCTGGTGGCTCAAGCCTGTAATCCTAGCTACTCGGATGGCTGAGGCTTGAGAATCGAGGTTCAAAGCAAGCCTGGGCAGGGAAGTCCTTGACACTCTTATCTCCAACAAACCACCAGAACACCAGAAGTGGCGTTGAGGCTTTAGTGGTAGAGCACTTGCCTTGAGCTGAAGAGCTCAGGGACAGTGCCCAGGCCCAGAGTTCAAGCCCCACGACTGACAATAAATAGATACATAAATACATAAAACATAGCCTGGAAATTTAAGAAAAGTAAGGGAAGAGGTAGATTGGGAGAGATGGGTGAAAATGTTCAAAGGGGTGATATTGATCAAGATAAATTGTATTCATAAACTGCTTTGTTGAATGGTAACTCATTTGTATAGCTACTGAAAAATAATTAAAATATAATTTAAAAAAGAATCATTTACTTGGGTCCATGGAATAAACAAGGAGATGAGTTGATGTTGCACAGACAATATTTGACTATATGATATTTAAATTTATATAGGGTATATTTAATTTTAGAAAATTATTTTCACTTCGCTTCAGAGGCTCACTAATTCTGACAACTTCATTGTCCTAATTCTCATCTTTTTTGAGTCGTCAAGTGGGTAGATTTCTTCAGAAAAAGACAATTTAAAATTCAATTGAGTACTAGCTCTGACAAGTAGCCAGCTTAGGAAAAAGAAATAACAGAAAGAGAGCACATGATAATCCTATAATCCTACAATTCCAATGCGGATATGAACAAAATCTAATTGTTAGCTGGAGTTCTGACAAACATGTTTAGAACAACGAAAAATTATAACTAACATAATAGTTAACAATATATTTAATGTAAATACTACAAAAAGCATACAATCTATATAATATATATGTCTATATATGCTTGTGTGTGTGTATGTATGTGAGTCATGACTCTTGAACTCAGGGCCTAGACTTTGTCCCTGAGCTTTTTCATTCAAGGCCAGCACTCTTATCACTTTGATCCACAGCATAACTTCTAGTTTTCTGAGGGTTAACTGGAAATAAGAATCTCACAGACTTTCCTGACCAGTTTGGCTTTGAACCACGATCCTCAAACCTCAGCCTTCTGAGTAGCTAGGATTATAGATGTGAGCCATAAGTGCCTACCTACGAAATATATTTTTAATGTATAAACAATTTATGACCTATTAATTTTTAATTTGAGCAAATCAGGAAGCTATGAGTAGATTCTAATGTAATCCAAGAAGTTAAGCCGTTAAATTCATGGGGCCTTGACTGGCTTATGCAGATAAGTCTTAAGTTGTTCAAGTGTAAAAATAGATGTCTTTCCACATTCATTTGCTGCACTTACTATATAGGAATATCACTGACTGCCTTTTTTAAAGATCCATTTACATTTTCATCTGCTACAGGTTTATAGAGAGTTCTCTGAGCACAGTGTATAAAAGGCAAAATGGGTGTCTAATTAGACTTGTGGTTGAAGATATACAATAGTAAATGGGCCAGTGAGAGAAAAATAAGGAAATATGTAGGTTTTAAAAGGCACCTTTGCCTTTGAGCATTCTGATGGTATATACAAAATGCCCTGAAAATGCATCAGTATTGTTTGACTCTATGTCATAATTTTAATCTGTACTTATCAGAATGAAAAGCTTCCTTAAATTGCCTGGAGAAGCTGGGGAGCTGAAGTGAGGTAAAAGAGAAGACCTGAGAAGAAGATTTTAAGTCTTTAAGCCCTCCTTCAACCTTCCATACACATTAGCTATGCTTTTTCATTTAAGGAGGGGAAGGTGGTATTGGTACTAGGAACTGAACTCAGGACCTCACACTTAATAGGCAGGCACTCTACCACTTGATCCAAGTCTCTATTCTCTTTTTTCATTGGTTATATTCAAGGTAGAGTTTTGAGTTATGTCTAAACCAGCCAGTACTATAATCTTATTACCTGTACTTCTCTATATCTCTGGAAATGGCAGGTGCATGCCACCAGGCCCAATCATTGGTTGAAATGGAGTCTCAAGATTTTTTTTTTCTTTGACTGCCCTCAATCCCCCAATTTCTACCTTCCCAGTAGCTAGGCTTGAGTCATTGTGCCTGGCTTGCAGTTCTGTTTTTAATTGTTTTATATCTTGCTTCTCCCAGACCACATGATTTAGTCAGGTCATAAAAATAAAAACCAAATGAAAACAACAGGCCTACAGAAGAGAGAAAACAGTCCACACATAGTGTGTAAAGAACAATAGCTTGTTGAGTTCTGCAGAAAAGTGTCAGACTGCCCCCAGTTTCTAAAGACAGAGCTCCCTTTTACAGCAATAAAACTGATAGTGAAAACTTCACGCAAACATAAACACAAAGCAAACAGTATAACCAGTAGTTACAGGAAACCTAACTCTGGGTTTGTCTAAAAGTTTTATTTAAGAAATAATTTCTAATAATCTATTAAGCAGACGAATGGACATTGAAATGAAAGGAACCAAGCTACATTTGCATCCAGAGAATTGTGCTGTGATGTGGAGCTGCCTTTCTGAGGAAGGCTGAGACTTCAGCCATTTAGGCACAATATGAGTGTGTGTATGTGTGTACGTAAACAACAATTACAGAAATTTCAAAAAATAGGTAAAGATTTATCCTTTGGAAGATTATGAGATACAGACTTTTTTACCAGTATTTTCAAGGAATTCCAAGAGGACAAAGTAAGTTATTTATATTGATAATTAACCTGATCCAATACTGGACAGAGAGGGGAAGGAAGGAAGGAAGGAAGGAAGGAAGGAAGGAAGGAAGGAAGGAAGGAAGGAAACGAAGAAAGAAGGAGGGAGGGAGGGAGGGAAGGAGGGAGGGAGGGAGGGAGGGAGGGAGGGAGGGAGGGAGGACCAATCTCACTTATTATGGTTAAATAAACATACTAGTGAAAATATTTAATTGAATCCATCAGTGCATTAAAAATAATGCCTCTCAAATTGTATGTAGTCCAAAAATATAAGGACAGTTCAACCCTAGCATATAAAAATATTAATAAAAATAACTCAATTTCTGGATTAAAGAAGAAATTAAATACAGTAGATATCAAAGCAATAAATATTCAAGTAAGCTAGAAGGAAAAAAACATAATCAAGAAAATCTGATAAATGACTACTAAATTTAACACCAAATACAGAAATGCAAATATTTCCATTATCCTAAGAAGGAAGGCTCTGATGACCCTGGCCATCATGGATTCCATACCAACAAGAGATATAAAGTTATAAAGAGAACCAGGACATATTGAAATCAGAGACTTTCACAAAGACTTTTCAAGTCTTAAAAAAACAGACTTAGCTGACACAGTATTACATCTCTGTGGTTCTAGCAACTCATGAGGCTCAAGAGGCCAGCCTCATCAGCAAAAACTGCCGCTATTCTCAAAAAGAAAATACATTCTTTGTGTATAAAATTCAAAATGGCTGGGCTCCAGTGGATCATGCCTATAATCCTAGCTACTCTGGAACCTGAGATCTGAGGATCACCATTCGAAGCCTGGGCAGGAAAGTCCATGAAACTCTTATCTCCTATTAACTGCCAGAACACAGTAAGTGACACCATGGCTGAAAGTAAAAGAATGCTATCCTTGAGCGAAAGAGCTCAGGGACAGAGCCCAGGATCTGAATTCAAGTACCACGACCAACCCACCACCAAATAAATAAATAAATAAATATAGAGGTAGAATAATAAAACATAAAACAAGATACCATTTTTTTTTCCATTCCTGGGCTTGAACTCTGGGGCTTGAACTCTCGCACTACCCGCATGATCCTTTTGCTCAAGGCTAGCACCCTATCACTTGAGCCATACTTGTGGTTCACACCTGTAATCCTAGCAACTCAGGAGGCTAAGATTTGAGGATTGTGATTTGAAGCCAGCCCCAAACAGGAAAGTCCATGAGATTCTTATCTCTAATTAATCACAGAAAACAAAATTTCTTAAATATAATAATGTATATATTATATACAATGTAATATAATTATTGTATTTATTGATATAATATTGATTCACATATCATATTATAATTATATTACTATGAAAAGACATACTAGTAGAGAAAAGAAACATCAAAATAGCTATTATTATCATAAAACAGGAATGGACTCAGCAAGTACTTTTTTTTTTTTTTGCCAGTCCTGGGGCTTGAACTCAGGGCCTGGGTACTGTTTCTGAGCTTCTTTTTGCTCAAGGTTAACACTCTACCACTATCACTGGAGCCACAGTGCCGGCTTTTTCTGTTTATGTAGGACTGAGGAATCAAACTCAGGGCTTTATGCATGCTAGGCAAGCACTCTACCACTAAGCCACATTCCCAGCCAGTACTTTTTTATTTTAAAGATAAGATATTTATGGAGTTATGCAAGTACTTTTAAGATTTTAATGTGCTGGCTAAAGAACACGCTAGCGACATTTCTGTATGAATAGAAGTCCTTTTCTAAAAATGCTAATTATCTTCAAATGTTCTACAATATTCAATGCTCTACAAATCAAAGTGTCCATAATTTTTCATTGTTTATGAATGTTAACACCCATAATTATAGACATGTTAGAGAGAAAGCATGTAAAACAAGCAAAGAAAATTTGATAATAATAATTGGGAGTATGGAAGTGAAAGTATGCATTGCAAAACTATGCTTGATTGAACATCAAATTATATTATAGGACTTAAAGCTGTATTGTCAAATAGAAGAGATCAATAAAAAAAAATATTGACAAATTATACTGTGAAATGAGTAGTCTCCCAAACATATCCGTGCATTTTCAATGTAATTATTCCAACCCATTAGGAGAACAACAGATCCTCCAATAAATGAGGTTGTGACCATTTAAGAAAGAAATTAACTCTTAACCTTTCACCAGAATATATTATCAAACTACAGGTACCTTAACAGCAAACTTCTAGAATGTATAAAAGAATAATAGAAAATGTAGAATATTTTAGCATGATAAGGCTGGGAAGAGTTTTCTTAAGTAATATATAAAAGCCCAGAGAATATTAACAACATAATATGAAAAACTTCTAATAGCTCTCAATAAAAGCTATAAAATACAGAGGTAAAATGAAGCGGCAATAAGAAATTGTTTGTGATAGACAATTGCCTACTGCTTATAACAGAGTGCTTAAAAATATGCTTCTTAGAAAAGTATTTTAGGTGTACAAAAGCTATAAACATATAATCTATAGAAGAATACAAATTATTAATATGTTAAATCATGTTCATCTGTATATGTAATCAAGACAGTAAAAATTAAAAGAAATACTCATATATTTCTACCAAATGGACAAAAAATTTAAATTGGTGATGACCAGTATTAGCAAAATTGCAAGAGAGTGGGAAATTAAACACTTTTTGTAGGAATATAAATCAATAAAACCCTATTGATATAATAATTAACATCAAAATTTAAAGGGTTATATCAGTAATTCTATCTTTATGAAGCACTCCTACAAAAGTACTCCTACCTATGCAAAAATTATATAAGAATAATTAACGTAGAATTATTTGTAATTTCAGAAAAGTTTAACTTTAAATATATATTAGATGTGACATGCTTAACATGGCAATTCAGTAGAATAGGTTGTGCTCATTAAAAAGATATAAAACAAATATTCATTTGCTGATAAAGATCTTTAAGACAAAATGCGAAAACGGTAATATGGCTGGTCTGATCCCATAATTCCATTTATGTTTTATGGGCCAGGGAGTCATCTTGGGCTTTAAATTTAGGGCCTAGGTATTATCCCTGAGGATATTTTTCCCCTCAAAGCTAGTGTTCTACCACTTAAATCACAGCTTCACTCCTTGCTTGTGATTAAATGAAGATAAGAGTCTCATAGACTTCCAGAGTCCTGGCTGGCTTTGAATCACCTTCCCTAGATCTTAGGCTCCAGAGCAGTTAGGATTACAGGCTGAGCCACAGGCACTTGGCTATGCTCTTTTCCTAAAGAAAAATCACATACACAAGCATATATAGACCTTAAAAAAAAGAGTAGAAAGCCTGTTGCTGGTAGGGATAGAAATGATTTTATGTAACATAAGGCTTGAATCTTTTCCACAAATTTGATGTACAGTAATGTATTTTACATATTATTTGGTAAACTAAAAATATCAAAATTTCACTGAGTATTTTAAGAGGTCAATTACATCTTCTTGATAATAACATTATTTTATAGGTCCATGAACTCGTGTGTATTCTTCTGGGTGGAAATTATTGGTATAGCCACTGGATGTCTGGTGTTTATTAACAGCTTTAAGAATTTATTTGGTTTAATTGGATTTGATATATATACTTTTACAGCATTTCATGTTTTTCATCATTTTCTATCAATGAAATAAAATCCTTTTTTTTTTTTTTTTTTTTTTTTTGATCATGGGGCTTGAACTCTGGGCCTGGGCTCTGTCCCTCAGCTCTTTAGCTCAAGGCTAGAGTTCTACCACTTGAGCCACAGTGTCACTTCCAGCTTTTTCTGCTTATGTGGTGCTGAGGAATCAAATCCAGGGCCTCGCATGCACTCTACCACTGAGCCATTTTCCCAGACCCAGTGAAATAAAATTCATCAGAAAGTTATCTACAAAGAAAGAAAACTACAAAGTAATTCAGTAAAAGTTAGGAATGCAATCACAGGCCATTAATTTTTATGGAAGTGACAGGCATTGCTTTGTGCTGTTAAAATCTTCTCTTTCTAAAGTAGCAGCTTAGTGTCTAATTAGTTTCTCTTCCGCCATTTGTTACCCTTATCCCCCCCCCAACAGGAACAGAGTTACATTACAAAACCAAATATTTAATCAAAATTTAAAGTAAACAAACAACAGTGCTCCTTTCTCTTCCCCTAACTCTAACACTCTGGGTGTCCAATCAGGCTACAAGTGGACTCAATCTAACTCTTGCCCTTTGGTGTAGATAACAGACTCTGCAGGGCTAGAAAAAGCTTTAGGACAATAGAAAGGAAACTTGTTTGGGGCTGGAACTTTGTGTAATGTATGGGGGAAAGAAAGTACATGAGACTTCCCTTCACCTTTGAATATATTCTAAACATCTTAGCCAAACTCCTTTCAGGTCCTGCATGTTCTGGTAGATCTCCTGACCTCATAACCCACCAAACCCTGGTCACATTCCTTCCTTCTGTGCCTTTAACAGAAAGCAGCTCCTTCTCAGAGCTTTCCCACTCCCTTATTCTTCTGCCCACACACTACTGCTAGAAGCTAGTGCATTTGCCTCTCCATTCATTTCTCAGGGCTAGAGAACTAGAGAGGCACCAACTCAATCCAACTGAATGGATAAAGGTGTTAAGCTGTTCCAAAAGGAACAGCTCCAGGGAAAGCTTTTCCCTTAGTGTTCACTAAATAGTCCTCCCTCCAGTCTGTTCTCCATCTGCTGCCTGGATTAACTCTGCCACCTGTAGGGAATTTGTCTTTGAACACAGTGAGTGATTCGGCTGGGAAGGGCCAACAGGAAGCAAATGATGAGAGGTGCTTCATTGTCCATGTTTGCTTCACATTTTAGAAACTGTGTGTGTGTGTGTGTGTGTGCACGCGCACGCAGGCGTGCACATGCATCCACACATGTATGTACATGTCTGCTTGTGTGTGTAACAGAAGGAACTATAGACAGACAATAAGGTAACTCCTTAGACAACTAGAATACTCTCTTTTATTTCTACTTCAACCACCTACACTTTTTTAAATAGATGAAAAAAATCTCAATTGTTTTGAGACTTAAATGTAGTAGAAGAAAGGATAGTATACGAATCATTTCTATGTTCCCTTAGAAAAAAGAGGACTTACAGTAGGAAAAGGACAGAGAGGACTTAGAGTAGGAATCAAGAAATATTTCCAAATTTTCTAATTAAAATAACAAGCCAAGAGGTATAGTACAAAGTATTAAGCACACAAAACCCAATAACAATATGTCCATCTTTAATAAATCCATACTATCTTTAGAACCTCCAACAGACAATAGAATCAATGATATCTGTCTTTTTTTCTCTCTCATCTATTCTCTGTCTCCCCTTAAAAACATGTTAGTTGCTGAATTTACAAAACAGTAGTCATCTTATTTAACTCCCTTTACTTCCAGATGAAAAGCTAAGGCCTACAAAGTATAGCGGCCTTGTCCAAAGAGACAGTATGATTGAATGGCAGAACTAAGACTAGAAAACATAGTCTCTTTTGGTTGAATTCTACAAGCCTTTACTGAGACTATAATCAGAATAAGCTAGGTAATGCACCAAATGATGTTAATTTCATACCAACTATGAGAATAGTACTACAGTTATCATTCTTTCCCAGATGAGGATATTGAAGCTAAAATACTTGCCAAATGCATTCATAGCTATTGCTTAGGACAGCCAGGGTTAAATTTAATGATAGACCAGATTGTATTATTACAACAAAAAATGCATTATAATTAAAACAATGAAACGATGGTTCTGAGAAATAATGTGAATGTACCAAAGGGGATTAAAACATTTCCTCTATTGTGGCTCACTTTATACCTCTGAGAAATTTTGCAGACTTAATAAAATGATCAGATCAGGTATAAGTACTCATAATAAAATGATAAAAAAAAAAACATTGGTTACATATGGATTAAACTGGGACTTAAAACTTATACAAAGTAAGTTAAAGTCCTAACAGTTCCTGCAAAAGTAGACTTATTTAGAATGAGGATCAGTGCAGCTATAATCAGGCTAGTATGAGGTCATTAGAGGGACCTGATCCATTATGATTGATAATACCACAGGAAAAGAAGAACCCCATGTAATGATAGAGGCAAATTTTGATTATAAACTCTGTTTGCAAACCAAGGAGCAACAAGGTTTAACAGTTACCAAGTAAAGTAGGGAGAATTCTACCTGGGGTCTCAGGGAAACTCATTCTTACTGACATCTCAGTTTCAGACTTTTCCCTTCTAGAACATCTGTTGTTTGGAGGTACTAAATTTTTTTGTTAAATTCACATAGTCTCCGTTCCTATTATTTAGAAATAAGACAGTATGAGAAGGGAAATGTGCTGTCCACTAAAAGAACAGCTGACTACTCATTGTCTTGGGCCTAGATAATGACCAAAACACATCAGAAAATTATTTGGAATTTTATAAACAATTATATGGTGAATTAGACTGAATTTTTTTTAAAAAATGATGTTTTCTTTTTGGTCAAGCACTGTAACCATCCTCTTTTACTCACTGAAGAGTAGAGCAGTAGGTGGGCAAAAAAAAAAAAGATTGTGAAATAAATTATTTAAGCTAGGACAATTGAACAGCTAGCCTAGTTTTACAATCAGAAGCATATGGGATTTGCCATGCAGACCAGACACTGGGTTTCCAGAGGCATCCGGCCAAGACTGCTCCTTTGTGTTTCCAAGAAAAAAATTCAGTATAAGCTTATTGTCTGCCTGGGCAAAACATCTGGCTCACCATGACATGATAAGCAAGAGAGGTTCATTCTCCTATATGCAAACCTATATCCATTTACAACTCTGATTGGTTGTAAAAAAAAAAACAAAAACCCAAAGATATAAGATAAAACCATGGTTTCCTGTATTTGCAATAACTAGTATATGTCTGAGACAAGCAGAAAAGGTCAGATAAGTTGATGTTAGGTGAAATGAACCCCAAGGTAAATATTCAAATGGTTTTTTTCCCTTTCTTGTGATTGTTTCTAACACATTTATAAAATGATTTCTTTGTTGCTTTGTATGTCCTTCCCCCACAGTATAACCCCTGCTTTCATTGTATTTGATGTTGGTATAATTTGTGGAGGGGAAGGGCAAAAACAAATTGTTTAAATAGGGATATAGGTAGACCCATTGCAACAATGAGATGTACAAATTGTTATGTTGAAAAAATGAACTTTACAACTTTGGTGGGGGGGCGGGGAGGGGGGAGATGGGAAGGGATGGGAAGGGGAAACAAAGGAGGAGGCAACAATACTTGATAAGAAATGTACTCATTATCTTGCCCATGTAATTGTAACCCCTCTGTATGGTATTTTCACAATAAAAAAAAAAAAGATAAAACTAGTGAAAGGAGAGGAATGGAAGCCTATAGCAATCACCTAGATGCCAAGACACCTTGTTTCCTTCCCTGCTAATCTCCCCATCATGGAGCTTTGATAAGGTCAATGGCAATTTAGACTATGTTTCCCCATACACACCTGCAAGTAGAAACACCACATTATTATGAAGATGAGATGACAAAGACATAGGAAATGGAAAATAACTTTGACAATACAAAGTCTTATAAAACTTTGAGTTTAAAAATTCCCCAGAGAATGAATGATAGAATTAGATAAATAACCTATCCTTCCCTGATACTGCATTATTAAAACCATTACAGTCTAATTCCATTACACAAACACAGCATCCCAAATTCAGAGAATGTCATCCCTTCACCTACACGATAAAGTTCACATTCTTTTATATACCCTGTAATACTTCCCCTGACCTATGTCTAGTATCTTTTCACAGCAGTGTGTCCTTTTGGGCATGCCTTTGACTTCATGTATAAGGAGTAAGGCCCACTGGCTAAGCCAGGACTCTTAGACCTTTGAGCGAGTTACTTAACTGATCTGTGCTACCTGTCCCCAGTGAGACCCAGCAGTGTCTACCATGTCACATTGTTCATCAAGGCTTCCTTTTGTCATTACTGTTATTTCTCATATAAAATACTATTATTTCGCATAGTTATTTCTCACATTATTTCTCTCCGACTACTCTGAACTGTTGTGTACTCTGAACATACATAGTTCTTTCTAGGTTTTTACTTTTATAACACTTTTATATAGTTGGTATCCCCTCTCTCAGGTCCTTCTTCAATGCCATATCTTTCATAAAGCTTAACCTGAGATTCAGGTAGCTACAAGCAGGTTCTTCTCAGGTAATCCAAGTATACCTTGGGGATTTCTCATATGATTAATCACATTTTTCTTCTTGTTATTGTATATTTCTGCTTTTTTCTCTTGAGTGTTCTTCTTCCCTATTCAAACTTCTCCAACTTCTCTTCCTTATTCCAACCTGGAGCTCTTTCCTTTTTTTGTGTGTTCCTCTAGAACTTAACAGTGATTTTGATGAATAGATTTGATGAATAGATTCATAATCTGCCTAAAGCTTTGGAAGTTGATTTATCTTCCCACAGACCCTACTTTGGACAATGTAGGTGTTTGTTGAATAATATTTATGATTATTTTAATACTCAAATGTAATTTATACCTGCTGGGTTGTTTGGCTAAATTGTAATGAGTATAAAATAATTTTGTTTGGAAAGCAAATCTCAAATAGGATAATAATATACCTTTTACATTATTTCTTTGTATGAAGTGTCATCAAGTAGAATATGAATTCTTGATTTACTGACTGCTATTTTTTTTTGTCAGTCATGGGACCTGAAATCGGCTTGGGCACTGTGCCTCAGCTATTCAGCTCAAGGCCAGCGCTCTACCACTCGAGCAATAGCTCCACTTGAGCCATAGCTTTTTCTGCTTATGTGGTGTTGAGGAATTGAACCCAGGGCCTCATGTATGCAAGGCTAGCACTCTACCACTGAGCCACCTTCCCAGCCGTATTGACTACTTTTTAAGAAAATAGTTCATATTAACTGTGTCTGTAGATGGCTTTAGAAGTATCTTAATTCAGAAATGTAAAATTGGAGAATATGCACATCAGAATTGAAGTATACTTGTCTCTCAACACAGCCCCCTGCCATGTCCCAAGACACAGATAACTAAACTATAGAAGGAATAAGACTTGCCAGGCCAATTCTGTAGGGCAGAATGCAACCTTCTTTGCATTTGTCCCAGACATCTCCATCTCTTGGTCTATCCATTCTTCCTCTGATATTTCTGACATCATTTTCTTTGTTACCATAACACCATGATGCATGATGCTCAGTCCTAAACACATAATAGATGGACTCTGTATATATAGTGCTCTCAGCCTAACTGTCTCTACCTAATATGTCTTGTCCCACTAACTGCTGGATTGTTTGAACTTCTTAGCCTTGCATCCAAATTCACTTACAAGTTGTTACTTAACTTTCTAATGTTAACTTGTCATAAAAATAAATTGGCTTGGAGCTGGGAAGTTGGCTCAGTGGTAGAGTGCTTGCCTCACAGGTGTGAGGCCTTGGGTTTAATTTCTCAGCACCACATAAGCAGAAAAAAGCAGGAAGTGGTACTGTGGCTCAAGTGGTAGGGAGCTAGCCTTGAGCTGAAGATCTGAGAGACAGTGCCCAGACCCAGCTTTCAGCCCTCACAACCCACAAAAAATAAAATAAAATAAATAATAAATAAATAATAAATAAATGAATTGGCTTACTGACCTTCCTTCTGACACCTTCACCTTGTACTAGTCAACATTACTGTCATTTTGTAAATTGTTCTTTGTTTCAATAACATGTTCTATCTCTAAACTTGGATATTCTGACCACTGATAGGACCTCATCTCTAAATACTACCTTCTCTTTTGAACTCTTCCTACTAAAAGAATTCTATGTTGACATCAGACAGAAGGTCTTATTTCCTCTGGAAGTCTCCCACAAGCTTTAGTGTTTGCCTTATTCAACTAGTCCTAACTTATATGCATACAACTCCTAATTTCTATGCATGTCCATTTACCAATTAAGATAAAAACCTCATTTTATACATTTAGTAATCACCCCAAGGCACACATGATATCCTTGTAGTAAAAAAGTGAGTGACAAATGAATACAAAACAATATTTAGAGCAGATCATTTACTTGATTAAATCTAAAGTTTCTGAGATGTCATGGATGATAATGGAGCAGACAAAAATGACAGGCTAAGAACCTTGTGGCAAGCTTTTCATTTGATCACTTGGCAGGACACACAACAGGTTGGCAGGAGGTACTAAGCATATTTAGGGTACATGAGGAAATAAAAACAGCCATAGAGTTTGACTAATTGTTCTGTTTAATACAAGTCAAATAAGGGCAAAATAGAATTTTTTTTTAAAAAAAAGTTAAATATTCTTTGGTCATGAAGAAGAAAAATAAGGTATGTCCAAGCAGCCAATAGTTGTGCTTTAGGTCACAGAATCAGAAAAAGAGAATACATGAAAGGAGGAGAAAGGTTGAGCAAATGCAGCCATTACATGTAGTGTACATTATATAAAAATTGAACTAAGTAACTTGAAGTAGGGATGGGAGGGGTAAAGATAGGGGAGGACAATGGAAGGGATGACTTTGATCAGGATGCATTGTATCCATACTCTGACTTATGGAATTATAATCTCTTTGTACAAGTACTTAATTGTAATTCCACAGAACAGAGAAAAATATAAACAAAAAAGAATCCTTCACTCAATTTATAGGAAGTGAGATTGAATCATATTGTTTCTCTCCTGCTGGTGATACAACTTCAAGCTCTGTAATAAGGAAAATTTCAGCCCCACCTCCATTTCACAGCACTGAGAAAAATTAAAATGCAGGATGTGTAAGGGATGTGTCTAGAGAGAGAGAGAGACAGTAATTACTGGCCAGGACTGATGAAAATTCTCACTGGGACCTCACTGATCATGGCTGAGCACCCAAAGGAAGACACAGCAGCTGCTTACCAGAACACGTGTGTGGTGGAGAACAAAGACAGCGAAAATATATCACTGGTTCTTAGCCATGAGCAAAGAAACCAAATGAAGGAACAGCCAGATTGTATTGATCTGTCACTCCTCTCTATCATATGATCTTCAACTTCATAATCAGTGTGTAGAAAACTATTTTCACTCATAGGTAAGCACATTGCTAATATTCTTTCATCTTTCTTACGTTCTAATACTTCATCTCCCTAAATAATAGCTCTCTGAAGAGCAAAATCTGCTTGTGTCCCATATTTTGTCTGACTTCTAACACCTGGAAAAATCAGTAATTATACACAAATGAAAAACCCAAAATGAATGTTCCCTTACCACTTCACTCTGTATTACAGACCCAAGCTTTTTCCCAAGAAGCAATCTTTACAAGATGGGTATGCCAATCTATTGACTCTTTCCCTTCCTTCCCTGGATTAGCACAGCAGTTTACTAGCTATTTCCCCTCCCCAGATATTTTTAAAAATAGATGTTTTTGAAATCTATTCTTCAGTGTAGGTGTATTCATAATTAGAGGTGATTGCCACAATTTACTTGTTTGTAACTATTGCTACCTGAGATAGTTAATAGTCCATAACTGCATAGACTATTATATATTTTTCATTCTTTACTGTGTCCCTTCCTGTCTGTTGGCCCTTTCTTCCCAATGGGATGATTTTTTGAGTAAAGACTTTTCTATGAAATTGGAAAACCAAAACTACCTGAACAGGGGGTTGGTGGAGATATATTTGTATGGAATGTTGGAAGTATTTCTTTTCTTTTCTTTCCTTTCCTTTTCATTTCTTTTCTCTTCTTTCCTTCTTTCTTTTCTTTTCTTTTCATCTTTTCTTTTTTTGTTGCAAGACCAGGACTTGAACTCAGATTCTTTGTTCATTGCCTAGCACTCAACCAACTGAGCTGGAGTGTTGGGAATATTTATAGATATATAAGTACACAAGTAAGCACACTACCTTTCATCATTTTTTGGTAAACTACTTTTTCTTAGTCTATCTTCTGTTTGCCTGTGAAAGCAGGAATCATACTTTGGTACTTTTTTTTTACTACATAAACCACTGAAGATCATCTAGTATTTGCTCTAAAAACCCTGAAGTCTTTTCATTATTTTCCTAGTGAATAGTAGTTAGATATATACATTTTTTATGGGCTCTTGATTTTCAAGAGCTGAGAAGGGTACTGAGAGAAACACAGTTCTGTTATTTTGTTTTAAAGTATTGGTTCCCTGGAAGTTCTATTCAGTTTTGTAATTGTCATTCTGTTTCTTTTCCTTTCTTTAAAAAAAACTTTTTGCAAAAACTCTAACAAGATTTGCAAAGAAATATGCCAAATTGGCATGCAAACCAGGTTTAAGAAAAAGTAGGGCAGGCTAAGAGGAAACCAGTGGATGCCCCAAAAGTAATTTCACTTGCATTAATTTTTTAATTTTAATTCTTTTTTTTTAGAGTTTGTGCTTGAATATGGCAGTGAATAAGAAAGACACAGTGAACTCTGGAGAGACAAAGAAGACAAGTATTGAACCCAAACATCAACATTCTAGATTGAATAACATTCTTCAAATTCTGAGTGTTTCATCTTTAGCTTTAAAAAGTGCTGTAATTTTTTTCTCTTCAACAACACTAATTCCATACACTCTGAATATGTGCAAATGTCTCCTTGTTTTGTTTTCCTGGTAAATGAGAAGTCATTATAAAATTTGTGGTGGGGGAAACTTAAAAATCTCATGATATACTGGTGTTAGTGGCTCATACCTGTAATCCTAGCTACTCAGGAGGCTGAGATCTGAGGCTCATGATTCAAAGCCAGCCAGAAAAGACAAGTCAATGAGACTATTATCTCCAATTAAGCAGCAGAAAAATTGGAAGTGGAGCTGTGGCTCAAAAGGTAAAGTGCTAGCCTTGAGCACAAAAGCACAGAAACAGTGCCCATGCTTTGAGTTCAAGCCCAAGGACTGGCACACAAAAAGAACGAAAGAACGAAAGAAAGAAAGAAAGAAAGAAAGAAAGAAAGAAAGAAAGAAAGAAAGAAAGAAAGAAAGAAAGAAAGAAAGAAAGAAAGAAAGAGAAAGAGAGAAAGAGAGAAAGAAAGAAAGAAAGAAAGAAAGAAAGAAAGAAAGAAAGAAAGAAAGAAAGAAAGAAAGAAAGAAAGAAAGAAAGAAAGAAAGAAAGGAGAGAGGGAGGGAGGGAGGGTAGGAGGAAGGGAGGGAGGGAGGAAGGGAGGGAGGGAGGGAGGGAGGGAAGGAAAAAGACAAAAAGTAAAAGAAAAAAGGGGGGTGGAATCAGATGCAATGCCTTATTGAAATAGCCAATTTGACAGAGGGTAACAGAGTGTGCCTGGAGATGCAACCTATCATTGGAAGTAGCTGGACAAAGATCCAGCCTTCTACTTCCTGGAATATCTGTGGTTACTTGCACTATATGACACTACTTTCCCTAGAAGACAGTGCTTTTTTTTTCCTCAGCTGTCTTTATAAATGTAAATTTTCAACCTTTCAATCATTTTTCTTCTCTTTCAACTATGGTCTAAGACTTCAACATGGTATAACATAACAGATCACTTGTTTGACGAAAACATAAAATAATCAGATCATTTATTCATAATGTCATCAAATGTTCCAGTTTTACTAGTTTTTCTATTTCTCATAGTAAAAATAATTCTTTGCTGCTATTTTCTGATTTAAGACCTAAATTCCCATACATATTTCTGGTTTTGCTCTTTTCCTACACTTTTTCATGTGCTACAGATTAGATTGCTAAGATTTCTGAAGTCTGACATGAGAACCGTTTAGTACTCAATCCTGCTGCCTACTGCCTGTCATCCATCCATCAAATCAAAAATGAATATGTAGGAATGTATTTCACAGTCTTGGCAGGACAAAATTCGTAAAGATTCTGATGGATTTTACATCATCTACCAAATTCCAGAAATCTATTCTGACAAATCTTCAATACTAAAACATAATTATAAGAAAGTAAGTAAAAAAAAAATATATATATATATATATATATATATAGGTTTCATTCTTCAGGTACAGGGAAAGGATAAAAAAACAGCAATGCAATACTGATTTTTTCTTATTAAAAATAAATAAATAACTCTAAAACATGGTTTTGTGTTAGCTTCTAGGGTGAGGTGGGAAATGTGATATAGCTTAATGGATTATAAATGGATTTTCAGAGGAAAATAAAATGAAATAGCAAAGAAAAATCCATTGCATTCAAGATGCACACATGAATTATCTCTTTTTGTTTTCTTTTGCTCAGTCTATAAAAAAGGAGATACTTGAAATAACTTTTGCAAAAACTTCCCAGTAAAATTCTGCCTTTTTCCCATAGAAAATTGACCCAATAACACACAGAAAATAAATCTAATTAGAAAACATATAGTCCAAAACTAAATTACTCTTAATTGTGGAGAATCCTTTAAATTCATTTAATAGTGATTACAATTTATAAACCTGAATGTTTAGAAAAATAAGGGGGGGGAGGATCGGGTTGGGGGAGGTAAGGGGGGAGTATGGGAAGCGATGAGAAGGGGAAACAAAGAGGAGGCAACATTGCTTGATAAGAAATGTACTCATTTCCTTGCCCATGTAATTGTAACTCCTCTGTACAGTATTTTCACAATAAAGAAAGGAAGAAAGGAAGAAAGAAAGGAAGGAAGGAAGGAAGGAAGGAAGGAAGGAAGGAAGGAAGGAAGGAAGGAAGGAAGGAAGGAAGGAAAAATAAACTCAAATGGCAACACCATGCATATGAAAACATGCATATTGAAACACTGAGAATTTCTTTTATAAAAGCTGTCACTGAGGTATCTTTTCAGATTCTTGAATTCTTAAACTGGAGCTGAACTGGTTAGTAAAAAACCAGCTTCCATACTAAGTTTATTTCATGTAGCCTTTGGTTGTAGAGATCTGAAAGATAATTCAGACAAGTAAGTTATCAAGAAGCAGAGACTTCCGGAGGAGACCATGAGGATTTCTGCTATCAGCCTATCTATTGTCTGTAGGGGACAGGATATGATTGACCAGCCAGTTGCAGACACCCAGAGAAGAGCAAAGTGGTTCTGACTCCATGCAACTCTTTGAGGTACTACTTTTTCTGAAAAGAAGACTATTCAACATTGATATAGACTGATAGGAAATTTATGGAGTATCTGAAATATCACCACATGAGGCAAGGCATATACAGCAGTGGATGGATGAAATCCAGTTTCTACAAAGACCTGAACAGTGAGTGTCACTGAACTCTTGTTTAACTCTTTAAAGTAATAACCAGAAAAGAATTGAGAATTGGGAAAAAAAGAAATATAGCGAATTCTATTTTTTATGGGGGTGGGAGGGAAAGGAAATTATCTTAATTTATCTTTTGGCTTTTGCAGAAGAGAACATGCTGAAAAATGCTATAAAACACACACACACACACACACACACACACACACACACACACGCACACACATCAGTTTGTGGTCACAGTTCCTGCCAGAGTAGACCAATTGCCTTTGACTCACTTCTAATCTGGATGGATGTGGTGAGAATGGCTGATGCTGTTTTACAGCACTGAGTGTAAATTTAGAAAATTATACTAAGATTCTTATCTACGGAGGAGTGGAAAACGTTGCCACACAGTGATGAAAGAGTCCACTAGAGAGGAAGGTAAGAAATGCCTCCCTTCCTGCTGCACTCCTCATCTGTGCATAAAGCTCCTGCTGGTTTCAAAGGAAGATCTGCCCCCGAAGTAGCAGTGAAGTGTGTGGCAGAGTTTGAAAAGTATGCCAGTCTAAATAACATTAGCAAAAAATTGTATAAGACATAAAAGCACTGACAGAAATATGACAGACTATCCAAAATATGGCTACAAAGGTCAAGGAAAATCAATTCTAAACCACTAGCAGAAAAGAAAGAAGATTTGGAACGATCAGAAGAAGGAATCATTCAAATTCCCAATTTCCTGACTTTAATACACATTCTTTTCTTGAATCTCAAACTAGCTTACACATAGTTAGATCTTTTACTCTAGTTGAAAAGTAAAATATTATCCTTTTCTCATAAATACATTATATGACAGAGTGCACTTCTAAAAAGAGAGGAGGGAAATGAAAATACAACATGTATGCACAACATGTATGTATCAAAATATTTAAAGATTTTCCAGGCCAACATCTTAGATAAACATCCATTGGCATTGTTAATATGTTTAGAATTTTTGTCTGTATGAATCATTAGAGTCTCAAGCTGTCATATATAAAAAGAATCAAATTCTAAACTCAAATTCTAAGCTTTGAGGGCACTGATTATTGTTTTTTGTCATGTTTATAACAAACTACATGAAATCACATTTTGTTTTTTTTTAGAAAATAATACTGAAGTAATTAGATATAAATAAATATACATTCCACATTTGGTTTATAATACTCTTAATACTCTTGATGACCTACATTGAATTACTTCTTCCCAAAGAGAATCTATAAAAACTCAATTCCAAAGGACAACATTTTGCTCACCCTGCTAAATGTTTGTCTCTAAGGGGAACCTGATGCTGAATTTGTCTAGTCTCTGCCTCTGCATGAAGGAGTCTTAAAAACAACTTCACCTTTGTAGAGCACAAGAAAAAAAATACACAAAGTCATTCAAAGGATCTAGCAGAAGGGGGAATTTCTTCTTTAGATGGTGACAAACATTACCTCTGAAGGAAAAAGACAAGTTTAGAGACACAGCGCAATTTCAGCAAATAGAATTGGTGGCCAATATCAATGAGTGGAGAGCACACACACACACACACACACACACACACACACACACACACACACACACACACACACAAACCAACATACCAGAGCAGGTGTGCCAAGAATGTGGGTGGCTTCAGAGCTAACTATCAAGAGTTTTACTGGAGCTGATAGATAAGGATTTTTATATACTATAGTAAATGCTTTGGACTTGATTCTACCATAAAAGGGAACTTACCAATTTTTAAGCAGAGACATAAGTTAACTAATTTTAGGGAAATTGAGTTGGCAGTGGGTTATAAGTTAATTGAGGATGAGAGAGCTGAAGTTGAGTTCAACTTGTGATCATGATCTTAAAAATACTTGATAAAAGCTTGAACCAGAGCATCCTCTGCAGAGGAGAAAAAATAAAGAGGAGAAGCAAGAGGTATTGTGGAGGAATCAGCACTAGGATTGTGTGAGTCTTGGTTTCAAGGAGTACTAAGGAAAGCAACTGGAAGACTCTGAATCAACTTCTATGAGCAGGCATCATAGTAAGCCTGCACATTTTGCTCTTCTGTCCCACTCTAAGTCTTAACTCCATTGCCAGTACTACAAACAAGCTCTGGAAAACCATACTCACTTTGAAACCCAAATATTAAGCCACAAAATTCTTGCCACACTGGGAGATCTAATTTGATCTAATTTGCTCCTACTCTACAGAAGCCACTGACCATACAAAGTCAAGAAGCAACAGGATTGTGTAATCATAATCTTGTTTCCAAAAACAGTAATTGTGAAAGCTATACAATAATTAAATATACCTTGATCTCAACTAAGTGATGAAGGATCTGACCACCCCTATATGTCAATGACTCACCAAAGAATCTGACCTGAGCATCAAATGGGTTGTCATAATGTCAGCAAATCCAGTTACAGTTGTCTACTCTCCTATTAATTACTGTGAAGTTAGGCACTGCTGATGGATCTTATCAGTAGGGGGCTCATGAACAATGACAGAGGACTTAGAAGACCTGTTTTAGAATAATGTTTTAGAATTGTTTAAATTTTAAAAGATAATCATATATTAAAAGGAAAATATGCTTAATTGATACTTGGGGCACCCATTTGATTAAAGGAACCAAGGAAGACAGTATGTCAGCTCCTGGAAGTAGCAAGACAACTTTAGCAAGAGATATTGAGCTTGTCCTTCTGATAGATATCTTCTAAATACACTCAAATATCAGCCACTAAGCTCTTTCTTCCATTGTAACTCTAATTCTAAGCCTTCTGATAACATCATTATGGGCCCAATAGCTTTTGGGTTCAATTTTTTAGGGGCCATACTAGAAAGACAAGCAAAACTCTGGAGGCTAAATGCATTAATTGAAAACTCTACATGAGATGACCAGGCATACATTCAGGTGTGCGTGTAATGGAAAAGGGTAACATGATTCCCAGGGTTCAGGTTGGTCGGACACCAGATTATCAAGTATCAATGTCCAGAGAGCATGGGGGTGACAACTAACCAGAGAACAAATAGAGCCTGAAGGCTGTTGCAAAGAAGACAACAGAGACAGAGAGACAGAGAGACAGAGAGAAAGAGAGAGAGAGGGAGAGACAGAGACAGAGAGAGAGAGACAGAGAAAGAGAGAGAGGTACATAAGACAAGAGGTATGCATTCTCAAACAAATCTGTGGATGTGACCTTCTGTCTGACCTCCCACTTCTCTTACCCATAGCATACTTTGCTAGGCTTGGTCCAAAGTGTTCTTTGACATCAAGATCTCAGCTGTCATTAAGTAGTCTCAGCCTCAGAGGACCAACAGAGATGTTATCGGCTGCTCCTGACCTACTCTGGTAGATAATTATCAGCTTCAAATCTAAAAGCAACACTTATACTTCACATTCAGCCTTCCTCATTTTTATCTTCTTATCTTCAAGAAAGTAATTCTTCGAGATCTCTTGGACAAAGATATCCACCCGCTATCACAGAAGAATTATTTTATAAACAATGCTAAACAATTGTCCCTGGCTTTTGTATCAAAATAGTCTAACTAACCCTAAAAAGTAATCATCATTGTTATGTCTGTGAAGTAGTCCTGGAATGCAAGAGAAGGTACCCTTCTTTTTATTTGTATGTTAGTATGATTTAATGCTTATCTTATACATGGGCTAATATCTGTGAGTTCAAAAACTGTTTCTATTTGTACAATAATGAAAATCTAAGAACTAAACAGTGCTGCAGGTCCCCTAAGGACAACATACAATGAAGCCACTGGGGACAGCTGCATTTCCCTCATTTTTTGCATCCATATAAAAATAGTACCAACTTCCTGGGGTCTTTGTGAAAATTAAAGTGTTATTGAAATACTTGACACAATAGTAAGCCCTCAGTACATATTAGAACAATTCCTAAAGAACCCCTAACCACTGAGCAGTGGCATGGCATGTGGACCTACTACACCCAAGTGGTAGAGTCAAACTTGCTTTAGAAAGAAAAACATTGTGTCTCCTCTTTAGATTAAGAACAAAAAGTAATTGATATTCTTAGATGCAGTCTCAAAGAAAGGTATGTGATGGTTTTGATAATCATGTCATAACTTCTGCAAATGCCACATTGACTTACATTTTCCAAAATGTTAAAAGACCACTAAATGTATACCTTTCATTTCACTTCCCCATTCTGCTTCCCCTTTCTTATGGTTTCATTGGGTGTGGCAAGATGTTTGCATATAAGTGATGACTGCCCAACCACAAGAGACCAAGGAGATTGGTGGCTAACAGTAGTTTCATGTTTAAGGTTTAGTTTTTCACAATATTCTAAGATGTTGCACATAGTCTCAATTGTGTTAGACGTATTCTGATCTTTCCATTTGCATTCATACACAGTCTTTCCACTCAAATTAGGTATGGGGGCTAGGTAACTTAAAAGACTGAGGAGGCAATTTATCTTCTTCCCTGAAGTCACTTCCCTGAAGTGACCCATGTCTAAAAAGGTTTCCAAAAGCATGATCGATCTAAGTATGAAGGGAGAAATGGAGAATGGAGAATTTCCCATGAGATGATATGATACAAGCACATACCCATAATATCTTTACTTTTCATGACAGAGAGCAAGTTATCTGAAGTTTTGTACATTTCAGGGTAATGACATCATTGTTCTGCTTGTAAGAAACAGTTCCTCCCTGACTCAGGACTGTTGCGGGTTTTTCCTCTTTGACCTGTGGTTTTTTCCTGTTGACCCAAGTATCTTAGTAACAGATGAAGTATTATTTCAGTTCCTTAAGGGTGGCTAGGTGTGATTCTCTTTAGAAACCAGATGTTTCATCTCAAGAAAAATTTTGGCATTTTAGGAGGAGGGAAGGAATGTCTGTTGTTTTATAAATGTTCTTTAACTGCTATTCAAATATGAAATAATTCTTTACCTCTTCAGTGGTTTTTCCAATAAAGCTTTCTAAGGAATAAAAAAAATGTCAAATATAAACAAAGGAGAACTTTCTGAATTTCCCTAATTTTGCTACTTCAAATCGCTTTTGGTATAAAACTGGGTGAGATTAAATAAACAAAGAGATTGACTAACTAGGAAAATCACACCAATTCCATTTCTGTGTTGTTAATATGAACAAATGTGTATATGAATTACAATGACTTCAAAAAGAGGGCTGTACAAACTATGTGCTCAAATTTTTCAATGATACACTAAAATGTATAAGCACAGTGAGCCCCTAATTACCTCTATATAAAGTTCTTGAAGAAGAAAATCATTTAGAAGTTTTTTTATGTGTGTGTAAACACTTAATGGGATGTTGGCAAGCTGGTTCAAATCATCAGCAAAGAGACTGTGCACAGAATTTATGTGACGTCATTATACCTAGGTCTTGTAGACCATTTCCTCTCTTTTTAGAAAAGAAAATCTTTTTCACATAACAAGCCAAATGGCTCTCTTGTATCTATGAAGTTCTCTTTCATCATAATTCATCAACATAAGCAGCTGCTTCAACAGGAAGGCCACTAAGGTTGATGATACGCAAAACAGCAAAAAATAAAGCCCTATTAGCCATAGGCTGAGGCTAAACATACCTATTCTTAGCCCCGCCCCCCTCCCCAGGCTGTGTTCTTCACTGTTGACCTAGATTCTTTAATGCTCTGATCAAAATCAAGATTCCTAATACAACTCCATCTCTTCTTGGCAAAAAACATTTCAATTCGTTCTTATCAAATTGTCAAAGCCCATGTATGTGCATGTGCGCATGCGTGTGGGCACACACACACACACACACACACAACACAACACACACACACACACACACACACACACACACACACACACCAAATCCCTAGTGTACAGAGTAGCTAATTAATGACAACCAAAAACGTAGGGGAAAAAAAGAAGAACAAAACAACAACAAACAAACAAACCAAAATCACAAAACAATAAGAAGAAAACATAATATAGGGGGTAAGAACAGAAATCAATAAAATCAAAAACAGAAATGGTAGAGAAAATTACTGAAACTAAAACTCTGGCTCTTGACTCTTAGCCTCTAAGCAAAATACATTTATTTAATTAATCAAACATTTCCTTTTTTTTTTTTTTTTTAGGTCCAGTCGTGGGGCCTGAACTCTGGGTCTGGGCGCTGTCCCTCAGCTCTTCAGCTCAAGGCTAGCGCTCTACCACTTGAGCCACTTCCAGCGCCACTTCCAGCTTTTTTCTTTTTGCTTATGTGGTGCTGAGGAATCGAACCCAGGGCCTCAGGCATGCAAGGCAAGCGCTCTACCACTGAGCCACCTTCCCAGCCCCTCAAACATTTCTTTTGTCCTTGTTACATTTATATATAGGCTGTTCAGTGTGTTGTCTCAGGAGCCCAGGACACACTGGATGTGGCATCTGCCTACAGTAAAAATTTATTAGCACATGGACCCCTATTTTTTTCAAGATCTAAATTGTTTTTTTTATCAAGATCTAAATTTTTGGATCACTAGAATAAGCAATCTGAATTTGTAGCAAAGGAAAACAACTTTTGGGTATAAATGGAGGTTCTCTCTTCTAATAATAAATGTCATAGAGCATGCTTGGTTGCACAGAGTTTCCTGATGTTAGTAATTTTGACCCAATTATCCTAGAACTTCTTACCCTGTCTCCAAAAGGAAGGGCTTCAAACTAGTTTCAGATCATAATTTTTGAAGGATTAACAACCCACAGAGCTGTAGGGATGGGTCAGGTGGTAGAACACCAACGTGACAAACATATGATCCTGAATTCAAACCTCAGTACTGCTAAAATAAATAATAGCCCAGAATCTATAATCACCAATACTCAACAAGCAGTGCAAACAAACTAAATACATAAAAACTAGTCACTAGTGACTGTACTAGACAGGAGTGGCCAGACTTCCTGGCTCCTGGCTGCCTCTGGAGTCTGACATATTTTTTCTCCTTCAATGGGAACTTCTGGCCCCAAAAGCTCCTTTGATTGCCTTAAAACCTATGACAACCATCAATAACAAAAGGCCTGTTTGACTATTTTATCACATGGCCGTAGTAGTCCCTTCATTAGGAAGCACTGTCAGCAACTCAGCCTTTCTGAGTCAAGGGAATTATAAACGATGATCAATGGTAGTTTGCTGTTAGAGTTGGTACATTCATTTTTAAATATGTCCCATATGCTGAAAAGATTTGATAAGCCAAAGCTTTGGAAATTTGCTAAGCCTCAGTAGCCTCAACTAAAAAAAAAAAGAATCAAGAAAGATAATATTTACTTTTGGGGGGCTGTTATAAAAATAAAAATGTCTAAGACGATGCCTAGCATGTAGTCACTCAGAAACAAACAACAATGAAAAGCCTTAGGAGTAGCAGAAGCAGCAACAGCAGTAACATTAGTAAAGGCATCTGGGATGTTATTAGAACAATACTGAGCAGAAGGAAAAGGATGAGGACTGATGATCAAACTTAGGAACAACCAGGACAATCAGTGGGATGCTATGCTTGAGGATACATGAGTCACTGATGTCTGCTTTCAAGCAGAGTAGAGACAAACCTACAGAAGGCATCCTGGAGGAATGGCAGCATCACTTCAGTCTTTCTGCAGCTTTCTCTAATGAGGCTATTCACAGAGCAAGTCATCCTTTAAAATCAGTACTACCATGGAACCAACCTGCAGAGAATTAGGCCTGTTGCCAGACCCTAGAAAAGTCCTTGCATCTGGCAAGCACATTCAACATTTCTGTTCATTGAAAGAAATCATTCTTTATTTTTTTCTTTTTAACATATATTAAATAACACTGAGAGACACTCCCCAAGATGTCAATGGTGCTAACGATCCCCAAGAGGAAACAGAGATTAAAGATGTTCATATCCTCCTTGGCTGCCAGGCTTACTCTGGATGGTTTACAGCTGTGGCACTCTGATGCTTTCGAAATCCCAGAGCATCCATGGACAAGGGATAGAAGCATGAGGCTTGAAGCTGTAAGTCCTTCTTCTTCAAGTTCTAACTTCTCCATGGAACTCTACCTGGCCACTGCTTCCAAAGATAACTCTGAGTATGTTCCTCTTGTGTATTATGTTGTGTCACAGCATGAGAGCTTTTTCATTCCATACAATAATAACTCCTGTCCCTATTTCTCCTAGCCTCTACCTTCTTTCAGAGTAGTCTCATCCTTTTTCTCTCTATTGCTTCTAACACTTAAGAGTGCCTGACAATGGATAATTCTCTCTCTCTCTCTCTCTCTCTCTCTCTCTCTCTCTCTCTCTCTCTCTCTCTCTCTCTCTCTCTCTCTCTCTCTCTCTCTCTCTCTCTCGGTCTCTCTCGGTCTCTTTCTCTCTCTCTCTCTCTCTCTCTCTCTCTCTCTCTCTCTCTCTCTCTCTCTCTCTCTCTCTCTCTCTCTCTCCTCCTTCTCCTTCTTTCTTCTCCTTCTCCTTCTTTCTTCTCTCACCTTCTTTGCTAGATAAATGATGAATGCTAGAGCTAGAGGCAAGGGTAATAGAACTTGCATCTGAGGTTACTGGCAGCAGGAATCCCAATAGGGAATAAAGGTTCTGTGAAACATAGAAAGAAACCTCAGGCTGACATACCTTCACGCCTCCAAACAAACTTAGTGAATCCAAATGTATCGGAGGCTACCTATAGCCACATTCCAGTTTTAAATGAGCATGTAATTCTGGTGATAATTTTGATAGAATCAGCAAACCAAAATCATCACTACACTGCCAGTGGATAGGTTCCCACTGAGAGATGACCAGCCCAAATGATGGGATAGTCCTATAAATTGACACAGTATTGTTTGCATTTGAAAAATTGCCACTTGGGGTATAGTATTTGGTGGCAGCTAAAGTTGCCTTCAAATAGAAAATGAAGAGGGACAAAGAACGAAGCGAGCAGGGAGGAGTGTGAGTTTATATGTATCATCTGGGCTCAGCAGAACAAAGAAGAAAATAATACATATGCCATGATGATTAATGTCCTGGTGCTCAATGATCTCACAGTTTCAAGATCCAAGAACTATCTTCTCATCTCCTGGACCAATAGAGAACCGAATGTCATCTTACTGAGACTGGGTGGAAAGAAAATGATTTTCCTTATAAAAATATAGTTTTGAATACACTTTGGTTCCCTACAAGTTTATTAGATATAAACAATCATATTGGTGTTTTGCCAAAATACTAAAAGAACATGAAAGACAGCAACATTCTTTCCACCAGGCTTATGAGAGTTGTCATTCACTGTTAGAAGACATAGGACTGAGTGCTGGTGCTCAGGCTAGTACAGAAGGGGATAAGGTTGTGTGTTAGTGGAAGAGGCACATAGAAGCTGAAAGTATAAACTTGATTGTGTGAATGAGATGTGCATTATATTGCAAGCAAGTTGGTTAGAATCTGACTCCTCAGGGAAAGTTGCCTAGAACCAAGAAGCCAGGGGAGAACAAAAAATGAGAGACATAAATTGTCCTAGCCACAGAACAGAGCCTACAGGCAAGAAAGAGGGAAATATATTCACCTTCCTAAGGGAGAAAGGTGTTTGAAGAAAATAATTACATCTTTGAAATTCCTCTAAGTAGTTTCAGAAAGTCACAACTGAAAAGAATGTAAGGAAAGTTGGAAACTCACAAATATTTAGACTGTAGAAAATTTCAGAAACAGTAAATCAGCAAATTTTATCTACCTTTGCTGTTCATACACCCTTCCCAATTTATTCTATAACATGAATTAGAAAGTTCGTGAACAAATAGAAAATAAGAGACTGAAATCTAAGTCTTGTTCATTTGAATATATGTCATTTGTCTGTTTTTGTTTTTGTTTTTGTTTTGTAGGTTGTGGGGCCTGAACTCTGGGCCTGGGCACTGTCCCTCAGCTCTTCAGCTGTAGACTAGCCTTATACTATACACTTGAGCCTCAACCCCATTTCCGGCTTTTTCTGCTTATGTGGTGCTGAGGAATCAAACCGAGGGCCTCATGCATGTAAGGCAAGCACTCCACCACTGAGCCACCTTCCCAGCCCCTAATTTGTCTCTTTTTATGTTTTGTGTGTGTGTGTGTGTATGTGTGTGTGTGTGTGTGTTTGTGTGTGTGTGTGTGTGTGTGTGTGTGTGTGTGTGTGTGTGTGTGTGTGTGTGTGACAGTACTAAGACTTGAATTCAGGGCCTGGGCACTGTCCCTTAGCTCTTTCACTCAAGACCTGAATTTTACCCTTTGAGCTCCACTTCTGGCTTTTTAGTGGTTAATTGGAGATAAGAATCTCATGGACTTTGCTGCCTGAGCTGATTTCAAATCTGAATCCTCAGACCTCAACCTCCTTGAGTAGCTAGGATTATAGGCCTGCCTCACCTGTGCCTGATTCATTTGGTTTATCTTAATCTGAATCTGTTGGAAATAAAGTGAAAGCTATGTGGTATCTATTTTTAAAATGTAAATTTAAGGACTGAACCAGTTTTGTAGGGTTTTTTTAACTGACTTTTATCAATATGTTCTTAGTAAGACAAGCTCAGATCTTTCCTTCCACTTGTACTGTGTACTCCAGTGCTTGTAGGGAGCTAACCAATGGTAACAATTGGCCCAATAGTTTTTATTTGTGCTAAGCTACATTCCAATACCAATGTTGCTTCAGATTTGAGATGACATCATGTGCTTTTCATTTCCAATCATCAGCTCTTATTTCCTTATCTCTGAATTTCCCACTGTATATCTTTTTCTTCTTATTTTAAATAAGTTTCCTCCTATTCTTACTCATCTTTCTTGTAGACCTTTAGTGAAATATAGATCATCGCACCACCATGTTCAACATGCCACTTTTCATTTTGCTTTTTCTCTGGTTTTCATAACCTAGTTAAGAAATGAATTTGTGAACATGTAAAAGAATTTTCCAAGCCAGGCACCTGGGACTCAAACCTTTAATCCTAGCTAGTCAGGAGGCTGAGATCTGAGGATCACGGTTCAAAGCCAGCCCAGGCCAGAAACTCCATGAGACTCTTATCTCCAATAAACCACTAGAAAACCGCAAGTGGTGCTGTGGCTCAAGCTGTAGAGATCTGGCCTTGAACTGAAGAGCACAGGAAAAGCACCCAGGCCCAGAGTTCAAGCCCAACAACTGACCAAAAAAGTATTTTCCAAGAAAAAACCTATCCAAATTTCTGGGGACTGCAGTTACAAAGCATTCCTATTGAGTTGTAACAATCAGAATACTCACGATGATGTGTACTTCTTTGCAGTACTGAAATACAATAGATTCACTGTCTAAGATAAGATCGCAGGAAGAGGTGGCCTCTTTTCACTCACCCATGTTGCTTCCTAGTTCATTGGCCAGCCCTTGTGAACCATGGAGCTGATTACATGAATGACATCTTTACTGGAGCTCCAGTTGGAAGGACACTTCTTTTTCATAGGAAGAATTAATAGATTTTATGTAGTAGATACTCATAATTCTTTATACATGTGCTTCTATATGTGTATTTATATATGTACACATATATACCTATTAATGGGTATATATACAGTAATGTGATGGCATGGTGTAGATAATAGAAAAGGCTGTAATAAATCATAATAATGTCTAATGCCATAAAGAAAGACTAATTTGGCAGGCAGTATAACAGTATTTAATATTAACTTTGCCAGGTAAGGGAAACACTGCTGATTCAGAATGTGAAACTACATATAATCAGGCAAAAGGGCTGAATTAGAAATACATTGGGTGTAGGGACACATAAAATGGCTGAACGTATTATAAAATGTTCACTTAACACATTTTCAATTAATTAAGGTAATCTTATTGTCACCAATGAATTGAGATGACAATTTAAAAAATGAAATAGCTTTTACAATATCACTCAATATAAACAGTGAGTAAAGAGTCAAATCCAGATAATTTAGATTGGAATTTCATTCTTTCCATTGTATCTTTGGATTACCAAGCAATCACTTGGAATAAATTGGTGTTAAAATTAGTCTATTGATGAATTTACTACCTCTCTCACATCTCAGAAATCACTTGGGAAATGGTTATAATGGTGAGGATTGATAATCAAACACAGCCTGACAAATGGTAGGTGCTCAAATAATGATGGCTACAGTTGTCAGAGCTTTTCTCATTTCTTCCTCATTTCCAATGATTATTGGTTGTTCAATGTCTGATAACAATTTGGCATAATAACCATCTTGGTCAGTTATATGCCAATAACACCCAAAGACATATCAGCACTGATACAACACTGTTTACAAATGGCATTTAGGTTGAAATTTTGGTTTATGGAAAAGAAACTAAAAAATTATAGTTCAGGGTAAACAACACTCCTCAAAATACTAGCATTTTGTGATAACTCCGACACCTCCAGTTATGTACTACTTTGCTGGTAAGAAAAATATGAGGGAAAATGCTATCCCTACTGTCTTACAGTAGATCCAGACTAAAAGAGAACAGAGAAGATTAAGTCCCCTGAGAGGTTAAAACAATTTTAAGCTATCTGGCAGCCTGATCACAGATCACCTCTCTCATCATTCACATTTCCCATTGTGTTGGCTGCAGCTATTACACCCAGCAGTTATGTACCCCATATTTCACCTTGGTTGTTCAGAACTACACCTATGATGCTGATCCCTCTACTCCTGGTGCTGCATTTCGGTGAAGAGTAGTTGTCATCAGCTTGATACCAGCCAGCAAGTTGATTCAGATTGACCTGACATTGCACTGAATTACCAGATGAGTATTTGATTTAATCACCGTCTAGTTGATTTGCGATCACTGTTCCTTTCCTTTCTCTGACCATTTTCCTTTTCTTTCATTACTTCCATGCAGGGCTGGTGGCAGATGTAAACAAATCAGAATTTGATGGATTTGATGGATTTCACTTTGTTCTCTTTTAGCAGCTCCTCTAATGGCTTTCCTTAGGAAAATCAATTAAACTATTGACTTAAATACTATTGTGGGATTGATTATAATTCCAATTAACTGTGCCATCTGGACTGCTCATTACTAGTCTTGGAAAAATTTGTGATAGTGAGAAAATGTGTCTTGTATTCTCATCTTTATTCATCATCTAATCTAGAATCTACTTGTAGACACTAGGTCTATACTCCCAAAACCCAAACACTACCTGTCACCTGGCTGATGACACCTTAATCCTATTCTGCTCATTTTTTTTCTGGCCACATAGAGCAGCAGAGACATCACTTTTCTCCCTCCACTGTTAGAAATTTAGTTAATTGCTTTAGCTATTATGCACCACTCACTTTGCCAATAAACTTTGCATGCCTTATTTTTTGGTATATGATGTGTTTCTGCACATTTAAAAAAGAATACCCTAAATCTTACAGAGGAAAAGCTACAAGGGGCTCAAACTCAGGTCTGGGTGACACGGGATCTGCTTCTGCATTTAGATTTGCAGTTATTTCTCACTGGTCTGACCTAAATTGCTGGCCTCCGTTAAAATAAACAAATCAGAGAAATGCTAGGACAAGTTTCTCCAGCTGGGCCTGGTGGCATAGCTGTAATCCCAGCAGGCAGGACCTGAGGCAGGAGGGTGAGTTTGGGCTACCAGTGAGAACTGGCTAAAAATTTAAAAATGAATAAATAAAAGGAAAAGATCCTTCAACACCTGTACCATTCGCAAGATTAAGATTCTCAGAGTCATAACTACTATACCTCACCAAGGGCCAGAACTGTACACTCACCAAGGGGCTTATATAATAAATGTTTGAATCTGCTGTGCTATCTTTCTTCTTAGTGTATTCAACAAAGGCTGACCACTGGTGGTTTAGCCCAAAAGTGTAACTGACCTGATGGGGGCTTAACAAATTATCTTACCCTGCTCAGAACTCTCTCCTTTTAGCTGGTGATTTACTTTATTAAATTGCAGCTGCCTTTAGCTGAGCTCTGATCACCCCATTCATGTCCACCTCTTAGCATCTAAAGGCAAATAGGTGCTGACTTTTAGAATACACAAAAGGGATATGCCCTTGGATGAAAATGTTTACTATCTGCTCCTTTGCAAATGATGCAGAGAAGAAAGAACAAGAGTATCCCATCCTAAGAAAGGATAGCGTAGATGGTAGGTAAGAAAATAATCATCAAGATATATTGCATTCAAATGGTAGGACAAAGGGTGAACCAATGCAACAGTGATACTCACCAGACACTATACTGAAAATGAACTTTACAACTTGCAGGGGAAGGGAATGTGGGGGGAACTGGGTGAAAATGAGGGAGGGGATACCACTGTTTAAAAGAAATGTACTTATGGCTTTACCTATATAACTGTAATCCCTTTATACATCACCTTTACAATAAATATTTTAAAAATAAAACCTCTTTTGAAGAAAAAGAAAAAGAAAGCAACAAAAAGCATTGCTTTTATTTTACACCAAAAAAGATGTATTATACTCACAAACTGACATGCTAAATTGAAACTCTTTTGTACAACTATTTAAGAATAATAAAAAATAAAAAAGAATCAGTTTTTTTCTGTCTTTCTCTTACATATTCACACACTGTTTTGTCCTATCTAACTCATATGAATGTCATGTTTGAGTTGTAGTACTTAATCTTGGCCTTGTCAGCTTTCTCTTTTCTCTTAATAAAAACCTTCAACTTTTTAGAGCAGTCTCTTGTTTTTGTCCCTCTCCTTACAAAGATGTCACACTCAAATTAAACATTTCTATTATAAAAATGTCTGCATGTCCTAAATTCAACATTTCTCTCAACAGAAGACATAGTTAGCAGCAAATCCATTGCCTATAACAAGGAAACAACAAAATAATCTAATACCAACAAGTAAGTAGAAGACCAAATTACTGAGAAAATAAAACCCCCAAAAGCAGTCAGTTTACTAATTAAATGCTTGAGTAAAAACATAATCAGCATTAAATTCTTTCAATATGTTTCTTACCTTCATAGATAAAACTTTATTTAAAAAATTTCCCCTTCATTTCCCCCCAGGAGACCAAATAAGGAACAATGAGAATCAACCCACACATCTCAAAGTCAAACTTACCATAGATGTAGTGAGCAAAGCACAGTGACTGAGACCTCTTGGTCTCCAAACTCCTAGGAACTCACAGCCCCATTATGCAACAGAACAATAACATACTGAGAAAGAAACAGAATTGCCCTAATTTGTTCTTCCTGCCTCATTTTCTCAGCATCAGTTTCCGATTTTTTTTTCATGACATGGTCAGATAGTCATAAACAGAGAAAAATAGCAACAAAACTTCAAGTGATATCTATATGATTCTTGAACATTGTACAAATGGGAAATTCATTCTATAATCCAGAGCAGAAAAGTTACTTCTCTAAAAGTTCGCAAATACAGGTTTTAAATATGGCTTTTGTGCAGCCTGTAAGCTTTCAGAGCTTCAAATGCTATTTATTGTAATTAACTGCAAATTTTCTTCCACTTGCTTTTGTTAGCAGATAAATAATGAATGCATTTCAGTTGGACATTTCCTTCTATCATTTTTGCTTTAAAACTTAAAGCCCTACTTTCGGTTAACTTCATGCTCTTCAATTAAAACCACACTAACCTGAAGTTCTTTTCTTTGACGCATGAAACACACTGCTTTTTGTGATCTCTCTTTTTAATGCAATGGTATGTTGGTTTATTTTTCTCAGATAACATTGATTTCTCTATAATTTATAGAAAGAAAAAATGGTGTCACATGGACAGCAGCTATCATATAAATAGATTTCTATCCTTATAGAGAAATTCATAATCTGGTTTGGAAAACAAATCAGTTTAACGTTGTGGGAAATAGAAGCTGTTCTTCCCATTAAGATCTGCCACCAAGAATGGCAGAGTTAGTTCCCTTGTTTTGAACCTGTAATTGGCTCTCCTTGTATTACTTTCAGATATTTATTGTGAGTGATCAGTTGAAAACTAACAAGTTGTAAATCTAGAAAATAAAACCTTTTTTGGCTTGAACACATTCATAATTCTCCATAAGAAAAAAAGAGATAACTTTTGTTCTCCAGATCACACTAGAACTATTTCATTACTGAGTTCCTAAGCATAAAGATATTTCTTCAAAATAGTAACAAATGCAGTGGAAATCATGTGGACTAGACCAACCATATATGAAATGGAAGCAATCCTTCTAGCTGCCACCATAAAATATACATACAAAAAATTTTACATAGAAGAGTGTAATAATAGCTGTAAGTTTTGTTTATATAAAAGAAATCTGGGTTGTCTTAATATGTTTCTTCTGATTGAACTATATATATAATATTCTGAATTCTCATCAGAAATATGAGAATTCAGCAATTTATGTATATACTCCAAATTGCCTAAATAATCCCTCTCTGTGTCTGTGTCTGTCTGTCTGTCTGTCTGTCTCTGTCTCTGTCTCGGTCTCTGTCTCTGTCTCTGTCTCTGTCTCTGTCTCTGTCTGTCTCTGTCTCTGTCTCTGTCTCTGTCTCTCTCTGTCTCTCTCTGTCTCTGTCTCTCTGTCTCTCTGCCTCTCTGTCTCTCTGTCTCTCTGTCTTTCTCTCTCTCTCTCCCCTCTCTCTCTCTCTCCCCTCTCTCTCTCTCTCCCCTCTCTCTCTCTCTCCTCTCTCTCTCTCTCTCTCTCTCTCTCTCTCTCTCTCTCTCTCTCTCTCTCTCTCTCTCTCTCTCTCTCTCTCTCTCTCTCTCTTTTTCAGACTCTAGCTCTAGCTTGATGGAGAAGTCTGTCTGTTCCATGGCTCCCTGAGTACCTGTATCACTCTGAACATGAATACTGCTACGAGTCATCAGTACATACCCAAGTTTTATTTCCACAGCTTCCTTGGAGACCTTGAAGAAATTATTTGGATGTTTGCTCCATCCCTACCTGTGCTCTAGTGCTGGAGTAGGCTGTAGGAAGGCAGGAAAGGCAGCCTTCCCTCATGATCCTAACCCTCATGTGGCTGGAGGAGGGCACAATGTCAGCAGCTAGAGGAAGAAAAGGTGGAGAAATTTTGTGTGCCACTGCAAACATGACACAGTGCCAACAAAAATACTATTCTTTTTTCCAAGAAGTTCAAAGTACTTTGTAAATATTAATTCATATGACCAAGTAGTCATGAAGCAATCACTACTTCATATACCCTTAAGATAGTTTACTCCAGGCAAGTTATTAGAAAAGAGACTTTTTATTTTTTTTATAACCTCTCTCATCTTCACTGCGCACCTACTATGTGCAGGGTGATAGAGATAGAAGGATGCCTACAGAGAGATCACATTATTCTCTGATCTACTGCTTGCTGTGTTGGCCACTATGCACTGAGTTACACTGTTTGTTACATTTATTTACACTCTTTCTTGGCCAAATTGTTTAATGGAATGTGCTCTGCTCTTCAGAATGCTCATAACGTGCTAAGTGCTGAGCAAACACACAAAAGGAAAAAAAAATCAGGCTACCTATAAATCTCATTACAATTACAGGAATTGAGGAATATAAATTCAAAGTGCTTTCTTTTATGATGCCATAAACAAAGCTTTCATGTGAGTAATCCTTGTCTCTTTCGGTGTTGGTAGAACTGCTACAGGAGACGAGGAGAATTAAGATCGGTAATTTCATGCTGAGCAGTTTATATACCTAATCTACATCTATGATTAATGAGATGAGCAAGCATGTAGCTGAAGCAGACAGCCCTTATCCATGGGTCTTTTTCTGATTGTTTTACTTTCCATGACAAAATGGCAAGCCAAACACAGGAAGTGATTGATATCATTTCTAAACCCATCTCCTGAGGTTACCATTGCATAGTTTTCTAAGATTAGCAGGACAAAGGATGCTAGTAGTTGCTTCTTAAAAATGTATGACTTTCTCGTGAATCAAAAGGGATTCAATCTGTTGTCTTCTAAAAATGCAAGGTAAGGATTCTGTTTTTTTTTTTTTAGGTGGGGGGAGTCACAAACTCATCCAGTTTGAAACACACATGAATACTACAACAGGTCTCACAAATGTACATATATTTTAAAAATCATAAATAGTCATTTCTTTCAAAATGTGGGCAATATCTATCTATTGTGGATCTCAAATTTATTAAGCAAGAAGTACCTAATGACACATAATGAGAGGTTTTTTTTGGCCAGGCTATCTGAAATCCCCATAAAATACAAATATCATTAGGCAATGTATAAACTTTATAAATATGCAAGCAAATGTTTATTTTTAGATTAAACTAAATGCTTCCTGTACTAATTCTTTAGTGGGCAACACGGATTCATTTTTCTAGCCAGATCCAGCAGAGGGCAGGATGTTGCCACCAATGGCCAGCTGGCTATGGCCTACAGCCAGACCAATCCAACACCCCAGTGGAGAGTTATCTGATATCAAATGAATCGCTGCTTGATTACCACCTGAATCTGAACCAGGGTAGAGTCCTGACCTGAGAATAGGAGTTCTGAGTTATGTCCCTGGAAATACCAGAGAAAGTTCTGCATTAAAGCATGACCACATTTCTTAAGGAATATGATTTTATGAACTGAAAACAAACCAGTTCCTATTATCATCTTGGAATGTCTTGCTTTAAAGTCTACATAGGGAATTAATTTAAGATCTACCCCAATAATTGTTGTTTAACACTGTAGTCTTTCTCAGGTCATAGCTGGGCTACTACTGCATTCACACCACTTATCTAAAGGCACACCACATCCTGCATCTATCCTCTGTCCTAGAAAACTCTTAACAGCTCTAAGTCACATTCTAGTCACATGCCCTACTCTGTTATTACTTCAGCTGTCATTGATAGGGGATAATGAGCTCCAGCCCACCAATAATTTTCTCTGTCTCTCTGTCTCTTTCTCATACACACAAATCCAGAAAACATTAAGAAAAGCTGTTTATATAAAACCAAATCGGTACTTCCATACTTCCAATTCTAATCCATACATCACATTCTAGCCTTTTCCCTCACTGTAACTCTGTTCTCTAACAATTAGAAACTGGCCTTTTATACAAAAAAAAAACATATTTACTCAGAGTGTATATAAAATCGTATCTGAATCACTAGCATACACCTAAGAAAAACAAATTTGCTAGAGTAGAATATGTCTGTGCAGTGTAGTCTTTTAGTCTTTGCACAATGTAATGAAAATACTAACAAGGTTATGGAATATTATACCTATAATCTTGCCTGGGTAGAAAGTCCAAAAGAAACTTTCTCAAAAGAAAGCTGGTGGTGGTGGTGAGCACCTGTTATTCTAGTTATATCTGGAAATCTAACAAGGCCTAGTATCCAGGCAGGAAGAGAGCTCCTGTCTTAAAATGAGTAGTAAGAAACAGGACTTGACATTTGCAGGAAAATGGATGGATATAGAAAAAAATCATGTTAAGTGAGGTAAGCCAAGCTCAGAGAGAAAAACAGCCCATGTTTTCTCTCATATGTAGAAGCTAGATCTAAAATATATCAGGACATGATAAATTATACAGGTCTCCAGGAATTCACATACAGTGAGACCAAAGGAGAACACACTTAGAAGAGGAACACAGGTGCAATGCCTATGTACATCTGATCATATAAAATAATATTTATTGAAATGAACTCAAGGAAATGGGAACAAGAAGTTGGGTTTTTGTTTTGTTGTTGTTGTTTTTTAATCTAAAACTATAGTTACTGAAGAATATCTCAGCTTGCCTGCCGATATTACCACTATATTACAGACTACAAAGTCTATAATTTTCAATGATTGTTTTCCCTATGATCTTCTCCTCCTCCTCCTCCTCCTCCTCCTCCTCCTCCTCCTCCTCCTCCTCCTCCTCCTCCTCACCCTCCTCCTCCTCCTCCTCCTCCTCCTCCTCCTCCTCCTCCTCCTCCTCCTCCTCCTCCTCCTCCTCCTCCTCCTCCTCTTTTTATTATTAGCACTAGCAGTTAAACTCAGGGCCTTGGGCTTGCTATATGAAAATTACCATGTGAGTCACATCCTCAGTCCAATAATTTTTAATTGACATTTGTTTTATGAAATAAAAACATATCTAAGCTTTCCTTCTTGAGCAAGATAACGGCACTGGTACTTGTATTTTACAATCTAATAATTAGCAATGCAATAATTTACTTGGACAAGGTTCACTACTAAATATTAAAACCATTGGTTAGGAAGTGGTGCTGTAGCGTTAGAGAGCTCGTCTTGAGCTGAAGAGCTGAGGGACAGCACCCAGGCCCAGAGTTCAAGCCCCACGACCAACAAAAAAATAAAAAAATAAAATAAAACAATTGGTTATAAGATTACTGAGAACTAGGGCACCCACGTGGCAACATAGCATCAAAGAATCACTCCATAGTGTATTCATTTGTGGAAAAAAAATGTGCCCTGATACAGAGATTGAGAGCTGGCAAGGTTCAATGGTAGACTAAGAGGCTTTTTTATTGCTGTTTTTGTTTTACTTTCTTTATGCCTTGTTTGTTCATTTATATGTCTCTGGGAATGTAAGGGGAGGTACAGAAATGGGGGTGGTCAAGGGGTAAACAAATGCAACAGTGATACTACACACTATGTTGAAAATCAACTATACAACTTGTGGGTGGGGGATGGGAGGGGAAAACTGAGAAAGAGCTAGGTAAGGGGTGCCATTATTCCAAAAGAAATGTACACTTTACCTGACTTCTGTAACTACAATCCTCTGTGCATCATCTTTACAATAACAATTCAATTTTTAAAAAAGAAACAGGACTTGAATGTAGCTCAGCAGTAAGAACATCTATCTTCCAGGTAACTGAAAGATACAAGATTCAGAATGCAAACCTCCATTACTAAAAAAAAAAAAAAAGGAAAAGGAAGGAAGGAAGGAAGGAAGGAAGAAAGAAAGAAAGAAAGAAAGAAAGAAAGAAAGAAAGAAAGAAAGAAAGAAAGAAAGAAAGAAAGAAAGAAAGAAAGAAAGAAAAAAAGAAAGAGAGAAAGAAAGAGAGAAGGAAGGAAGGAAGGAAGGAAGGAAGGAAGGAAGGAAGGAAGGAAGGAAGGAAGGAAGGAAGCAAGCAAGCAAGCAAGCAAGCAAGGAAGGAAGCAAGGAAGGAAAGAAGTGCTTTTTAATCCAATTTGTTATGGTTGTGGTACTAATTTCTAGTATAATTAGATTCCTTGGTTACTACAGTCTATTGAGTTCCCACACATCTGAGTTAATATTATTTTATAGTATTTTAAATACTACTTGAATCTAAAACTCACAAAAATACAGATAATTCTTAAAGAAATGTTTCCTTCTCCCTAAGTCCCTTGTTCTTTTCATCCCATTCCCTGAAATCTCTATATTCAATAATTAGTATTTTGTTTAGAATTCCCACATTTCCTTTTGCACAAATATGTGCATATATAGATTTATACACACACATAATATATATTGTCTTATAGCTTTTTATTTCCTATCTGATGATACTATGCACTTTTTTTTACTTCTGCCATATCTAGACTTCAGCCTATAATTCTTCAGGCTTTCAAAGCAACGCTTCCAGGGACTTCCCAGCTTTCAGCCTCAGACTAAATGTTATAGCATTGGATCCTCTTTTTTAAAGCTTCCAGGATATTGGACAGAGAAGCTACACCTTTTTTTTTTGGCTGTTCTGGCTACACATAGCCATGGGAGGACTATCCAAACTCCAATATAGTAAGCTGATCATATAAAATTGTAGGTGGGTGGGAGGAGCAAGACGGAACAGAGATAGATAGACATTATGATGGGACCAATCAGATACTGTTGGAAAAGGGAAGAAACAGAACAAAGGGAAATTGTTCAAAGTACATTGCAGTGTGTGCATGGAAATATGACTGCAAAACCACCTCATACTGCAATATAATGCTAATTCAAAACCAAACAAATCTGTACCTTACTTTGATGCTGCTAAATTTCCTTGGATGGCTTTTAATATCTGTCCACCTTCAAGTACTATCACTAGATGTTCTATTATGATTAGCCAAAGTTGAGGGCAAACATTTGAACCTATTTTTAGACTTTTACTTGCTTAGGTATAATTCACATACTATAAATTCACAAACTTGAAGTAGACAATTCAATGATTTTAAAAAAGAAACTTATACACCTGTGAAAATATCACTAGTATTGGTATCTTTTTCAAATTCATTCAGTGATTTTAATGATTATATGCTAAGAGGACTGAACTGGTCCATTATTTTTAATGTTTTTTGTTTTAATGTTTTTTTTAATTTGTTTTTTGTCTAATGTTAATGTTGTTGCTACTCAACTTACTATTGCTTTAGATCCCATGGGACTTGTTTCCCTATTGAAGAAAAGCATGCAGCTCAAAATTGGTCCTGTTTCAAAGTCAAAATCGTATCACTAGGCTGCATCTGAGGGAGCTTCTAACACAAGTTATCTACTTGTCTAATCTTGCTCCCCTCCACTGGAGCTTTGGGTTGCAGCCATGCCATTAAACTGTATTTGTAACTTCTTTCAGGCCATCCCTTTGTTCATGTCCATTGGCCTCTTCTGTCCCAGCAATTGATCAATTGTAACTTTAGAAATAGAGAAGTCAACATACATTTGAACTATCTTTCATTATGAGATAGTTTTTGAATGACTCCTCTAAGAAGCATTCATATTGCTCCATCTATCTAGGGTCTCATTAGATATAGTCCAAGAAGTGCTGGACGTGGTATTATTACACTGAGGATGCCTGACCTGAGTTTTAACTGACAACTATGAATTAACCTGGAAGAACACAGTGAAGCAGAGGGCAACAGACTGAAGGCAAAGCAAGCAGCGCAAGCAGAACAGAGCAGGCAAAGACCAGGAAACAAAAGACTAGAAAATGTGGCTATATTAGATTGGAAAAGTATACTGAGGCCAGATTGCCTGGCCTAAAGAATTTGGGTCCTGATAGTGAAAGAAGTGGAAACTAAGTGAAAATTTTTAAGTACTATATTAGAAGAGGGTAAACAAGCTTGTAGGATAGGTTTATTCAGAAAAGTTAAGAGGCTGCAGTGAAGAAAATACACTGACAATAGTAGCTATGGGGAAAGCAATAGAAAACTGATTTGCCAACCTAGGAGAAGTATTTTTTTCTTAATTCCAATGGTGAATAAAGTAGAGTTATTATTGATAATCACAATAAATTGTCAGGAGTCAAGGATGGATTGACATTGAGGGCTGAGACAACAGGATGTCTCATTAATAGACTACACTACCCACTTTGTGGATATTCAAAGCCCTCTCCTCTTCAATCTTCATTTTCTGGAGCTTTTAACATCTAGCTGTCTGTATTTCTCTTCACCCTTAGTGATTTCATTATATATGCAGATTATCTTTCTCTGGGTTCCTTTCTTTTGATTTTTAAAAATATTCTATACTACTTTAGCTATTGATTCCATGGATGTACCTTTGGCATCTCTTTACTGTTAATTGAAATCTTTCCATCACCACTTTGTAAAACTTTTCTTGGTATCTTAACACCAACAATCCTTTGATGCTTCTATGCTCTCTATTCTATTGAGCCTATCAATAGAAACAATATGGTCCCTTGCCCCACCCTATCCTCATTTTCATTATTAGGCTGTTTAAATTAGACTAAATTATTGTAATTTCTTTCCTTCATTTATCCTTAACACACTTGCCCACTCTCCATGTACAAACTTTTGGCCAAGCCATCAGTATTACAAGTAAATGGTACCACAAGGGGTGGAATAAAAAACATGGCATAAGGCTGGGGTGTAGCTTAATGATAGAATACTTTCAAGGCCTTAGATTTTAACCCCAGAACCAAAAAAAACAGATAGCTTTCTTTCCCTAACTTACATTCTCCTTCTTACTCTGTGCCCTGGGAAGATGAACTACACAGATCATGCTCTCTTTCAAATGGTTCAAGCAGTGGGAAGCCCTCACTAAAACTAAGACGGCAGAGGAGGATTAACTTCTACATTCCATCTTTACATTCATTAAGCATTGTCTGGGTCCATAACTGAAATCAGTATACTGGCCTCTTAGGTCCGAGTAATTTTCCTTCTGATGATTGGAAATCTGTTTTATCACCTAGGTCTCCCTGTTTAGAGATGTAAGTCTCTCGTAGACCAAGGTTCTCATACATTAAAGTTCTCATTTTTACCATGGTTTTCTCCAGGGGTTATAAACCCTTTCCCGTGTGTTATCCCCAGTGTTTGCAGCCCATCCACAACTTGTTTTACATGTATTACTAATGTATAATTGACCTAGTATCATGTGTAGAGCCAATAAACTTTAACAAATATATATGCCTAGAAATTTCACAGTCCACCTGAGGTATAGAAGACCAGCCCAGAGTGTTTTCTGCTCTAAATATTCTCTACTAAGTCAACCCCTGCTCTGATTTTTATAACCATGAATTATTTTTGCTCATTTTGAGAAATATCAAATACAGAGGGTTCCCTTCCTATGATTTCTTTGATGTTATATATTCTCTTAAAAATATCTATGTTGAACTCTGGAGGCAACAGGGCTGTGAGTTTAAGAACAAACTACACTATATAGTAAGACCCTCCTCTAATAAAACAAAAGTATCTGCTGAAATAATTTCAGACTTACAGATAACTTGCTAGTAAAAGTAATTCTTAGGTATGATACTTCACTCAGATTCCTCATATATTAACATTTTACTGTATTTAATATGTCTTATATCATTAAACCAATTTGAAAGACAGACATTTTCTTACAATGATAATTACAATGGATATTAGTTTCCCCTGTGATTCATGTTGAAGCCTGAGTCCCAAATGCAAATGGTATTAGGAAATGGTGAGGGGCTTGGGAAGAAAATAAGCTAAGGTCATGAGGCACTGCCTCTATGAAGAAGAGAAAGATACCAGGGCTTCCTTTCTTCACCATATGAAGAAGTAAAAAGTCAGCATCAGTAAAAGGAAGTGATTCAGTAGAAAGTGTTTCTTTCAGTAACCTAATGTTTGATTTCCCTCTCCCAGGATCCATAGCTGTGAGATATAAATGTTGATTAGGCCTTTACATATTGGTATACCAGCCTGGACTGACTAAAGGACTCTATACTTAGTAACTAAACAATGTTGGAACATAATACCATAACCAAGTAGAAGTCTTAGATTTTACACTAAAGATAATTTTCTTCTTGAGGACAGTAGTGATTCAATAATAGTTACTGAACAATGGAATAATATGTGTGATACACTGTTAACAGAAAAATTTGCCTGGAAAAAGCTTTCTTGGGGAGATGAGAGATGTTTGACATGCAATTTAATATGTAAGTATAACATCCCAGGGAACAGATGTTTAGAGGTGAATGGTAGTATGAAAGCAAGGACTGGGGGCAGATACGAAGAGCATTATGGTATAGTAGCTCTTTGTAGGCCTCAGAAATCTGTAATTTTGAGCTAAGGACTTAAAGAAAGACTTCTCTGAAGAGGAAATAAGAATGGCCAATAGACACATGAAGAAATGCTCAACTTCTCTAGCCATAAAAGAAATGCAAATCAAAACAACATTGAGATACCACCTCACCCCAGTTAGAATGGCTATAATCAAGAACTCTAGAAACAACAGATGCTGAAGAGGATGTGGCCAAAAGGGAACCCTACTGCATTGTTGGTAGGAGTGTAAACTTGTTCAACCACTTTGGAAAGCAGTATGGCGGTTCCCCAAAAGTCTACACATAGAGCTCCCTATGACCCAGCAATCCCACTTTTGGGCATTTACCCAAATGATCACAAACAAGACCATACTAAAGCTACCAGAACAGTGATGTTTATTACAGCATTAGTCACCATAGCTATGGTGACCAATCCAGATGCCTCTTAGTAGATGAATGGATCAAGAAAATGTATATATACATGAGCATATATATGTATATGTATATATACCATTCCATATATATATATATATATATATATATATATATATATATATATATATATATAAAATGGAATTCTATGCCTCCACCAGAAAGAATGACATTGCCCCATTTGTTAGGAAATGGAAAGACTTGGAAAAAATTATATTAAGTGAAGTTAGCCAGACCCAAAGAAACATTAAGGCCCATGGTTTCCTTTATCTACAATAACTACTATATGTGTAGGACAAGCAGAAGAGGTCAAAAGCTATATAAGCTGATGCTAAGCGAAATGAACCAAGATAGGGACACAAGAGATTTTTATCTTTCTTGATGTTCTTGTTAATGTACTTATAATGTACTGTGTGATTTTTTTTGTTTCTTTTTATGTTCTTCCCCCATAGTATAACCTCTGTTGTCACTGTATTTGATTCCGGTATCCTACATCTTATATATACATTTTTCTAATTTGGGGAGGGGAAGGAAATAACAAAATACTGAAACAAGGATACAGGATGACCCATTATAACAATGAGATGGACAAGACACTATGTTGAAAACAAACTTTACAACTTTGTCTGGGGAGGGGAGGGTCAGGAAGGAGGGGAGGAACAGGATGGTAGAGAAAAACAAAAGAGGAGGTAACAATGCTTGATAGGAAATGGACTCATTACCTTGCTCATGTAACTGTAACCCCTCTGTACAGTATCTATACAATAAATATATATATTAAAAATAAATTTAATGATATAACAGTTTTTAAAAATCTGTAATTATTTTCACAAATTCTGATAACCAATCAAACATGGGAACTTTGCAACTTGAGAGGTACTCACATCATATGGTGATATTAATGAAGCACAACTTCTAGACTAAGATTAGAGGCCAATAGAAACCAGATTGAGGCTAAACAAAATATGAGATTTGTATGACAAAATTGTGGGTCCATTTATTGCAAACCAGGAAGCTTGCCCCAAATGAAAACTTAATGTAGTAAATCCAAAGGCAATACAATGAATTCTACAATTATATATGATTAGAAATAGATAAAAAAGATTTGGATAGGGACTGTCCATATTGTTTTGTCCAAAATGTGTTTATACTTTTTATTAAATTACAATACACTTTATATTTTATTCCATGTAATTTGGGGACAGTATTAACGATTCAAATATGTGTGATACAACACAAGCTGTATCTACTCCTGTTCTTTTTCTCCATCTCATTATTATTCTGAGCTGTAAAAAAAATCTCCTATGCATGATTCTTAACGAGTGAATAAAAGGTCTTCTCAAAGACTTTCCATTTTTATTCCCTACACAGTTTCTATCTCATGATCCTTCATGTAACAGAACTGAAAAATGTTTTATGCTTTGATGTGAAAGTGATGCCACTTCCACAGTGAGAGGGACAATGTATTTATCCCTCTCCTGTTCCCCATCCATCAGAGGTCATAAAATCACCTACTAGTGAATATACTCCTAAAAAGATAAAATTTAACTAAGCCAAAAGACATTTTCATCAAACAGCTATTGTATCAAAATGGCCAATAAATAAATACTGGTTTACACCAACCCTTGCAGTTCTACCCACTCTTTGAGAAGGATGAAGAGTAGAAAACAATGATCACAATTTTAAAAATAAGATTACTTTGTGTTTGCTTTCATCCCCCACTTTCTCCACAGGCAACAATTTCATTTCTACTAGAATATTTTTCAGGTTTCAGAGTGTTTTCCAAAAGGGTATGGAGAGGTTACAAAGTAACTTTCAAGATATTGTAGGAGGAGAGAGATTGTAGGGAAAGAACTCTGGGAACAAAATTGTCTCTCCCACTAATCTATCAAGAGTTTCAAAACAGGTAATGAGCTGTTCTTTTAAAGTGCAAAGGCCCCATAGGGTTATGCCTCATTACAACTGAATGCCATTAAACAAATAATAATCAAATTCAGCTCAATTTCAAGGCAGGAAATCTTGTGGCAGGGCAATGTGATATGAAAGGAGAGGAGACACTCCTGATACCAGAGGCCTTGAGGTTAACAAATATCTGAAGGTTTCCAGAGAGTGGTAGGATTCTAATAGAGAATTGGACAATGGAAAAGTACAGAAGTGACATTTTCTTCAAGAATCATCAGAATGCCTTCGGTGTGGGCTTCTCCTCTCCTAGTATGGCTTTTAGACAAAAGCTCTTCAGAAAAATTATATTGTTTTTATTTCCGTGTTAAAATTAACTCCTTAAAACAACTTTGCATCATTGAAGCTATATTCTTATCTCCCAGTTGAGAAAACTTACCTATACAGAAATCATATAGATTGCTGAAGTTTTCATGAAATTTTATAAATACAAGAACAGAATATGACCATATTTTTTGTTTGTTTAGTTTTTTGTCAGGAAAGTCCTCTGTATTGACAGATTACAACTGTGATCTTGAGTCTACTGAGCTCAATTTTCTCAAACCAGAGCTTAATGGGCTTTCTTGTTCAACTCCATGTCTTTCTGGGCAACCTATACTCTCTTATAAGAGTGAAAAGAATCCAAACCTCATGCATACAGGGGTTCACAACTCAACTCTATCACTTACATTATGCATGTCTGTCAGCATACTTTCCCATTAGTAAAATAGGTTCCTATATCTCTTACAGAACTCTTAGTGCATTGTGTACTATTTATAGCAAATATGCCACATGATTTGATGGCTTAAAATGGTATTTACTATGCTCATAAATCTGTAATCTGATGAGTGTGTTAGGAATAGTTCATCCCTGCTCCAATCAGTGTTTAGGTGTCATCCTTTCTCACAAGTCAAACAACTCCTTTTGGCTCTTGTCTTATATCTTAGTGGGTACCCTCCAAAAGAATAGCTACACTCAACCTCTGCCTCCAGCTTAGACTACTTCACTATATGGGGTCTGAATTCCAAAGACAAGCACTCTGAGGAAAAGGGCAGTTCTGTGGAACTTATATAACTTCCTATCATCTAGCCTAGGGAGTCATGCTCCTGCACTTTGGTGCAATTTCATTCTTTTTGTTTTTGTTTTTGTTTTGCCAGTCCCGAGGCTTGAACTCAGGGCCTGGGCACTGTCCCTGAGCTGCTTTTGCTGAAGGCTAGCACTCTACCACCTGAGCCACAGCGCCACTTCTGGCCTTTTCTATTTATATGGTACTGAGGAATGGGGTTCATGCATGCTAGGCAAGCACTCTACCACTAAGCCACATCCCCAGCCTGGTGGGATTCCATTCTTGAAATAGTTTCAGAGTCCTACCCAGTTTTAGGAAATGGGCCATATATTGCACTCACAGGGCAAGATTCTGAAAAGACACTTGGCACCAAAAGTATTGGGGAGGATATTCTTGGAAACTAAAATCTGCCATAATCCAGTTTCAGCCACAACAATTCACGTCTCTTTCCTATGAAAAATGCACGTATTTGTTCACTCCTGACTCTTCTTCCAAGCTTATCAGACTCAAGCTTGAGGTCAAGATTTATAAAAGTTCCTTGTGTTTTCCATTTAAATTGACAATCTTTTTGAGCTGAAAATCTGAGAATTTAACATGATTTTTGTACTCCACAAACTCCAGGCCTCCAATAATGTGATAGAGAAAAATCATTGAGAGAGGACAGACAAAGCACAAAAGTCATTGGTCCACAGTAGTTACAAAATATAGCCAGGTATATGATACCAGTCCTTGGTTAGACTTACACCAATGAATTCTTCAATGGCTTTTGCTCTGTATTTGATTTTTATCAACTCACTAGTGTACTTTCTCCAAACCATAAAATATAGGTCATCTTTGTAGCTCAGTCAGTTTTTCTTGGCCACTTTCCTTGCCATAGATATTCGGATGTTGAAAGGCTTCTTTTAATTGTATTGCATTACTACTTTTCAGTACAATGTGATAGGGTTCCTTTAGATACCTTATGGGTTTCTTATGAATCAATTTATAATAAAATCCATTACACAAAAGCCATATGCCTAAAACCAGTAGGATAACTTTTTTTCTTTGAAAGTGTGACTTCTTTAAGAATACCCACTCATAAGTTCTTGGAAATGATTGTTTCAAAGACAGCATTATTGAGGTACATCGTAAATCCTTATATGGCCTTTTTTCCTGTTCAAAATGGTCATTAACACACTATTTCAAAACTTCATGAGGCCTTAACAAAAGGTATTTATCTTTAGATCATGTTTTCTTGACAGCACCCTGGATTTGATCTCTACTCAGAAGCCATATCTTAATTTAGCATCATTTACCATCTGGGGAGGCTGGGAATGAGAAGCAGTTTTCTTTTCCAACCCAGCAAGTCCTGGAGACTTTATATATAACAGTTCTTTCTTTAGCTCATCTTTCTTCCTTGCATTTTACTACAGGCAGCTAGAAACAGACAGAAGGCAAAAAGCACTCCCAATCCTTTTTCTGTAACACTCCTTAGCTAGAAAATAGGTATGTTTCCTGTTTTCACCTCACTGCAGGAAACATTGTTGCTAAACTTTCTGCCAGTAGATAACAAGAGTTCCTTTTTTTTTCCTACTTGCAATAGCAGTTTACTCTCTTTCCTCCAAATTCTTACCATCAGTCTTTTCAAGGTCCATTAGATTTCTTCTATTCATCTCCTTGAACTCAGCTAGAAGTTCAAAGGCACTTTGCCTCCCCACCTGTGGCCTAAACCTAAACCCACTGCCATGTAGTAGATTGGACTTGCGCTGTACTTTACAAAATATGTCTTAGCTATCTACTCCTGTCCATAAAAACCACCTGAAATTTGATGGGCTAAAAGAATGACATTTATTTTGCTCAAATTTTTGCTATTTATGGAACATTCTGTAGGTATTGTTCATCTCTGCTCAACTTTGTTCATCTCGGCTCAATTCAGTAAGAGAAGGAAAATGCAGATGCTGATGATTGCATTCACTTTTTTCTTTAATTTAAGTTTTATTATAAAGGTGATGTACAGAGAGGTTACAGTTATGTAAGTAGATTTCTTTTTGAACAGTGTCACCCCCCCTCTCATTTTCTCCCACATTTTCCCTTCCTTTCCCCCCAAGTTGTGGCATTCATTTCCAACATAGTATCTAGTGAGTATTTCTGTTGAATTGTTTTACCCTTTTTATTGGGGGGGGGCCTCCGGTCATGGGGCCTGAACTCTGGGCCTGGGCGTTGTCCCTCAGCTCTTCGGCTCAAAGCTAGCACTCTACCACTTGAGCCACAGAACCACTTCCAGCTTTTTTCTTTTTTGCTTATGTGGTGCTGAGGAATTGAACCCAGGGTCTCAGGCATGCAAGGCAAGCGCACTACCACTGAGCCACCTTCCCAGCCCCTTGTTTTACCCTTTGTCTCACCATTTTTGTGATCTCTCTTCCCCTCTTCAAGTCAGATAAACTTATGTCCAAGACAAAGTGTACAGAAATAAAAAACAGTGACAAAAAGGAACAAACCAAAGGAAAAAAGAGAAAAAAGAGACAACTGCAAACAGTACAATAAAAAATGCCTGTTTCCATTTCTTGGAGTTTATTGTGATAAGCATCATTCTATATAGTCATATGCACATAGCTACTGAGACATTATGATCCTCTCCTAAGAATACCTTCTTTTGGTCTCACAGTATGAATGCCTAGAGTACTGTTTAATTAATCCTGTCCAAGTGTAATTATTTGTCTTTTACTATCCATTGGATTAACTTGTAGATTTCTAGAAATATTCCAGTTACTACAAATGAGGGAAACTATACAGTCTATATTTCTCTGGGTCTGGCATACTTCTCTTAGTATATTTTTTCCCAAGTCTTTCCATTTACTTGCAAAAGGACCAATGTCATTCTTTCTGATGGAAGCATAGAATTCTCTTTTTGTTACTGTTCTATAATGAGTGAGACAGGTAACTTGTTCAGAGACAGGGCTCCTGTGAAGACTTGTTCAGGCTCATATCTGCTGGTTTTTACTGTGTATTTTATGCTTTCTTTTTATTGGGGCTATTGACTAGAACATTTTCATGTAATATTCTATGTCCTTGGCTTCCTCATGATATTAAGACTGGGTTCTTAAAATCAGCAGTTAAGGAAACTAATGAGCAGAAAGATGTACTGATATTCGTGACCTACCCTTGGAAGTTATGATGGTCACTTTTGCTGCATTCTTTTCATGGAGACAATCTAATGGACTCTGCATTTAAGGGGAGGGAAATGGACTCCACAGGTGGGAAGTGGCAAAGTTTTGCAAGTCTATGTGGAACCAAAAATCTTGTTGCCATGGGTTTTGCTAAAAGTATTCTGCCTCAAGTGTGGTAATTAATATTGAAAAACAAGTACTCAACATGTCAGTTCCCTCCCATTTATTTTCCCATCTTCTTCTTTAATACAGCTTTAACATAGAGTTGGATGTGGTTTTTAAAGACCTTTGGGTTGAATACGAAGCTCCTGAACAGACATGTGTATATAATTTCTTTTTGAAAGTTAAAACATCCATAAGAGTCTATAAGATATAAATTTCCAGAGAAATAATAGTTTGTATCATTGAGACAAATATTTTAAAATATTTTGGGGGAAAAGACCTACTTTTCTGTATGACTATGAGTCAACAACAGATATTTTGTTCAGAGACATTACTAGGAAAATGAGATTGACATCAAAATAATTACATATATAACCATTTTTAGAATTTAATAGATGCACATTACACACATGTAAGCAGACATATATTGTCCCCTTTCTTTACTCTGCCTTTATAATTTAGCTCAAATGAAAGTGACAGTAACTTTAATAGTTCACAATTCCTATTTCCTTAGAGCAGGTACCTAAAAGGTACATGATGGTAAAACTTAAAGCCATCATGAGACACTGTATCAACTGTCCCTAGAGTTGTTCATACTCAAAAGCCAAGCAATAGTCACTTGTTTCACAACCCTAGTCTCGTAAAATCATGCTAGATGTTATACAGTTAATAATAGTTGGAAGTGGCGCTGTGGCTCAAGCAGTAGAGAGCTTGCCTGGAGCTGAAGAGCTGAGGGACAGCACCCAAGCCCATAGTTCAAGCCCCACGACCACCACCACCACCAAAAATAATAATAGTTAATAGTAATTATTATAGTTAATAACTAAAGTTATAAGCCAAACTCTCCCCACTTCTAAGCCAATGCTAATAACTTCTTCCTATGATACTTCTCAAGTGAGAAAGTCTGGGGCATAGAAGAACACTGAATCAGAAAGGAAAAGAGAGTAAGAAATGATGCTGAGTGCGTCAGTACATGTACGTCAGGTACCTGCCAATCCAACCCCCAATCATCCAAAGAGGGAAACACTGTAACTGTCAGAAATAAGACAGAAGTATCAAATGTGTGTATTTAGAAAAATAATCAGTTTGTTCTAGCATCCTAAAAAAATGGCAAATTTTGTAGAAAACGAATGCTTAAAGACCCAAGTAACATAAACATAGCACAAATATTATCAGTAAGATTGCACATCATAGCAGAAGTTTTGGAGGTATCTGTCATGCTTACTAGTCCATCCACAAGAGTTACTATTCGCCACTTCCCACTAGCTGACTGTTCTAGTACTCAATATGAGCAATCCACTGTGGAGCTCTCATGATCTTTTTCTCTTTCGTTTCCATTTCTTCCATTGCTGCCATTTCTCTCCCAGTAATAGCAACATGTTTTAATGAACTGGATATGTTCAAATTTTTATTTTATTTTAGGTACTTCTCATCTGTTGCCTTGGATTTTATTCTATCTCAAAAGATCTAATCCATAGAATAGAAAAACACAAGTAAATAATTGTAAAAAAAAAAAAAAACAATCAACAAACCCAAAACCAAATATAGTGTGTTTAGAAATTAAAAAATAAACAGGGATTTCTGCTTCCACCCATGAAAGACTACCTGGCACTATAGTTTCTCTCCTGCTCTAAACAACTAAAAATTGATAGTATATACACATATATATGTGTGTGTATTCCTGTATATTAATTAAACATGTATGCAACATGTATGTAAAATACGCCATACATAATACTACATAGTTTAATATTTAATGTAATTATATGTAAGATAGCATTATTATTATTTTTTGTCGGTCATGGGGCTTGAACTCTGGGCCTAGGCACTGTCAGCTCTTCAGCTCAAGGCTAGCGCTCTACCAAGATAGCATTATTATAGTTATATATAATATAAATTATATACATTATATAAATTGTGTACATTATATATTATAATACATATGTGTAATATATGTGATATTATTTAATATAATATAATGTATCATGTATAGAAGTCATTTTATTATATATATATATATGTATTTACTATACGTATATATCGAAACTACTTCAGACATTCAACAACAGAACAACAGGTGGCAGTACAGGATCATAATCTCTAAAATAATGAACCAGAGGAACAAGCCTCACTATTGTCCAGAATTTCTTCCTAGAGGCACTAAAAGAAAACAGGAAGAACCACTTTGAGCATGCAGTCTTGCTGAGTTGAGGACTCGAGATACTGCAAAGGTAAGAATAATGCTTCACAAAGAAATAAGATTCTACATTGTTACTCTTAAGTCTTTCTCTAAATGTTATATGGTACACAATTAAGTGAATCTTCAGTCAGTGAGACAAGAACTATTACCAGAAGCTACATATGCATCAATTTCTAGAGTTTGAGTGGAGCAGGGAAGATGAATGAATACTAATAGAGCTTAGAGTTATTGAAAATTGGCCATTAGATCAAAATGCAGGAGAGTCCTTGTTCTATTGGAAGAGTAAGCTATTCCTAGAGTTAAGTTTACTGTAAACCTTTCCAAACAAAATTTAAAAATAAGACTGGAAAGGAATGAGCTATTCTTGGATCACCTTAAATGAATTCCAAAGCAAAGTTCAACTCTCCAGGAAAAAAAAATGACAAATAATTTAGACAGTCAATAGTGTAACCTTTACAGTGTCATGAATCTAATAGGAAATTACTAGAAAATTATAATTCACAGGAAAAGAAAGAGCAACTGAAGAGAACTTGAAGGAGCTAGTGTCTGAGCAAAACTCAGAACTAGGCTGGGATGTGGTTTCTTGAGGGAGTGATTGCTAACATGCACAAGGCCATGGCAGCACAAACAATTAAACATAAATGTAAAACCCTCAGAACTATGCAATGAAAAGGTTACCATCACAGGAAATAAGAAAGAAATAGTGCTTATTCAAATTTTAATTAAAATATAACTGTTTTCTCATCAAAGTTTATTCCTCCTCCTCTCTCTCCTGCTTTTCCTCTTCCTCTTTCTTCATTTTCTTCTTCTCTTAGCAGTTGTATGGCTTTGTGATTACTAGGCAGGCATTCTACTACTATGACTACAGCTCTATTTGGCTACTTAAAACAAAACTTTAATCAAAATATTATTGAAACGTATAGTATGTATAGATATAAAATGCATGACAAAAACAGATCCACCTCTGCCACCTCCTCCAGCCGCTGTGGTGCTGCCTGTGTGTTCCTTCGGTGTGGACCGGGGACCTCTTTTGTGAAGCTGCATCTAAGGAGACTCTGGTGCTCTAGATGGCTGACAAAAAGCCCAAGGAAGGTGTCAAGGCTGAGAACAAGGATCATATTAATTTGAAGGTGGCGGGACAGGATGGTTCTGTGGTACAGTTTAAGATTAAGAGGCACACACCACTTAGTAAACCAATGAAAGTCTATTGTGAACGACAGGGTTTGTCAATGAGGCAGATGAGATTCCGATTTGATGGGCAGCCAATCAATGAAGCAGACACACCTTCAACAGGTGGAAAGGGAGGATGGAGATACAATTGATGTGTTCCAGCAGCAGACAGGAGGTGTCTACTAAAAAAAGGGAACCTGCTACTTTGCTCCAGAACTTTGTTCTTATAGACCAAGAATACATTCATAACTAGAAAACTGCAATTTGGTTCCACCATATCCTGACTACTACAGTATAGTTTTCTCTATTCTTTCATTTCCCCTTCCCCATTCCTTTATTATACACAATGTTATGGAATACACACTAAATTTAAGTGTACACAGAACAGGCCTGGGAGTGTGGCTTAGTGATAAAGTGATTGTCTTGCATGCATGAAGCCCTGGGTTCGATTCCTCAGAATCACATACACAGAAAACCTGGAAGTGGTAGAGTGCTAGCCTTGAGCAAAAGAAGCTCATGAACAGTGACCAGGTTCTGAGTTAAAAAAAATAAAGTGTACACAGAACAAATACCAAGATCAATCATACTCTGGGCCATACATTTTTTTTATACATTGAGAAAGAAAACAACCAGAGTAAGGACCTTTGGGGGAAAAACCACTAGTAAATAGAACAAGATTCAGTTCAGATGACAGCTCAGTAGGGAGGCCCATTACAACCTGCTAACAGCAAAGGGGAAATAGTGACAGCTTCTGGGCAGATGTTCTCCCCACGTCTATCCTTGCCCCTTGGGAAATTGTCAGTCTACGTATATGTGAAACAGAGTCCAGATATCCAAAACCTTTCATTTCATGACTTTTTCCTATTTTGTTTGTCCAATATTACTATTGAATAGGTACAAAAAGGAAGAATGAGATTTTTTTATCCACACCCTCTTTCTATCCATAGAAAATTTCCAGATAAGTTTCTCTGGTTTTAAACTTTATCCTGAATTCCTTGGCAATCTTGAGAAAATAGCAGTTGTCAAATGCAACACACAGCATGTCACTTCCCTCCATAATATTCAGATTACTGTGGTCACGGCTACAACTGTGATTATTACCACATATGGTCGGCTATTTAATACCCGGTCCTCAGTTTGCTCACCTGCAAATGAAAGGTTTTTCTTGACTTCACTGTTCCATTACATGCCTATAAAAAGGAATTTGGTTGTTGTTTTGTGCTAGTACTGGCACTGGAATTCAGAGTCCCACCCTCCCAGTAGGTTTTCTCACTCACGGGTGATATTCTACTACTCAAGTCACAGCCTATTTCAGGCTTCTTGCTGGTTAGTTGGAGATAAGACTCTCACGGACTATTCTGTTTGGACTGGCTTTGAACTGCATTCTTCAGATCTCAGGCTCCTGAACAGCTGGGATTACAGATGTGAGCTGTCAGTAAAGAGTTTTAAAGTAGACAACACACACACACACACTCACACACACACATATACACACATATGACATTCCTCTATCACTTACGGGGGACTAAAACTCAATGCTTCCTTGATTAAATTCAGACTTGGAGATAAATTAACTCTCAAACACAGACTTATTAAATTCAACAGATAATGACCAACAGCTTAGTGTGTCTATCCTAATGTCTTTAATTCTATCGATAAATGAGAAATAGTTAAGGTAAGGCTAAGACCTGGATAAACTGATCTAGTAATAGCAATAGTATTTCTAAATAATAATATAGTGAAAAAATTTCAATTTTGAATGAAATTGGAAAGCTTTTATGTCATCTTAAAATTGCAATATTTAGGGATAAATTAAACAAAATAAATGCAAGACAAATAGGCAAGCAGGAAGGCCTTCAAAACATTGCTGCAAAAAATAAAGGAAACACACATAAATGAAAAGAGATATAATGGTCATAAGATGTAACATTTGGCATTAGAAAAACTATTTTGTCCAAATTGATCTTTTGACATCAATATAATCCTAGTAAAAAATGTGTTGTGTGGTAATGTATTGCCAATCAAATTTTGACAAAGGTGGTAATGTTTAAATACGAAAACATCGTCTTTTCTACAAAAAATATTCAACAGTGGGCATCTGTATGGGTGTGATCTTCATCTTAGACCATACACAAAATCAAATAAAAATCCATAGGGGACTAAAAACCTAAATCAAAATCTACAAAAGTTCTAGAACACATAGAAGACACGTTTTTATTATCATAAAATGGACAGACTTTTAGATAGAAAATAAAGTACACAACACAGACCAAAAATATGGTAAATTGGTCTTCACTGACTTTATCAGTTTTAAACTTTCTGCTCTTTGAAAACCATGTCAATATAAAGCAAATCGTGAAGTAGAAGAAAATATTTCTAGTGCTTACATAAAGCAGTAAAACTCTATTAATTCCATTCACGTTAAGTTGTTTTTTTGCAAATCAGTCTTGTGTGTTGTGACTTGGCTGAATTAATGTTGCTACTTCTAGTAGCCTTCTGATCAGTATTTAAAAATATTTTATGGCCAGGTGCAGGTGCCTTACACTTATAATCCTAGCTACTCCTGTGCCTGAGATCTGAGGATCATGGTTTAAAGCTAGCTCAGACAGGAAAGTCCTGGAGATTCTAATCTCTAGTTAACCACCAAAAAGCAGAAAGTGAAGTTGTGGCTTAAGTGGTAGAGTGCTAGCCTTGAGCCAAGTGCTCAGGGACAGGGCTCAGGCCCTCAGAGCCAGGACACAAAAATAGATTTTTTTGTATGTACAATTCATCTGACTATTTATTTCTTCCTTTTCTATGTTTTTTTATTATTTGATGTTATGGGTTAGGGTTCTAATTCAATGTTGAATATCTTACAAAAATGAACATTTTTATTATTAACCTGAAAAATGGCATTCAATCCTTAATGATTAAATTTGACACCTGTATGTTTTTCATAGGTGTAGTGTAAGGATTCAATCACACATACAGGTTTATTTATGTACCATAGTTTTTCATATGCTTAAAGGAAATAACTATAGTGCAGTTGTTCTTTTTATTTTTATATTTTTTATTCTAAAAGCACTGTACAGAGGGATTACAGTTACAAGAGCAAGGTAATGAGTACATTTCCTATCAAGCATTGTTGCCTCCTCCTTTGTTTTTCATCCCTTCCCTCCCACCTCCACAACTATGGCTATACAACAGATGTTGGAGGGGACGTGGCCAGAAGTGAACCCTACTGCACTGTTGGTGGGAATGTTAACTTGTTCAACCACTTTGGAAAACAGTATGGAGGTTCCTCAAAAGACTCCACATAGAGCTCCCCTATGACCCAGCAATCCCACTTTTGGGCATTTACCCAAATGATCACAAACAAGGCCCTACTAAAGCTACCAGCATGACTATTTTTATTGAAGCGTTATTTACTATAGCTAAGATCTGGAACCAACCCAGATGCCCCTCAGTAGATGAATGGATCAAGAAAATGTGGTATATATACACAATGCAATTCTATGCCTCCACCCGAAAGAATGGCATCACCTCATTTGTTAGGAAATGGAAAGACTTGGAAAAAATTACATTAAGTGAAGTCAGCCAGGCCCAAATTAAAATAGGTCCCATGGTTTCCCTTATTTGCAATAGTGCAGTTGTTCTACGCTGACCACTCCAGCCTTGCATGTCCCAAATGAGCAAACCAACATATTCCACTTTTCATGGGCTCTTTTTTTAATACTAAGCCAGATTTCTACCTCAAGAATACATATGTGTAAGAACATCCAAAAGAATAAGATTCTTAAACTAATTAGAAATATAGACAAAGGAAAGCTGTAGAAAACTGAATAATAATTAAGCAAAATCTCAGAATCACAGAAGAGCATTCAATGTTTCTATCACTTCTGATAGTTGGGCTTGGTAGAAGTATTAGAGACAGAAAGGGAGCCTAGGAGTAGACAAATCAATGAAATGAATTGGAAATAAGTCCTAATCTCAAAAGTAAATGGAAAGCCTTAAGTGTGATTTTTTTTATTTTTATTTTTTGTGAACATACTGTACAGAGGGGTTACAATTACATGGGCAAGATAATGAGTACATTTCTTATCAAGCATTGCAGCCTCCTCCTTTGTTTACCCTTCACATTCCTTCCCAGCCTCCCCCCCTCCCACCTACCCAATCCGCCCCCACCCCCCACCAAAGTTGTAAAGTTCATTTTCGACCTGACAACTTGTACTTCTCATTGTTACAACGGGTCCACCTGTATCCTTAAACGACTTGTTTTTCCCCTTCTCCTCCACAAATTATACTGACATCAAATATAGTGAAAGCAGGGGTTATACTGGGGGGGAGGGACATACAAAGCAACAAAGAAATAATCTTATAAATGCGTTAGAAACAAATGCATGAAAGAAAAAAACATTTAAATACATATCTAAGGGTTCATTTTCCTAACATCACATTATCTGACCTTTTCTGCTTGACTCATACTTATACTAGATATTGCAAATAAGGGAAACCATGGGACCTATATTTCTTTAGGCTTGGCTTACTTCACTTAACATAATTTTTTCCCAAGCCTTTCCATTTCCTAACAAATGGGGCAATGTCATTCTTTCTGATGGAGGCATAGAATTCCATTGTGTATATACATACACCACATTTTTTTGATCCATTCATCTACTGAGGGGCATCTGGGTTGGTTCCATATCTTAGCTATGGTATATAATGCTGCAATAAACATAGTTGTGCTGGTAGCTTTAGTGTGGTCTTGTTTGTAAACATTTGGGTAAATGCCCAAAAGTGGGATTGCTGGGTCATAGGGGAGCTCTATGTGAAGTCTTTTAAGGAACCTCCATACTGTTTTCCAAAGTGGTTGAACAAGTTTACACTCCTACCAACAATGAAGTAAGCTTCCCTCTGTCCACATCCCCTCCAGCATCTGTTGTTGTTAGAGTTCTTGATTTTTGCCATTCTAACTGGGGTGAGGTGGTATCTCAATGTTGTTTTGATTTGCATTTCTTTTATGGCTAAGGAGGTTGAGCATTTCTTCATGTGTCTATTGGCCATCCTTCTTTCTTCTTCAGAGAAGTTTCTCTTTAAGTCTTTCGCCCACTTATTTATTGGGCAGTTGTTTCTTTGAGGATTTGTTGTTGGCAGATTTAATTTTTTGAGTTCCAAGAATATTTTAGATATGAGACCCTTGTCCATTGTATGGCTAGTGAAGATCTTCTCCCAATCTGTGGGCTTTCTATTGATCTTGCTAGCTATGTCCTTTGCCATGCAGAAGCTCTGCAACTTCATGCAATCCCATTTGTCCAACCTTTCTTTGATTTGTTGTGTTTCTGGGTCTCTATTAAGAAAATTTCGGCCTGAGCCAAGGAGACCTAGGGTTTCTCCTATTCCATCCTGTAATGTTTTCATAGTGCCTGCTTTGACTCTGAGGTTTTTGATCCATTTGGAGTTGGTTCTGGTGCATGGTGATATGCATGGTGATATATAAGGTTCTAGCTTTATTTTTCTATGGGTGTTTAACTAGTTTTGCCAGCATCATTTACTGAAGAGGCTGTCTTTCTTCCATTCTAGTTTTTTAGCTCCCTTATCAAAGATTAGATGGCTATATGTCTGTAGGTTCATTTCTGGGTTTTCAATTCTATTCCATTGGTCCTGAGGTCTGTTCTTATGCCAGTACCAAGCTGTTTTGATTACTATGGCTTTATAGTAGAGTGTGATTTTAAAGGAATAGTATGTGATGATGGTTATGATTTATCATCATTGTGCTCACTATTTAGAACACTCACTAATAGTTTCTTTAAAGAGAAGGAAGTATATACTGTAGAAGTGTAAATATAAAAACTATATGAGAAAGGCCACAGCAAGACATCAAGATAGGAATTGGCAAGAGCCTGAGGCAAAGAGCATCATGAATCCTCCACTGTATAGTAATGACAGAAAGTTGGAGAGGAGGAATAGTTATTTTAATGAGGTAGGGACAATATGACACAGTTGTTGGGTAGAACAGAGGAGTCATGAATAGTTGTATCATGAATGACAGTGAGTTCACTTATGATAAAGTATTTGTATCCAGACAAAGTAAACTTACAACTCAGTAATAAGAAAACCACCAATAAAAGTGAACATAGGGCTGGGAAGGTGGCTCAGTGGTAGAGTGCTTGCCTTGCATGCATGAGGCCCTGGATTCAACTAACTTCTCAGCACCACATGCACAGAAAAAGCTGGAAGTGGGCACTGTGGCTCAAGTGGTAGAGTGCTTGCCTTGAGCTGAAGAGCTCAGGGATAGTGCCCAGGCCCAGAGTTCAAGCTCCACGACTGACAAAAAAAGAAAAAGTGAACATAATATTTTAATGTGCTCCACAGTATATAGAAGTCAATAGTTATAGGAAAATATTTTTGGCAGTATGCAAGTGTATACAATGTGTTAACTGAAACATGGCAGATATATGGAAGAACTCAAACAGCATAATTTCTTAGAAAGGCAAAGTCTGAGTTCAACAAAATAAAACACCAGGAACTGGGCACTTGAAAGGAGTGGGGTGTGGTCAAGGGGAAAAGAGTGATGAAAGAAGAGATAGAGAACACACTCAAGAATTCAATTAGGAAGAATGAAGGAAGGTATGTGTGTGTGTGGGGGGGGAAGGATGTGTGAGAATGTTGAAAGGGATGACACTGATCAAGATGCATTGTATTCATAAATTCTGTTTGTTAAATGGCAACTCCTTTGTACAACTACTTAAAGATAATAAAGGTAAACAAATAAAACTTTTCAAAAGAAGCTCAATATACTTAGTGACCACCAAAGTATCATTTAAAACAACAATGAGGTGCTAATGCATCCTCATTAGGGAGTAGAGTGAAAAGGCCAGAAGCAGCTTTCTCTGCCATCCATTGCAGCAAAATGAGGGTGTGAAATAACATGAAACGTTGGGCACTTACGGTCTTAGCTATTTACCCACTTACACTCCTAGGTATTTAAACTCCAGCAGTGACACTCCTAAGTATTTACCCAAGATAAATGAAAACATGCTTCCTCCAAAATCTCACACATGAATGTTCCTAGCAGATTTATTCATAATAGTTCCAACCTAGAAACAATTTGAATATTCAAGAAGTGAATGGATAAACAAAATGTGGCATGCTCGTAGACCAGAATCGTACCCAGCAACATAAAAGAACAAGCTGCTGATACATCTATCAACAGGGTTGAATTTCAAAAACAATATGCTAAGCAACAGAAGTCAGACACAAAGAAGCACACGTTGATATTTGAGTCTGACTTGACATTGACATATCCCAGGGACTATCTCCAGAGGCTTCTGAACATCAGGATCCTGGAAGAAGTGTTGAGAACAAATGTGTGGGTTTCCAAGTCACCAGCCTCAGTAAAGACAAATGTGTAGAGACAATCACTAAGGAGCCATGCTTAGGATGAAGAATGCCCCAGCCAGCATTCTGGTTAAATATAAGCACATTACACAGAAATAAAATGTCATAAACAGAAAAAGGAAAATATATGGAAAACAGAACGAAATGAAGTGGACATAAAGTGAGAATCAGAAAACGATATTTCAGAGTGAGATGAGGATGCTGCATGCCTGTAATCCTAGCTACTCAGGAGCCTGGGTTCTGAGAATCACTGGATCCAGCTAGAGCAGAGAAATCTTGTCTGTAAGAAAATGTGGCATACAGTACAGTAGGGTTCCCTTCTGGCCACATCCTCTCAAACATCTCTTGTTATTAGAGTTCTTGAATATAGCTATTTTAACTGGGGTGAGGTAGAATTTCAATGTTGTTTTGATTTGCATTTCTTTTTTGACTAGAGATGAGCATTTCTTCAAATGTCTATTGGCCATTCTTATTTCCTCTTCAGAGAAGTTTCTCTGTAAGTCCTTAGGTCACTTATTTATCGGGCAGTTGTTTGAGGATTTGTTGTTGGGGGATTTAATTTTTTGAGTTCCAAGTATATTTTAGATCAGAGATCCTTGTCTGTTGTATGGCTAGTGAAGATCTTCTCCCAATCCACGGACTTTCTATGGAGGTTCCTGAAAAGACTCCACATAGAGCTCCCCTGTGACCCAGCAATACCACTTTTGGGTATTTACCCAAATGATCACAAACAAGACCATACAAAACTGATTTCAGTACCCTTTGTCTTGTATATCCATTTATCTGATTTGGGGAACGGAAGGGAATAATGGAAATGGTGAGACAAAGGATGAACCAATTCAATAGTGATACTCACAGACACTATCTTGGAAATAAACTTCACAATTTGGCGAGTGAGTAAGGGGGGAAATGGGAGAAAACAAGGGAAGGGCTAACACTATTCAAAAAGAAATGTACTTATTACCTTACCCCCTCTGCATATCACCATTATAATAAAAATAGAGACTAATCTCAAACAAAAACACTGAAACTAGAAGCATTGTCCACATATTAAAGTGCCAGCCATAAACAAAAAAAGGCAAGTGAAAGCTCAAGGCTCTGAGTTCAAGCCTCAGTACTGGCACACACACACACACACACACACACACACACACACACACACACACACATGGTCAGAAACAGAGAGACAAAGAGACAGAAGAGAAAGAACAAGGAAACAAAAAGTAAGAAGAAAGTTGTAACTCAGAAACAAATGGAAATAATTCTTAGAGAAAATATTCTATTATTTAAAAAAACTTCCAAAGACCAAAGTGAACATGGAGAAAACATTCTTTGTACTAGGTTGATTTAGAGTTTTCAATGGGCAAGAGGAAGTAGTTTTCAAAATGTTTGAGAAGCAGTACGGGTAGCTCATATCTGTATTCCTAAGTGCTCAGGAAGCTGAGAAAGGAAAGAGTACAGTCCATGCATTCTACAGTTCATCTTCCCACATGGTTGCTAGGGTTTTTTTTATTTTTGTTTTTGTTTTGGGGTATTTAATAAATACCCCAGAGTGATGGGATTCCCCATTGGATGTTAATAAAAATCAACTGTGTATTTCTTGTAAGGGAAAAGCTGACCTACTGAAAGGTACATATCATTACCTAGTTCCATGTGTTTCACTCAAAGAAACATCCAGATTCTGCTATGGAATTGGAATGTGTTCTGTAAATCCTTGCTTTTTTCTCAGTATAGAAAACCTACACTATATTTCCCCTTTTGGTTCTGGTTCAATGGTATCTTATATGATTGTGTCACCTTGCGTTTCTCCATTACAAAATAAAAAGCAAACTCAGCAATTCCATTTTCTTATGCTGCTTCAGTAACCAGCAGTTGCCACATTAAAAGCTTTAGCTGGAAGACTATAAAAATAGTCTAATGCTCCCCAGCACGTAACTACATTTGAGCCAATTCTCCTCTCAGGGATGCAACAAGGTCAAATCAAATGACCATGGAAGGACAGGATGGGGGAAGGGGGCGGGGAAGCCAGTTGACATTTAGAAGGCAAAAGTGCATTGTGCCTGGAATGTTCTGTGTAAATGTTAAACAGCTCTGCATTTAACCACCTGCTTCTTGTTTAGAAGGGTTGGAATGAACAATTTCAAGCACAATTGAGTAACACTCAAAAGAAAATCAAGTGTAATTTCCTAAGTTGCTGAAGCAAGGTTCTTCTATGAAATCGCCGTTAGTATTTCTAAACCTGATTTGATTATATTTGAAATTTAATGTGCACAGTTCAATGGCACCTGGAAATTTCTTCATGCAGAGATAGAATTACAAGCTAGACCTTTTTTCAATGATTGTTCCTGTAAGTGAAAGTGTGTGTGTGTGTGTGTGTGTGTGTGTGTGTGTGTGTTTAAATCCCTGGGTTATATTAGTAATAAATGAAATGGGTTATATTTGTAATAAAATGAAATTATTAAAGATGAAATAATTCATATTTTCTCTTCCTTACAGCAATATTGTTGTTTTGCTTCTAAGAAACAGTGAGGGCAACGTACCATATAACAGATTCTATAGCCTACATACCATCTTGAAATTCTTCTCCTGTCTATTCTTTCCAAACTTTTACCAGTTAGGAAAGAAAAGATATTCTGAATCTTCAGGTTACTTTGATAAAGTGCTCAAGAAGGTAATTCTCTTCTTGCCTTTGTTTATTTATTTTTGGCTTTTCTTTTCTAAGTATGATTTTATTATCTTTAAGACGTTGTACAGAGGAGTTACCATTCAACAAATTACTTTATGAACACAATGTACCTTGATCTGTCATCATCCCATCATCATTCTCCTCTATCCCTACCAAAGTAAACCCTCCCCTCATTTCCCCCAATTTCATTGGGTATGCCTTGAATATTATGACTGCATGGTCCATCTCAATCTCTTCATTTGTTTACCACTCTCCCCTTGAGCTTACTCCTTGCTGCCTTTAACTACAACCTCACATTATTATTGTTGCTTATAAAAAGCCCTCAGTCTCCCACAACTGACAGGCCCAAGTGTAAATGTTATAATCTGAGCCTTACAAACAAACCCTTCATTCAGTTCTGTAGGTTACTTGCTATTATGAGCAGTACTATCTTTGATTTGGATGTCATTAAGAAACACTTTCCTGAACAGGCTTATTTCCTTTAAAAGACATGAATTTTCTTTTATAATTCTCATTTCCAGAATGCCCCACAAAACAGCCTAGGTTTAATGATTCTCAATCTCTAGAAATTTACCCTAATGGGAAAAAATGTAACTGTATTAAGTTACATTTTAAAAATGTAACAGTATTAAGTTCACACATTAGATATGCTATTTCATCAGTATGCCTATCTATTAAACTTTATTTGAAAACTAAGATCTTGACATTGTAGAATGACAGCTAAAGAAAAAGCTACTGCTAAGGCTACTGAAACAAATTCATTTGATCAACTGATCAAATTCGTATTTATGTAATGAAAAATAATTTACTTGCTTCCATAATCCAAAGAAGACCCTAAAAATTTAATATTTGTTCATCAGCAAAGTTTAGTTTTTGAATCTGCTGAGTACTAGCATGATACAAGATAATCAGAACACATTATAAAACTACTCCCAGAAAAGTAAAAAGATTCAGCAAAAGGACTTAAGAAATTTTACAAAAAATTAAACTAAGTGTTCTGCCTTATTTGTGATAAGTCTCAACATCAGCTTCATAGGGTTAGACATATAAACAAATAATCTCATACTGTCCTTCTGGAACAAGCTCATTAGTTAAGCTAAACTACTCTTGATTGAGTTTCTAATTATTTCTTAAGTTTCACTATGGATATTTGGGACCAGTAAGTTCCCATAAAATATTTCTCACTGTGCAAATCATACATTATTTTGAAGCTTTAATACTATATCTTTAGTACAAGTGAAATAATCTCTAATTCCAGTGCTCAGGAGTTAATCATGATGATACTATACATTATTCAATATAGAAATAAAAAATCCAATTAACAAAATGCAATATATAATACAAAACAGTCTAAGATAGAGGATATTACTTTAGAAAAGCTGGTATTCTACCACTGACCTACAAATATATACAAATATCTGGAGGAATAATATTCTAGGCACAAAATACAGGCTTGGCAAAGGCCTCTGGGGACACATGTGTAGACCAAGTTCAAGGAACAAGAAGAAGCCAGAGTATGAAGGTGGAGATGAGAGATACCAGAAATGAAGGCAGAGATATACACTGTATTTCAAAAAGACCCATAGAGAATGCATTTGTGATTTTACTGGGATACAAACTATTTTAGGCTCAAGAGAAATTCAACAAATTAGTCCTTCAATAATACCTTTAAAAGTACAATATGCTGGAAAGAGTAAATGCCATATAGAGAATATCTGTTAAGTTCACCTCAGAAATTTGAAATTTCTGTAACCCTCTTCTAGGTATGTGGAAGGAAAAAAGAAGGCAGGCAGGCAGGCAGGCAGGAAGGAAGGCAGGAAGGAAGGCAGGCAAGAAGGAAGAAAGGAAGGCAGGAAGGAAGGAAGGAAGGAAGGAAGGAAGGAAGGAAGGAAGGAAGGAAGGAAGGAAGGAAGGAAGGAAGGAAGGCAGGCAGGCAGGCAGGTAGGCAGGCAGGCAGGCAAGAAGGAAGGAAGGAAGGAAGGAAGACAGGAAGGCAGGAAAAGGAAGGAAGGCAGGAAGGCAGGCAGGCAGGCAGGCAGGCAAGCAGGAAAGGAAGGAAGGAAGAAAGGAAGGAAGGAAGGAAGGAAGGAAGGAAGGAAGGAAGGAAGGAAGGAAGGAAGGAAGGAGGAAGGGAGGGAGGGTAGGAGGGAGAGAGGGAGAGAGGGAGGGAGGGTGAAAAAAGAGGAAGGAAGGAAGGAAGGAAGGAAGGAAGGAAGGAAGGAAGGAAGGAAGGAAGGAAAGGAGGGAGGGAGGGAAGGAAAAGTACAGACCAGCCCTTGGAGCTAGCATTTAAATTTGCAAAATTTACTCCATGTTCTGCACATAAATATAAGCACAGTTTTAAACAATAGTAAATAACTACAAGGAAACCAAATTATGACACAATTCTTTTATTTAAAATAGAGCTTTATGTGCTTCACAGAAACAAGTGCAAGAAGTACTTAATTTATTATCTTTGCCACTTTACAAAACAATACATCCTCAGAAAATGCATACATAAAAATATAACATTTAGGCAGATAAATATTTACATCTGGAGGCAGATGAAAGACAATACATTGAAGCTTTAAAATAAATACTTTTATGGCTTGCTGTTGATAGAATTTAACATTTTTGTATGAAGGCTATCACTAAGTTCTTTTTTTGTTCAATTTTATAATACCATTATTTCTACATAAAATAAGTATATATTACTATAAAATGCATATCTTCACAGACTAAAATTAATAAACCATCTGAATAACAATTATTTCTCTTTGGAATTTTCATTTCTCTTCACTCTCAACAATTAAATGGAAATTGCATACTAAAAGTCCCATCTGCACAGATTTGATAATATGTATTGCCCAGTTCTCATTTTAAAAGCTAAATTTATTTTTTTCATGTTTTATATACATTCATTTGGATCTTTCTATTGAAAGGAAATATTTCTGTACACATTTAAGAAAATCCACTAGCGTTTAAAGTCTTTACAACAGTGATTCTTTTCACAGTAGTTCAAGAGTTCAAGGCATGTTTTGCAATGTCAAAATGCAATGGTTTTGACATTTGTAATATATTCTTAGGTATAAGAAGAGTCATGCTACCAAAAGAAAAGTATAATTAGTATTAGTACTTTGAAAGTCAATCCAAAATTCTTTTTTTGGAGATCTGAATCTAATTTTCTGTTTTTATGGCATTTTTAAACCTAAAACACAGATCAAGTTTGAATAATTTTATCCAGTCTAGGATCATAAAAGTACATGAACTTGACATCAGTCATTGTAGAAATGAACTTGAACTTAATATTTTGCTCAGAGGTTCTCATTTTATATAAAAGGGGAAAAGGTGTTGGATCTTTAATATGTCTTATTTACTACTATTTAGCTTGGGAAAACTCGAAATGTCAGTAAATCTTATTCTTTGTTTGAACTTGTTTGACAGAGCCTAGGCATACTACCCTGACTTGATAGGCAAAGTTAATAAATAAGTTCATATATAGAATGAATATCAAATGATATCAAAACTTGGGTCTGTATACTTTGCTACAGATTGTTTGGGTTGAAATAGTCAATTAACAGGGTAAACATAGCAACAGGGCAAACCATCCTACTTATTTTCCTAGGAAATGTTAAGACAAATAAGCCAAAGTGCTTTTTTCTTCTAAATTCTCTATTCAATTCACAAATATAAAAAATTCATTTTCAAGTTTTAATTGCTATTTCCTGAAGCTATATAAGAAGGGTCATTTTCCTGAAGATAAATAGCACACATAAAATTATTTTCTTCAAATTTATAAAAGTATCTGGATAGGAAGGATAACTTATTTAGTTCCCATAGCCCCTCATCTAGGAGTGTTTGTGAATAGCACAACAAACCCAGATCAATGTGGTGACAATGGATATGAGGTTGATTTCCTTCTGTATTCACATACTTAGTGGCCATGTTAACCAGCAGAGTCATAAATCCCAGGATCAAAATCTTACAATTAATACTATGAAGTCTGTGGAGAAAATAGTTCTTGAAGTACAAAATGGACCAATGATTTGGAAATATAGTTTCACCTGACAAAATTAAAATGAGGACAAAGCCAGGCCCCTGCAGCTCACATCTGTAATCCTAGGACTTAGGAGGCTAAGATCTGAGTGAGGATTGTGGCTCAAAGCCAGCCTGGGCAGAAAAGTTCGTTAGACTCCTATCTTCAATAAACTACCCCCAAAAAAAGTAGGAAGTGGAGATCTGGCTCAAGTGGTAGAGTGCTAGCCTTGGCTATAAAGAAGCCCTGATCAAGCCCTAGGACTGGTACCAAAAAACAAAAAAACAAAAAAATAAAAAACAAAAACACAAAATAGAACTCATGTTCTCCCAAGTGTTGTGTTCATCCACAACCACAGTAGAGAAGATACCTGCACTTAATAGATAAATGTTTAAATAGTGATGATTATCAAATTTCAGTATAAAACCCAGACCATATGACAAAAGGCATTAGTTTTGGGGCTGGGAAGGTGGCTCAGTGGTAGAGCGCTTGCCTTGCATGCATGAGGCCCTGGGTTCGATTCCTCAGCACCACATAAGCAAAAAGAAAAAAGCCAGAAGTGGTGCTGTGGCTCAAGTGGTAGAGTGCTAGCCTTGAGCTGAAGAGCTGAGGGATAGTGCCCAGGCCCAGAGTTCAGGCCCCACGACCAGACCCCCCCAAAAACAATGCATTAGTTTTAAAAGATGGCATAAGCAAAACAAAGCAATGGTATTAAACATCACAGAAATAAATTTAACAGTCACTTAATGGGACATATTATTTTCTATTCTCTTTCAAAGTCTGTCTGAAGTAGAATTTGGGATTAAAGCAAAAGTAAATGTTCTTCATTCTGTAGCTAAAAATGAAAATATAACAAGTCTTTTTAAAGTTTAAAAGAAAGTCATTTCTGCCATTAACAAAACCTCTTTTATAGTGCCAAGAGAATAATTACTGGTGAAATTATGAGGCGAAACCACTCATACATGGGTAGGGAAATTAAAATCTTGTTAAGAAATTCAGTGTGTAACAATCTGGACAGGGCTAGAGCACAACTAAAGAAAGACAGGAATTATGGAGTGATTTGGGGTTGATGAGATCTGGCAAGGATTTTTTTTCCCCAAATGTACTGAAAGAAGAATGTCAATGATAAAACTAATGAGAAATTGAGGGAGAAGAGAGTGAAGTTAAACAATATACCATTATCCATAACCTCAGATTCATCCACACAAATGCACTTTTCACCCTTACCCCAGTCCATAGAGACAGGGTGCTGAGGGAAGAGTTAGAAGCTTCTCCAATCATTACTTATACTAAAACATAAAAAAATAATTCTGGGTAAGGAATCCAGGGCCTTGCACACGCTAGGTATTTGCCCCTCCCGACTGGGCTACCATCCACCACCCTACAACCTGCACACCTACACTAGGAAATTCTGCATGCTCATCCTTCCTAAGTTTTGTCAGCACTTCTGTGATTTTTCTACCTCCCTTAACAATTATTTAAATTCTTCCTTTGTGTGCTTTAGTTTCCCTCACTGACCTTAGTCTGAACAAATCATTTCAATGGAAAAAGATGAACAATTTGAACATCTTCACTGGAGGTATATTAATGTGTAGTCATGGCAAGTTTTGTTACATGTTAAATACTTTGGGGGGGCAGTCCTGGCACTGCCCCTGGGCTTCTGTTTGCTCAAGGCTAGCACTTTACCACTTGAGCCACAGCAGCACTTCAGCTTTTTCTGTTTATGGGGTACTAAGGAATTGAACCCAGGGCTTCTTGCATGCTAGGCAACACTCTACTACTAAGCCACATTCTCAGCTCCTAAATACACCTTTAATTAGAGTAAAAGTTAGTTAAATTAGCACAGTGATGGTATGTCACCACCAGGCTTCTATAAAAACTAGATCATTTAATCTTTGATCAGTGGTCTATATAATATTAGAACGATTTTTCTTGTGTTTTTTTAACAGCTTGTTCTGACCATTTGGTATGAAAGTAACACCAATTTTGTGCTAGAACACTATTTTAAGGCAAGCATCAACCAAAGTCTTGTTTCCACTGTATTTGATGTTGGTATACTTTGTGGAGGGGAAGGGAAAAAACAAATTGTTTAAACAGGGATACAGGTGGACCCATTGCAACAATGAGATGTACAAGTCATTATGTCGAAAAACAAGGAGGGGAAGGAGGAACCTGGGGGGAGGGGGAATAGGAAGGGATGGGAAGGGATGGGAAGGGGAAACAAAGGAGGCGGCAACAATGCTTGATAAGAAATGTACTCATTATCTTGCCCATGTAATTGTAACCCCTCTGTATGGTATTTTCACAATAAAATAAATAAATAAATAAATAAGTATACTACAAATGGGAAAAAATATTAGAACCAATTCAAAAGCCTCATATTCTAATTCCCAATCCTGGTTTTCATTTTTTGCTTATGACACATCTAAAATAATCTAGACCATTAAGAGATTCTTTTCAATTTGAAGGCTAAATTCCTAGAATGATTAACTCAAATAACTGCTATGTTTTATTTATTTTTTTATGTACCAGTACTGGATACTGAACTAGGACTAGAACTAAGGGTTTGGGGGATATCCTTTAGCTCTTTTATTCAAGCCTGGTGGCTCTACCACTTGAGTAAGAGCTCCACTTCCAGGTTTGGTTGTTAATTAGAGTTTAGTGTCTCACAAACTTTCTTGCCCCTGCTGGCTTCAAATCATGATCCTCAGACCTCAGCCCTGAGTAACTAGATTTATAAGTGTAAGTCACTGATGCCTGGCACGATAGCTATGCGTTAAGAATTATAATTTGGGAAGATATTTCCATGGAATGTTTACTTTTTTTAAAAGGTAAGAAATTTAATAAGACAGTAAAAAGCTAGAGGGAGGGGGAATAAATTCAATATCTGTTAGCATGCTTTGAAAACTTCCTGTATGATAGAAATTATACATAGTATTATACCTGTATTGCAAATTTAACATTTCCACTGACCTCTTTTGTTTTTGTTTCAGGGAAAATCCTCAAAATAAATGAATAAATAAATAAATAAAGCTCTCGGAAGAAATTACTGTCATCACTATAACAATGAATAAATCCAGGTAAAAATTAGTATTTGAAACCAGAACAAACTATTATGAAAGGAGTACTATGTTCACAAAAGAAAAAAAAAAGGTATGTACGGTGTCTTTAAATAACCAATGGCATCCTTTCAACACATGAATGGTTTTGGTTTCTTAAATGTTTAATGTTAATGTCTTAAATGTTAAATACTTTTTATAATATTGTATTTGACAATTTCTCTAAGGAAATGTTTATGAATTCACTGCCTATTTTTATTCACTTGCTATTGATACTCAATTTCTTCATGGGAAATAAAATTTCCATGTTTTAAAAATATTTAACCATGTAAAATTTCCTATTTATTTTCAACAAGCAGTAAATCGTGATTACCTCCCAAGTAATTTTTACTTGTTCACTTGAACTTTGATTGTTGGCACAAACCAGCTCCCTGCATTCAGGTGTTTTAATTCCATTGTGCAGATTTTAAGATTGCCCTGAGCTTGCTCTGCCCAAGGAAATCACGTGGTAGTAGCATTCCAAAATGTCACAAGTTTTGTTTTCCTTTGTTTAATTCTTCTACAATGGTAGAAGTATTAAAAACAATAAATTATTGTGCAACTTTTCCTCTAATGAATTTGTTGTAGCCTCATTTAAAAAAATAAAAGCTGATTTTGAATTCTTTTGACACTGCAATCAGATTACTATTTTCATACAATCATGGAAATTTAAAATGCAAAGTTAATTGAAAGTATGAAGATGAAAAGCAAGCGCTATGCCTAAAATAGTGCACGACAGTCATGTTTCACTTAACTCTCAAGTCAGAACATAAATTAAGAATTCTAGATATGACATGCCAAATATCTGAGACATGGAAGAAAGCATACAACAGAATCTGTACCAGTTACAAACCTAAACGCATAACTTAGGAGGCAACAAATTCATGCTTACACACTGGCAACAAATAATGCTTCTCTTATTTTCAGAAAGTGATGATGCATATAAATCCCAACACCACTTGACACAGTACCAAAAATTCGTAATAGCATTTCCCCAACCTTTGTTTTATACCCCAGAAAATCAAAAGAACACTGACACTTTGAGTCTAACATAAGAATTTTTTTTGGTCATAACAAAATTTAAATGAAACAAATATTACACAAAATATTATTAAAAATATATAAAAATCACCAGCATGAGTATATACAGTAAATATGCCTTTGCCCTATTTTTATAAGTAAGCAATTTTATGCATAATTATGTTTACAGTTAAGGAAAAATCACAATATTTAAGGTTTTCTTTATATTTTTGTTGTATTCCTTTCTTTTTTTATAATTGAAATATAAGATGAGTCATGTAGGAATTATAGTTAACACAAAGCAAGAAAATATTTCAGAATATTGACATACAAATTTCTCCAGCATGAAGGCTGAATCAATAAAATACAAAATAATTTTGACATCCTCAAATAAATTATATAACATAATAAAGAAAATAGAGATGTTCAAATACTAACTTTAAAAACTCACTAAGTACATTCACCTCACACAAATAAAACAGGAAATATTATTCTTTGTTATTTAAGACTAGAGTACAACCATCATAAATAAATAATTTCATCTTCCTTCTTGAAGAAGCAATCTATGAAAAATAAGGTAACAAACATGAGTAATATTACCCTTTCACATGAGTTCTTTTTAAGATTCACATAGGCACTTTTACAAAGTGATGATATATTTAGACTGTAATATCTAAATAAAGGTACTTGCTAAATGTGTTGCAAATTGAAAGTGATTTTCAGACGTATTCTAGAAACCCACTGTCACGTTCAATGCAAGACATCCCACTTTGTATTTTATCTGTCAATTTACTTTCTTCCTCCACATGCTTGCATCTCTGTTCCCATTCCCAAATTAGACTTTAAAATCCCTGAGGGCAGGACCTATCTATCTTTTTATTCCCACTTGTACCCAATATTGTGGCAAGCAAGACATGGGGTGCTCCATTTTTATTTAATAAATGGATGAATAAATGAATGAGAATGAAAGTATATGCAAACCCCACAGCTGTCAATTTTCTGCCTTTCTTATCTCAAGTCAATCAAATGGAGATGTGTTCAGTAACATATTTCCACAGTGAAATGAAGTAAAATCCTAAATTGTATATATCCTTTTTCAATACTGCTACCCAAGCAGCGTTTTGTCATTGCTTAAAGAAGGGATAGTTAAGTTTTCCCTAGCTTTTAGCAAAAGACTTCCATGATGATCAAATAATCTTGAGAAATCCAGTCTTAAAAAATCAAGTAACTTATCTTTACTGCTAGATTCTTCAAAAGCACGTGATATGCTAATGTGCCTTTCCACTCTTTAAGACATTATGAAAGAACACCTTTGTTCTTAGATCATCTCAACAAAAGAATGCTCTAAGGAACAGAGTTTGGGAAGAATAAAAGATGTGTTAAATCTCCTTCACTAAAGCAGTAGTACAGATTGAAAAGAAATTCAACATTCAACATTCACCATTTTGGCTGCACTCACCTGTTTCTCCTAAATAGGTAGTACTGATATTCTTTGTAGGGATTGATTGTTACAGTCTTTGAAGAATTTTCTTAGTTATTCTCAAAATATTTACTTCCTCCTTTTTTTGGTCCTTGTGTGTTCAGAAATAATAGGGAGTTCAGAATTGCTTTTTATTTTTTAAAAAAATCATCTGTTGTATCTTCAGACAATGGATATTCATGTTTGATTCATCTTTGGAAGTGTTCCAGAAACATTAATGCTCATTACTAAATGGGGTGACTAAGTCATTTCTATGAGGAAAATGTTGATAGATCTGGTTATGAGATTTCCTGCAGGGCCATTGTGATTCTGAAAAATTAGTCCGTATACTTCCTGTATAACTAAACTACAAAGGTCATAATTTGAAGTATTTTCTACATGGGGAGAAAAGTACTATAAGAATTTGAAGGAAAGTAGAAAGCCAGCTAGCACTCCAATGTCAATTGCCACAAGATTTAAACCAATTGCCAGCTCTGCCATTAGTTGTATGACAATGGAACACTTATCAGTGTTTCCAGATGTCAGGCGTATAAACTAAAGTAAGTAATGACTTACATAGCTTTCAAACTATTTCTTTAAGGAATGCTTTAGCAGTCCATTTTGAAGAGGATGAGAACAAAGAGGAGTGTACTAACAAGCAGGAGTCTGTACACCTAAACCTGTTTTATATATTCCATCAGAGCAATGATTATTTTTTCAGAATCCTATTAATTTAAACATGGGAAAGCATAGATTGCATGATTTAAACTCTGTTTAGCTATACATTCTATAATTCACATTTCTAATGAATATGTTTTCACATCAGAAAAACTCTACATTTGTCTCCATTCATATGCTCTTGGTTCAAGTAAAAAAATGAAGCCTTTCATGACTTTTATTATTTTATATAGCTTATTTTATACTTTCATTCTTCGTACTTTTATTCTTTCTTATTAAATAAAAAGATGAGTTGACAAGCCACCTTTTAAAGTAAAATCAAAGACAACATGGAGATTGGGTAAAATTAATGTCTGTCCATGCATAACTTGAAGTCATCTTTTCATGCTGCCTTTGGGCACTTAAACACTGTTCTGAATTATCTTTGAGGTAGAACCAAAACAAACCAAGCAAAACAAAAAAGCAAAAAACATTCACAAATAAAGCAGAGAAGCAAGAAAGAAAGCTGTGAGAGATTTCCTTGGGACATGGTTATTATAATTAGGCTTTGCAATCGTCCTTGACACAAAGTTGAGAAATGGTCTTCTTAATTCGAAGGGCCGTCAGGCGGGCTGCCCCACTGGCATACCAGCACTCACGCATTATTCTTCCCATGACCCGGAGTGCCTTTATAAGAAAAACATAAAATGTTTTAGCTACTTTTCATGAAACACAATAGAAAAGAAGCAAAACCACGGGCCCAGAAATTTTTGTCAAACTTTGAAAAGCTAAAAACAACAATAAAGAAGCAAATGAACAAACAAACAACAACACAAAAAAACCCCACAGTGAGCTCTAAACATGAAAATAACATTGGGACCAAGCTCCTTTAAAAATGCTTATCAAGTCCAGACACCAGTGGCTCATGACTCTAATCCTAGCTACTCAGGAGGCTGAGATCTGAGGATCACAGTTCGAACCAGCCCAGACAGGAAAGTCCATGAGACTTTCCAATTAACCACCAGAAAACTGGAAGTGGTGCTGTGGCTCAAGTGGTAGACTGCTTGCCTTGAGCTGAAGAGCTCAGGGACAGCGCCCAAGTCCCAGAGTTCAAGCCCTACAACCAACCAACACAAACAGCAACAACAACAAAATGCTTATCAAGATACAAATATTAGCAATGTAATTGAACATTCCATTTATTGATTCCTGGGAATGTAGTAGGATGGCTAACTTTTAGAGGTTTAGAGTTTGGTACTTTCATAATGCCAACATTCAGGAGACTGAATTAGGAGTTTGAGAGCAGTCTGGGCTAGAGTAAGGTTCTATCTCAAAAAACAAGACAAAAAAAAAGTAAACAAAATGCAACAAAAAATTGTAAGCCAGGTGCTAGTGGCTTTCACTTGTAGTCATAACTAACTAATCAGGAAGGTGTGATCTGAGGATCATAAATCAAAGCTAGCCCAGATAGGAACATCTGAGAGATTCTTATCTCCAATTAAGCACCAAAACATCAGAAGTGTAGTTGTGGCTCAAGTGGCCTTGTGCAAAAATAATGCTCATGGACAGTGCCAAGACCCTGAGTTCAATCTCCAGAACCAGCACAAAAAAAAAGAGATAGAAGAGAATTATAATAAATATACAACAATGATATTCACCTAAAATAATATAATAAGGGTGGGGGGATATATTAGAAAAAAAATTCTTAAGAACATATCTTGTATTTGATTTCCAGCATTTTGTTCTGAATGACACAATAACATAAAAACCTTACTTCACAGCTTTGCCACTGGTTTGGGATACTGGGTCGCAACTTCTGGTCACAAACAACCTTCCTCATTTCCTCAATCGAGGGGTCTGAAGGCACCATGTCATAATAAGGCAACTGATATTCCTCAATAATTCCTACAAGAGATTTGTAGAATCAGTTTTCCTGCAAAATAACCAATAAGGATGCCTACTTCAAACTAATACAGATTTGGTCTTCTAGGCACAAGTGCTACCCTAGAAAACTGGAAAGCCCAAGTTCATTAAAATAATGTATCACTATAAAACCAAGGATTCCATTTAAAAGCACTCATTGAAGTTATTTTGTAAAGTTATAAAACTTTATATAATTGAAATATGAGAACATATATTTATTATATATAATACAATGTATAATTTTTATAATTATATTAGTGTTTTTTTATCCAAGCTTTTGGTGGCTCCTATGTGTAATTCTAGCTCCTTGGGAGGTTGGGTTTGTGATTTGAGGCCAACTTGGGCCAAAAAATTTGTAAGACTCCTTTTTAGCCCACAGCTGGGTGTGGTAGTTTGTACTTACCGTCCCAGCTATGTAGGAGACTAACATTGAGAGTGTTGAGGGTCCATACCAGCTTGAACAAAAAAATTCTGAAGATACTTTTTCAAGAAAAATCTGGAGATTTATGCCTATTACCCCAGTTGTATGGAAGCAGAGCAGGCCTGTGCCAAAGGTGAGACTCTTTCAATAAAGCAAAACAAAACAAAAACTAGAACAGCTCATTTCTTTACTACTAGCTACTTAGCAGGCTAAGATCTGAGAATCTCAGTTCAAAGCCAGTCCAAGCAGGAAAGTCCATAAGACTCTTATCTCCAATAAACTTAAGGGCTGGAGGTTGGCTCAAGCATTACCTGTCTAGCACGTGTGAGGCTGTGAGCTCAAACCCCAGTACCATTAGAAAACCAAAACTAAAGATTATCTCCAGTGAAACTTTTGTGAATTTTTATTTATATAAATCATTGTGTGACTAAGAGTACCTACTTTCTCCAGCTTAGCTACATTCATCTGTGAATGAAGTATATAACTCCAGCAAATAAAATTGCAAAAAACAATAGCTTCTTTCTGGAAGTTGTTAGGCAACCTTGTAAACATTCGCTTTCTCTTGTTGACATTTTCGAATATTCTGGACATGTAAACAGTTGAAAATGTAAGGGTTAATGTTTATAAAATCTCCAATCCAAAGACAAAAGAGGCTTTAGTGAATAGAATAGAACTTGAATTCCAAGAAATTCCATATAAAATTGTTCTCATTAACTATGTCCTCATGTTAAAATATGTAGAGAGAAAAAACAAAAAGAAAATTTAGACAAATGTCAATGTGTAACTTTTACAAAAAGTTAAGAAAAGCTAGGGTAGGTGTGGGCTGAAGGATGAGTGAGAATATTGAAGGGAGCAACACTGATCAAGATGCATTGTATTCATAAACTGCTTTGCTGTATGGCACTGCCTTTGTACAACTACTTAAAGATAATTTTCAAAAATAAAATAAGCCAGGAGCCAGTAACTCACACCTGTAATCCTAGCTACTCAGGAAGCTAGGATTGGAAGATCGTGGTTCAAAGCCATCCGGGGCAGAAAAGTACCCATGAGACTCTTATCTCCAATTAAACACTCAAAAACCAGAAGTGACACTGTGGCTCAAATGGTAAAGTGTTAGTCTTGAGAACAAAGAGGTTCAGGAACAGCGCCCAGGCCCTAAGTTCAAACCCCACACTGACAAATGAAATAAAATAAAAGTGATGAATGTGTTAGTAATGAATGATGTGCCACATTCATTTTTTTAAACTAATTATCCCTCAAATCATTGGCCAATGAAGGTACCACATCACCCTACTTTACAGATGAGGAGACTGAGGCAGAGTATTGTGAATGTGTTCAGGAATATGCAGCTAGTAACTGGCAGATCTGGAACCTAAATCCAGATGAGAGATTTCAGACCTCCTATTCCTCAAAACTCCAATTGGTTTCTTTCTATGAAGACTGTTATGTTCTTGAATTTTTACAATTCATTTATGAATAAAAAGAGAAGACGTGTTTTTGTAGTGTATTTTAATCTTATAAGACGTTAGTGAAATCTGCAAGATTGATGAAACACAAAGTGGTATCAATACACATTGCAAAAAGGACAGTGACATTTTCATTGAATGTTTACTCAGTAGTAATATAAGCTTCATAAAAATTCCTTAAGTCACTGAAACCCAAGGAGCCAGCTTCATCATCTTCATCTTCAAGATAAAGAAAGTGAGACTTGCCTGAAATCTGACATTCAAGGAGTTGCTAAATTAAAGCTTCATTCTAAGAAGATCTCATCTAAAATAAAAACTATACATGGAGGCAGAAATAGGAAGGATCATGATTTGAGATCTGCCTCTGAGATCTTGTATCTCCATTAATAAACAGCATCACATGTGTGATCCTAGCTATGTGGAAGACAGAGGTAGAATCTTAGTCTCCAGTGGGATGATGCAAAAATCAAAGACAGTCTTAAAAAAAAAGAAAGCAAAAAGGGCTAGAGGCTGGCTCAAGAGGCAGAGCACTTGTCTTGCTAGTGAAAGTGCTTGAGTTGCAACTCCTCCAGTCTCTTAAAAATAAAAAAGTATAACTTCTATAAATCATATTCTATCAACATTTAACTTTTATCAATCGTTTCCCCAATTTCATCAGACTGTGTGTGTGTTGGCTTTTGTACACTCAATTTCTTCTTTCTGTTATTAAGAGGCACCAAGTTTGTCTTTGCTCACATAATCTCTGCTTTACTCCCCCAGACTCACCTCACATTCAGCACATGAAAGGGAGAAATAATGAACAAGCAAAGGCTAAGAAACAAAAATCTAGCTTAAGTCCTACAGTCTTGAGAAGTCATGAAACTTCTTTAACATATAAGCTACAAATAACTATACACAGACTTAAGATAATTTTCAAGTGGTTCACAAAACAGCATTACAGGAATCAGAATTTCCAGGACAACTGTCATCTCCATCTCAGCAGAACTCAAAATACAAAATCTCCAGTATATAAAGCAGCATGATCCACTTTTATCCCTGAAAAGATAGCACCAAAAGGCAATCTCTTAAATGTTTTAAAATGATTTGATATAGTACTTAGGGGAAAAAAAGATAGTCACATTTGTATTCAGAGTATCAAGGAAAGGTAAAGCAGACAAAAAGGATTATTTTCAAAATCTTACCTCCAACTGAACACCTTCGGGCTATTTCCCAGTAAACTAGACCAACAGAATAGATGTCAGCTCTTTTGAAGGACTCGAAAATATTCAAGTTCATTGTATCATCCAGCATTTCTGGAGCCATGTACCTTCAAAAACACACACACATGACAGATTCTGTGTATGACTTTTCAGCAGTCCAATAAAATAAAATCTTAATAAACCTGGGTACAAAGTATAAATTAAGATGGCTCACATCTACAGTCCTAGGAAAATGAGATCTAAGGAAAATGAGATCTGAGGATCATGGTTTGAAACCAGCCAGAGCAGAAAAGTTTGTAAGATTCTTATCTCCACTAACCTACCAAAGCAGCTGAAGTGGAGCTATAGCTCAAATGGTAAAGCACTAGCCTTGAGAAAAGAGGCTCAGAGACAGTGTCCAGATCCAGAGTTCTAGCCTTGAGAGTGGTATCAAAAACAAAACAAACAAACAAAGAAAATGAAAGAGAGAAAGAGGGAATGAAAATAAGAGAGAGCAAGGAAGGAAGGAAGGAAGGAAGGAAGGAAGGAAGGAAGGAAGGAAGGAAGGAAGGAAGGAAGGAAAGAAGGAAGGAAGGAAGGAAGGAAGGAAGGAAGGGGAGGGAGGCAGGAAGGAAAGAAGAGAAAGAAAGAAGGAGGGAGGGAAGGAAAGCAATCCTAATGTGGGGTCAGTCACATGGAAAAGTTAAGGCTGGTTTTTTTCTTTTTTGTTTGTTGATCTACATGTCTTTGGGAATATAATGGAAAGCACAGAAATGGAGGGACAAAGGACAAACAAATTCAGCAATGACACTCACAGGACACCATATTGAAAATGAAGTATACAACTTATGGGTGGGATGGGAGGGGGGAACCTGGAATAGAGCAAGGGAAAGGGTGACACTGACCAAAAGGAAATGTACTCTTTGCCTGACTTACGTAACTGCTACCCTTCTGGTTAATTAATTATTTAATTAATGTCTCCTAGGAAACCTTAGCAAAGAACTCAAAGGCACTGTCCTGAGATTCCAAATACACCTTAGAAGCCAGCTATACTAGCTTCTCTCCATGGCTTTTAACAACTGGAGGTAAATGTTTTGAGCTCAAGGTCAAGATCTCTGGAAATATGTCAAAGCAGCCTGGAGACTGAAATTTAAGTAGAGGAAATGGAAGTGGATTGGCTGGGTGGCCACCTGCTGTCCAGAAGGAGAAACATACCAAAAATACCATGACCATGAGCCTGTCCTGTCTTGTGTGCTGTATATGCCATTTATATAATGCTTGTCCTTATGTTTTGTACATTTGGTTCCTGTAGATGGCAACTGTGTCCAAACCCACATTATCTTACTACATACCACCTCAGGAAGTTTAATGCATAAATAATAGATAATAATAATAGATAATGCATAAATTGCTAGGTCATGTATTTAAATATGAAGGAGACATAATAGCACACAAATATATTTATTATAGAGGGTCCCTAACCTCTCAATATACCAATGCTACACCTGTTGTTTAGAATGTGACCACGCAGAGCCACACCTCATATTCAGTTTACCTATGATGGATAAAGGCTTTGGAGAAGCTATACATTGCTGAAGGATTTTTCTTATTGGTAGGAAAATGCACCTAGAGAAAGTGACACTCTAAAAATAACATATATTCCCTCTTCCCAGTTCCCAGCACTGGACTCTGCATCCAACTGACTTATCCATATGGTCTTAAAATGTCATCTCTCCCACTTTAAACTTATTGGATCCACTGACTTCTCAGTGACTCAGTAAAACCTGCTGTTTTCTTGGGTCAAGTATGTCTCCATTTGAGACCTGAGCCCTCTATACACCATGGGCATTCCTTTTCCCACAGTGAGCCAGCTTACCTCTTGGTTCCCACTCTTGGGTTCTGAGGTATGTCGATCGTGTTCAGTACTGAATCGTGCTTTACAGCCAACCCGAGGTCGGCTATGGCACATGTTTCACACTTTTTCACTAAGATATTTTTTGACTTTATATCTCGATGAGCAATGGCAGGTTTCCCTACAAAGTATAAGGAAAACATATTTACCACTTTCTTACTGAAGACAATGGTTCTAATAGAAATCATTTTAAATACTTAGCTCAACTATCACGTTCTCAAACAGTCCTTCCCTTACATACTAGCCTCCACTTCAAGCCCTTCGTCAGGACACCCCATTTATTGGTGATTGATTGATTGATTTGATTTTAACGTGGTGGTTCTAGGGATTTAACTCAGGGCGTTACATTTCAGCTTTTAGTGTGTCTTTGAGATTAGGTCTCCCTAACTTTGTCTAGGCTAACATCAGACTATGATCTTCTTATTTCTTCTTCTTGAGTCGCTGAGATTACAGTTGGACACCACTAGATTTACCCTCCCATTTGCTTTCTTAAGAGCTCTCATTACTATCTAGATTGTGTTACTTATTCTGAAGCATGTCTATACATCTGTTTTTCTACACTGAATTATGTCTTGTCATTGTGCCTCCAATGTTTAAAACACTGCATGACATTTGGTAGGCACCAATACATTTTTGAGGAAATGCAGAAAGAATTAGCATTACTATGTGTTCATAAGATCACAGCAAAAGCTGGGTGCCAGTGGCTTCCACCTGTAATACTAGCTACTCAGAGGGCTGAGATCTGAGGATCATGGTTTGAAGCCAGCTCAGGCAGGAAAGTCTATGAAACTCTTATTTCCAATTAAGCACCAAAAAGGCTGAAAGTGGATGCACAGCTCAAGTAGTAGAGTGCTAGCCTTGAGGGAAAAAAATCTCAGGGAGAGTGCCTGCTCCTGAGTTAAATTCAGGGCCAGCATCTGCATGTGCACACATGTGCCCCCCCCTCCCACCCACCCCCACACAGGTCATAGCAAATATATTCTAACTAAATTCAAGGTTTTACTACCCTAGATCAGCGGTTCCCAAATGTGAACTAAGGCTCTATGGACATTCTTGAGAATATTTTCTAACTATATTATTTGTGAGATCCTGTCTTTTCTTCATTTCAACTAAAACACAAAGATTTAATTAAAAACAGATATGATAATCTAGTCCATAAGTTAGACATTAAACAGATGTGCAGAAAATAAAAATATTATTTTCACCACATAGGTTTTCTGTATCACAAAACATGATGGAATGTTTAAAAACTGTTCTTTACATTAACATTTAGTTAATTGCTATTTCTTTGACAGTAATATTGTTTACTTTCCCAATTTTAATTCTATTATGGCAAGTATTAATGTAGCCTACATACTCAAAAGCTTTTTCAGAGTTTGTAATAATTTGTAAGCATGTAAATTTTCATGAGCCCAAACTTGAGAACCATTCATCTGTTGATCTTTCTTTTAAGTCAATGAATTGAGGAAACAATATTATTTGGCCTTTAACTAGATGATATTCAAATACTCTATTATGATTACATCTTTTCTGACCTTTTAATTATAAGAGATTAAAAAAATGTTTTTGGTCGGTTGTGGGGCTTGCATTCTGGGCCTGGGTGCTGTCCCTCAGCTCTTCAGCTCAAAGCTAGTGCTCTACCACTTGAGCAACAGTGCCACTTCTGGCTTTTTCTGTTTATGTGGTGCTGAGGAATCAAACCCAGGGCCTCATGCAAAGCAAGCACTCTACCACTGAGCCATCTTCCCAGCCCCATAAGAGATGAAATTTAAATTCTTTTTATTCTTGAATATAGAGCTTTTGCTACCAGTACAAGATCTGCAGGCATATGGTTAGATGACACAGACAAAGCTACTGAGAATAAAATTATATTGTGGCTTATATAGAAAATGATGTAAAATATGTGAATGGTGGCTATATCACTTTCATTAAGTACCTTATGGTCATAAATTATCCTGTGTTCCTTTATATTTGATATTGTCTTAAGGAACTAAAGTACAATTAAGTACTAAAACAACTTGACTACTAAGACAACTTAATATTCATTCTCTTATTTGAGCAGAAGAGGTTGGAAAGGAACTACATACCTTGTGTCCCTACAATCTCCATATGGAGGTGAGCCAGACCACTAGCTATTGAAAGTGCAAGTCTGACCATTCCAGCTTCAGTCACTATGTTTCTGTTCAAGTAGTCATACAGGGAGCCTTGTTCATGATACTCAGATACAAGCCAGAGTTGAGTCCACGTTCCATTATCTAACAGGAAAACATGATGTGTGACTGTTAATATATGTTAAGAAAGAATTCAAAACTTGTTAACAAATGTTAGTATTTAAAAGTCTTGATAACAGAGGCATGTTAATTCATTTAGTAGGGAGTAATGTACAAAATTATCAATGAATCATTGTTGTTGGGATATGAGAACCCTCCATCAAAATCAGAAATTTGAAAACAATAATTCTAATAACTGAACCATCTATTTCTTATTCCCTCTAATCTGTACCTGCTAGCAATAGTAATCAATGGTAGGTGGTATAACTGACAGGCTTTCAGCACTGTGTTGTAAATTACTTCAGCTTTTAAGAAAGAATATGTCAATGGAAATGATAAATACAACAAAATTTCAAAGGTATTTTTACTATCACAGACTTGCTAACATTCAAACAATGAATGGCCATATTTATGTTCCATTCAAAATAAGAAACCCTTATATAAACCCTTATATAAAGAGCCAAACAAAATGATAGACATTTTCAAGGTAACTTACTTCATTAACTCAGTAAATCCACTCATGTTTATTTAATGACTTTTAAAAGAGAAATTAGTCTAACACTTCACTAAGTATTAGAGCACCCAGGACCAACATTAGTTTTCTAAATAAAATACATAAAATACTCTGACCAGTTCTGATATTCAGTGAACATAATCTATAATAAACATTTGCTAAGAATCTCTCTTGTCAGATGCTGTGTTAGAGGAGCTCTTTGTTATCAAAGTATTTATCTTCCAAGCCCAGTTAGCCATAAGATTTCCTAGGAACACAAATATCAACATAATGATAAGATCACTAAGAAACTGATCAAATGAAAAGCTCAACCTTACATTCTCTCCTTTATTGTCAGGTAGTGGCTATTTTTAACACCCCCCCCCAATCTTTGTCAGACAGTTGACTAACAAGTAAAACTATAAATGTTGCAAAAGATAAGGGAATTCAGGAAGGTTAAAGAATATTAGACAAACAGGTTGACAGGTAAGGATATGACAGAGCTAGACCAATTAAATTAGAGAAAACTGATGATGATCAGATGATTTGCTTCACATGTTGTTTTATAATCCAACAAACACCATGATTACATTAGTCCATCCAAATGAGTCAACTTATCACAGTCATAGCAAAGTTGGAGTTGATTGCATTGCTAATTATATGCCTAACCATCAGGTAGGACAGGACAAGATTAGGAGGGGGAAATTGCCTGGTAGCCAAACAAGAAATGTCTCTTTCTTCAAGTCTGGATGTAGTTTTAAAGTACAGGCTGTTAAGAATTTGGGACAAAACTTACTCTTTAAGTTCATCTTGGCTTTACTATATTTCCTCCTAGATAGTCAGAGATTAGAAAATCATCAGAAAACACTATCATGGCCAAAATATATGATAAATGCTAACCCCCTCTTCATTATGAGTACTTTTATGAACAAATTTATATTTGATCAAAATAACCATACGTTTCTAATTTATGCAGGCACTATTAGATGCCTAACACCCAGAGATTATTCACTGTAGCCTTTATTGTTTTTAATAAGGGTGTAACTGTGGGTCCACTAATTACTCTTCCTTGAATACTTTAGCAAGTAAAATCTTTATTGAAAAAAAAGTAATCCACAGGTTCATATGCAGCCAATGATTACTCAGGTATCTATGAAATATTTTAGAAATATTAGAAAATACTAGAGAGCTGATGCTCCATTTCCCTCAAGTTAGCTAAAAATTAGTTTAGATTTTCTTAATGTTAAATTTTTAAATATATATTATATTCAAAGCAGCACTAGTAGAAGCTTTCACTGAAATTGTCTTGCCTGCCATCATTCTAACAGAATCTAAAGATAACATTTGTTGAAAACTTGAGTCCTGAAGAAGCCTGTTATACAGATGAAAAATAGATTCTTGATAAAGGTTAGCTTCAGTTTTGTATTTCTTAGTAAAATGCAGAAATGTTTGCATTCTGGTTGGTAAACAGCTTCTATTCAATACTCCACTGACATCCCATTGCTCGTGCCTTTCAAGATGCCTCAGATCTTTCCATTACCCACCAGCTACTGAAAAATGGGAACCTATGGGATGGGGTTACTGCTGAGACTTCTGTTTTGATTGGTTGGTTCATGTTCCACCTGAGCCATCAAATATTTTTTTAAACTTCCACCCTGGCCATTGCATTATTATGATTTTCTATCAGTCACTTACCTGGCTTTATTCTATGTTTATGTGACTTTATTTGAGGAGAAGAAGAAAGAATTTTCTTTGCCCAATAAAGAAATTAGACTTTTATGTAGTTTTGATTAAAAACAAACAGATTAGCCAGGGATCAGTGGCTCATGCCTCTAGTCCCTTGGTTCTCAGGAGCCTGAGTTCTGAGGTTCATAGTTTGAAGACAGCAAGAGCAACAAAGTTCATGAAACTCTTTATGTCCACTTAACCATCAAAAAAAATATGGAAATGTGTCTCAAGTGGTAGAGCACTAACTTTAAGCAAAAAGGTATGGGAGAGTGCCAGGCCCTACATTCAAGCCCCAGCACCAAAACAAAACAAAACCAAAACCAAACAAACAGATTTAGCCTCATTTGAGAATGCATATGATATTTTTAGTTGACAATACCTTTGTTGTCAGCAGCGATGAAACCAAGGATGTTTTCATGTCGCAGCATCACCGTCTGGTAGATTTCTGCCTCACGAAACCAAGATCTCTCATCTCTGGAGGAGAATATCTTCACAGCCACATCTTCACCACACCACTTACCATGCCACACCTCGCCAAATCTGCCTTTTCCTACTATTTCCTGAAGTACAATCGTCCTCGCAATTGTTCTTTGAACCAAGAGGGGCAGACCTGACCAGAGAAAAGTTGGGGTTGTCTTTGAAAGCAACTCTCAGAAAATATCTGCTCTGCCGGCTAACCTCTTCTCTATTGTACAGCAAACAAACACTTTAATATTACCAATTATGAAGAAATAGGCACCACAATAACAAACTTTAATGTCAAGTCATGCTCAAAAGCATACTCTAATCTGAATATAAATTTCTCTTCTATTTGTAAATAAATTTTTTAACATAGCCTTCTCTTAGAAATATCTGAGCTCCAAGCATTGTTCCAGATCATCCTGAATTGGCCATCAAAGCCAGGTCGGTGACTAAAGACACAAAGTGAAAAAGAGTATTTTGTTCACATTAAACTCAAATGTGTGATTCCTAGTAAAATTAGGAAAGCAAAAGACTGGTGAATTTTTCAAAAACAAGATTAAAACTTGAAAGTAATGAATCAAATTTGGGTGGCTGATATGGCTTAGTAGTAGAGTGCCTGAGGCCCTGAGTTCATCAATTGTGGATATAGTTCAAAAAAGAAAAAGGAGAGAGACAAAGAGAGAATTGAATTCAATGACAATAATCCAATGACGTAATATTGCCTAAACTGAAAATATATTTTCTACAGAATTTAAAAATTCAAGAAAAAGCCGGGCACCGGTGGCTCATGCCTATAATCCTAGCTACTCAGGAGGCTGAGATCTGAGGATCGAGGTTCAAAGCCAGCCCGGGCAGAAAAGTCCATGAGACATTTATCTCCAATAAATTACCAGAAAACTGGAAGTGGGGCTCAAGAGGTAGAGTTCTCGCCTTGAGCTGAAGAGCACAGGGACAGCACCCAAGCCCAGAGTTCACTCCCACGACCGACAAAAAGAAAAATAATTCAAGAAAACTTATTCTGAGGGTATGCATATTCGTTAAATCAGTGATATCATACTAGAATTTAAAGATTCTAATTTAAATAATTTTCATTTAAAATGCAAAGGTTGGGTGTATTGGCTCATTTCCTGTATCCAGCTTCCCAGAAGCAGAGACTGGGGGGATTATGGTTCAAGGCCAGTCAGGCAAAAAGTTAACAATATTTTTACCTCAACAAATTAGCAAAGTGTGGTGGATCACATTTGTTATTCCAACTATGCAGGAGGCATAGGTAAGAGGATCATAGTTCAAGACCTTTTGGGACACAAAGCTCAAAATCCTATCTGAAGAAAAATATATATATATATATCCTAAAGGAAAAGAGGGCTAGAGGTGTGACTCAAGTGATAAAGCATTTACCTAGCAGGCCCAAAGACTGAGTTCAAACTCCAGTACTGCCAAAAATATAAATAAATAAAATGCAGAAAACTTATCTCCAATGTTGGTTACATAATTATTTATAGGAAACAGTAAGGAATCCTACAATAGAACAGAAACATTGTGAAATATGGTATAGATACCATAACACAGATAAGAAAGACATGGATTCAAATCTCAGCTACACTCCTTGGTAACCAATTACAAATTATTTAACCACTCGACAATTAAAAGAAGCTTTAGCTTCCTTCTCTGAAAAGAGAAAATATAGGGACTGTGTCATGGGACAATATAAGAATTAATATATTAATATTATATAATACATAATAATATAATATTAAAATAATAAGCATGGAGAACATAGCACAGTATCTGACATATTACCCAATAATTATAATCCTTTTTTTTTTTTTTTTTTTTGGTCAGACGAGGGGCTTGAAATCTGGGCCTGGGCAAATTATAATCCTTTTAATATGTTATTCTTAGCCACTTTTACAGTGGCACTCTTAATGGCATGGGAAGCTACATTTACTACAGTGCCAATTGAAAACATAATATAACTTATTTATTCATACAAATAACTGCATGTACCTCTTCACAATTTGTTGGAGAAAGACTGAAGAAGAGAAAGACTATGCTACGTGCTATGATGATCATTACCATTTGGTGGAAGTTGGGTGAATTAGAATATTCTTTCTCATTTCTATATCTTTATAATTTCCACACTGAAAATGTATTGCTCTTATAGTCTTACTATCAGAAAGCATGTAGTTGGAGGCCATACGATAAATTTGTTCTAGAACTCATGTTTGTTATTGTCATTATCTTCAGATGGCTGAGACAGCAGCTACTTTGAAGCTCCTGGGGGCTTTGGCCTTGACTCTCAAAAAGCAAGCCAGTGTTTATTCAGATGTTCTCATCTTCGTGAGAACCACCCACTGTGGCTAAATAGGCACAGACTAGAAATTTGCTGGGATAAGCCTCAACAATTAGTCACGAAGCTCCCCAGTCAGAAAGTTCTTTTGAAACCTTATTATGAGAAAATTGGGGTCTGACAGTAATCATTTGACTTGCCCAGGTCTGTGTTGCCACTGGGAGGCAGACCCAGATCTAAAACACTGGTCCAAACTCTTTTCTAACCTGTAAGTGGACACAACTACAGTCATGCATTGTGCGCAGATTCCAACAGCAATGGTAAATAGTATTTTTGTAACCCATAGTCTGTTTTTCAACTGAGGATACACTTAACAGTTAACACTAATAGCTACTTGGCCAAAGTTCTATTTCTTCCTTCTCTCAAGATCTTGCACATGCACACACACACACACACACACACACACACACACACACACACACACACACACACACACACACACACACACGCACTCAAAAAAATAATCACCATAAATGACATATGGATATTACAATAGAGAAGCCAATGCTTTCAAACTGCAATGGACTGGGCACATAACCCAAGCTACAGACCAGCGATCAAGAAAACATGTAAGATTCTTATTAGAGCAATTAATTTGGGCAAGTAGGATGAAAGTGGACGCAGTATCTTTCAAAGCAACCACCGAAATTAATCTGTGTAGTTCTTGTGTGTTCTACCTAGAGTGCACTTGAGGATAACTAGATTTTGCTTTTGCTGTAAGTTCATTTTAATTTTTCCCCCAGGGATTTTGTAGATATTGCAGCTTGGCTGGTAACATGATCCTTCACAATTGTTATGCCACAAAAGAAAGAATCAAACTTCTTGGTCTCTCAAGAGCCACCTGAGACACAATTCACTCTCAATGACAGTTCAATAAAACATCAGTCCATTTTCCTATCTTGTAGGCACTGTATCTTTCAAATGTGTCCCTGACCAGGTCAAGGATAAACTTCACTGTTTTTGTTTCTCAACATCTGACAAGGCTGTTTCTCATTCAAGGTTACTGGCCAATTAGGAAAGGCAGAGGAAGCACACTGCCCATCTTCTTCCCACTAGTGAGCTCTTGTGGCAGAAACTTTGTTGTGGAAAGACCCACAGTCTGATTGATGATCGAACATGGAAAGGTCCTCAACTGCTTTTAGCCAGGGACCATTGCCAAAGTTATGCAACTGTTTGATGTTTGTTTAGTTTATGTTAGTTATATAGGGGGCTCATTGTTGCATCTCCATACATTTACACTGTATTCTAATCAATCATACCCCTCCAGCACTCTCCCTGCCTCTCAAAAAACAAAACCCCAACAACACAACCGTGTAGTTGTTGTTGCTGTTGTTTTTGGAGGGTGGAGAGGGATGTCTAAAACTCATTGAAATGGACCTAAAGAAATTATTGTTCTTAGTTATGCTTATTCCTTTTTTTCTACAAGGGATCTTAGAATAACCTAAAAATGAAGAGCCCAGGAGTCAGTAAATCTAGATTTAGATTTAAATACACAAAAACACAAAAACATTAAAAAAAAAAAAACCCTTAACACGAATTTTTTATCTTATGCCAAACTCATGACTACTTTTGTAAACTAAACATCCAATGTACTTTAAAAAAAATATTTGTATTACTTTCATTTGGAAGAAAGATCCTTGGTCATCCTGAATATATTTAAAAGAATATATTTAAAGTATGAATTCTTAACAAACATCTTTAGATGAACTTGACAAAATGATCTAGTAGGAATTAAATAGATGGTTATTTAATCAGTTTAACTTTATGAATAAATTATATAAATGTTCAAGAAATTAGGCACAGATCAAAGTTCTTTGTGCCTAAACCCAGCCAGTCTTCAAAAAATTAGAGGACAGTGACTCTCAAAAGGTTACATGAAAGAGTACTGACTTCCAATAAGCATTACATTGGAAGAAAGAATGCCTGCTTTCTGTCCAATGATTTAACTCTTATTCTAGTTTATAACCTTGCTACTTTTGAGATTTTCTTTCTTTCCTTGAGAACATAAAACCTAATTTGGGTGAAGGTGATGTAGGCATTTAGGTGATCTTGCCCCCAAAGTAGTCAAATTCTCTAGCTTTCTTGAGGACTATTGTGTTCATTCATTCAGATGGATCCAAAGTTACTTCCTATTAAGTATGATTGTTACCATCCCTCTATCACCTGCCTCTTTATCTTCTTTGCCTGCCTTGATGTTTGAAGAGACCATTGACCAAGGAGTTTTTCAAAATGTGTTGCATAATGGTCTTAATGATCTTTTGAAAGCAAGAAGAGATTCAAAGGCATCTGAAGTAGCTTACCTAAGTCCTCTAAAGAGTTCCATTTAATTGAGCAATGAAACATGCACACACTACCTGTTAACCTCCTCAATATCTCAATTAACATAATATAAACTAAATTCATGTGAACCTAAGAGGAGATAGTCGTAACAAGGTAAGCATACTGCAGAGTTCATGTTTCTACAAAACGATGTGCTAGCAAGTTTTCTGGGTCTATATGTGTAAGAACAGGGAATGCCCTACCACCTTGGGAATTTGTTAATGGAGAAACCTGCTGGTTTCCCCTCAAATACTTTGTGCTATGAGAAAGACGCATATGGTCCTTAGTACAGCCTGTAACTTGGAGCTGCTGCACCAAGGCTCTGGAGCCAGCTCAGAAAGGCATTGTGGCCCTACCTAACCCCTGTATTCTACTTTTGTAGACCATATTGTTGACTGAATTCTAGGTCAAGTCCTTGGTAACCTCTCATATACTGCCCAGGTGTGTCTACTGATTCTTAGCCCTTTATAACCAAAAGCAAAAGTACTCCAAATGTGCTACATTGCATAACTAGTATATTTACTTAGAACTCATTGCCTTGACTACCATGACCCTGACTCTTTTGTGCCCATAAAACAGTGACAAGAGATTAGCAGTGATTATTATTAACCACAGTGGGAGAAGTAAGGAGGTCAGCAGAGAAGCAAAAATCATAAATAAATCAATAAAATGAAGTGAATAAAATAACTGTTGAAGGAATAAGAAAATAAAATCTGAACACACAGCTTCCAGGAGCAATAAAAAAAGTGTTAAAACATGGCAGGCTTTTCTCTCCATCAAATTCTATAATGGTAAACTCTATAGCAGTGTTGACCATTTGCCTCACCAGGCATCTTAAATAATGGAACTCATAGTATGTTGTCAAAATATTTTACCATTTAAAATAAGGACTTTCTAACAGAAAAGTAGAACTGGGGCACATACCAGAGCCAGATCCTGAGGCAGTTACATCATAGATCAGATCTTTCAGGGTTTTTCCAGCATTTCCCAGGTTGCACTCAGAAAGTGCTTCCTCCACGTTTGATCTCTTTTTCTTCCTGTGTGTGCACTGCCGATCTTGGCACACCCATATTGTCAGCATGGCAGCTATGAACAGGAGGCAAATGGGCACAGTAATAACAATGGTCAGCTCTGTGGGTCCAAGTTTGGGAGCACGTGGTGATGCTGCAGTAAAAGAGAGAGAGAGAGAAAGGAAGAGAGAAAGAAAGAACACAACCATAAACTAACCCATCCACAACCTCTCAGAGACTGAAAGTACCAGCACCAAAATTTCACTGCACTGTACTCACTTCTGTTCATTGCCAAAGACACTGTGGCATAAGCCAAGACAAGAAAAGAGTCAGGACCACAGCTGCAGCTAAGAACAATGACATCAGTAATTATGACAGACAGAATTAAAATTGTGGGAAATCATTACCATCGAAAACTTTTCTTTATAAAGCTCTGAAAAAAAGGCTGAGCACCAGTGGCCGGAGGCTAAATTTTGAGGATCATGGTGTGAATTCAGGCTAGGCAGGAAACTCAGTGAAACTCTTATCTCCAATCAATCAGCAAAAAGTCAAAAGTGGAGATATGGCTCAAGGTGTAGAGTACTAGTCTCGAGTACAATGAAGCTCAAGGATAGCACCCAGGTACTGGAGTCCAAGCTGCAGGACCAGCATAGAACCAAACCAACCAAACAACAACAAATAGGATAATAAATGAAAAAAATCTATGAGAGCCATTCTCTGTGGTTTCTGAAGATGTTATTTTGGTGCATGAAACTGGCATGTTGTTCATTCACTGAAACCAGCCTTAGCATCAGTTTAGTTCTCACTCCAGGTCTTACCACCAGGGGTATTGGTTTTGTGTTTGATAAGCTGTAAGATGTATTTGATAGAACATGGAAGCAGAACTGAGGAGACTTTCATTCCCAAACATTAAGAAAATAATGCAGGCTCTGGAGAGAGGGAAGCCTGGCTGAGTGTGGGCTGCTTCTTTGTCACCCAGAACTATGTGGAAACTGCCCCTCTCAACACACATACATAAACACACACACACACACACACACACACACACACACACACACACACACACACACACACACACGACCAGATCAGGAAAATAATCACATAACAACTGCACCTTTGAGTCTAAACCAATGACAATGACAACAGACCTCATGAATAGCATTATTTACTTGTTTTCATTGAGAAGGCAAGTAAGCTTATTGCATTAACTATACTTGCATTTTACTTTATAAATGCAGTCAAGAACTCAATGAATAGCCTACAAAATTAAGAAGAGTGAGGGAAAGAGTGGGTAAGGGAGGGAATAGTGAGAATGTTGAAAGGAGTAACAATGATCAAGATGCATTGTATTCATAAACTGCTTTGCTGAATAATAATTCCTTTGCACAACTACTTAAAGATAATAAAAATGTAATAAAAAACTAAACATCATTTGACCACAAGTATCATTTCATTGTAAAAGAGAAAAGAATAAAATTCTCACAAATGTGTTCATAGATATTTCACCACAAATCTAAAAGTTATTAGTCTACTATAAATAAAGAAAATATCTTAAATTGTTAGGTAAGCTTTGGAAACATAATCCAAGCTCTTCTACTGTTCATTGTAATTATTCAGTGCCATCCAACTTCCTTCCCCCCCTCCACAGGCTTTAGGATTCTAATTGTACTGATACACAGGACAGCATGGCCTTGAATTCTCTTGTACAGGTACTAAGAGTTCTGTGATGACATTGGAAATCATTAACCATGGTTTTGGTCACTTTCAAAGTTTACTGTTATAAAAGAATTTTATTGATCATTTCACAATAATCTTTTATACAGTATTTGCAAAGGAATTCAAGCTTTGCTAAGGCATTCACAAAATGCACTAGGATCAACCTGAATTAACTGTAGCTTAAAACAAAACACCTATTTAAACATAGTTTTAAAGATAAAACTCTACTATTGGAAACATTTAAATGGATAAATTTTATTTTAATATTGTTATTAAGAACTACCAATATAAACCTTAGCCTTAACAGGCGTAGTGATTGTCTTCATTTTAGTAAAGCTCTACTAAGCTGAACTCAAATGGCCACTATAGCAACTAATAAGGAAGCAAAAGATCAGCGACCCTGGTAACACAGTCATCTCTGCACAAGCGTGGGGCATGGGCCTTGGGACTGCTTTTAAATATATTTATTGTCAAAGCAAATGTTTCTGCCTTTATGAACAAATTTACTAATATGAACTACTAAGCAAAAGGATTATTCAACTAGAAAATAAAAAAACAGTGCCATCCAGAAAGAACTCCTTAAACACTGAACAATTTCCAAAGCAAACATTTGTAAAAGTATGCTTTAAAACAAATGGTTATCATAATCTCTGTTGGAGAGAAATGTAGAAAAAGTGTTGTGTAATCTCCACCAGAGAATCAGAGTAGGCAAAGACAATAATGTAGGTAGGAGCTAGGAGCTAGGAATATATTTTAATAATAGATACTAATGATAGGCATACTAATTTTCTAGCAGAGTCTGTACTCTTTATTTGTGCTGGTACTGGAATTTAAACTCAGAGCCTGGGTGCTATCCCTTAGCTTTTCCACGTAAGCCTGGCACCCTACCACTTGAGCCATTGCTCCACTCTAGCTTTTTGGTGGTTGATTGGGGATAAGAATCCCATGGACTTTCCTTCCCAGGCTAGATTGGAACCCACCACCCTTAGGTAGCTTCCAGGGTGGCTAGGATTACAGGCGTGAGCAGCCAGTTTCCTGGCTCACATTCTATGTTCTGGATCACAGAACTCTTATTATGTGATCATTTCTAGCTCAGAAGATAGTAAGATGCATTTTCCTTGGAAAGTAACTCCATAAGAGGATACTTTAAATATCAAAGTGGGGGGGAGGGAAGGGGTGTCTAAATCAAGACATTTCACTCCTGAGCTAATTGAATGATGGAGGATGGGGTCGATGAGAAGAAAGTGCTACCCTAGTTGTGCCCTTCAAGTGTCTCCTCTCTGTAAACTCTGGGTTAGATTCAATCGAGAATGTGTGAGGTAAAGAAGCACAGCTGGCCTTTGGTATTCACCGGACTCAAAATTCACAAGTACATACAGTAGCAAAACATGTATGTAACATGCAACACCATCTCCCCTAAACCTCCACTCATCTCCAAATTACTTATAATAGCTAAAAACAACATAAATGCTGTGTAGCCGGCACGTGCTTTCAGGAATATTGACAAGGGAACATCTGCACGCTCAGCATCACCACAGTAGTTTCTAAATACTTTCAGTCTGCAGTCGATTCACCCCGTGGGTGCAGGACCATGATCTGGCCAAGGCCCTACTCTGCTACTTCTACTTGTAGTCAACTACTTCTTCCCAAAGGGTATTATAAAACTCATTGGAAAGAATTGAGTCACTGGGGGGATACCGCCAGTGTTTGCCAGTGTCAGTAGCTGCAAATGGCCTTCCTACTGCACATGTAGACAATAATCATGTCAAGGGTTATGAGTAATGTAAACCTCCTACAGTGAACAAGAACAAGAAAGTGTTTAATCAATCTAGAAATCCTAACAACCATGGCTCGGATAAAAGTAAGATGACAATGATTTCTTTTGTTTTTTTTTTGGTTTTGTTTTTTGTTGGTCATGGGGCTTGAACTCTGGGTCTGGATACTGTCCCTCAGTTCTTCAGCTCAAGGCAAGCGCTCTACCACTTGAGCCACAGCGCCACTTCTAACAATGATTTCTAACTTTGACCTGGATCAGAAGATGTGTTATCGAAAGGCCATTCCACTTTTATCTGTTGCAGAATCTGTGGATGGCTACTCTTGTGACCAGTTGCTTAATTTTGCTTTAGGCAAAGGACTCCACCAATAAAAATACTTTCTGGACAGCTTCACCTTATGCTGCTGGTTTTCTGGCAGAGTATGGTGGCCAGACTTATTAACATCTGCATAGAAGAATAATGATTTTATGTCTTAAGGAAATAGGAACACTGGATTGAAGAATATTTTGACATTGACATAAGAGGTATAAAAATTTCCATTGAAGGAGAGGTAGAATTAATAAAATACTGGAAGGAGAATTTCAGCAAGTTCCATAATTCCTTAATTTCAAGGCAATAAAATGATTAAGGCTTGCCAAGCACTGGTGGCTCATTCCTTTAATACTAGCTAATCAAGAGGTTGAATTTTGAGAATCCAAATTTAAAGCCAGCCCAGGAAGACAAGGCCATGAGATTCTTATCTCCATTGAACCTGTAAAAAGCCAGAAATGGAGGCCTGGTTTGAGTGCTAGAGTGCTAGTCTTGAGTGAAAAAGCTCTGAGTTCAAACCCCAGTACTGTTACACACACACACACACACACACACACACACACACACACACACACACACACACACACACACACACACACACACACAAGTCTTTTCATCTCTATTGTCAAAACCCTTATTTTCAAATAATGCATGTCTTATTTTGGTAATTATTTGAGGAACACTCTACTCTTCTGCTTTAATTCTGCCGAAAGTCCTTTGGACTTTGCAGGCATGTCTTATATTTCTCTTTCCCCAGGGCATTGCAGAGAGCTTCCTTTTTCAGTGATAATACTTAAAATATTGATGACAAGGGAAAAGTCACACTTCTCTGTCCTCAAGTTGATGTTACCATAACTTCTCCCATAGCTAATATATTCCACAAAGCAGCTTGTTCTCTTGGAAAAGGTGGATGTGTAATAACCATATTTTCATCTAGCTCAGTGTCCTGTCAACGGTAACTGTTCAAAACATATTTTTAGTAAATATATAATGGTATTTACATGACTGAGAAAGCAGAGCCTTACATAATCTAGAATCCTCAATTTTCAATTGGTTATGAATTTTACTTTGAAGTTCCCATTATGTCCTTTTGAATAACATGTTTATAACTTAAATCAATATTCTTGTTTTGGGGGGACAGGAAATGCTTCCTATCTTAAATTTTTTAGAACACAAGTTTGACTTCTTTGTTTGCTTAGATTTCAGAACATTTTCTCCAAAAAAATAAAAATTATAGCACCCTTCACTTTATGAAGGAAAAAAAAACAGGCTGTTTGGCACACCTGTCAGGTGTGCATGGAATCCTCAGAGAGTGAGCTATAAATGGATTTGTTCATGTGGTGGCAGTATAATTCCACAAGGGTCTAGTGAGGAGTTCTCAATATGCACATGACATCTTACTCTGACTGCAACAATGAAGTTGTGTCTCAAATAGAAGCCATAAGAAAGTAAAAAAGAAAATATGACTATGGATATTTTAAAGGTATGAAGATCACAAGACTTGCACTGGAAAGAATACCACTTTCTGGGTCTGCAGTTTTTTAATTTATGACATGTTTTAAAATAGTTGATTCTTGATGAGTTTAATTGTTTAGGCAGTTCATCTTTGTTCAAATGCAAACCTTTCATTTGGTGTAAATGAAAATATAATTCAGACATATACATGGCACCTAATCAGTATGCATTGTACACCTAACATAACTGATATAAATAATTAATCTTTTTCTCTTTATACAATTGAGAACAGAACAAGGCAAAAATGAATTGCATTAAATGTTAACAAAGCACCCACATTTTAATGTTGTGTCTGTATTTCTTTATCGAAATAATTATTTAAATTACCAAAAAAGATAATAGTGTGTTGAGAGAGCTGAAAGGGAAAAAAAATCAGGAATTATTTCTACATTTTCAGTCACTGTATGTTTTGGCAGCAAACAGGAACAGAGATGCCTGGGACTTGAAGGTTTCTATTAAATAGTCTATTTCCATGTGAAGGGATGTAATTAGTTTAAGTATGAATTAAATTGCAATTCTTATCAAAATTAGCCCATAATAATCAGCTTTCCTAAATCAGGCTTTCTGACCTGCTGGATGAATATTAGTGGACAGTAGAGGGCTGTTAATGTCATTTGTTTGATATGGCAGTTATTCCTCTTGGTATGTCTCCAATATCACCTTGAGTCACCTGAAAGAAACTTGTTATCAACTGAAATGCAAGCCAGTGACAAGCCAGGCAACATAATGCATTCCCTTTCTCTAGGAAAAAGTATATGTTTTTAAGGAAGAAAAGAGTGGTAAAAATGTTATTTAAAATACACTAATTCAACTATGGTAAAACAGAAAATTCACTAAGCTACTGATTCACTAAACGACCTCTAGGAAAGTGGACCTAAGCTTTGTACATATTGAATGAAAGGGAATGGGAAAAAGCCCATGTCCCACAGGAAGATTTTGTCACTATTCAGCCTCTGCCAACCCTTGAGACTTCAGAGATACCAATCTCTACTTCAAAGAGTTTTGCATATGGGCATTGGCGGTTTACTCCTGCAATTCTAGCTACTCAGGAGGCTGACATACAAGGATCATGGTTTAAAGCCAGCCCGGACAGGAAAGTCCATGAGACTCTTACCTCCAATTGACCAGCAAAAAGCCAGAAGTGGAGCCATGGCTCCAATTGTAGCGCATTAGACTTTAGCAAAAAAGCCAAGTGAGAGCTTGAGGCCCTCAGTTCAAGCCTCAGTGCTGGCACCAGAAGAAAAAGAAAAGAAAAGAAGAGAAGAGAAAATGTTTTGCTTCCCAGGCAGGTTCTCTACTGCGTGAGCCATTTCCTCTTTCCTTTGTGCTTCTACTGAATCATCTTTAACTCATAACCTAGGGACCTAGACAACAATCATTCTTTTTTTTTTCTCTTCCTGCTGAGATGAAACAGCACTCAGCATTTTATTGGTTGAGGTGAAGGTCTCACCAACTTTTTTCCTGAGCTGGCAAAAATACCTCCACCTCCCAAGTAACTGGGATTACAAGCATAAACAATTGTGCTTACTTAAAGAAAGTTTCCATTGGGAAAGTCTTCAGCCAATAGAAACTCAGTTCTAAAGTCTACATGATTGTTAGGCTATGTTTATGTGTCTTTAAAAGAAAATAATCCATTTTTTCTGTTATTGTTTTCTTTTTTCTCATTTGATTAGTAAATACAAATATTCTCCCTAGGGTTACAAGATATATATATATGGTTTAGATTTGCAATAAGGAATGATGTCTTTGATAGTATAGCTGAACAAAGGGGATTCTGTTATACTATCTATTCTGAGCAAACCATGTTTTTTGACTTTTGTCTCCCTTGAAACTTGAGCTTCTTAAAAATAAAATCTAACTAATCATACATTAAGGCAGAGCCACATGAGTCAAAAAATATCAGGTGAAAATTATCAGAAAGTTATTAAGAAATAAAAAGTGTTCACAGACTTACTAACAAGACATCTGAAAGCAGTCTGCTAACATTGTTGAGAATCTGTATTAATGAACCATAGAACCAGACTGCTTTCAAAGTTCTTGTCATATTAGTCAATAAATTAGTTTGTTATTTAAGACATTATTATCTAATTTCCTGATACTCTTAGTTAAAAACATCCTGACTGATTCATCATTTTTTTTAACTTTACCAGTCTAATGGATGGGATAAAAAATGGTGTGTGGTAATTTTAAGTTCCATCTTTCCAGCTATTAGTGAGGTTAGACATCATTTTAATATTTGATCACACTGATTTCCTCTTCAATACAATTTGTATTTGGGCCTTTTGCTCATTTTTTCACTTAGTGTCCTCTTGGGTTCCTTCCCCATCCCTCTCATCACAGATAGATACACACACACACACACACACACACACACACACACACACACACACACACACACACTTCATCTTCTAATAGTTACTTTTCAAGTCATATATGTTCTAAAGATTTTCATACAATATTTAATCTTTTAGATTTATTTATGTTCCCTTTTATCATTCATTTTTATTTTAGTTTCCATGTAGACAATTATATCTGCCATATCCCTTTATAGCAGCTGAGTTTCCTGTCTTATTTAAGAACAGCCTCCATACTATAGAGTCATAAAAATCCTTTCTTCTAAATTTTCCTTTGACATTTAAATTGTTTTATATGTCACAATTAGATATTTAATCAGGCTGTAATTTATTTTCGTATATGGTATGACACTGTGGTCCAACCCTGTTTTTCTCCAGATGGATAGATAATTATGCCAGTATCATTTCAAAAATAAATCACACTAAAATTTCCACTTGTGCCAACTTTCACTTTACATGTCCACAGAAACCCTCCTTGGTACAGTACACAAGAAAATGCTAAATAAAATATAAAAGAAAAAATCTATTTTATAATTTAACTGGTAGAAAAATAAATGAATCGCTTAGCAGCCAAAAATATTGTGACAATCTATACAGGGTCTTGAACAATGGAAATGCCATTTATCCTGGAGCCATTAGCTAGTTCTTGGTGACCAAATTCAGGAAAAACTAAAAATGCTCCCTGGAACAACTCAAGGTCTAATTCTCTTTAAGATCTTCTTACCACTGTGATGGATCTTCTAGGCAGGCTTTGGGTTAGAAATAAGTCTTGTTCAAAAAGAAATAATCAAAGTACTCAGATACCTGGGGGGAAAGATCTAGTACAAATCCTCTCTGGAGGAACAAATTTCAAATGTAGGCTTTCAGAGTTTCTTCTCGATAAAAGTCAGGAAAACATGATCTCATAATCAAAATTCACAAAATGGAGACAGACAGTAGCCAGCAAAAATATGACTATGCAGAATCAAAATGGCATAATTTAACACACAGAAACTATAGATATTAAAAGTATCAGATTTAGAGATTAGAAAAATAAATAAAAGAATTTAGAGATTAGAAAATAAATATAAATAAAAGAAAAGTGTGAGATACATACAAGATAGAAACAGATGGCCCAACGTATACCAAATCAGTACAGGACTCACAGACAGAACTCACTGGACAGACAAATATTCTAATTTTCTCCCACTGAGTATAGAAGTTTTTCATCTGTTATTTATTTGTTTACTTGACTTGCCCCTTTGTGCACACTAACTTCTGCAAGTAAGTACTTTCTTTTGGAGATGGAAATATTCTCCAAGTGTTAAGGGTATGTAATTTCATTTTAAAAATGATTTTTTTCTAAGCAAAATAACTGCTCTTCTCATCTCAGAGAAAGTTGTAAGTGAATAGTCCTGACGAGGTTATGACTGCAAGAAATATAACAAAGTCTCCAAAGACAAAGTAAAGAATAATAGCATCCACATTTGCTGCATTTGGACATTGTCATTGCTTTAATATTTAAAACTGCCTATTTATGATAATCAGTTGGATTTGGCAGGTCACTTCTCAAAAGATACTGAAGATATCTAAATTAATAAGCATTGAGAGAAGGGCAAGTTTTTTAATATTATATTTCTCAAAGTATACAATTATTCTACCAAAGTAACTCCTAAAAATTAATGTCATGTACAGTGTGAAAAAATAAGGTATTTTTAAAGTCAAATTGATGGATTCAATATAATCTAAATATAGATTAAACTGTGATTACAATGATCTGAATTAATTTGCCTCAATCTAATAAATCTTAATATTTAAGAATGAATAGGCAAGAACATTTTAAAAAGCCATTTAAATGGAAAACATGGTTACTTGTAGTTCAAAGACAGGCCAAACCAAAAGTTTGCAAAACTCCATCTCTGCAAAACCCCATTTCAACCAAAACAAACTTGGGTGCAGTGTTATGTAACTTCCATCCCAGCTATAAAGAAGATGCAAATAAGAATATCTCCAGCTAGTCCTCATTGAAATTTGGGACCCTGTTCAAAAACCATGAGTCAAATGCTAGAGCACCTGCCTAGCAAGCACAGAGTCCAGGCAACCCCAGAACCACAAAAAGAAAAAGAAAAATGTGAAACTAAAACAGTAACTAGATATTCTGATACACTTTTACTGGTTTAATAGTGAAATAAAGGGCTGGGAATGTGGCTTAGTGGTAGAGTGCTCACCTAGCATGCAAGAGGTCCTGGGTTCCATTCTTCAGTACCACATACACAGAAAAAGCTGGAAGTGGCACTGTGGCTCAAGTGGTAGAGTTCTAGCCTTGAGCAAAAGAAGCTCAGGGACAGTGCCCAGGTGCTGAGTTCAAGCCCTAGGACTAGCAAAAAAAAAATTTGAATAGTGAAGTAAACTAATAAATTAATAATAATTTTGTAATAAAAAAGAATTTATTACTTTAGTAGAAAGTTAAAATAATGAATTTCCTAGTTTTGGGGGGAAAATTCTACATTTGAAATATTAGTGTTTTTCAACTGTAAACAACTTTACTAGTGGGGTCTAATCAGTATTCTTGTTTAATAAAATAGCAAAGATAAAAATATCTCACACATTTCCAAAGTGCTCATGGTTTGCAGAATTGAAGTATAGAGAATAAGTAGAAGCTATGTAAGATGAACTTATTTCTGTGTGTCACAAAGAATCCTGTACCAAGTAGTACCAAACACTCACAAAGATTTTTAGGAGGCCAAGAATAAGTGCCAGCACTTCCCCAGCTGCTGAGTTACTGGGTCAGCAACAGTGAGGGCACTGAGCAGGGAGGCATGAGTTATATTCAAGGTAGAAATTATGATTATAATCCTAGCTACTCAAGAGGTTGAAATCTGAAAATACTAGCTTTGAAGGAAAGCCTTTGAGACTCATCTCCAATTAACCTCCAAACAACAACAACAACAACAACAAAAGGAAAGTGGCACTCTGGTTCAAAGTGGTACAATGCTGCCATTGAGCAAAAAAGAACATAGGGACAACACCAAGACCCTGAGTTCAAGCTCCACAACTGACAAAAGAAAAGTGAGGAAGAGGGAGAAAGAGAGAGAGAGAGAGAGAGAGAGAGAGAGAGAGAGAGAGAGAGAGAGAGAGAGAGAGAGAGAGAGAGAGAGAGAGAGAAAGGAAGGAAGGAAGGAAGGAAAGAAGGAAGGAAAGAAAGGAAAAAGGAAGAAAGAAGGAAGGAAGAAAGAAAGAAAAAGAGAGAAAGAAAGAAAGAAAGAAAGAAAGAAAGAAAGAAAGAAAGAAAGAAAGAAAGAAAGAAAGAAAGGAAGGAAGGAAGGAAGGAAGGAAGGAGGGAGGGAGGGAGGGAGGGAAAAAGGGAGGGAGGGAAGGAAGGAAGGAAGGAAGGAAGGGAGGAAGGAAGGAAGGGGAAGAGAAGGGAAAGGTAAGGAAGGGAAGGAAGGAAAGGAAGGAATGGAAAGGAAGAAAGGAAGAAATTGTGTCACAAAGAAATGAAAACAAGTGCCCGATCGTTACAAGTAGAAGGAGGCCAGCTGAAGCATGCCAAGTCCAAGTGACTTCATTTCCATCACACTGGCAATCCAGAAATGGCCTGGCCATCTGAGGTAACAGATGAAAGAGTCAAGAAGGCAAAAATTCACTTCGTCTTAACCTAGAAGCATAAAGAAAATTCTCTGGTTTTACTCAGCTTGTTTTGTCAACTCCTGACCTTTTCTTCCATGGTTGAGCCCATGAGCAATGTGGACCATCAAGCACTGCACAAAAGCCACACTGTTGTCACTGTATTTGATTTCGGTGTCCTGCATTTTTCTAACTTGGGGAGGGGAAGGGAAATAACAAAATGCTGAAATAAGAATACAGGTTGACCCATTGTCACAATGAGATGTATAAGACACTATGTACTTTACAACTTCAGTGCGAGGGCGTGGGGGTGGGGGGGATGTTGGGGAGGTGGGGAGGAAAGGGATGATAGGGGAAAAACAAAGGAGGGGGTAACAATGCTCAATAGGAAATGGACTCATTACCTTGCTCATGTAACTGTAACTCCTCTGTACTGTATCTTTACAATAATATATATATTTTAAAAAACTACACTGTCTACTTGTCAAGAGTGCTTTTCTATCTTTCACACATGCACAATGAGATTTGAAATTGACAGATCCCATCTACAGAACAGGGAACACCAATCATATTCACTGATGACTCCTGGTGATGTTGCTGGCACTGGTTGTGTGAGTGCCCAGCCTGGAGGTTCCCAGCCTTTGCCCCAACAGCTACCGCTCCACAGAAAGCTAATAAGCACCTAGCTCTGCCTCCTAAAGAGAACACCACCACACAGGTACCATATACGCACATTCCTTTCCTATGTAATGTCACTAAAAGGAACAATTTCTCAGTTGAAAAAATTTGAATTGAATGAATTGTTGTACAGCAATTCTTATGGACATACTAATCAGGGGCTAGAAAACATACCTTCCCTATTATAAGGAATATTTAAAATTCAATTGATTTATTATCTCAACATATTTAAAAAAATAATCTGGGATCTGGTGGCTCATACCTGTAAGCCTAGCTACTCAGGAGGCTGAGATATGAGAGTCATGGTTCAAAGCCAGCAGTGTAGGAAAGGCTGTGAGAATTTTACCTCCAATTAACCACCAGTAAACTGGAAGTGGCAGTGTGGCTCAAAGTGGTAGTGAGGTAGACTTCAGCAAAAAAGCTCAGGGACAGAGACCAGGCCCTGAGTTTAAGCCCCACAATCACACACACACACACACACACACACACACACACACACACACACACACACACACACACACACACACACTCAACTCATAAAAATAACCTCAAAAAAGTCATAAAAATTCTCAAAAATGTAATGTTTAATCAAGATTTTTAAATGTCTTTCACCAAATTAAAACCAAAAGGAAATCCCTGCAGTTAATAACAAGAACTTACAAATGCTAGTGACTATCCTAAGTAATGGTAACAGATTGAATGCATATCTCTTAGAACCATGATAAAGACAAGTAGGGATCTACTAGACATCACAGTGGAGGTCCTGAGCGATGAAAAAATTCAAGGAATGGAAATCAAATATATATATATATATATATATATATATATACTTATATATTACAATAGTTTATATATAATAGTTTATATTATATTACAATAATTTAAAAGAATGCTTGTATTCACAGATAATTGTGTATGTCAAGAATTGCAAAGAGGAGTTCCGGGAAGATGGTGGAGGAGAAGCTGGAATCTGAACAAGCTCTCGCATAGAAAGCAGTTTTAGAGTTCCAGTGAACAGCCCTAAGCCAGAGAACCACACCAAGTGTGCCATCACAGGACAGAGGGTTAGGCAAGAGAGGGGAAATCAAGACAAAGAGACACATCTGAGCGCTTGCCAGCAGCTGCCGCAGCAGCGGCAGCGGTGGCGGTGGCGACTGCAGGGCACCATAACTGAGCCACAGAGTCCGGGACGAAGGAGCCAGACTCGGCGGGCAAGCGGATTCTACTCAACACCAGCAAGAACCAACAAGGAGTGGACATCTTCATCCTGCAGTTTGCAGACCAGAGACGACCCAGGATCCAAGACTCAGCATGAGTAGAAGCCCGACGTCCTCACTCCTTCTCAGGGAGCAGAGGAGGGAAGGCCACCCCTCTCCCCCCCAGCACCTCTGATCTCCATCTTGGATACCAACAAAGCTCGGCGGAGCTGCGAGCTCCAGCTCAGGCCTTGGAATAAAATGAGTCATTTTAGCAGATCACAAGAACTTAACGGCGAAGTGACCTGCCAGACTCAGCTCCATCCAGGGAAAAGTCACCCAGCTTGGGCGCCAGCCATAGGAGTGGCTTTCCGAACTGGGTAACCAGAGCCAGAGGCTGCACCTCCCTCTAGCAGCCTCCACAATCAATTGAAAAACAGAAACCCTGAGAATGGCTCCAGGCTGGGCTCTGTGAGGTTTTCACAGAATAGCCCCAGGGAAAAGCTACTGTTTGTTGAAAGGCCTCAACTCTACCCAGAACCTAGCCTCATCACTGCATTCCCCTCTTTTGTGATTCTCAAACCAGATCACCCTCCCATTAAACTAACCTGGGAAGGGGATCTCAAAATCTTGGGTAAAGCAGAGAATTTTTCTGCCTGTTCGAACAATCTGACAATCAAGCCACAGGACCTCAAGCAGAACAGATACTCCAAGAGGCTGGTTACAGACACAAGGGAGATACAGGATTTTTCCCACCCCTCCCAAAAAAATATAGAACTTTTTTTTTTCTTTCCTCTTCTTCTTTTTCTTTTTTTTTTTTTTTTTGGTTCCTTATATATAAGAAAAAAAATTTTTTTTCTTTTCTAAAACTTTTATTAATCTTTAATTTTTGCCTTTTTTGAAAAAAGATAGTTTTCCAGTAACTTTTTTTCCCCTCTTATAATTTTTATTTTAGGGGTACGTGAAGGTGCGTTTTTCTTTCTTTTCTTGTCTTCTTTTTCTTTTTTTTTCTTCTTTTTAATTATCTTTTTGTTTTTGGTTTAGCTCTACTGAACTTCTGATCTTTTTATTCTCCCTTTCCTATCCTTTTCACCTTTCCTCTCCTTTGTTCTTCTTTATAATTTTTACTTGTCTATTTTTTCTGGTCTCTTTTCATTTCCCTCTCCCTTTCTTCTTTTTCCTCTCTCTCTCTCTACTTGCATCCTACCCAACCTATTTCCTGCTTTGAGATTAGGACATAGTTAACTCTCCCTGTGCCTCCCCACACCAATCTATTCCTATTTTTTACTCACATCTCTCCCTAACCCTAATAATTTCTGGTTTTCCAAATTCTTCTGTGCGGTTCGAAGTCCATTAACATATAGTTGTTTGATGTTGAATAGATGTATCTGTTGAACTAGATTGTATCTGTAGACTATTGACTGTACAAATTCATACTTTGGTTGATGGTAGCCTTAAGATAGTGTTCTAGCACAAAACTGGTGCTATTTTCATCTGAAATGGGCAGAGTAAGCCGGAAAAACCCAAGAAAAATGGCAAATCCAGGTAATTCAATTCCCAATCTTGATAATCAGGGGACAGAACAGATAATGAATAATCCAGAGGAGAGTTCCCAAATAGCTCTACAAACACTGCTGGCAAACATGATAAATGAAAAGTTTGAAAACATACAAAGGACTCTGTATCAGCGTGATAGGGAGAGAGAGGAGGCAACCCGAAAGCATGTACAGGAATATCATAAGCCTGAGGAAGCTACTCAAAAACTGATACAGGACTTGCGTGAGCAGGCTGAGAACACTCAAAGAGAACTGCAGGAATCCCGCGAATGGGAGGAAGCTAATCAAAGAGTAATACAGGAATTGAGAGATCAGGATGAGAATACACAAAGATCACTAAAGGCATTCATGGAATCCATTAACAAAGAGCTGAAAGAAGTCAGGGAGATCACAAAGGGAATGCTGAATGGAACCCAACAGAAGGAATGGGAGTCCAAAGAAACCATAACCAATCAACTAAGTGATTTAAGAATAAACATAAACACTGAACATCAAATTAAGGAAATAAAGAAATTCATACAAGACCTACAACAGAACTTCAACAAAGAATTTGAAGCCATCAAAGCTGACCAACTAGAAGTAAATGAGATAAAAAACAAAGTAGAGAGTCTTGACAGCAGGTTAGACCATGCAGAAGATCGAATCTCAGGGATTGAAGACAGCCTAGATATTACAGAGAAAGAACATACAACCATCCAAGACAAGTCCAAGAAATATGATAGATCTATCCAAAACTTGGAACACATCATCAGAAAGCCTAATCTAAGGATAATGAGTGTAGAGGAGCACCAAGAAACAGAAGTTAATGGTCTAGGAAATTTGTTTAACAGGATCCTAGCAGAGAACTTCCCAAACATACAAAAAGATAGGCCTATTCAGATACAAGAAGCTTTTAGAACCCCAAATAGACCAGACCAGAATAGGACATCCCACTGTCACATTATAATCCACACAGGATCAACTCAGACCAAGGAAAAGATCCTTAAAGCTGTCAAGGAGAAAAGGTTAATCACCTACAAAGGGAAACCAATTAGAATCACCTCAGATTTCTCAGCAGAGACAATCAAAGCAAGAAGAGCCTGGAATGATGTATGCCATGCCCTAAAAACAAACAACTATCAACCAAGAATACTGTACCCAGCTAAACTCTCCTTCATAACTGAAGGCCAAATAAAAACCTTCCATAGCAAAGAAAAATTGAAACAATACATCTCCACCAAACCAGCCCTACAAAAGATTCTTAAAGAAGTCCTACACATAGAAAACCAACAAGACCACAATAAAGGCCAGGAAACCGCACCCAAACTGAGAAGCCAAGAACCATAGGAAGAACCCAGTCTTCGCAGCCCCCAAGAAGGTGGATAACATGGCAGGAACTCCCAAATACCTCTCAGTCCTATCTCTTAACATTAACGGACTGAACTCTCCAATTAAGTGACATAGACTGTCTAGTTGGATTAAAAAACAAGACCCTTCTATCTGCTGCCTGCAGGAGTCACATCTTGCCCGTAAAAACAAAGACATTTTCAATGTTAAAGGCTGGAACAAAATCTACCAAGCAAACGGCTCTCATAAACAGGCGGGAGTTGCAATCCTAATATCAGATAAAATAGACTTCAAATTAAAATTTGTGAGAAGAGATAAAGAAGGTCTCTACATACTAATTAAAGGATCTCTCCTTCAGTAGGATATTACAATTCTAAATATCTATTCGCCAAACAATGGAGCACCCAAATTTATCAAAGAAACACTACTTTCCCTCAAATCCCATATAGATCAAAAGACATTAATTGTTGGGAATTTTAACACCCCACTCACCCCACTAGATAGATCAACTCGGCAAAAACTTAACAGAAAGACCACAGATCTAAACAGCTGCAACATCTACAGAACATTTCACCCAGCAGCAACAGAATACACGTTTTTCTCAGCAGCACATGGAATATTTTCTAAAATAGACCACATTTTAGGCCACAAAGCAAACTTGTCTAAGTTCAGAAACATTGAAGTTAAACCTTGTATCCTCTCTAACCACAAGGGAATAAAATTAGAACTCAACACCAAAAGCCACCAAAGAAAGTCCGGTATCACATGCAGGCTGCACAACACAATACTGAATCATGAGTGGGTCATGGAAGAGATTAGAAAGGAAATTCGAATGTTCATGCTATTCAACAAAAATGAACACACAAATTACCAGCTCCTCTGGGACACAGCAAAGGCAGTAATCAGAGGCAAGTTTATAGCTCTGAGCTCCTACATCAACAAATTGGAGAGATCTGAAACTGACAATTTAATGACACAGCTAAACCTCCTTGAAAAAGAGCAGCAAGATAAACCCCAATCCAGTAGACAGAAAGAAATAATTAAAATTAAATCAGAATTAAATGAATTAGAATCCAAAAAAACTATAGAAAGAATCAACAAAACAAAGAGTTGGTTGTTCGAAAAGCTCAACAAAATTGACAGACCCTTAGCAAATCTTATAAGAAAAAGAAGAGAACACACCCATATTAATAAACTCAGAGATGAGAATGGAAATATCACCACAGAAACAACCAAGATTCAGAACATTATAAAGGAATACTTCTCAAAACTTTATGCTAATAAGTTTGACAACTTGACAGAAATGGACCTTTTCCTAGCAAATATTGACATGCCAAAACTAAATCAAGATGAGTTAAACCATCTTAACAGGCCCATATCAAGCATTGAAATAGAAACAGCAATAAGAGACCTCCCAGCTAAGAAAAGGCCAGGACCAGATGGTTTTACAGCGGAATTTTACAAGGCCTTCAAAGCAGAGCTTACACCAATACTTCTCCAACTCTTCAATGAAATTGAAAGAGAAAGTTCACTACCAAACACATTCTATGAAGCCATCATAACCCTCATCCCAAAACCAGGCAGGGACTCATCAAAGAAAACTATAGACCCATTTCTTTGATGAACATTGATGCAAAACTTCTCAACAAAATTTTGGCCAATCGACTTCAACAATTCATCCAAAAAATCATACACCACGATCAAACAGGATTCATTTCAGGAATGCAAAGCTGGTTCAATATATGCAAATCAATTAATATTATTCATCACATGAACAGGAGCAAGAATAAGAACCACATGGTTATCTCAATAGATGCAGAAAAAGCATTCCACAAGATCCAACACCCCTTTATGATGAAGGTTTTGGAAAAATTAGGAATCCATGGAACATTCCTCAATACAATAAAGGCTGTATATGACAAACCTACAGCCAGCATTATACTTAATGTTGAAAAACTAAAGCCATTTTCTCTGAACTCAGGAACAAGACAAGGATGTCCACTCTCTCCACTTCTCTTCAATCTAGTATTAGAATGTCTAGCTACAGCAATAAGACAAGATGCAGACATAAAGGAGATCCAAATAGGAAAAGAAGAAATAAAACTCTCCCTCTTTGCAGATGACATGATCTTGTATTTAAAGAATCCCATGGACTCCACTCCCAAATTACTCAAGCTGATTCAAAACTTTGGCAAAGTAGCAGGGTATAAAATTAACCCCCAAAAATCAATGGCTTTTCTGTATGCCAACAATGAGAAAAGTGTGGCTGAAATTAGGAAAGCAACTCCATTTGTAATAGTCCCACAAAAAATAAAATACCTAGGAATTAACTTAACCAAAGAAGTGAAGGACCTCTATGATGAAAAGTTTAAAATCTTAAAAAAGGAAATCAACACAGAACTTAAAAAATGGCAAAACCTCCTATGCTCCTGGATTGGAAAGATTAACATCGTGAAAATGGCAATACTTCCCAAGGCTATCTACAAATTCAACGCAATACCTATCAAAATTCCAACCTCATTCTTCAAGGAAATAGAAGAGGCAATCCAAAAATTCATATGGAACAACAAAAGACCCCTAATAGCAAAAACGCTCCTCAACGGAAAGAACACTGCTGGAGGAATATCAATACCAAATTTCAAACTCTACTATAAAGCCATAGTAATCAAAACAGCTTGGTATTGGCATAAGAACAGACCTCAGGACCAATGGAATAGAATTGAAAACCCAGAAATGAACCTACAGACCTATAGCCATCTAATCTTCAATAAGGGAGCTAAAACAATAGAATGGAAGAAAGACAGCCTCTTCAGTAAATGGTACTGGCAAAATTGGCTAACTACTTGTAGAAAACTAAAGCTAGATCCTTATATATCACCCTGCACGAGAATCAACTCCAAATGGATCAAAGACCTGGAAGTCAAAGCAGACACTCTGAAAACATTACAGGATGGAACAGGAGAAACCCTAGGTCTCCATGGCTCAGGCCGAAATTTTCTGAATAGAGACCCGGAAATACAACAAATCAAAGAAAGGTTGCACAAATGGGATTGCATAATGTTGCAGAGCTTCTGCATGGCAAAGGACATAGCTAGCAATATCAATAGAAAGCCCACAGATTGGGAGAAGTTCTTTATTAGCCATACGAAGGACAAGGGTCTCATATCTAAAATATATTTGGAACTCAAAAAATTAAATCCCCCAACAACAAATCCTCAAAGAAACAACTGCCCAATAAATAAGTGGGCTAAAGACTTAAAGAGAAACTTCTCTGAAGGAGAAAGAAGGATGGCCGATAGACACATGAAGAAATGCTCAACATCCCTAGCCATAAAAGAAATGCAAACCAAAGCAACATTGAGATACCACCTCACTCCAGTTAGAATGGCAAAAATCAAGAACTCTAACAACAACAGATGCTGGAGGGGATGTGGACAGAAGGGAACCTTACTTCATTGTTGGTGGGAATGTAAACTTGTTCAACCACTTTGGAAAGAAGCATGGAGGTTCCTCAAAAGACAATCCCACTTTTGGGCATTTACCCAAATGTTTACAAACAAGACCACACTAAAGCTACCAGCACAACTATGTTTATTGCAGCATTATTTACCATAGCTAAGATATGGAACCAACCCAGATGCCCTTCAGTAGATGAATGGATCAAGAAAATGTGGTATATATACACAATGGAATTCTATGCCTCCATCAGAAAGAATGACATTGCCCCATTTGTTAGGAAATGGAAAAACTTGGAAAAAATTATATTAAGTGAAGTAAGCCAGGCCCAAAGAAACACAGATCCTATGGTTTCCCTTATTTGAATATCTAGTATATGTATGAGTCAAGCAGAAAAGTCAGATAATGTGATGTTAGGAAAATGAATCCTTAGATAGGTATTTTAATGTTTTTTTTCTTTCATGCATGTGTTTCTAATGCATTTATAAGATTATTTCTTTGTTGCTTTGTATGTCCCTCCCCCACAGTATAACCCCTGCTTTCAATATATTTGATGTCAGTATAACTTATGGAGGAGAGTATAACAAGTCATTTAAGGATTCAGGTGGACCTGTTGCAACAATGAGAAGTACAAATTGTCATGTCAAAAAGGAGCTTTACAATGTCGGGGGGGGAGCAGGGGGAGAAGGATTGGGTAGGGGGGGAAGGGGGGAGGCTGGGAAGGGAGGTGAAGGGTAAACAAAGGAGGAGGCTGCAATGCTTGGTAAGAAATGTATGCATTATCTTGCCCATGTAATTGTAACCCCTCTGTACAGTATGTTCACAAATAAAATAAAATTAAAAAAACAAAAATTTCAAAGAAACCTTTTTAAAGAAAGTACTAGAATGAAAAAGGTAGTGGGAAAATTAATATGACTGAGGAAGGAAGAAGTAGATGAGATGGGAAAGAGTGACAGATGACTACAGTGGATATGTGAATTGACATGTTAAATTGTAGCCCTGTTGAATGGTAAAGCAAACACACAAATAAGTATTTTTTAATTGCTAGAACTAGGCCAACTGTAATCTTAGTTACACAGAAGGCTGAGACCTGAAGAATTTCAGTTCAAAGCCAGCACAAGCAGAAAGGTCTAGGAGATGCCATCATCTCCAATTAACCAGCAAAATGCCAGGCAGGCAGTGAGGCTTAAGTAGTACAATGGTACAATGCCAGCCCTGATCAAGAAAGCTGATTTCAAGACCCCATATTGGGGCATGTGTGCACACACACACACACACACACACACACACACACACACACACACACACACACACACACACGCACACACGCACACACAAACACCAAAAGAAAAAAAAATATGTTAGGACAATATAAATTCTGTTTTAGGATGTAAGGTCAATATACAAAATTGATTTATTTTATATAGTAGAAGTTAATATTTAGAAGTTAATATACTATATAAAGCAGCATCCACAAGCAGGAAAGCTTCTATGAAATACGTATATAGCCTGCTCTCTAATAACTCTAGAACAGCACAAAGAGTAACTGAAGGACTAAATAAGTGTGAAGCATAATATGCTCATGGATCAACACTGTTAACATGCCCATTTTCTCCAAATTATAGATTCAACTAATCTAATCAAAATCCCAACATGTGTTTTGTAGAAACATTCAAAGTACTTACAAAATTTAAAGTAAAGTATAAATAATGACTAAATATAATAATGACTAAATCAGTTTTAAAACAATGTTGGAGTGTCACACAACCTATCTTCAATAATTACTATTAAGATGTAATAATCAGAACAGTTCAATAGTGACCTAAGTCATACAAAACAACTAAATAACTAAGGAGACCAGATACATTCTCTCTCCCCCACCCTCTCACACACACAAAGTCACTTTATTTTCCATAAAAAATGTCAAAGTGAAGTTTCACCTTTACCTCACTGATATTTGCTGAGTTCTTTTATTAAAACTGAACATAGACCTAGATATACAATCTGAAATGTTAAAACTTCTTAAAGAAAATATGTATAAACTTTGGGTAAAGGACTAGAAACAGATAATAATAATAATAATAACAATAATAACAAATCAGTCTATCAAATGTTTACTCTCTATGAAAATAGCTTCAAAATGTCAATGCAGAGTAAAGGAGAAATAATCAAAACAAATATATCTAGTAGTGGATTGTTATCAAAATATCTAAAAACTTTTATACTTATAAGATAACTAACCCAATATTTTATAGACACTGTTCCAAGTCATGGAGATGTAGCTAAGTAGTAGAATGCTTGCTCAGCAGGTGAAAGTCCTTAGGTTTGCCTCAAGCACCACAAGAAAGCAAAATAAAAAAATTATCTTCCAAAAATATCCTGTAAAGATCAGGATGTTAAATTATGCCTTGCTGATATAAGCAGGAGACTGAAATCAGGAGGATTGGAGTTTTGAGGCCTAGAAAGTAAGTATGCAAGACACCATATCAAGAAAATTGGGTACATTTGGTGCACACTTACGAACAGGAGGCCAACATTGCATTTCTATCACCTCAATATTCTCAGTTCATTCCAGGGGTACTGATGATATATTTTTTTAAATCACTATACATTTGATTTTTGTTCATTTATTTCTTTTTTCTTGTTCTTTAAATTTGTTTTTTGCATACATCATAAGTCAGACCCACAGAGACAAAAGTTGAATGAGTTCCCTCATTTGTGAGCTAGAATTAGCCTATAAATCTGTAAGTACATACTTTGGTAGTATGCAAGTGGTGACAAATATGGCAGATTCGAGGCTAATCTAAATAGAGTAATTACTTAGAAAAGCAAAATCAAATCCCACCAGTAAACACCAGGAAATGAATACTTGCAAGAGGAACAAAGGGGTCAAGTGGAGCGGGGTAAACAAATGAAGAGAAGCAAGAAACAATACAGTCAAGAATCCAATGTAGTCAGGCACCAGTGGTTCATACCTGTAATCCTAGCTTCTCAGGGGCTGAGATCCAAGAACTGTAGTTCAAGGTCATCCCATGTAGGAAAGTCCACGAGACTCTTTTTTAAAAAATTAATTTCATTGTCAAGGTATTGTACAGAGGGGTTGCAGGTACATACGTAAGGTAATGAGTCCATTTCTTGAGACTCTTATCTCCTAGTAACCACCAGAACACTGGAAGTGGCACTATGGCTTAAAGTGGTAGAACACTAGCTTTGAGCAAAGGGCTCAGGGACAGTGCCCAGGTTTGAGTCTAAGCCCCAAGACTGACCCCCCAAAAAAGAATCCAATGCATATCCTACAAAATTAAGAAAAGTGTGAGAACATATCCCCCCAAATTAAGAAAAGTATGAGAAGGGTAGTTAGAGGCAGGATGGGTAATGTTGAAAGGGGTAACACTGATCAAGATGCACACTGTATTCATAAACTGCTTCATTAAATGGAAAACTCCTTTGTACAACTATTTAAAAATAATAAAAACAAATTTAAAAATCCACAAAACACATTTTACTTTAGGTTTATTAATCACATCAAAAAATACTATTCATGTGGACAAATTTCTCTCAAATTGTCATGCTATTGTCAATGTTTTGACACTGAGTGCAATGTAAAAAGAAAGAAAAATCAAGCTCAGCGATAATCTACAGAGTTTTACCAGCCTTAAAAGAAAAAGGAGAGAAAAACTATAAAACAGATTTTCTTATTTAAAGAAATGTAATACAGTTTAATTTCTACCATGTTTATAGTTTTGCAAGAATAACACTACATTAGGAATGAATAAAGATAAACTCTTTACCTGTTGGAAGGTGTAGTGTTATGTTGTTGCAAAAATCTGTGAAGCAGCATTCAGTTTTGGTAACATTGTTGGAACTATGACAGAAGACTTGTGCATTTAACTCTGGGAGCGACACACAAGATTTGATCACCTGCTCCTTCCCATTGGTTAGCATGACTGAGGCCCAACATGCTCCTTCTGTTTGGCAGGTGAAGTTTGAGGAGTCACACAAAAGGCACACACACTTCAATCCTGGAAAGAATAAGGCAAAATGCTTTTTAGAATGGAAAAGGTATCATTCAATGTTTCCAACATAGTTGAAAACATAAATTCAACCTTAAGGGAAACCTTAAGGTTTAAATCTTAAGGGTTTAAACAAACAATTAAAGTTTCATTAAAGAGGCTACTCAACAATCATTTGACATTGCTACTATCTTTGTGATTTTTAATGTTTTCCTCTATATTGTACTCTAGATCCTTCATGAGCTCAATTAATTTACTCCTAAATCAATAGCTCCTGGGAAATGCTAGGAAACAGCATCATCTCAACCACCAAGAGATGCTGTCTAGCATCATTTGCAGAACATTCAACTGTGGTAACAGCAGCTGTGCAACTGAGCAACATCAGTGTGCCCTGCTCACTCACCCATTTTCCTTTTGACTTAGAGGAGCATGCTAAACACTATCTGTAGAAATGTATAGCTTTAAAAATAGTTGGCACTCTTAATATTTAAAGATTCAGACATTTTAACATAATTATTATTGGTGTGGTAATGTTGAAGATATTAATGAGCTATGACACTGCCCCTTTCACTAAGGAATTTATCCCAGAATGACAGTCACTCAAACATAGATCAGGACCTTGATGTTATGTTCTCCACTTCACACAACTTTTCCATAAAGCAACCCACATCAATAACAGAACTGAATGCACCTACAAAAGTAAAACTTGTGAAGTTTCGGTTCTGTTAAATTAATTAGTTGTCTGGCTCATATCTCAACATTCCTGCCTACCACATCCCACCCCCAATAATCCTCACTACTTCACACACAAAATGGTGCAGTATTTCTATGTGAAACGCCTGTCAGTATGAAGAATCTAGAGCTTGTAATTTATTCATATTTTAGAAATATGTTATTACTATATAGTACAATTCTAAATAATGTTTCATATTATTCATAAACCTATGTCGAATTATAAATGTCCCTATAATTATCTGAGCGTCCAAAGTTTCATCATGGAACCATTACTAATAAATGATTGGCTAATCACTCAAATTACAGCTAATTTTATACTCATAAAATACCATAATGAACTCAATAATTAAATATGTGTTCATTTCATGTGTATTCATCATGACATATAAAAATCCCATTGTAATTGTGGGACTCAATTGTCACTATTTCCATTTTGTAGATATGAAATGAGGCTCAAAAATATCAACTAATCAGCTTAATGTAACAGTCTCTAGACTACATCAGCAATATCTTTTTTATCTCACTAAAGCTGCCAATTTTCCAAAAAGCATTTACCCACCACACTAGTTCCTAAAAACTGAAAATAAAGTGTAATTCTCTAATATTGTAACAAAAAAATTAGCAGATAATTAATAATTGACAATTCAGATTTTGTTCTGTATTGTCTTAGTAACTTTTAAAAAATTATTTTTGAACAAGCATTACCTACAGATGGCCAGATAAAAAGCAATATCATATTCTTTTTACCTAAAACAAATGATCTCACTTTTCAGCTTATCTACATTCTATATTAAATAAGCTTCCAGCGACCTACTCTCATTCTCTTTCTTCTAAGCACTACTGTATCCTTCAAAAGATGATGACATAATATTTCTTATCAAGGAATCATTTGAATGTATATTTAACAAGTTACAAATATTTCCTTCAGTTTTAAATCAAAGGTACCAACAAAAATAATGCAGACTTAGGTGATAGTACAAAAAAATGACAGCTGAATTTACATCTTGCATGATGGAAAACACTGACAAAATTGAGGATTTGTTAATGATAATGGGTCTAAACATCTGCCAAATATGCCCATTTATTCCAGGCCAGTTGATATTACCTTGACTACCATGAGTGAGTAGCATATGACATATTCAGTCTCACATTTTTCATTTCTCACCAGTCCACTAGAAAGTAACATTTGGCATATAATTAAAGTGTATTTATAGCAGCCACCCTCAACATAGAACCTTAGTGCTGCCAATTAAAATGTAAGTTGCTATTAATGATTAGACTTACACTTTCCTACTTGGTTTTCAAAACTTGATGTTTAATTGAGTCAATTATACGAGACTATTCCATGACAGCATAAATCTGGTTATTCTGCCTTCTGAGTCTTTATCTTACTCTTCTCATTACAATATACTTGAGTCATATAGAAAGAGTTGTAAATGAGGATGAAGAATGAGGCAATTACCCACAATAAGGAGGTCTATTAGATCCTTCCCCACAAGGAAGACTATACTTTTCTTGTGTCTCCTCCCACTCCTTTAATTAGCTCCCCATCTCTCCCTTTTTGCCAATTAGTCTATAAAAGCCAAGACATCTGTTATCCACAAGACATCTGTCACCCACATCCACCAAAGGATGTGCACATTCCTAATCAACCAGGAAATAAAGTTTCATCCATATTTACATGAAAGGACTAGCACACCCTGGTGTACAGAAGTATAAAAGAGAGAGAGAGAAAAAAACTTTATTTGCATTTTAAAAGTCAAATACTTTCTTAGCAAATAGTAGTTATTTTTGACTGGATACTATGTTCATTAAGTTGATTTCCTATTACCTTTTTCCTATATTTTTAGACTTAATGCTACAGTATCCATTAACCAACCTTCATGTAAATGCCTTACTCACACTCCTTCCTCTTTTCCAGATGTTAGATATACAGATATTTTCAATCAACATCTCTAATTTTAGACCAGGCTATCAAACATGAATGGCTTTATTTTAATTTATAAAGAGTGTGACAGGTCTGACACTGCATATATAACCTTTCCATCACTTACAGGCTTTTGAATGAACAAAGGGAGCCATTCGAGCTTGTCATTTTTTTGGAATATGAGCAGGAAAGAAGCCAGGACCACTAGCACTAGTGAATCTGAAGGAAAGCCACACAATTTTTTTTAATAATTTTATTTTATTTTATTTGAGAACATACTGTACAGAGGGGTTACAATTACATGGGCAGGATAATGCATACATTTCTTACCAAGCATTGCAGCCTCCTCCTTTGTTTACCCTTCACCTCCCTTCCCAGCCTCCCCCCTCCCCCCTACCCAATCATACCCCCCTCCCCCCCCACACCTTTTCACTATATTTGATGTCAGTATAACATGTGGAGGAGATGGGGACAAACAAGTCGTTTAAGGATTCAGGTGGACCTGTTGCAACAATGAGAAGTACAAAATGTCATGTCAAAAGCCACACAATTTAAAACAAACACTTGCCTTTCTTTTTTTTTTTTTTTTTGGGGTCCGGTTGTGGGGCCCGAACTCTGGGCCTGGGCGCTGTCCCTCAGCTCTTCAGCTCAAGACTAGCGCTCTACCACTTGAGCCACAGTGCCACTTCCGGCTTTTTTTTTTTTTTTGCTTATGTGGTGCTGAGGAATCGAACCCAGGGCCTCATGCATGCAAGGCAAGCACTCTACCACTGGGCCACCTTCCCAGCCCTTGCCTTTCTTTTTTATCTTCTGGACTTTTTGTTGTTTATTTTTTGGTTTTGTTTGAAATAAACCATAGTCAATTTATTTAGATAATTGATCTAGATTGAGTATCTAAAATGTACTCTATCCCGAAATAACACTTTTTTGTTGACATATACTCTATTTCAAATTTTCTGCTTTTATTTTCTTTTTTTTCCCTTTTAGTCCTTTGGAGATGGAGGCTATGTTGCCGAGCCTATTGTCTAACTGCTGGGCTCACTCAGGTGATTGTCCTATCTCAGCTTCCCATATACTGAGACTACAGACACATGACACCATGCTTGGCTTTGTTTCTCTTAATTGTAAAGAAAAGAGGAATGAAGAAAAAAATGTTAGTGAAATATGGACAATACATCCAATATTATGAGAATACACTCAGCACAAAGGGAAATTGTCCTTTTGTGCCAAATGGGAGTTATGCTCCTTTTTCAGAAGGCTTCCTCTTTTAAAAACTATATTTATTTTATTTTATTATCTTTAAGTACTTTTATAAAGGAGTTGTCATTCAACAAAGCAGTTTATGAATATAATGCATCTTAATCAATGTCACCCCTTTCAACATTTTCACTTGTCCTTCTCCTACCCACACCTTCCCTAGCTTTTCTTAATTTTGTAGGATATCCATTGAATTTTTTGACTGCCTCTTTATAGCTGAGAAGAAATGGAACCACCCTGCCTGGATAGACATAGAGAAAAGTCCTAACTTCCAGTTCAATTTAGGAAGAATACAATGCACTGTGGATTAATTTTTTTTTTTGGGGGGGGGGTCCGGTCGTGGGGCCTGAACTCTGGGCCTGGGCACTGTCCCTCAGCTCTTCAGCTCAAGGCTAGCACTCTACCCCTTGAGCCACAGAGCCACTTCCAGCTTTTTGTTCTGCTTATGTGGTGCTGAGGAATTGAACCCAGGGCCTCATGCATGAAAGGCAAGCACTCTACCTCTGAGCCACCTTCCCAGCGCCCTGTGGATTAATTTTAACCACTTAGAACTTCCTCTCTCCAAGAGTAAGATTTTCAGTATAAGTAGCTTATGTATTACTTTATCTGTATTAGCTAAGAAGAAAGGAGCAGATTTGGAAATATGAGTGTCCACAGGACAGGTTTGAACTCTCAAATTCACACACAGGTGAAGAGAAAATCCTTCTAGTTTATACTCCAGCAAAACTTCTCCAGTTAATATAAAGAATATTTATCTTGTTCAATATTTATTTATCATATGAAAATCTAATGTTCTTTCCAACATCATACAATTTGGAGGGAAACAGGAGGAAAAATGATGAGAGCCTGAAAACACCCATCATTCCTGTGAATTATGTTAAACATCCAGAGACTGTTGCCTAATCCTTTAATCATAGTATATACACAGTCACAGAGTCAACATGCAAAACCAAAAGTGGTCCAAAGGGGTTGCATACTATAGCAATTTGATTGATTACCCCACAGTCTATTATGTAGAAATAAAAGTGTTCGCAAGTAACACAAGTGGATAACAAAAATAGAGCTGAAAACTGACTGGGATTTATACATAGCCTCCATATTTTACTAAGTACAGAATGGAGAATATGATGGCACAATATCATAATGGTTTTAGCGCAATTTTTAAAACTATGTAACAGAGTAAAATAACCATTTGGACATTTTGCTTATCATCATAGTTATTAACTGAAAAATTCCCAAAAAAGGCCTTTTAAAAAATTACTATTAATAATATTAGCTAATAGAGTATGCTGCAAATAAAAGTCAAGCATAAAAGAGTGCAAACTAATCAATGAGGTATGACAAAATGATCTGTCTCTTTGACTATCCCCTAGAACAGATGAAAATGCAAGAAAAGAACTCTTAGGTCAGGGGATGACAAACTTCTTCCTACCTTAGGATGTCAGGCATCAGCGGGCAACACGTGACGGGGTGAGTATATGTGATAACTGTACAGGGAAGAGAAATCTAAATCCTTGTTCCCTTAGGGAGGACATGGACTATCCAAGGGCCATGACCACATTCAGGCCTTGTGGTAACATAAGAAAGAAAAGGACGTTGTTTGAGGCTTCCCATCTGAAAGCATCATATCAAAGCAAAGGGCATGTCTAGTCATAGACACAATCCCTTGGCCACTCTTTATACATAGAGCTTTCACTTAATAAAATAGGTCATTTTCTTACATAAACAGTCTAAATATTTTCTCAGAAAACCGGTCCTTCAGCTTGGGTTTTTGAAAGCTATTATCTTCCATTTAGAAGAATAGTAAAGCTTTATAGGTCCCAATCATACTTAAAGCAACTTCACCACTGTTATTACAACCTAATAGGCTAGAGGCTCAGCGCATGTTGCTTTTTGAATTTCATCTCTTTATCTTGACCTTCAGACCGCAGGTTTTCTCTTCATAGTTCCATCATAATAATTTTTCCTATCTTTGCCTCTCCTCTTGTTCACTTTGCCACTGCTCTTTTCTCTTCTTTGAAAATCCTCCAGGTCTTGGAGCAAATGTCACCACTTCAGAGAAATCTTTCCTGCCTTCTCTTGAGCTATCTTGACACAGTTGGTAATTAGCTCATTTATTTTATTAGCCCCATAACAGTATAAACTTTGTGAAGGCAAGAACTTCCTGCTATTTTCCTTTCTTTAAAGAAATTGTAGGAATTTAATGAAAAACTCAATAATCATTATTCTCCCCCACTGATCCACTACATACACTAGCTGTCTTTTCAGGTTTTTTTCATCAAAAATACTTTAAACCTATGCCTTTCCCCCTATTATCTGCTCTCCCCTCATCCACATCTCAATCCCTTCCCTCTGCATTCTTTTATCCTTTTCTGTGTAGAAGAGATCATATTCCCAATGCCTAGAACAAAGTCCAACAGTAGGGTAAAAATCCCATAAAGATATTTTTAAATTGAAAATTACAAAGAAGTCCACAACCCCACAATTATTCTTATCATCATGTTTTTTTCTATTTATTACAGTAAAATTAAACTCTTAAACACAATTGTAAGCACAGTGTTTTTTGAAATATTCTTTCAGTGTTGTATTCTGGGCTTTAAATGCCTTCTTTCTGACCATCTAATAATGTACATATGTCTACCATTATGGGAAATTGACAGCATATAGAATTTCCTTATATTTAGGTATTTATTTTGCAATTAAATAACATCATATTGGATATTTTTTGTCTAAATTTCATTTCCAAAGTTAGAGTCCCAGAATTAGAAGTACCTAACACATTCCTCTTAGCTATTGTCAGATAGCTTCCCAGAGAACTTGCATCAATTAAGATTTCCATTGGTTTTATATTAAAGCACTGGTTTTATAGTACATTTGTTAGCATTAGGTAGGCTCAATAAAACCTTAATAATATAATAGGCAGATTTATCTTTTTCTTTTTTTGTCGGTCATGGGGCTTGAACTCTGGGCTTGGGTGCTATGCCTCAGCTCTTCAGCTCAAGGCTAGCGCTCTACCATTTAAGTACAGTACCACTTCTGGTTTTCTGGTGGTTTATTGGAGATAAGAGTTTCACAGACTTTCCTGCCTGGGCTGGCTTTGAGCCGCAGTCCTCAAATATCAGCCTCCTGAGTAGCTAGGATTACAGGCATGAACGACTGGTGCTGGGCTAGATATTGTATCTTATATTAATTTTTACTTCCATACTAAAGGAATTCAACTTTTTTCCTCAACTATTTCTTTTGCTTTCCTTCTGGGTTAATTTATTTTGGGTCAAAGTTATTATTATTATTATTGTTATTGTTATTATTATTATTATTATTATTATTATTATTATTATTATTATTATTATTATTATTGTCAGTCATGGCCTGGGCGCTATCCCTCAACATTTCAGCTCAAGCCAAGTGCTCTACCACTTGAGCCACAGTGCCACTTCCAGTTTTTTCTGCTTATGCGGTGCTGAGGAATCGAACCCAGGGCCTCATGCATGAAAGGCAAGCACTCTCCACTTAGCCACCATCCCAGCCTTGTTGAAGTTATTTTGTGGTTAATATTAAGGTTTCTTCTCAGTATGAAAGAACTCTTGGTAAAGCTTTTATATTATTCTGCTTCCTCTGAGTATATTATCTTCAGTTTGTTTGTTGTCTCAGTGTTGGAGATGGAATCACAACTTTTCAAATGCTAGGCAAGTGCTCTAATTGGTTTTGATTTTTTTTAAGATATTTCCACTTGTCAAAATAAAAGTCAAGTAAAACACAACATGAAGCAAAAGAAAATAAATTGCTCTTATTCACATATATCCCCTAAATTATTACTATGAATAGTCTCTCCAAATTTTTCTCTATGGAATTTTAACATATAAATCCACATAGTGAGATGCTAACTAAAATCCTACTAATACTATAAAAATCAACTCTTTCAATCTTGTACTATGCAAATTCTTACTTTTCTTTAAAGCCTAGCAAATCCTCCGTCCAGATATTTTCTAAATATTTGATGCTCTTTCCCCCTGGTTTATCATTAGCTCTGGTAACTATATCTTCAATTTGCATGAAAATGGGATTTAGATTATTCATATTAAGAGTAAAACACAAATCTCTTTACAGATTACGAAAGAAATACTTTACCTAAGTCCTTAGATGCTTTAAAAAATGTTTTAAATTTATTATTCAGAGTATTTTACTCAACCATATTCTCACCCCTGAGTTAAGAAAGAAAAGGAAGAGAGGAAAAACAGGTTTGCGGGACTTTGTCCAGTAGGTTAAAGGATGTTAAAGGAGTATGGGAAAACACGGGACTTCCGGACACTCTGCAGAGCACAGCTTCGTCCAGCCAGGGCAAGGGCAGGGCCCCAGGCTTCTATGAGAGGCGTCCTGTTGTAAACATTTGTTCTCCCCATCCAGCAAATTCTGGGTTACCATGGCCAGCCAGTCCAGAGCTCGCTCTCAGCAATCCCTACACACAGCAACCGGCACCTAGTACATGGAGAATCCATGGCAATCCTTGCCTACTAGGCAGTGTGGAAATATCTCCTGTAGGGAGGCTGAATACAGCTCCTGCTGCTGTATGGGACTAACCTGCCCCCACTTTGCCAACAGCGTCTGTCACACCTACCTTCCAGCTGGAACTCCAATCCCAGCACCCAGCCCGCTGCCCACCCCCACAAGCACCTCATCATCCCCGCCCCAGCCCTGCGAGGCCGTGGACTATGCACAGTGGTCAGACCATTCCATCATCTTTGTACTTTAAGGCTGGGGCTCACGGCCCAACCACAGATCCAGGCTTCCGCTTCCTGGTTGAGTTCCAGACCTTCCAATAATGCTCGAATTCAAACCTAGCTTTGGCTGGAGTGACTTTATGGCTCCTCTGAAGGATTCCAGGTGCATTTAGGTGCATCCAGTGGCAGCAGAGGCAGGAAGCAGGCATTTCCATGTCTCCTCAAAGAAAATAATCGTCTCATACCTTTAGCTTTCTGTTATCTGAAATTTAAAAATCAAATGCCTCATCTAGAAGCCTATTAAATCAATACAGCCATGACTTGAATATGCTTTTCCAATTGGAAAAGAACTCCACCCGGCCCCTCCCCCCCCAGACACCCTCTACTGTTCTTGCAGATCCCTGTGTGCTCCTAGAAAAGATGCTTTGAAAGCTTCCTTGCCTTCCTTGCTGGATAGATATTTAAGAAAGTGAGATTTCTTGATAGTATAAAAAAAATCCAGCTATGCAAATATTGCTAATGAAGTCTTTGCAAATTTATATGAATATTTAAAATTTAATACTTGCTGTAGTTTATGTATTCATTTAGATTCCATATATACCTGTTAAAGTTTTGCTCACATAAAATGATACCTGATGGCACTGGTTCATACTTCAAATCTCAGCGCCTGAGGACACAGAGAAAAGGAGTTCCTGGTTGAAGGCATAAAAGGTCACAGGAAGCTTCATCTCAACCAATGGTGGGGCTGAGTGGCTCATACTTCTTATTCCAGCTATGTGCATGTGTAATATCTGAGTTACACTGGTACATACATGTTTGTCATCCTCAGGGACAGAGAAAACACACATAGAAACATCACGGCCTAGATTGGCCTGGGCATGAAGAGAGACCTATCTCAAAAATAACCAATGTTAAGAGTGGGTTGGAGGCATAGCTCAGTCAGTAACACATGTTCCTAACAAGTGTGAGGCCCTAAGTTCAATCCCCAGTACCATAAAAATGATTATTTAATTTGCTTTAATCAATCTACACTATATACATATATTAAAGCATTACATTGCATCCCATGAAAGATTATAATGATTTATTAATTTAAAATAATATGGATTTATAAATAGAAGAGTTCAAAGGAAAAGAAGGGAGAAGAGAGAAAGGAGGGGAAGAAGGAAGGAGGAAAAGAAGGAAGACAGGAAATAATAGAGGGAGAGAGGAAAGAACAAAAGAAGGAAGAGAGAGAAAAAAAGAAGCAGTGGGAAGGGGGGGGAGAAAGAAGAAGAAAGAGAAACAAAGAGCAATTATTGTAATACCAATGGGACTTTGAATTAAGAACTGATTTTTCCAAAATCAAGACTATCTTTTTAAGGCAAATGTTATTAAAAATTGTATTTTAACATTTCACTTCTCTCTCTCTCTCTCTCTCTCTCTTTTGTCAGTTGTATGGCTTAAACTCTGGGCCTTCGGCAAGGCAAGTGCTCTACCACTTGAACCACAGCACCACTCTGGTTTTCTGGTGGTTAATTGGAGATAAGAGTCTCATAGAGTTTCCTGCCTAGGTTGGCTTTGAATTGCCAGATCTCAGCCTTCTCAGCAGTTAGGATTACAGGCATGAACCATCGGTGCTCAGCTTTTATTTCTCTTTTGAAGTATATACTTCTCTAGTATAAATGGTAAGTCTTAGGTTTAATGTGTCAGAAAATGCAGCTTCAGTATCCTAAGAAGTGTTTGGTTCACATTCAATGGCACACTCTATATAAAAATGTTATCTCAAATTGAAGTAGCAATTGATTATGGCACTAATAATGATGAATAATAATGACCATCTACCTAAGCTACAAAGAAAGCTAGTAGTGCCTGACTGGATATCAGGAACTTCCTTGGTCAGGGGAAGTTGCTGGGCCTTCCTGGATCAATGACCTTGTTCTATGCATATGGTCAATTGCCCGAAATTCAGATATTCAAAGCCAACATCAACCCTGGAGCACCTATCTTAACAGTGTATCTGAACAGTCTATATGTTATCATATCTGATTTCATTAATGATACAATTTTAACATTGTTTCCAGAGAACAATTAGTCACTGTAACCAACTTCTGAAGGATACAATATTCAGCAGCAGTATCTTTTTATAAGAAACAACTGCTACTTCTTTTGCATGGAGAATTAAAATTAGGTTAATAAAAGAAAAGCATTGCTGGAATCCTGACTTATCCAGGACATTTAAGGGCAAAAGATTATGAGATCTTTGGTTCTAACCTTTGTTCTTGGCGCATGGCCTTCAACTGATCTGCCCCAGAAATAATTCAATTAGACAATCTCTAGTTCAAATCCAAGTTCTACAACCCTAACAGATGAAGGTATCAGGGGAAATAAGAGCTATGAAATAAGAGCTGTGTGAGTGATTGACTAGCCAGAGAGACAGGACACTGTTATCCTGAAGCACAGTTCAGGAAGAAATGTTCCAGACAACTAACTTTAATACAGCCTGAAGCTAATAATCAGAGCTCATAATGTTTGGAGGTCTTTTAAGTCATAGAACTACATTGTTGTGTTTTCTAATCTCCACTGAAGTCCAGAAAAGACACAAAATGGAAGAATATCATAGAGAGTTTGGTGGTAGAAGAAGAATATTGTTCATGATGAATTCAAACTGTTTAGGAAAGATGGCATCAAACACTGACAGTTAATTGCAAAAAAAAAGTAACTTTGCAAGAAACAAAGAAGTTGTATCTTCTTTAAAACAAGTTAAAAAAAAGTAAGTCATACATAATAAAATATCCAAACCATAGGGATAATAGGACACATAGGAAAAATTGTCTCAAGCTTAGTAGCAAAGTAAATTGTAAAGTTAAAGTCCTCGAGAGTTCACAGGAGCTCACTTGTCAGAAGTTTTCATCACAATTCACCATCACACGTTTATATGATCAGATCTAGTAAAGAATAGACTATTCTCAATCTAGAAATAAAAGGGGGCTATCCAAAGTAAGAAACTTATCTATCTAAAAATAGAGTGGCAAATGAAGTGTTAGAAAGATGACAAGTGATTTGGAAAAGTGTGTGTGCACGCGTGCCTGTATGTGTGTACATGTGCACACACATCTACATGTGTGATAAGACTGATAATAACTGTGCCTTTGTCTAGCATTGACCCTATGGATCAAAGACTTAGTCTAGATAATATGAGTAATTTGTTTTTGCAAAAGAAGAGGGAAGAATCACCTGTCTCTCTCTTCCAAGGAGCAAATGATGAGTGAATGATAAATTTCTCAAATCCATCATTAAAAAAATACTTTGAAAACTATAATTCCTGACTTCTAGGGATTATTGTAGCTCCTTTCAAAGACAAGTTACGTCAACTCTACTGGTTCTTTTCTATCAAAACATTATTATACAGAGTAGTTGCCTCTTTTACAGCTATACAAATATATGTCAAAATCGAAGTGAGAAATATAAAAAAGTAACTGAAGCTCTGAGAGGTGTCAAAGCATTAGCCAGAATAAAAGGAAAGAGTCTGAGGTAGCCTGTCCAGTGTTTTGCTGCATCTATTGTGATAAGTAAAAGTAAAACAAAATGAACAACTATAACAAAGAAGCAAACAAAACCTCAGAAAGAAAAACTACCAATAAATATAAAAAGGTTTACTCTCACTAATATTTCAAAGGGAAAAAATATAAATTCACAATAATCATTTGACAAATTAGAAACTACTTTAAAATTACAACACTCAGAAATTGGGAAAATTCTCCCAATGGTCAATCAAATTTCATCCTAACACACAGTTGAGTGTCAATTAGTAAGCACAATCTTTTAGAAAAGCAATCTGAAATATTTGTCTCAAGATTCCTAAAAATATTTATCTTTTTACCAGTATGCCTCTTCTCCTATCATTACACACACACACACACACAATTAGTTTAAAATTCCTATTCTACTTATTATTTACCAAAGTAAAAAAATGGAAAATGGTTAGGCATCTCAATATCATAATATTTAAATAAATTTGTCTCTATATTGTTGTATAATCTCACTCTTTAGTAGCATTTAATTGAGTGGATATTGCTCACTATAAGTGTTAAATGAAAAGTATAGTAATAAAACACATAATATAATTTCAGTGTATATATGTATATTTTTTTAAGACTAGAATGAAATGCATCAAAAGAATAGTCCTGAAATTCACAGCTTGAGATGGTTTTTATATTTTGAGCACTATTGTTATTTCCTGCAATGAATATATATATATATAAATGGTATAATAAGGTGTGAACATTAGTTTGTTAGTCATTTCTTGTTATGTCAAAGCCTTTAATTCACAGGAAGTGAACCCAGATTCATGGGAATATCTTCAGCCCACCATTTTGTGAAGTCCTCTGAGCTAACTGGTGGCAAGTCTAGAACCCCCACAGGACTGTCTCCCAGTCATGCCAGCCCTGTGTTCAAGGGCCAAAGCTGGAGTTAGTAGTCTGCAAATAGACATGTATTGAAAAGTGAGACTGTCCTTTAAAATCCAGATCTATGACTATCACAAGTAACTCCCATTGTATACAGAAACTTATCTGATTAAATTAACCACTGGCTTTGCCTACCTGATCTGTATAGTCCCTTGCATCTTTGAATTACCTTGGAAGTGGGTGAGAACAGACCTAATAAGTTGCCCTGTCTGTAGAAGATAGGTATAAAATTGCTGACTACCCACTATGTGATGGTCCTACACCAAACAAGGAGCCCCTCTAGTCTGACTCAGCAAAATGAGGTTTGTTAAGGGCATTAATGAGCCAGTGGAGAGACTGCAGACACAAGCAAAATCATTCATAGCAAGCTTAATGCTACAGCAAAGGAACCTAAATAGCTCATAAGTGCTCCCTGGTAGGTGACAAATGGCCTTTCAAGTTGAGGCAAATGCTTTCACCTTCAAATGAGCCGGTGAGCAATGTTGCATTTACAATGAGCTTTATCGATGTATATAGGTAATGTCCCTGAGTTGCAATTTTCTTTGCTAAGGGAACTATGCCATACTAACAAATTAAACATAACCTACATACTCTGATTTTATTTTTGTTTCATGCAGTATTACAAAATGAAGATGGTACACACAGAAATCTTTTAACATGTGTAAAAATTCCTTACTGAAAATGTTTTCTAAAAAGGCAAATCAATTATTTATAATTTTTAATATTTTGTTTAATCATTCTCATAAATGTGTATATCATACAAAATAGTATAGGATTAAGATAGGAGAAATTAAAATATAAAGCATCTCTCTCATGATCACTATTTTCCCAGTCTCCTTTCCCAAAGGCACTCACATTTACTTATTTTTGTTGTCATTTTTTGGGATATTATCTTGGGATAAGAAAAATGAATATATACAACTTTCCTTGATTAACCAATTTGGAACAATATCTGCAAATTTTCTTACTTATATAAGATTTTAAAGTTAACATACACTTCAATTGGGAGAGGAGAGTCAAGTTTATTGAGATCAAATTTACATTTGAAACATCCCTTTTACTGCCCACTTTTTAATTTTTTTATTGTAAAGATATTGTACAGAGGGGTTACAATTACATGAGTAAGGTAATGAGTACATTTCCTATCAAGCATTGTTACCTCCTCCTTTGTTTTTTCCCTACCCTCCTTTCCTTTCCACCTTCAAACTCCTCCCTCCCCCTTCCCAAGTTGTAAAGTTTGTTTTCAACAAAGTGTGTTGTACATCTCATTGTTAAACAATGAGTCAACCTGTATCCTTATTTCAGCATTTTGTTATTTCCCTTCCCCTCCCGAAATTAGAAAAATGTATATACAAGATGCAGGGAACTAGAATCAAATATAGTAAAAACTGAGGTTATACCATGGGGGAAGAACATACAAAACAAACAAAAAAAATCACATATTACATTTTAAGTACATTAAAAACAACAGCAACAAAGATAAAAACCTCTTGTGTCCCTAGTTGGGGGTTTTCACTTCCCATCATCTTATATGGTCATATGTACATAGCTTTTGACTTTTTGTCTAGACAAATACTAGTTATTGAAGAATAAGGGAAACGATGGGACCTATATTTCTTTGGGCCTGGCTTACTTCACTTAATATAATTTTTTCCAAGTCTTTCCATATCCTAACAAATGAGGCAGTGTCATTCTTTTTGATGGAGGCATAGAATTCCATGATAGACAGACAGACAGACAGACAGACAGACAGACAGACAGACAGACAGACAGACAGACAGACAGACAGACAGATAGATAGATAGATAGATAGATAGATAGATAGATAGATAGATAGATAGATAGATAGATAGATAACATTTTCTTGATCCATTCATCTACTGAGGGGAATCTGGGTTGGTTCCGTATCTTAGCTCTGGCGACTAATGCTGCAATAAACATAGCTGTGCTGGTAGCTTTAGTATGGCCTTGTTTGTGATCCTTCGGATAAGTGCCCAAAAGCAGGATTGCTGGGTCATGTGGAGTCTTTTGAGGAACCTCCATATTGCTTTCCAAAGTGGTTGAACAATTTTTACTGTCGACTTGCATAGGGTTTGCCTACCACTGTTCAATCGTTCCTTCCCACAGACTCCCTCCAATGATCCCTTGACAATCTTCTCTACTTAGGGAAAGTTGCCGTGTCCCTCTCTCAAGGCAACTAAATGTTGAGAAGAAATGTTATAGCAATGTTATAGAAAGATCATCAGGCTAGACCAATCTATTGACAAAATTTCATGCAACTCCTCTCCGCCCCGGCTGCAGGCAAGCACTGGTATTTTCTGTTTCTACAATTTTACCTTTCCAGAAAGTCAAATAAATGCAGGCTTAAAGTCCAGCTTTATTTCATTTGGTTTACATTAAATTCATACTTCCTACTTCCTACCTCATACCTCCTACTTCCTACTTCCTACCTCAGTTGTTTTTTGAATGAACATGCAACTATCCATCCATTAGTCAATTAAAGGACTCTTGTTTTTTCCCAAGTTTTTACACAACAATAATATATATTAGTATGCAAATATTTATGTGAAATAAGTTTCATTTCTCTTTGCCAAGTATCTAAAAGTAGAATTAATATGTTGTATAGAAGGTGTGTGTTCAGCCTTAGATCAGATTGCCAAACTGTTTTATATTCTCACCAGACATGCATGAGAGTTCCAGTTACTTTTATCCTTTGTAAATTCTTATTCAGGTCTTAATTTCTTTGAGTTCGGAGAGATCTCTATACATTTTATATGTACGTGGCTTATCAGACGCATAGTTCTGTGATGGCTCCTTCCTTCTCTGAACAGTATCATTCAGAGAATAAAACTTTAATTTTGATGAAGTCTAATTTATTGTTATTTTTTAATTATCTTTAAGTAGTTGCACAAAGGAGGTGCCATTTGACAAAGTAGTGAATGGTGAGCTTTCATTCAAGAAATAATGCCTCCTTTAAAAACAAAAGATTGCCTTTGGAGATTTGTTTTTGTTTTTATTTGTACTTTTAGATTTTATTTTGTGGTCCATTATCTATCCTGAGTTAACAATTACAGGCAAGCAATGTCTTCTTTGAAGAATTTGTTTTATTTCATTTTGATTGCTTAATAATATCCAATTTTCCACAATTCTTTGTTGCAAAGCTAACCATTCTCCATTAAATTATATATATATAATATATTATATATAACATATAATATATATATATATGAAAATGCAATTGATATGTATTTGTGGTTCTTTGTCAGGCTTCTCTTCTAGTCCACTAACCAGTGTACCTTTCCTTTGGCCAACACCAAAATGTTTTATTTACAGTAGCTTTTTGCTTATTTGGGTTTAGTTTATTTGTTCCTTGTGCATATAAGGCAAATGCTCTATCACTGAACTGCATCCTCAACCATTACTTTAAAATTAAAGGTCTTGAAATAGAATCACTGTGAATATACTGCCTTCCTTCTTCTTTTTTTTCAGAATATAATGATCCTAAATCCTTTGCCTTTCTATATAAGTTTTAGAATCATTTTGTCAAATTCAGCAAAAATTTCTGTTGGGAATTTATTTAAGACTTTATAAGTACATTAAGCTTTGAAGTCATTTGGGAACTAATTAACAAAGTACCAACACAAATGATGGTGTATGCCTGTATTCTCACTATTAAGATTGAGGTAGGAAAACAAAGAGTTGAAAGTTAATCTGGACTACACAGTGAGTTCAAAGTCAGCCTGAGCTAGTGAGACTCTATCTCAAACATGCAAAACTAATTGAACTTTCAGTTCCACAAGTATAATAACTTCTTTATTTAGATCTTTGAATTCTTTCAACTGTGTTTTGTAGCTGAATGTGATCTGATCTTATGTATTTTTATATATTTATTGATATTGTCATGTAGTTTTTCTTCTTTGGCCTATTGCAATGGTGAATTTAAATATAAGACTTTTGAATGTTGAGACAGTCTTGAATTTCCAGGGTAAACTACTGATGATGAATTATTTTTATGTTGATGTTCTAATTGCATAATATCTTGCTAAAAAACTTCGAATTTTTATGAAAGATATTAGTCTACTGTTTCCTTTTATTATGGTATGTTTACTTAATTTTGGTTCCTGGATAATATTGGTCTTTAACACAAACAGAAAGATCTTTCTGCCAAAGTTTGTGTGGAACAGACATATGTCTACCCCCTATATATTTTTTTATTGTGAAAATACTGTACAGAAGGGTTACAATTACATGGGCAAGATAATGAGTACATTTCTTATTAAGCATTGTAGCCTCCTCCTTTGTTTCCCCTTCTCATCCCATCCCATCCTCCCCCCGCCCCCTCACCCAATTCTCCCCACCTCCCTCTCCCACCCACCCCCAGCACCAAAGTTGTAAAGTTCGTTTTCGACATAACGACTTGTACATATCATTGTTGCAATGGGTCCACCTGTATCCTTATTTAAATGATTTGTTTTTCCCCTTCCCCTCCACAAATTATACCGACATCAAATACAGTGAAAGCAAGGGTTATACCATGGGGGAGGGAAATACATAGCAACAAAAAAATAATCTTATAAATGTGTTAGAAACAATCCCATGAAAGAAAAAAAAAAATTTGAGTACATATCTTAGGGTTCATTTCCCTAACATCACTTTACCTGACCTTTTCTGCTTGACTCAGACATATACAAGATATTGCAAATAAGGGAAACCATGGGACCTATGTTTCTTTGGGCCTGGCTTACTTCACTTAATATAATTTTTTCCAAGCCTTTCCATTTCCTAACAAATGAGGCAATGTCATTCTTTCTGATGGAGGCATAGAATTCCATTGTGTATATATATCACATTTTCTTGATCCATTCATCATCTACTAAGGGGCATCTGGGTTGGTTCCATATCTTACCTATAGTAAATAATGCTGCAATAAACATAGTCGTGCTGGTAGTTTTAGTGTGGCCTTGTTTGTAAACATGTGGGTAAATACCCAAAAGTGGGATTGCTGGCTCATAGGGGAGCTCTATGTGAAGTCTTTTCAGGAACCTCCATACTGCTTTCCAAAGTGGTTGAACAAGTTTACACTCCACCAACAATGCAGTAAGGTTCCCTTCTGTCCACATCCCCTCCAGCATCTGTTGCTATTAGAGTTCTTGATTTTAGCCATTCTAACAGGAGTGAGGTGGTATCTCAATGTTGTTTTGATTTGCATTTCTTTTATGGCTAGGGAGGTTGAGCATTTCTTCATGTGTCTATTGGCCATCCTTCTTTCCTATTCAGAGAAGTTTCTCTTTAAGTCTTCAGCCCACTTATTTATTGGGTAGTTGTTTCTTTGAAGATTTGTTGTTGGGGGATTTAATTTTTTGAGTTCCAATTATATTTTAGATATGAGACTCTTGTCCATTATATGGTTAGTGAAGCTCTTCTTCCAATTCGTGGGCCTTCTATTGATCTTGCTAGCTATGTCCTTTGCCATGCAGAAGCTCTGCAATTTCATGCAATCCCATTTGTCCAACCTTTCTTTGATTTGTTGTGTTTCTGGGTCTCTATTAAGAAAATTTCAGCCTGCGCCAAGGAGACCTAGGGTTTCTCCTATTCCATCCTGTAATGTTTTCAGAGTGTCTGCTTTGACGCTGAGGTCTTTGATCCATTTGGAGTTGATTCTGGTGCAGAGTGATATATAAGGATCTAGCTTTAGTTTTCTACAAGTAGTTAAAAAATTTTGCCAGCACCATTTACTGAAGAGGCTGTCTGTCTTCCATTCTAGGGGATCCAAATAGGGAAAGAAGAAGTAAAACGCTCACTCTTTGCAGATGACATGATCTTGTATTTAAAGAATCCCATAAACTCCACTCCCAAATTACTCAAGCTGATTCAAAACTTTGGCAAAGTAGCAGGGTATAAAATTAACTCTCAAAAATCAATGGCTTTTCTGTATGACAACAATGTGAAAAGTGTGGCTGAAATTAGGAAAGCAACTCCATTCGTAATAGCCCCACAAAAAATAAAATACCTAGGAATTAACTTAACCAAAGAAGTGAAGGACCTCTACAATGAAAAGTTTAAAAACTTAAAAAGGAAATCAAAACAGAACTCATAAAGTGGCAAAAACTCCCATGCTCCTGGATTGGAAAGATCAACATTGTGAAAATGGCAATACTTCCCAAGGCTATCTACAAATTCAATGTGATACCTATCAAAATTCCAACCTCATTCTTCAAGGAAATAGAAGAGGCAATCCAAAAATTCATATGGAACAATAAAAGACCCCGAATAGCAAAAACGATCCTCAACAGAAAGAACACTGCTGGAGAAATATTAATACCAAATTTCAAACTCTACTATAAAGCCATAGTAATCAAAACAGCTTGGTACTGGCACATGAACAGACCTCAGGATCAATGGAATAGAATTGAAAACCCAGAAATGAGCTACAGAGCTATAGCCATCTACCCCCTATTTTTAATTGAATTTCCCAGTAAAGCAATACTTGATTAAAGTCTTTTTATTTGAAGTTTTTGTAGTATGTAATAAATGTATTTTCTATAAGACTATTCACTTGATATGTTACTTCTTGAGTAGCATTTGATCATTTATCTTTAAGGGAAATTTTCTGTCTCACATATTTATGTGGGAATTAAATATTTTTAAAAATTCTCTCATTTTTAATCTTTGTATCTATAGCACATGTGGTGATGGTTCTTATGTAATTTTTGGCTGGAAATTTCCATATTTCCGCTTTTGCTTAGGTATCTCTAGCTACAAATTTATCAACTTAACTTTTTAAGGTATGAAACAGCTCTTAGATTTCTTGATTTTTTTTTCCATAAAATAGGACCTCACCCTGTATTCCAGGTTGGTTCTAAGCTCATCATCATACTATTTCAATCCTCTAAAGGTTATGATTATAGATATGTACCATTATACCCCACTAGTTTCCTTATTAAAAAATACTTTCTATTCTCAACTTCATTGATATCTTCTCTTGCCTTTATTTTTTCCTTCTTTTGCATGCTTTGAGTTTATTTGATGGTTACACAAACTCCATTCTACATACTGCTTTCATTTGATTCTGAGGTCAGGTACATTTACTCATGCCTGTTACAGCAGCCATTTGGCAGGTAGAGATATAAGTATCAAGACTGAGGCCAGCCCAGATCAAAAAAAAAAGTTACTGAGTTCGTATTTCAAAGAATAAACCAGATGTGTGGAAAACTTATAAACGAGCTACGTGGGAGGAATTGTTAGGAAGATCCTGGTCTGAGGCTGTCCCAAACATAAAGCAATAGAAGCTGGAGGCACAGCTTGGGAAGGAGAGTGCTTTGGTAGCAGTCACAAGGCCTTGAACGCAACTGTTTTTCTGAAATTTTTGCTTCTTTTTTAACTTACAAGTATTTAGAAGTTTCCTTCTCACTAAGGATTTTTCAGTTAAACTACTAGTGTTGATTTCTAGCTTATTTCCACTCTATTCAAAGCACATCTCTGTATACTTCAAATTCTTTTAAATGTGTTTGCTTTCTCTAGGGCTCAATATGGTCTATCTGTTAACCTTCCACTTGCACATTAAAATAATGCTATAATTGTGCATGTTACTGTTGTTTGGAATATCATATTGATGGTAATTATTTGCATTAATGTCCATCTTGTTTTTTTGTTTTTGTTTTTGTTTTTTGTCAGTTGTGGGGCTTGAACTCTGGGCCTGGCCACTGTCCCTGTGCTCTTCAGCTCAAGGCGAGTGCTCTACCTCTTGAGCCACAGTGCCACTTCCAGTTTTCTAATGGCTTATTGGAGATCAGAGTCTCACAGACTTTGCTGCCTGGGCTGGCTTTGAACCATGATCCTCAGATCTCAGCCTCCTGAGTAGCTAGGATTACAGGCGAGAGCTACCAGCACCCGGCTGATGTCCATATTGTTAAGATTTCTCGAACACTTGATATGATTATACTTATATGCAATATAATTATAGATTTTTGTGTTTCCTCTATTGGTTCTGGTATTTTTGTTTCATGTATTTTGAGGATCCTATAGCTATGTACATCCATACTTCAGATCAGTATCTTCTTGATGAAGTGACCCCTTCATTACTCTGGATGTACCCCTTGTAATATCATATTTTGTGAAGTCTAACTTGTTAGTTCCTAACAAACTTACTCCAACTTTTTTTTTTTGCCAGTCCTGAGGCTTGAACTTAGGGCATGTGCTCTGTCCCTAAGTTCTTTACTCAAGGCTAAGGCTCTACTGCTTGAGCTGGCATTTTCTGAATAGTTTATTGGAGATAAGAATCTCACGGACTTTTCTGTCTGGTCTGGCTTCAAACTGAGATCCTCAAATCTCAACTTCCTTTGTAAGTAGGATTACAGGAGTGAGCTAATTGTGTCCAGCTCCAACTTTTTTTTATAATTGTTTGTCTAAAACAATATTTCAACAAAGAATAAGGTGGAGGGAAAACAATGCAACAGTAATATTCACAAGACGATATGTTGGAAATATTCTGTAAACTGGGGGGAGGGTTATGGGGGGAGGGAGAAAAATGAGGAAAGAGGTAACACATTTGACAAGAAATGTACTTATTACCTTACTTATGTAACTGTAACCCCTCTGTAGATCACCTTTACAATACAAAATAAATAAATAAATATTTCATACACTTATACAGATAATAAATTTCTTATACTGAAAGTGGAGTTCTTACAGACAATATATATTTGAGTTTTTGTTTTAACCCAATCTGACAATCTTGATTATTCAATTGTCACATTTAAACTATTTATATTTAATAGTTGTTAGTGTGGCTGGACATTTGTAGCTTTTTTCTATCTTTTCCAGGAGTTTTAGGTGCTTTTGCCATTTTGTCATCAATAATTTTTATTCTATTTATGTACATTACTGGTCGGATCCCTTTTGAAATATGTTAGGTTGTACTGGTGAATAAAATACACTTCTTCAATGAATGACAGTATACTCAACATGCCTTCAGATAACATTATAGTATTTCACATGTGATACAAAAAACCTAAATTTGTATGCTCCAATCTCCACCTTCCCATCCTTAGTGCTTAAGGCTTCAGAGTTTTAACTGTATTTATGTTGTAAATTCACCTAACTTTTCTATTATTTTTATGATAGAGAATCAATGGCCTTTGACAATAATTAAAGCTAAAGAAAACATGTATTTTATCTTAATGTTAGCCATTTCCAAATATCTTTATTTCCCTAGGTAGATTCAAGGATCTATCTGATATTGTATTTATTTATTTATTTACTTACTTACTTATTTGTTTATTTATTTATTTATTTATTTTGGGTCAGTCATGGGGCCTGAACTGAGGCCTGGGTGCTGTCCCTCAGCTCTTCAACTCAAGGCTGGATCTCTACCACTTAGGCCAGAATGCCACTTCTGGCTTTTTCTGCTTATGTGGTGCTGAGGAATCGAACCACTCAGCCGCCTTCCCAGCCCTTCTATTTATTTTGTCTTTCGAAGTTCCTTGAGCCTGGCACAAGTGGCTCATGCATGTAATCCTAGCTACTCAGGAGGCTGAGGATTGTAGTTCAAAGACAGCCCAGGCAGGAATTTCAGTGAGACTCTTATCTCCAATTAACCACCAGCAAACCGTACATGGTGCTGTGGCTCAAATGGTACAGTCCTCACCTTGAGCTGAAGAGCACAGGGACAGCACCCAGCCCCAGAGTTCAAGCCCCACGACTGACCAAAAAAGAAAAAGTACCTTGAAATTTTCATTCAGTCTAAGTCTACTTGTTAATAATCTAAAAATTTGTTATTTTCCTTCATTTGAAAAGACTAATACATGTGGTATAGAACATTTGGTTGAGGGCTGGGAAGGTGGCTCAGTGGTAGAGTGCTTGCCTTGCATGCATGAGGCCCTGGGTTCGATTCCTCAGCACCACATAAGCACAAAAGAAAAAAGCTGGAAGTGGCGCTGTGGCTCAAGTGGTAGAGCGCTAACCTTGAGCTGAAGAGCTGAGGGACAGCACCCAGGCCCAGAGTTCAGGCCCCATGACCGGATCCAAAAAAAAAAAAAAAAAAAAAGAACATTTGGTTGACAGAGTTTTAATTGCTGCTTTTTAAAGCTATCATTTCATTGTTTTCTGTTTTGGATGATTTCTGACTATAATATACTGTAATTCTATTATATTGTTCCTCTGATCATTTGAAGACTATTATTACAACTGGAAAATTATTAACCAGTATTTCCTCAAATATTTCTTTCCTCCCATTCTTTTCCATATCAAATTCCATTTACACAAATATACCACTTGATATTGTTCCACATATCTTGAATGTTCTGTTTTACTTCTATTTGTGCTTTCTCTATTATGTCCTGACATCTCTTGTTTTAGCATAGTGATTGTGTGATAGTATCACACAATCACTATGCTAAGATATTTCTACTGATCATTCTTCAAATTCATGCATCTTTGTTTGTCAAATCTACTGGTAAACACATCAGAGGTATTTTTTCATATTTTTCAGATTTAGTATTTCTATTTCTCCATTTCTTATGCTTTGTATTTTTTGTCTGAGATATGACATCTGTTCATGCATATTGTCCATCTATTCCACCATCATGTATTTTGTTAGTAGCTATAATATTCATAACATTAATCATATTTAAATCAGGTAAGTATCTAGTCTCTTAAAAGTGACAGTCACTTTCTTATTTGTGTGTCTTATCATTTTTGTCTGATATAAATAAGCAGCTTATAAATGAATTATACTATCAAAGGTTTTTACATTTAAAGATGAAGATGTTCAATGTAAAGAATAAGGCATGAAATAGCACAATATTGACCCAAAATAAACATTAAGAAAAAATAGAGCTAGGCTGAAAACAACCATTAAAAAAAACTAAATAGTAGATTAAGAAAGAAATATAAGAAAGAAATTAAGAAAGTAAGAAATGACTAGCCAAAGGAAAGACAAAAAAGAAACTGAGCAAAAATAAGACAGACAAACAAGATAGGTTTAAAAACATGTCAATTATTAGACTGAATAAAATTCAGCAAATTATAGTGATTAAAGGCAAATACAGATATACTACTAAATGACAAAAACAATGAGTCAACTATATGCTATGTACAAAAGATATAATTCTAATAAAAATTCACAGGTTGTAAATAAAAAGATGGAGAAAACATAGATTAAAACATTAAGTATTAGGATGGAAGGGGAGAAATCCTAGGTCTCCTTGGTGCAGGCCGAAATTTTCTTAATAGAGACCCAGAAACACAACAAATCAAAGAAAGGTTGGACAAATGGGATTGCATGAAATTGCAGAGCTTCTGCATGGCAAAGGACATAGCTAGCAAGGTCAATAGAAAGCCCACAGATTGGGAGAAGATCTTCACTAGCCATACAACAGACAAGGATTTCATATCTAAAATATAATTGGAACTCAAAAAATTAAATCCCCCAAAAACAAATCTTCAAAGAAACAACTACCCAATAAATAAGTGGGCTGAAGACTTAAAGAGAAACTTCTCTGAATAGGAAAGAAGGATGGCCAATAGACACATGAAGAAATGCTCAACCTCCCTAGCCATAAAAGAAATGCAAATCAAAACAACATTGAGATACCACCTCACTCCTGTTAGAATGGCTAAAATCAAGAACTCTAATAGCAACAGATGCTGGAGGGGATGTGGACAGAAGGGAACCTTACTGCATTGTTGGTGGAGTGTAAACTTGTTCAACCACTTTGGAAAGCAGTATGGAGGTTCCTGAAAAGACTTCACATAGAGCTCCCCTATGAGCCAGCAATCCCACTTTTGGGTATTTACCCACATGTTTACAAACAAGGCCACACTAAAACTACCAGCACGACTATGTTTATTGCAGCATTATTTACTATAGGTAAGATATGGAACCAACCCAGATGCCCCTCAATAGATGATGAATGGATCAAGAAAATGTGGTATATATACACAATGGAATTCTATGCCTCCATCAGAAAGAATGACATTGCCCCATTTGTTAGGAAATGGAAAGACTTGGAAAAAATTATATTAAGTGAAGTAAGCCAAGCCCAAAGAAACATAGGTCCCATGGTTTCCCTTATTTGCAATAGTTAGTATATGTATGAGTCAAGCAGAAAAGGTCAGATAAGGTGATGTTAGGAAAATCAACCCTGAGATATGTATTTAAATGGTTTTTTCTTTCATGCATTTGTTTCTAAAGCATTTATAAGATTATTTCTTTGTTGCTTTGTATGTCCTTCCCCCACAGTACAACCCCTGCTTTCACTGTATTTGATGTCGGTATAATTTGTGGAGGGGAAGGGGAAAAACAGGTCGTTTAAATAAGGATACAGGTGGACCCGTTGCAACAATGAGAAGTACAAGTTGTCATGTCAAAAACGAACTTTACAACTTTGGTGGGGGTTGGGGGAGAATTGGGTGAGGGGGCAGGGGGAGGCTTGGAAGGGATGGGAAGGGTAAACAAAGAAGGAGTCTACAATGCTTGATAAGAAATGTACTCACTAACTTGCCCATGTAATTGTAACCCCCTGTACAGTATTTTCACAATAATAAAAAAAGAAATGTACTCATTATCTTGCCTATGTAATTGTAACCCCTCTGTACAGTTTTTTCACAATAAAAAAAATCACAAAAAACATTAAGTATTACAAAGTTAATAGAACTTTAGTAATGTTAGACCTTAAGAAAATACATGTTAATGACCATAATTTAGATTAAAATGACATAATAATAAAATGTCCATTGTGTAAAGAGCACATTACAACTATGAATGTGTATGCCTCTATTTAAAAGAATTTCAAAATATATAAGGAAAAATACAGACACATCCACAAGAAAAGTTGGAGATTTTAACATGACCCCTTAGTAAAATACAATCTGAGTAGCACAATGCTCAAACTTCACCAAATTGACATTTACAAAACTGTACACACAAATAGTCAAAACTGAAAAATAATGGGAAGAGACAGGAGGGAGCTCATCATGATGATGTTAATCTTTAACATGAGGCAAAATTTAGAAGCGTGCATTTCTCAAAATCTCATGAATAAACAGGCAAGACTTTTAAATGTTATATATAAGTATTTGATCAACAGAGAAAAATGTTAGCAAATATTGAACTCTGAATAATAGACTTGCTGATATATTTAGTATGTATATTGTGATCTGTAATTTACTTAGAACTTTATTAAAAGTAGCCAGGTGCCAGTGGCTCACACCTATAATCCCCTCTACTGCAGAGGCTGAAATCTGTGGGTCATGGTTCAAAGCTAGCCTGGGAAAGAAAGTCTGTGAGACTCTTATGTCCAATAAACTAAGAAAAAAGCCAGAAGTGGAGGTATGGCTAAAGTGGTAGAGCATTAGCCTTGAGCAAAAAAGGCTCAGGGACAGTAAGCAGGCCCTGAGTTCAAGCCTCATGGCTAACAAGCAAGGAAGCAAGCAAGCAAGCCAGGAAGAAAGAGAGAAAGAAGGAAGGAAGGAAGGAAGGAAGGAAGGAAGGAAGGAAGGAAGGAAGGAAGGAAGGAAGGAAGGAAGGAAGGAAGGCAGGCAGGCAGGCAGGCAGGCAGAAAGAGAAAGAGAGAACAAGAGAGAAAGGGAGAGAGAAAGAGACAAAGAAAGAAATGAAAGAGAAAGAAAGAGAGAGAAAGAGAAAAAGAAAGAGAAAGGGAGAGAGAAAGGGAGAAAGAAAGAAAGAGACAAAGAAAGAGACAAAGAAATGAAAGAAAGAGAGAGAAAGAGGCTACTCAAGAGGCTGAGATCTGAGGGTCACGGTTCAAAGCCAGCCCTGGCAGGAAAGTCTGTGAGACTCTATCTCCAATAAACCACTAGAAAACCAAAGTGGCACTGTGGCTCAAGCGGTAGAGTGCTTGCCTTGAACTGAAGAGTTGAGGGACAGTGCCCAGGCCCAGAGTTCAAGCCCCACGACCAACCAAAAAAAAAAAAAAGAGAGAGAGAGAGAGAAAGAAAGAAAGAAAGAGAGAACAAAAAGAAAAGAAAAGAAATTTACTAAAAAATATGTATTAAGGGTGGGTTGAAGGGAGATGAGAATGCTGAAGGGAGTGGCACTGGTCAATATACATTGTATTCATAAATTGCTTTGTTAAATGGTACTTTCTTTGTACACTACTTAATGATAATTTTAAAAAAATAACTAAATAATTAATATATTTAAAAGGACAGAGGGATAAATGGATGCATATTTGATAAGGGAAATGTAAATAAATTGTACTAGTAGATATATAGTGGTAACCAAAAAGTTCTTTCAATTCTAATAGATGTTACAAAGTTAAAAGTAAACTATGGAGAAAAGCAAAAGTAAAATTAAAACTTTCTAGAAACAAAAATGAATTAGAGTGAATACATTAGGTGAGTAAATGAAAAATATTATGTTCATTTTGAAAAAAAATTAATATAATCAAATTGTTGAAGCCAAATTAAGAGCAATGTATTTCAAGGTTTCTAAAATAGTTAAAGTAAAAATGGGTCAGATTAATTGCACAAAGTATAAAAAGAAGTAACTGAAAGTTTAAGGTGGTTTTTGAACTATAACCTATAAAAGAAACAAGAAGACAGATTCAAATATAACCATGTTCTTAAATAAAATAAATGTATGGTTTAAAGATACTAGTTAAAGGTTAAGAATATTAGACTCAGTGTCAAGCAGAAAAGGTCAGGTAAGGTGATGTTAGGTAAGTAAACCCTAAGATATGCATTCAAATGTTTTTTTTTCTTTCATGCCATTGTTTCTAACACATTTGTAAGATTATTTCTTTGTTGCTTTGTATGTCCTTCCCCCACGGTATAACCCCTGCTTTCACTGTATTTGATGTTGGTATAATTTGTGGAGGGGAAGGGAAAAAACAAATCATTTAAGTAGGGATACAGGTTGACCCACTGCAACAATGAGATGTACAAGTCGTTATGTCGAAAACGAACTTTACAACTTTGGAGGAGGGGAGGGAGGAGTATTGGGGGGGCAGGGGTAGGATGGGAAGGGATGGAAAAGGGAAACAAAGGAGGACGCTAAAATGCTTGATAAGAAATGTACTCATTATCTTGCCCATGTAATTGTAACCCCTCTGTACAGTATTTTCACAATAAAAAAACAGCATATTAGACAGTGAGAAAGCAGAACAAAACCATATACTCTCTCCAAAAACAATTTTTAAAATTTTATTATAAAGATGCTGTACAGAGAGGTTACAGTTACATCAGTAAGGTAATGAATACATCTCTCACTGAGCATTGTTACCCCCTCCTTTGTTTTTCTCCTACTGTCCCTTTCCTCCCGGACCTCTCCCACTCCCGCCCCCATACCCTGAAGTTGTAAAGTTCATTTCCAACATAGTGTCGTGTGAGTCTCATTCAGCATTTTGTTATTCCCCTTCCCTTCCTCAAATTAGATAAATGTATATACAAGATTCAGGGTACCAAAAACAATTTTTTAACACAAATATATACATGAAGTTAAAACTAAGAGGTTGGGAAAAAAATCAATAAAATGTTAACATTTATACCAAAAAAAGTGGAATAGCTATTTTAATATGCTTCAAAGTAAATATAAAAATATGAAGCATGAGAAAACTAGGATTAATACATTTATATTGACAGAGTAAAGATAAAGGCAAATAATATGTGTGTGTATATATATTTATATATAATATACAACATACTCTGTTTATATGTGTGTGTGTGTGTGTATAGTTGTTGTTGGTGGTGGTGGTAGTGGTCATAGGGCTTGCACTCAGGGCCTGGGTGCTGTCATTGAGCTTTTTAGCTCAAGGCTAGCACTCTACCACTTTGAGCCACGGACTTCCCTGCCTAGGCTGGCTTTGAACCATGATCCTCAGATCTCAGTCTACTGAGTAGCTAGGATTACAGTTGTGAGCCACCAGTTCCCAGCAGCAAATAATATTTTTACTGGTTAAAAAATATTTTTACCAGTAAAAAAGAGAGATGTCATAATTATTTAATACAATGGATAAAACGGTACATTTCCTGACGGCAAATACTGATCGAAAAAAAACAAAAACTATGTATATGCCTCCAATAAGAAAATTCTCAAATCCCGAAGTGGCGCTGTAGCTCAAGTGGTAGAGCGCTCGCCTTGAGCTGAAGAGCTGAGGGCCAGCGTCCAAGCCCAGAGTTCAAGCCCCATGACCGACCAAAAAAAAAAAAAAATTCTCAAATCCATAAAGCAAAATTGTAAAGCAAAATTGTAAAGCAAAAATGTAAGTAAACAAACTGACAAGTAAAATTGAAGATATCAACTCTTCTTCAGTAATTGATTAAAAAAAAACAGAAAATTGGAAGAGATATAAACAATTTAAATAACATAGTCAATGCACTTGATCTAACTGATTTGGGGAGTGGGTGACAATACGGGGGCTTAAACTCAGTGCCTTGAGTTTTTTTACTCAAGGATATTGTTCTACCACTTGAACTACAGCTCCAGTTCTGGCTTTTGGGTGGTTAATTGGACATAAGAGTTTTGTGAACTTTCCTGTCTGAGCTGGCTTCAAATGTTCATACTCAGATCTCAACCTCCGAATATCTAGAATTACAGGTGTGACCCTTCGGTGCCTACTTCTCTAAGTGATTTTGTGTGTGGAAGGAGGGGGAGTAGGTCATGGGGCTTGAAGTCTGGGCCTGAGTGCTGTCCCTCAGCTTTTCAGCTCAAGGTTAGTGCTCTACCACTTGAGCCACAGAACCACTTCCGGTTTCCTGGTGGTTTTATTGGAGATGAGTTTCACAGCCTTTCCTTCCTGGGCTGGCTTTAACCTCAAACCTCAGATATCAGCCTCCTGAGTAGCTAAGATTACAGACGTGAGCCTCTAGTGCCCAGCTGATTTGATTTTTATAGAACACTGTACTTTAGCTTCCCTGTATGCCAAATATGAGAAGAGTAGAAATCAGGAAAGCAACTCCATTTGTAATAGCATTAAAAAAAAAACCCTAGGAATTAACTGAAAACGTTAAAATTCTGAAAAAAAGAAATTGAGGCAGATTTAAAGAAATGGAACGCCCCCCCCCCCATGCTCCTGATAGGAAGAATATTGAACAAATGGAAATACTGCTCAGAGCAATATACAAATTCAATTCAATACCCATCAAAATCCCAACAACTTTCTTCAAACAAATAGAGAAATCAATCCAAATATTCATATGGAATATGAATAGAAGAGGTGCCAGAGGACTGTCAATACCAACTTTGAACTTTGTTACAGAGGTATAGTTAAAAAAAAACCAAAAAGCTGGGTACTTGAATAAGAACAAACCTGAAGACCAATAGAACAGAATTAGAAGACCCAGAAATTAACCCACAGAGATAAAGCCAGACACCTAATATTTGATAAGGGGGCCCAAAACACAGGTTGGAAGAAAGACAGCCCTTTCAACAAACAGAAACGGCAAAATTGGCTATCCAGATATAGAGAACTTAAGATAGATACTCATATAAATCACCCTGTACCAGAATCAATTCTAAATGGATCAAAGAGCTCAAAATAAGACCAGATATCATGAAAACATTACTGGAATGGATAAGGGAAACACTAGGTCTTCTAAGCACAGGATGAAACTTCCTAAGTAAAGATTCAGAATCACAACAAATCAAAGAAAGACTGGATAAAGTGAATTGCATCAAAGTGAAGAGCTTCTGCATGGCAAAGGACATAGCTAACAAGTTAAATTAAATCCCACAGAATGACAGATCTTAACTAGTTATGCATCAGACAAGGACCTCATATCTAAAATATACTTAGAGCTCAAAAAGTTAAACTCTCAAAAATAAACCCTCAAAACTCAACAACCCAATGAATAAATTGGTTAAAGACTTAGGGATTTCTCAGAGGAAGAGGAATGGCCAATAGACACATGAAGAAATGTCAACATCGCTGGCCATTAAAGAAATGCAAATGAAAACAGCATGGGGATTCTACCTCACCCCAGTTAGAACAGCCATTTTCAAGAAAACGAGTGATAACAAATGCTGGCCAGGATGTGGTCAAAAGGGAACTGTATTACACTGTTGGTGGGAATGTAAACTTGTTCAACTGCTCTGGAAAGTGGTATGGAGATTCTTTAAAAGACTACAGGAATTGCATGAGCAGGATGAGAATAGACAAAGATCAATAGAGGCATTCATGGAATCCATTAACAGACAGCTGAAGGAATCCAGGGAGACCACAAAGAGAATGCTGAATGAAGCCCATCAGAAGAAAAGGGAGTCCAATGAAACTATAACCAATCAACTAAGGGATTGGAGAATAAACACTGATCACCAAATTAAGGAAGTAAAGAAGTCCATACAAGATCTATAACAAAGCTCCAATAAAGAATTTGAAGCCATCGAAGCTGACTAATTAGAAGGAAAGGAAATAAAAAACAAAGTAGAAAGTTTTGACAGCAGGTTAGACCATGCAGAAGATCAAATATCAGGGATTGAAGACAGCCTAGATGTTATAGAGAAAGAACAGACAATTATCCAAGACAAATCCAAGAAATATGATAGATCTATTCAACATTTAGCACACACCATCAGAAGGCTTAATCTGAGGATAATGGGTATAGAGGAGCACATAGAGACAGAAGGTAATGGTCTAGGAAATTTATTTAACAGGATGCTAGCAGAGAACTTCCCAAACATGCAAAAAGATAGGCCTATTCAGATACAAGAAGTTTTTAGAACCCCAAATAGACAAGACCAGAACAGGACATCACACCATCACATTATAATCCACACAGGATCAAATCAGACCAAAGAAAGGATCCTTAAAGCTGTCAAGGAGAAAAGATCAATCACCTATAAAGGGAAACCAATTAAAGTCACCTCAGATTTCTCAGCAGAGACAATTAAAGCAAGAAGATGTATACCATGCCCTAAAGACCAACAACTATCAATCAAGAATACTGTACCCAGCTAAACTCTCCTTCATAACTGAAGGTCGAATAAAAACCTTCCATAGCAAAGAAAAACTGAAACAATATATCTCCACCAAACCAGCCCTACAAAAGATACTTAAAGATGTCCTACACATAGAAAACCAACAAGACCACAATAAAAGACAAGAAACCACACCCAAATGAAGAATCTAAGAACCATAGGAAGAACCCAGTTTCCACAGCCCCCAAGAAGTTAGATAACATGGCAGGAACTACCAAACATCTCTCAGTCCTAACTTTCAACAATAATGGACTAAACCCTCCAATTAAGCGACAGACTGTCTAGTTGGATTAAAAAGCAAGATCCTTCTATCTACTGCCTTCAAGAGACACACCTTGCCCATAGGAACAACCATTCTGAAAGTGAAACGCTGGAATAAAATTCACCAAACAAACAGCCCCCATATACAAGCAGGAGTTGCAATCCTAATATCAGATAAAATAGACTTCAAATTAAAATTAGTGAGAAGAGATAAAGAAGGTAGCTACATGCTAATTAAGGGATCTCCCCTTCAGGAGGATATTACAATCCTAAATATCTATTCAGCAAACAACGGCACACCCAAATTTATCCAAGAAACATTACTTTGCCTCAAATCTCACATAGATCCAAACACATTAATTGTTGGGGACTTTAATGCACCATTATCCCCACTAGATAGATTAACCTGGCAAAAACTCAACAGAGATACTGCAGATCTAAACAATTGCATAGAACAACTAGATTTAATAGACATCTACCGAATATTTCACCCAGCAGCATCAGAATACACATTCTTCTCAGCAGCACATGGAATATTTTCTAAAATAGACCACATTTTAAGTCACAAAGCAAACTTGTCCAAATTCAGAAACGTTGAAATTATGCCCTGCATTCTCTCAGACCACAAGGGAATAAAATTAGAACTCAACACCAAAGCCACCAAAGAAAGTCCGGTATCACATGGAGGCTGAACAGCACACTGTTGAATCACCAGTTGGTCATGGAAGAGATTAGAGAGGAAATTCAAATGTTCATGATATTCAACAAAAATGAACACACAAATTAACAGCTCCTTTGGGACACAGCAAAGGCAGTACTCAGAGGCAAGTTTATTGCTCTGAGTTCCTACATCAACAAATTAGAGATATCTGAAACCAACAATTTAATGAGACATCTGAACCTCCTTGAAAAATAGCAGCAAGCTAAACCCCAATCCAGTTGATGGAAACAAATAATTAACATTAAATCAGAATTAAATGAATTAGAATTAAAAAAAAAACATAGAAAGAATCCACAAAACAAAGAGTTGGTTCTTCAAAGAATCAACAAAACAAGGAGTTGGTTCTTCAAATAAATTAACAAAAATTGACAGACCCTTACAGTAAATCTTCTCAGAAAAAGAAGAGAACATACACAAATAAACAAACTAAAAAAAAAAAAAAACTCAGAGATGAGAATGGAAACATCATCACAGAACATTATAAGGGAATACTTCTCAAACCTTTATGCTAATAAGTTTGAGAACCTGGAGGAAATGGACGATTTCCTAGAAAATGCTGAAACTAAACCAAGATGAGTTAAACCAAATTAATAGACCCATATCAAATATCGAAATACAAACAGCAATAAGAGACCTCCCATCTAAGAAAAGCCCAGGACCAGATGGATTTACAGTGGAATTCTACCAAGCCTTCAAAGCAGAACTCCTCCAACTCAATAGTCCTCCAACTCTTCAATGAAATTGAAAGAGAAAGTTCACTGCCGAACTCTTTCTATGAAGCTATCGAAACCCTCATCCCAAAACCAGGCAGGGACTCATCAAAGAAAAAGAACTATAGATCCATTTCTTTGATGAACATCGATACAAAACTTCTCAACAAAATTTTGGCCAACTGACTTCAACAATTCATCCAAAAAATCATACACTACAATCAAACAGGATTCATTTCAGGGATGCAAAGCTGGTTCAATATATGCAAAATTAATTAATATAATTCATCACATCAACAAGAGCAAGGATAAGAACCACATGATTATCTCAATAGATGCAGAAAAAGCATTTGACAAGATCCAACACCCCTCTATGATGAAGGCTCTGGAAAAATTAAGAATGCATGGAACATTCCTTAATACAATAAAGGCTGTGTATGACAAACCTACAGCCAGCATTATACTTAATGGCAAAAAAAACTAAAGCTATTTCTTCTAAATTCAGGAACGAGAAAGGATGTCTACTCTCTGCACTTCTCTTCAATTTAGTATTAGAATGCCTAGTTATAGCAATAAGACAAGATACAAACATAAAGGGGATCCACATAGGGAAAGATGAAGTAAAACTCTCCTTTGCAGACGATATGATCTTGTATTTAAAGAATCCCATGGACTCCACTCCCAAATTACTCAAGCTAATTCAAAACTTTGGCAAAGTAGCAGGGTATAAAATTAACTCTCAAAAATCAATGGCTCTTCTGTATCTCAACAATGAGAAAAGCGTGGCTGAAATCAGGAAAGCAACTCCATTCGTAATAACCCCACAAAAAATAAAATACCTAGTAATTAACTAAAGAAGTGAAGTACCTCTATGACGAAAACTTTAAAAACCTGAAAAAGGAAATCAAAACAGAACTAAGGAAGTGAAAAACCTCCCATGCTCCTGGATTTGAAGGATCAACATCGTGAAAATGGCAATACTTCCCAAGGCTATCTACAATTTCAATGAGACACCTATCAATATTCCAACCTCATTTTTCAATGAAATAGAAGAAGCAATCCAAAACTTCATATGGAACAATAAAAGACCCTGAATAACAAAAACGATTCCTTAACAGAAAGAATAGTGCTGGAGGAATACAAAATTTCAAACTACTACAAAGTCATAGTAATCAAAACAGCTTGGTACTGGCATAAGAACAGACCTCAGGACCAATGGAATAGAACTGAAAACCCAAAAATGAACCCACAGACCTATAGCCACCTAATCTTCAATAAGGGAGCTAAAAAAATAGAATGGAAGAAAGACAGCCTCTTCAGTAAATGCTGCTGGCAAAATTTGCTAATCACCTGTAGTAAACTAAAGCTAGATCCTTATATATCACCCTGCACCAGAATCAACTTCAAATGGATCAAAGACCTTGGAGTCTGAAAACATTACAGGAAGGAATGAGAGAAACTTTAGGTCTCTTTGGTACAGGCTGAACTTTTCTTAATAGAGACCCAGAAACACAACAAATCAAAGAAAGGTTGGAAAAATGGGATTGCATGAAATTGCAGAGCTTCTGCATGGCAAAGGACATAGCTAGCAAGATCAACAGATAGCCCACAGTTTGGGAGAAGACCTTCACTAGCCATACAATGGATAAGGGTTTCATATCTAAAATATACCTGGCACTCAAAAAATTAAATCTCCCAACAACAAATCTTCAAAGAAACAACTGCCCAATAAAGAAGTGAGCTAAAGACTTAAAGAGAAACTTCTCTGAAGAGGAAATAAGAATGGCCAATAGACATTTGAAGAAATGCTCAACCTCTCTAGCCACAAAAGAAATGTAAATCAAAACAACATTGAGATTCTACCTCACTCCACTTAGAATGGCTATAATCAAGAACTCTAATAACAAGAGATGTTGGAGAGGATGTGGCCAGAAAGGAACCCTACTGCATTGTTGATGGGAATGTAAACTTGTTCAATCACTTTGGAAAGCAGTATGGAGGTTTCTCAAAAGACTCCAATAGAGCTCCCCTATGACCCAGCAACACACTTCTGGACATTTATCCAATAGAACACAAACAATACCACACTAAAGCTACCAGCACACCCATGTACATTGTAGCATTGTTTATCATAGCCAAGATATGGAATCAACACAGATTCCTTGTTTGTTTGTTTATTTGTATTTGGGAGGATAAAGGGGGGGCACAGAAAAGATGGGACAAACTGCGAACAAATATCACAGTGGTACTCCCTAGACACTATGTGGGAAATGAACTGTATATCTTGTGGGTGGGGACAGGAGGAAAAAATTGGAGCAAGAGAACAGGAGACATGCTTCAAAAAGAATTGTACTGATTACCTGGTTAGTGTAACTGTAACCCCTCTATATTTCAACTTTACAATAACAAGTTTTAAAAAATGGAACACTGTACCTATCAAAACCATAATATACATTATTTTCAAACATACTTTCAATCTAGACATATGCTGAACTATAAAACAAATAAGAATAAATAATTGGAAAGAACAGAAATTATACAAATTTATTATACTAATAATGGATTAAAATTAGAATTCAATAACAAGAAGTTTGAAATTCCTAAAATATTTAGAAGCTAAATAACAAACATCTAAATATCCCATTAGTTCCCCACTGCCTGTGGGGAAATTAAAACTTTGAATTTTTATATTTTAGAAAAGAATGAATGTGTTCATTGATTTAGAAAGTGGTCAGCAAATTATAGCATATGGCTGGACCATTTGTAACTAAAATTTTATTTGAATTTTGCAGCACCTATTGCTTCTGTATTATCTAACTATGTTTATAAGACAAAGTAGGAATTACTTAAATGTAAAAGATACTCTCTGCTCCTCAAATATGAAATATACTATCTGACCCTTTAAGAAAATTTGGACTGATCAATGACCCATAAGTAAAAGAGAATACATTCAAATTTCTGATGTTAGCACTAAAAAAGGACAACCTTACACACCCTATAAATTAAAAAACAAAAGTAAGGGAATGCTATGAAAAACTCTGTAGTAGTGGCAATAATACACACATATTGTGGTAGAAGGATTCATGTTAAGAGCATCTTTATCTTGAACTGGCACAAATTGCAAACCTTTTAAAGGGTCCAGTTGTCTATTTAAGCCAACTTTCTACACTCTACAAAAGGTAATGCCTATTCATATAATATAGCTAGAGATCAGCTACAGGGGGAAAAAAAGATTTTTTTGAAGAGTTCCATTCAATTACACATTATTATCCTAAGAAATCTTCCAATTATGTAACTATTCTTTCAGTCTCTCAAGATAAGTGTATTGTCTACTTTCTGGAAATACACACTACAGATTGTAAGTGGAATTTAAGTGAGAGCTCAATCACACTATGACTATCAAAGCAGGCAAATGTTCACAGAGTAGAATATTTACTCATGGAGAGTGATAAGGGAGATGGTAAAAAAGAAAAGAGAAAAAACCCTTACATTTCTAAGGGAGCAGGCCAGGAAAATGTCATCTGATAAAATTGTGAGATGTGATGAGTTAATACTCTTTAATATATTCTGGCTCTGTTTTAAAACAAGCTGCTTTCTTAAAGACTGTGTTAATCTAGATTAACACTCTGTGTTAACAGCTCTAGGACATGCAAGTGTTTATGAAACTTAACATTTTACATTAAAATAATAATTGTTCCAGTCCTGATATATTGGATGTTTTCTAATCCTAGGGGTGTTTTTTTTGTCTATGTAGCCTTTATTTTAGTCAATCATGGAGTTGCACAAAATAATTATATGACATTTAACCAACATACAACCCTTGTACCTTACCTTGAGTTAAAGATGACAAAACAGATTGAAGGGGAAAATGGTGCTTCACTTTCAAAAATTTGAGCATCCTAATGATTTTCTTGATGTGAAAAGTTTAATAAAAAAGCGGATTGATCTAATTTGGGATATTTAAGACACTGCAAATTTAAATTGTTTAAAAAAATAATAAGCAAGCTTTTGAGTCATACTGAATGATTCACCCTGAATTCTTGAGGGGATTAATTTAAAACAGCTCTAAAGAAACAATATCTTCACATGCCTACTCTCCAAAAGACAGAAGAAAACAACAGAAAAAGGAAGCTATTATAGAGGATAAAAAAATGAGGAATGAGGGTAGTGTAGAACCTTTATAGTGTAGCTGGCCAATCAGAGCAGGTGAACTGAAGAAGAGAATGATAGAAAGAAGCAGTGTGGGCTTTTATGGAATCTTCCTTGTCTGCTTCACATTCACATTCACTGCCTTTCACCTTGAGTTTTTCTTGGATCCCTAGGTGTGAGAGTAGTGATTTGTATTGTGCAGATGTTAGTGACCTAGGCCCACAAATCAGAAATCCAACTTTCAAAGGAGAAAGGTACAGAGTTCATGATTTGGGCCTTATCTTCTACCTCTTTTCCATAACATATGGGATGGCAAGATCTTCCTCAGAGAAGATCTAGCCACGTCTTTCCACACCTTCTCTGTGTTTCACACACTTAGCAGACACCCATAAAATTACTGCCTGGAATCTTGCCAGAGATTTCCATGAGAGGTATACTAATGTAGGATATAGAGGGGAAAGGTTCCATGTTCTGCTGTCTCTCTGGCTCCATTCTGTCAGACATGTAATGGTTTTTCAATGGAACAGAATCAGAATTTTGACTTATCAGAACTACTCTTTGATTTATCTGTGGCTACTTTGCTGCTGCTAAGGGTTTAGGGGAGTGAAGTGTATTGGAATCCTGCTATGTAATTGAGGAGCAAAATACCAATTAACAAGAAATCACTTTGCCTTGCTTCACCTCCTTTTTCTAGATCTCTCTCTCTCTCTCTCTCTCTCTCTCTCTCTCTCTCTCTCTCTCTCTCTCTCTCTCTCTCTCTCTCTCTCTCTCTTTCTACCTTCCCCCCCCACCTCTCTCTCTCTGCTAGTCATGGGGAATAAACTCTGGGCCTGGGCGCTGTCCCTGAGCGCTTCAGCTCAAGGCTAGTGCTCTGCCATTTGAGCCACAGTGTCACTTCTAGCTTTTTCTGCTTATGTGGTGAAATCGAACCCAGGGCCTCATGCATGCAAAGCAAGCACTCTACCACTGAGCCATTTTCCCAGCCCTCTAGATATCTCTTAATCATGACTGAGCCAAGACAATATTTAGGTATGTTCAAGTCCCTGTGGTAAAGTTCCATTATGTATCATTATAAACATATCTCAATTCCTTAAATATATACCCCCCCAACTTCATAAACAATGTAAGGATAAACCTTGAAATATTCTCTACTGACTGAAGTTTTTAAGTTAGAGAAAACCAAAGTAATGGAAAACCCAGAATAAAATTTCAGATGTAAAAGAAATTAAGTACGTAAAAAATAAAAAATAATAAAGAGCATTGCACACTCGTTGTGCTTAGAAATATTGACTCTCCTGCTTAATTTTGAAAACTTGAAAATTAGTTCTGTCATTTGATTATCTGTTACAACTTACTACATAGGTACCTGTGAACAAATCTCTTAGAGCTTTATAAAGATCTATGGTTACCGATGTCCATTTATATCACACTTTCCCCTTGAAGCCTCAAAATGAATATGATACTAAGTAGCTGGTGGCAGCAAATTCAAGAAGACTAAACTAGGGCAGGGACTGCATAGCCTTTGGCAGATATTTGTGCATGTCAGCCCCTTTCCCAAGAGACTTGCAATCACTTTCTTGATATCATGCTCCAAAGCAAGAAATTGTGTCCGATTAGCAGATCTTTTATTTTTACTTATTTATTTTTTATTGTGAAAATACCATACAGAGGACTTACAATTACATGGACAAGATAACGGGTTCATTTCTTTCTTTTTTTGGGGGGGGGTCCGGTCATGGGGCCTGAACTCTAGGCCTGGACCCTGTCCCTCAGCTCTTCAGCTCACTTGAGTCACAGCACCACTTCCGGCTTTTTTCTTTTTGCTTATGTGGTGCTGAGGAATCGAACCCAGGGCCTCATGCATGCAAGGCAAGCGCTCTACCACTGAGCCACCTTCCCAGCCCCATGAGTTCATTTCTTATCAAGCATTGTTGCCTCCTCTTTGTTTCCCCTTCCCATCCCTTCCCATACTCCCCCTACCTCCCCCCCACCCCGATCCTCCCTCCCTCATACACACCAAAGTTGTAAATTTCGTTTTTCCACATAACGACTTGTACATCTCATTGTTGCAATGGGTCCACCTGTATCCCTAGTTAAAAAGATCTTGTAGGAACGAATAGCCACCCAACCATGACTACTCATTTTCCTCTCTGCTTACCTGAAAGTACTACTGAGAAAAATAAAAGGGGGTCCTTATTACCTGAAAGTATTTCCCCTAAAAGGGGAACATGTGAAATTTTATTCAAAAGGAAAATACTCTCAACATGTATCTGTAAATAAAAATCACTTCACCAATTTAAGGGGGAAAACACTAGATTTCATATAACAACGGCTTCCAGGATACAGAAAAAGTTATTGCGCCCTTCATAGCCCTAGATAACTTTCATGTTGTGTTGAGAACAACTAAGTAGCCTCTGACACAGTGAGGTTTCCTGTTCAAAAAGCTGGGAATAGGGCTGGGAAGGTGGCTCAGTGGTAGAGTGCTTGCCTTGCATGCATGAGGCCCTGGGTTCGATTCCTCAGCACCACATAAGCAAAAAGCCGGAAGTGGCGCTGTAGCTCAAGTGGTAGAGCACTACCCTTGAGCTGAAGAGCTGAGGGACAGAGCCCAGGCCCAGAGTTCAGGCCCCACGACTGGACTCCCCCCCAAAAAAAAAGCTGGGAATAAATCACATGTGGCAACAGCAGCAGAGCTAGAGCAGAAGTTCTGATAGATATGAGGTGAAAAATAGGCCTGCTCTCTTTTCTTCAATGAAAGCCATGAATGTGTACTGCATCAGGAAAAGTTCATTACACCATAGTGTTTTCTTCACATTGGGTAGCCAAATAGCGTTATAACTCATGGAATTAAATTAAATTAACCAGCAGGTGTGAGTGTGTGTGTGTGTGTGTGTGTGTGTGTGTGTGTGTGTGTGTGTGTGTGTGTGTGTCTGTCTGTCTGTCTGTCTGTCTGTCTGTCTGTCTGTGTCTGTGTCCCTTCCTTGTCATATTTGGGACACACACTAAAAAAGATCACTATTTATCTGTAATTCAATGTAAATAAACATTCTGTGCTTTACTTGCTAAATCTGAGTGGTGATTTGTTGCATCTTTCAAAATCATCTGTAAATGTTCTTGGTTCCATTTTGTTGTTGTTGTTCCTTTCCTTAACCTTCAGCCTAGACATTGCCTATGAACACCAGACCCATAAAATCAATTGCTTTTTTGAGAACTTCATTTGTGACTTATGGGCATTTTCAACTCATCTGATTTAACTCAATGCCCAACTGAGTTCTATTTTCTACCAGCCCTTTCGTCTCCCAGAACATCACCTCCTTCAGTCTGTGTTACTCTAGTTAAGGGTTCATTCATCCATTGCTAAGATCAAAACTTTAATGTCATATGTAGTTACTCACTTTCTCTCCCAACCCACACTTGTAAATTTTTCTCTATGAGTTTGTTGATTCAGAAGAACTCTCCATTATATGTGCCTGTAGATTTTCAGCTGAATCGTGGGCTTGGGCAGTACAGTCAATGAATAAGGCCCCAGGAGTGTCAACACAGTTACTCCAGTGCTAAAAGAGTCTCTTCATTGTAGACATAGAGGATCATGGCCCATTTCTACCAATCAACCAATAACTGACTGTGTTTATAGAAGGACAAAAGTGACAATATCTCTTCCAGTTAGCCCCAGTCTTGTACTTTCACTTCCAATTGAAGAGCATCTGAAACTCTTCTTGAGAACTGCTAATTGTTGCTAAAAACCCTTGCTCCCACTCTTTATCAAAGGAAACCCCTCTATTTCCACTTTTAGAGTAAAAGCATATCACTCTCTAGACTCAATAAATCTTTCCTGACCTGACAAAGGAGTACCATGAAATTATAAAAGAATTCACAATATGTAAATCCATATAATATTCAAAGCACAATTTCAGAGTAGAAAATTCCAGGTTTTCTTCAAGAAATCCAAAACCTAGATATTAGAGCCACTCAGAGCAAGAAGCCATTTCAGACCAATAAATAACCTTTCCAAGTTTCCACCAGCTGTTACTCTCTGAGAATCTCATCTAGGAGCAATGATCTCTGCTCCATGGTTAATGTATAATACCTGGAAGGTGAGAGAGGCTGAAGGAGAGCAACCAAACATAAAAGCATTGATTGATTGACTTAGCATCATTGTTCACTCCTTGAAGGTCCTGGCCCTTGTACTTACTTACTTGAGAGCCAAATGGGAGGCCATGCTTTCTGTCATGCAGTTCACTGACTGTCATCATGACAGCATTAATTTCACATATACCACTCCAACAATGGCAAGTACGTATTCATAAGTGACCAATGTTTAATGATACGATTTACAAAAATAGCCAGGTCAGCTAACCTGACTTAGACAGATAAGCACAAGAGAAAACAAAAGATGGAGAGTAAGGCTACCTTGAATACCTTTACTAGTTAACAAAAAAATTGTACAAAATTTGAAAAACATGCATTGATTACCTTACTCATGTAACTGTAACCCTTCTGTACAGCATCTTTACAATAAAATAAAATTTAAAAGCCACTAAAAAATTGAGAACAAATAATTTAGCTGGTAATAGACATTATTTATGTGGGGCACCCAGAGGGTCCAAATATCCTAAGGAAATTTGAGAATAATTAATAACAGAAAAGTTCATTGTACAAGTTTAACTGTAATAACTACTTATCTGCTGTGTTGACACACTGTTTCCATATCATGCATTTTTCTTAGACTCCAAATTTGAAAAGTGTGTGTGTGTGTGTGTGTGTGTGTGTGTGTGTGTTTCTCTTATTTTCACATTTTAGTGTCATGAACATAATGAACATAATGGTATGTGTTTTATTATGTTGGTATGCTCAGGGCCTCTAGAAGTTTCTAAAGATTCTGTCACAAAGAAAAATATACCTTTCAAGCCTGTTTTCAACAATGTCTTCAGCTCCCCCAAATAAATAGGGTTCCACAGTCAATACATAGAAGGCAGTCTGGAAGACTGCATTCCGGGGGTTGTCATTTGGACAGGAGCACTTTCACTATATAAAGTTGGTGGGATCTTCACCATTTGTTATAAAGACTTTGCCACAGTTGGTTTTCTTTCTATTGATGAATTCTCTCATGCTAAATGCACATATGTCACTTTCCCACATCTTTTTTTTTTTACAATCTCCGGATAATTGCTTTTCTTAAAAAAACAATAGCAATGCTTTAATCATCAGATTTTATTCACTAATCCTTTTCAGTGATCAATTTTCCCTTGAATATTTACTTAGTGACTCTCAGAGGCCATCTGAAACACAGATATCTGTACATGCCAGCAATCATACTATTCAAAACAGTCTCCTGCACATGTCACCAGGGAGGAAAACTACCCACCCTGAGTACGCCTATTAATGTCAAACAGATTGTCATCTGGGAAAATAAAAATGCATCAAAATCAGCTTCGGACAAAGTACAGCTCTATGGAAAAACACCAGGTTTTATGAGCAAATGTCTTCGACGTCTGCTTGAAATGTTTAAGGAACGAGTGAGCTAGGAGGCTGTTCCTGGTTTATGAAATCCAGAGCCATGTAATGAAAACAGTTTCAGAGCTACAGGTCTTTACTCAGAGCCGAATATGATTTTGCCAAAGGCACATTGGCCTCAATTTCTAGTAAACATTGTAAAGAACTTGTGTATTCTAGCTTGGGTTGAGGGGTCTATTTAGCTTATCAAGGCACAGACCTGTTATAAACTCTGGAGCACTTGCCAGGATTACTTTTCCTGAAACTCAGAGTAAAGATCGTACCTCGAAAGCAATGTGCGTGGCAAAACACGCAAATTTAAGCTTTCCATTCGTGCGTGGCTAGGTTGACACCATCAATAGGCCTCTGAGATCACCTGAACCTTCTAAAACTCATACTAACTCGCCACTTCCCCCCCCCCCCCACCATGCCTCCTCCTTGAGCAGGTCTTGGGGGCTTAGCACAGGACGACCCAAAGTGCACCGGAAGTTCTCCAAGTCTCTGCAAGGTGAACTCGCGGAGCCGCCCCGTTGCCAGCCAAGCACGCACCTACAAATTCTCCCTCTGCGTCAAAACTGCCCTAAATTACTCACCCACCTCCGCCCTGCCATCCATATCCCCACGGATCCTGTCTCTTTCCCCCTTCCTCCCGGTGTTTGCGTCCCCAACACACCTGTCTAGCCCTACAGCTGCCAGACGTCAGGTGCCCACGCCGCGCTGCGCGCTGTCCCGCGCCCCTTCAACCCAACTGGCGCGGCCCCCCTCCGCCTCGCGGACGGTCAGTGTCTTCGGAGCACCTTCTTTCCCTCGCCCTCTTCCCGTCCCCCCTCCCCCGCCCCGTCCTCCCCTGGGCTCACCCGCAGACAATCGCCAACTCCCACCCTCCAGAGCGCAGGTGGAGAAACACCCACTCTACCTGCCGAGAGCTTGGCGGCCAAGGCAAACAGCAGGAAAGCGTGGCGTAGCGCGGAGCGGAGTGCCGGGTTCATGGCCACCAGGCAGCCGCGCCGGGGCTTGGCGAGGCCCCCCCCCGAGCGCAGCAGCAGCGGGGCAGCCAGGGCAGTGCAGACCCGCCTGGAAGTTCCCGGGGCGCCGGAGGAGAGCGCAGACCCGACACCCTCTCCAAGTGTGCCCTCGGCTCTAGGCGGCGCGGGCGCTCCGGGCACTCCGCACTCCTGAGGCCCCCATCCCACGCCCCCCGCGGCGGGCGGTGCGCTGCGCTCCTGCCACTGGCCCCGGCAGCAGGCTGGGAGGGGTGGAAGGGGGACAGAGCCCGCCCCTGCCGCGCCTCCACCCCTACGCCCGCTGCCAGCCACCCAGCCTCGGGCGGCGGGGCAGGCGGGCCGAGGCGGCCCGATGGCGGGGCTGTGACAGGGCCCAGAGCGGGGAGGGAAAGGGGGGGGCGTGAAGACGGAAAGAAGTGACAGGGGGCGTGGCACGGAGCCCCCAAGACTAGAAGCGCGACAGGAGACTTTCGGGAAACTTAAAACGGCAGCAGCGGCCTGCTGGCAATCTACCCTATAGCTTCCAGCGAATGACCCATCCTTCTAGCTCACTGGACATTAGCCCCTCAAGTGCTCCTAGTTCTGATTGTGTCCTGTGGTATTCCTGTAGGGCGGGCGGTCCCACCTCAACATTCTGGCCCTTCCTACTTCTGCGAACGCGCGCCCTCTCTGTCCATCTCTGGGAACGACCAAGTGTCCCAAGACCTTTTTGCCACCTTCGCCTTTGCCTTAACAAACTTCATCCCTGAATGGTTTGCTTTACCATCCCCTCTAAACAAAGTCGAACCACCAGGTGATGTGACTATCTGCAAAGTGTAAAGGGGATAAAGGACGGGAAATAGCTCCACAGCTACTATCGCAGCAGTTGAAAAATGGAGAGAAGGGGGAAGGGATCATAGGCATGCTTGAACGGAGGGGAAGAACTGTTAAAGTCATCGACACTTGTTGGAGTACTGTTCATATTACTAGAGATTGACTGTCAAATCCTGCCTAGACTATGACTCTAACATAAGGACATCATCCCCAATGAATAGAAATTAAACTAAACTCCATTCACCCATGATGCCTAACCATAATTGGAATTGTCACCTAAGCAACACACACACACACAGACAAACTGCTCTAGCAAGATGGTCATAAGCCTTTGAAGCAAAAATCTCCCTCCAATACCTCGAATGAATCAAAACATTCCCGGAGCCTTTTTGAACAAGTCAGGAAAGGGCCAGGCCATATTATACTTTGGCTCTCTTGGCTTGCTCTTGGTAACTATATCCTAGATTATAATCTGCAATTGGATCATGAGACTTAGGACTTGAGCAAACAGTGCACGTCTGAGTCTTTTTCTGCAAAATAGAACTTCATTCTAATTTCTCAGAACTATGACCAAATCAAAAAGGTACAGTATGTGAGAGTACTATTAAAATCATAGGCATTAAACTAAGGGCATGTATCTGCCACTCCCGTGTTTATTTTGTCCTGAATATAGAAAGCAATATCTCTTGCAGGTAAGGAAGCTCTTATTTTCCAAGAAAGCAAGATTATTATCCCAGGAAATCTAGTGTTGAATAACCACAATATTCTGAACAAACTCTGTGATCTCCACTTAGTCTAGTGGTGCATTGTCATTATGGTATCCACTAGCCACATGTGGACAGTACACACTTGCAAATGTGTCGACACCAATTTGGCAACACATGCTGCAAGTGTAAATTACATGCTAGAGTTCAAAGACTCAGTACAAAAATGAGAATGTGAAATACATCATTACAAGTCAAAATGATATAATTGACAGATTGGGTTAAATTTCATTCACTTGCATTTATCATAACAGCATTTCAGTCAATGATGGACCTCATGGCAGTGGTCCCTGAAGATTATAACGGAACTGAAAAATCCTATTAGCTAATAATATCATATCACAATATTATAGCACTTTTGATACGATGCTAGCTACCAGCCATATACACTACCAGCCACATAAAAGTATAACATGTACAATTATGTAGTCTACTACTACTCTTTTTATCTTTAAAATATACTCCTACTTATGCATATCTATATATAGATGAAAGTTAATTGTAACTACTTCTAGCAGGTCCTTCCACAGAGATTTTAAAAGAAGGTGCTGTTGTATTTGTTGTAGTGATGGAAAATTGTCTTTGGCTGTACTGTAATATATTATACTATATGTTATGTATGTTTATTAATATGTATATTAATATATCATAGCTCTAAAATTAAATACATATTATATTTGTATATAACATCTTATAAATACATAATGCATATTAAATATATACTAATATATATTAAATATATAAGTTCAATATTTTAAAATGTTATATATCTAATGGTATAATATATATATGCTATAGTACATTATGTACTACTAGAAAATTTCAAATTACATATGTCCCTCACATAAGTAATTTGACACTACTGTTCTAAAAAATTCCTATTAGATAGCAAAGATGATTTTTTTCTTGACAATTATTTTAATTTTGTTAAGAAAGGAGTAGCTGTCTTGTCTTGCTAGTCACCAATGAAGAACAATTACTTCAGCCAATGAAGATGTTAGGATATTCTGAATTCTTAGTGCAAAGTTCTGGGACACAATACAGAGGTATATATATATCAACATTAAGTTATCTATTTATGAGTAATTTTGAATAGATCTTTTAATGTCATATTCTTCATCCTTTTGTGCATCTTCCAAAGTTAGTCCTGTGAATGTTTTAGTGTTAACTACTTTCGGTATACTGAATTCCCAAATCTGGTAAATTATAAATCTTGTAATTATGAATACTTATAATATGGTACAACCTAATATCATCTTCATAGAAAACAAGAAAAGGATCTTAATTATATTTTTTACAGACATATGGACATCTTTCCAATATTAATCCACTCTTACTCCAACAGCTTTTAAAAATAAACTTTTGTTAAGAAAATACTCTTGTAAAAAGGAAAGAAAAGAAAACACTCCTTGTAATGTACTAAGCTCCTCCTGTTATTTAATATCATTCAAGATGTAATATAGCACGTCTTTCATATTTTTGTACACAATCAAAAAATCTGCAAGATTTTTCCATTTCATCAGGAAGAAATTTACATGCAAATATGTTTCTAAAGATTTAACATTCCCCTTCTCTTAACCATCTAGTTGTATGTATCTATTGCCATAGCAACATGACATCATGATTTCTGTATTCTTATACCCAGAAGAAAACAACGACGTAAGCGAAGGGTTCATAACCCTTCAGCAAAACAGACTTTGTGTGAGTAAATCTTGTATAAGCAAGAGAGGCAAATATAAGAACTCTGAACTGTAAGGAGATGAAATATTTGCAGAATATCACTGATTAATAAAGCAGACATATGTGTGTGTGTGTCTTGTGTGTGTATCTAAACTTCAAAAAAGACTACTTATTGGGTTTAGTTTTAAGCATTTTTTTGTATGTGAACTAGGGTTTGAACTCAGGGCCAGAGCAGTGGAAGCCAGATGCTCCACTTCCAGCTTTCTGGTGTTTAATTGAAGATAAGCGTTCCACGGACTTTCTTATCCAGCTTAGTTTCCAATTGTGGTCCTCAGATCTCAGCCTCCTGAGTAGCTAGGATGACAGGCATGAGACATCAGCACCCAGTTGTTTAGACTTTTGTTTCTTAAAGTTTCTTTTATTATTATCCTTTCCAGAAACTTCATTGTTTTGCATCTAAATGTTTCAACTTGTCTTGGAACATGAGTGAAACCATGGAGAGGAGGCCCCTACAGTAGTTTGCAATGCTCTGTCAACGTCTCTTCTTTTCTCATTTTCTGCAGTTTTCCTTCCTCAAACTTCCATCGCCCTATGGAAATTCATGGCACCATCATTCCCATTCATCTCATGCTTTAATCCCACAAATCTTGCCAATGGGAAAATTGGTTTCACTTCTTTTCTAATTAGCTGACAGTGAGATTTTGCAACCAGCACCCACAATGAGCCTATCTCATGGCTCAAGTTTCACAATAACAAACCCTTTTGGGGGACATAGACAATGAGGGGTTATCAAAGTTTCTTAAGTATTTGCATCCCTGACATTTTCCCTTAAGTGCCATCATAATAAACCTCTTATTTCTCCTACTTACTCATACTTGCAAATTTCCTAATAAATATTTTGCTTAAAAATGTTTTCTTTTCCCTTCCCCTCCCCAAATTAAAGAAGTGTATATTCAAGATGCAGGGCACCGACATCAAATACAGTGAAAACAGGGGTTATACCGGGGTTATACCATGGGGGAGGAACATACAAAGAAACAAAAAAATCACATGGTACCTTATAAATACGTTAGAAACAATAGCAAGAAAGAAAAAAACCACTTGTATCCCTAAGTTCGTTTTACTTAACATCATCTTATCTGGTCATGTGTACATAGCTTTTGATACAGGTTGACCCATTGTAACAATGAGATGTACAAGACACTAAGTTGAAAAATGAACTTTGAGGAGGGGGGGGGTGGAATGTAGTTGAGGAGGTGGGAGGGAAGGTATGGTAGGGGAAAAACAAAGGAGGAGGCAACAATGCTTAATAAGAAATGTACTCATTACCTTGCTTATGTAACTGTAAACCCTCTGTGCAGTATTTTTACAATTAAAAATATATTAAAATTTAAAAAAATGTTTTCTTAGCTCAAACGCTTTGTCTGTTTTCTGCCCTTATAGCTTCTGTCTTCCCACCTTCTAACATGGATACACCCCTACTGATTTTCACAGCCTTTAATATTTTGAATGTGGTCTTTCCACAAAATCCAAACAGCTATCCCTTCCTCTGACCAACGTATCAGTGATGCACTGATTGGGTACATTTAGTACAGGCCCTAAAAAAGGCTAGGCAGAAACTCAATTCCAGATACACAAGCTACTGCCATTTAGACTGTTGCCTTAGAATGGACCCATAATGATACCATACACAAGCAAGGTCACAAGTAAGTGGGAGAGGAAGATGACTCAGTTCAAATCCATCACTTTCTGAGGAAAAAAGCTCCAAAAGGGCACATAGAAACACCACCAGGGCTCTGAGGGTTTGATTCAAGTAAACAGTAGTGCAAAGCTGTCTGGATGTAGTAGCCAAAGCCACTAGTGGCCACTGAGCACTTGAAATGGAACGAGTCTGATTTGATGTATACCACGTATGTAAAATGTCCACCCAATTTCAAAGACCTAACATCAAAAAAGAGGATTTTAAAGCATCTCACTAATAATTTTCATTGTGTATTGAAATAAAACACATTATTAAAAATTAATTTTACTGTTTTCCTACTACAAGGAACAAAAATTCGATATTTGCAGTTGTCATTATATTTCAACTGGATAATGTTTATCTAATGAATCCTTATTTCATACCACAAATCACTTCTTTCCAGTGCTTGAAACGTAGAAACAGAAAGACCTTCCTTCCAATCCCATAGCTCCAAGGCCAGTGATCTGTAACTCATTTCAATTCTTCAACAGTAACACATTCAGTCAATACCCAAGTCACATTTATGTTTCTTTTGTGGTTTTCTATTGTCATTCCAGTTGTTTCCAGTCAAAAGCCCTAGTAATTTCATACCTGAGTTCTCATAATGACTGACTAAATTATCCTTATAACTTTGTGTTATCCCGATTTTAATGTACCCTCAAGGTCATTATCAGAATGACTTTTCATTAGCAGTCTCAGGACTACATTGCCTATGGAATCGATTAAATTCTAGCACACTGGGTCTCAAACTTCTTGTTATCATGACCTCTTCACAGTCAGGTTTTTTGAGGACCCTGAAAAGCTTTATTAATATTTACGACACTGGAAATAAAAATTGAGAAATACTTAAGACAAAGGAATATGCAAGGGCATAGCTCATTGGTTTTCAAAGCAAGGACATCCTTACATGTCTTTAAGCCCCTGAAAAGCTTCAGTATACACTCATGTGAGAATGAGAAGAGAATGGAAAATAATACAAGTATGACTAGTAGAAGTAGCTTCCACTTTGTGGACCCCCAAAAGATCCTGAACACATCCAGGGGCACCTTTGCCAAACTTCAGATGCTTTCCCTTTCCCATAATTGCAACGTTTGTTTCTAGTCTTTGTTAGAGTGTCCCCCAATCCCTGTCTCTAACCTTCATCTTGCTACCAAACTCCAAAGCTGTATATCCTAATATGAGCTCTACACAAATAACCTAAATGTAGCCCAAAGCAAGCACCATATCTAAAACAGAACATCTGATCAAGACGAATTGTACACATAGACATGTTAAATTTTTTTGAAACCCTTCTAGTACTATTATTTGCAGATAATTTTTAAAAATAATAAAAAAGAACATTTCTCTCCAACCTGTTCCTCCGCTTTTAGCTCAGTAATTGTCATTGCTCAAACTAGGTACATTACCTTTCTCTTTACGTCTTCCTGCTTCCTCGTCTTTCACATAAGTAACCAGTAGTTTCTACAAATTCTAACTTATTTTAAAAAAACTTTGTTTTTCATTTCTTTCAGTAATATTCATTCAGATCATGACCTTTTCCTACCTGAAGGATCATAAACAATTCCTAACTGGTCTCCTTTTCTTCAGCCCTTTGCAGTAACACACATTACACTCCATCAGCCAAAGAGGTATTTTTCATAGCATAAATGTGACACATCACCTAAAGTTACCTGGCATGATTTATATACTGGTATTATTTATTATTTAAGTTTCTAATCTCCACTACCTCCACCCGTTGCTGTTAGTATTAAATGCCACAAGCAAGGAAGTACCAAGGAGTGTCTGACATGTAACAAGCATTGATAACTTTCTGTCAGATCATCATGATGATATTTATGACCTGTAAGCCATGACACACCAATTTAAAAACCTTCCATGACTTAGCATTACCTTCAGGCTATATTCCACACTCTTTAGCTTAATGGCCCTTAAAGTTCCAACTACTGCTTAGCCATCTAACCTCATTCACTTCTTTGGCCTTCCCTTCAAACTGTCACATATATTTTTATTTTTGTAATATATTAACCTTAATTTTCTATACAGAAGAGACTTCCTACCACATCCTCTTTTTTATAACTAAATTCTATTCCTTTTCATTTCTTAGCATAAGGGGTCACTATCAGTAAAAATTTCCCCCATTTCAACTTTCATAATAGCATTTTAACATTTTAAGTTAGGTGCTATTTCCAGATTGCTACCACAATACTGATTTTATGTCACATATCAGCATATTACAACTACCGTTCTCCACCTCTCCAGGACTTTAGCCTATAGCATCCCAGGTGAGGAATTCTATCTTCTTTACTGTTCTGTTCTTGGCATATGAAATCAGCTCGGCACCACAAGCTATGGCTCAAAGATAAACTTTACCCTCTCCCCTCCAAAATTTTACTTGTTAGAAGCTTGGCAATTTTATGAGTTGGTGGAACCCTTAAGGGATAGGATGAAGTGTGAGGTAATATATCACTTCAGACACCACCTCCAGAAGAGATTAGTTCTCATGGAACTCTGAGCTAGTTCATGGTGGGAGATGAGACATTTCTTTCTATGGGGGAGAAAAAGAGAGGGGGGAGAAGGGAGGGAGGGAGGGAAAGAGGGAGGGAGAGAGAGGGAGGGAGGAGGGAGAGAAGGAAGGAGAGAGAGAGCACTAGCCTGATATGCCTTCTTACCATTGATCACTACTTCTAATGCACTCAGGACATTTTGGTACCATCACCACTAGGCCCTCTTCAGGCTGAATTAATGGACTAATCATTATTAATCTGAATCAATGGAATTGTCTGATCTTGACTGTATCCTCCAAATAGTGAGATAAATTAAACACTTTATGAATTGCTCCACATCAGGTATTTTATATTAACAATATATTATATTAATAATTTATTGAATGAATTAATAAATGACACTTAGGACCCTCATCTATAGAGCCCCATACCTGCTTTTCCAACTATATTTTCATCTTTACCTCTTTATATCTTTAGCTCTTTATCACCTTTACATCTTTACTTCACTACACACCAGTGCTATATGTGTTGAATAAATGATTCAGCTAAATAACGGCAGCATGATAACTAGTAATTTTTCCTGTTTGTGTACACATTGCTAAACCTTAGACAGCAGACTCAGTAGATTTGGCTTTCTTTATCCTCCAGTATAACTCAAAGGGGTTCTCGACACTGAATTTCAAGCTTTTTTAGGGATCCTCCAAGAAAGGTAGGGATCTATAGAAAAAAAAATCTTCCTGACAAAGGTTCTGGGCATCCCGAAGGAATAAATAGAATCCAGAGACTCAAGCTTTTCATCTCATTTTTCTAGAATTGAAGCAAATTATTTAACCTTTCCAAGTTACAATTAGAAATAGAAGTTTGAGACTTTTTATGAGCCAATTGAACCATGATTTTTACCATATTTTATATTTCTTTCCTTTTTTTTTTTTTTTTGGTCCGGTCATGGGGCCTGAACTCTGGGCCTGGGCGTTATCCCTCAGCTCTTCAGCTCAAGGCTAGTGCTCTACCACTTGAGTCACAGCACCACTTTTGGATTTTTTCTTTTTGCTTACGTGGTGCTGAGGAATCGAACCCAGGGCCTCGAGCATGCAAGGCAAGCGCTCTACCACTGAGCCACCTTCCCAGCCCAATATTTTATATTTCTTAAGTCTCTGGGGTGAGTAAAATAGGCAAATATAAAATAACTTGATAACTTAGGTGAAAAAGAACATTTGAACAATAAAAATTCAAGTGCCTGTTTGTGTTGTTATAAAAGTCCTTTAATAGCACTAGATAGTTGTTTTCCTTTTGGTTCCATGGTATCTTTGACCATTTTCTGTGGCTGTCACTGCATATCACAGTTGAGATGATATGAAAACAGAAGCTTATTTAGCTCAAAGTTCTGGGGTCTGGGAAACCAAGAGCAGAGTAAGAACACCTGCATCATCAAATGGTAGAAAACAAAAAGCTATCTACAAATTCAATGCAACACCCATCAATATCCCAACCTTATTCTTCAATGAAATAGAAAAAGCAACTCAAAAATTCATTTGGAACAATAAAAGACCCCAAATAGCAAAAACATCCTTAGCACAAAGAACAGTGCTGGAGAAATATCAATACCAAATTTCAAACTCTACTACAAAGCCATAGTAATCAAAACAGCTTGGTACTAGCACAAAAAATGACCTCAGGACCAATGGAATAAAACTGAGGACCCTGAAATGAACCCACAGACTTATACCCACCTAATCTTCGATAAGGAAGCTAAAAAAATAGAATGGAAGAAGGACAGCCTCTTTAGTACATGGTGCTGGCAAAACTGGTTAAACACCTGTAGAAAACTAAAGCTAGATCCTTTTATATTACCCTGTACCAGAATCCATTTCAAATGGATCAAAGACCTCGAAGTCAAAGCAGACACCCTGAAAACATTACAGGAAGGAATTGAAGAATCTCTAGGGCTCCTTGGCACAGGCTGAAATTTTCTTAATAAAGACCTAGAAACACAGCAAATCAAAGAAAAGTTGGACAAATGGGATTGCATGCAGCTGCAGAGCTTCTGCATGGCAAAGGGTATAGCTAGCAAGATCAGTAAAAAGCCCACAGATCGGGAGATCTTCACTAGCCAAAGAACAAACAAGGGTGTTATATCTAAAATATACTTAGAACTCAAAAAATTAAATCCCCCAACAACAAATCCTAAAAAAAAAACTGTCCCATTAATAAATGGGCTAAATATTTAAAGAGAGACTTCTCTGAAGAGGAAATAAGAATGGTCAATAGCATAAAGAAATGCTCAACTTCTCTAGCCATAAAAGAAATGCAAATCAAAACAACATTGAGATTCCACCTCACCCCAGTTAGAATGGCTATAATCAAGAAAATCTAATAACAACAGATGCTGGAGATGATGTGGACAGAAGGGAACCATACTGCATTGTTTGTGGGAGTGTAAACTTGTTCAACCACTTTGGAAAGCAATATGGAGGTTCCTCAAAAGACTCTACAGACCTTTACCTAGCAAATATCAACATGCTGAAACTAAACCAAGATGAGTTAAACCATCTTAACAGGCTGATATCAAGCAATGGAATAGAAACAGCAATAAGAGACTTCCCATCTAAGAAAAGCCCAGAACCAGATGGGTTTACAGCTGAATTTTACAAGGCCTTCAAAGCAGAGCTCATACCAATGCTCCTTGAACTCTTCAATGAAATTGAAAGAGAAAGTTCACTACCGGACTCATTCTATGAAGCCATCAAAACCCTCATCCCCAAACCAGGCAGGGACTCATAAAAGAAAGAGGAATATAGACCCATTTCTTTCATGAACATTGATGCAAAACTTCTCAACAAAATTTTGGCCAATTGACTTCAACAATTCATCCAAAAAATCATATAGCATGATCAAACAGGATTCATTTCAGGGATGCAAAGCTGGTTCAATATTCTCAAATCAATTAATATAATTCATCACATCAACAAGAGCAAGGATAAGAACCACATGGTTATCTCAGTAGATGCAAAAAAAAGCATTTGATATGATCCAACACCCCTTATGATGAAGGTTCTGGAAAAACTAGGAATCCAGGGAACATTCCTCAATACAATAAAGGCTGAATATGACAAACCTACAGCCAGCAGTCACTTAATGGTCAAAAACTAAAGCCATTTCCTCTTAAATCAGGAATGAGACAAGGATGTCCACTCTCTCTACTTCTCTTCAATCTATTATTAGAATACCTAGCTACAGCAATAAGACAAGATACAAACATAAAGGGATCCATATAGGGAACGATGAAGTAAAACTCTCCTTTGAAGATTACATGATCTTGTATTTAAAAAAGTCTCACCTACTCCACTCCCAAATTATTGGAGCTGATTCGAAACTTTGGTTAAGTAGCAGGGTATAAAATTTACCCTAAAAAATCAATGCCTTTTCTGTATGCCAAAAATGAGAAAAGCATGGCTGAAATCAGGAAAGCAACTCCATTCATAATAGCCCCACAAAAAATAAAATACCTAGGAATTAACTTAACCAAAGAAGTGAAGGACCTCTGTGATGAAAACATTAAAAACCTGAAAAAGGATATCAAAACAGAACTTAGAAAGTGGCAAAAACCTCCCATGCTCCTGGATTGGAAGGCTCAACATCGTGAAAATGGCAATACTTCCCAAGCTATCTACAAATTCAATGCAATACCTATCAATATAACAACCTCATTCTTCAAGGAAATAGGAGAGGCAATCCAAAAATTCATATGGAACAATAAAAGACCCTGAATAGCAAAACAATCATTAACAGAATAAACGGTGCTGGAGGAATATCAATACCAAATTTCAAACTCTACAATAAAGCCATAGTAATCAAAACAGCTTGGTACTGGCAAAAGAACAGACCTCAGGACCTATGGAATAGAATTGAAAACCCAGAAATGAACCTACAGACGTATAGCCATCTAATCTTTGATAAGGGAGCTAAAAAAAATAGAATGGAAGAAAGACAGCCTCTTCAGTAAATGGTGCTGGCAAAACTAGTTAACTGCTTGTAGAAAACTAAAGCTAGATCCTTATATATCACCCTGCACCAGAATCAACTCTAAATGTATCAAAGACCTCAGAGTCAAAGCAGATATTCTGAAAACATTACAGAATGGAATAGGAGAAACCCTAGGTTTCCTTAGCATAGCCTGAAATTTTCTTAATAGAGACCCAGTAACACACCAAATCAAAGAAAGTTTGGACAAATAGGATTGCATGAAATTGCAGAGCTTCTGCATGGCAAAGATCAAAAGAATGCCCACAGTTTGGGAGAAGATCTTCACTAGCCGTACAACGGACAAGGGTCTCATATCTAAAATATACCTGGAACTCAAAAATTAAATCCCCCAACAACAAATCCTCAAAGAAACAACTGCCCAATAAATAAGTGGGCTAAAGACTTAAAGAGAAACTTCTCTGAAGAGGAAAGAAGGATGGCCAATAGACACATGAAGAAATGCTCAACCTCCCTAGCCAAAAAAGAAATGCAAATCAAAACAACATTGAGATACCACCTCACCCCAGTTAGAATGGCTATAATCAAGAACTCTAATAACAACAGATGCTGGAAGGGATGTGGCCAGAAGGGAACCCTACTGCATTGTTGATGGGAACGTAAACTTGTTCAACCACTTTGGAAAGTGGTATGGAGGTTCTTCAAAAGACTCTACATAGAGCTCCCCTATGACACAGCAATCCCACTTTTGGGCATTTGCCCAAATGATCACAAACAAGACTAAAGCTACCAGCACAACTATGTTTATTGCAACATTATTTACCATAGCTAAGATATGGAACCAACCCAGATGCCCCACAGTAGATGAATGGATAATAAAATGTTATACACACACACACACACACACACACACACACACACACACACACACACACACACACACACACACACACACACACACACACACACACTGGAATTTTATGCCTCTATAAGAAAGAATGTCACTGCCCCGTTTGTTAGGAAATGAAAAGACTTGGAAAAATTATATTAAGTGAACTAAGCCAGGCCCAAAAAAACAGGTCCCATGGTTTCCCTTATTTTCAATAACTAGTATACGTCTAGGACAAGCAGTAAAGGTCAAAAGCTACGTACATATGACCATATAAGATGATGAGAAGTGAAATCAACCCCAAGATAGGGACACAAGAGGTTTTTATCTTTACTGCTCTGGTACTTATAATGTATTATGTGATTGTTTTTGTTTCTTTTGTATGTTCTTCACCCATGATATAACTCCTGTTTTCAGTGTATTTGATTCCAGTGCCCTGCATCTTGTATATACATTTTTCTAATTTGTGGAGGGGAAGGGAAATAACAAAATGGTGAAATAAGGATACAAGTTGACCCATTGTAGCAATGAGATGTACAACACACTATGTTGAAAACTAACTTTACAACTTGGTGGGGGGTGCAAAGGGGGAGTTGGGGAGGTGTGGAAAGGGATGGTAGGGGAAAACAATGGAAGGGGTAACAATGATCAATAGAAAATGCACTCATTACCTTACTCATGTAACTGTAACCCTTCTATACAATATTTTTACAAGAAAAATATATATTAAAAATGATAGACAGCAGAGCTAATGTCCAGCAAGAACTCATTTTTTTTCTTTTTTTTTAAATTTAAATTTTATTTTATTTTATTTGAGAACATACTGTACAGAGGGGTTACAATTACATTGGCAGGATAATGCATACATTTCTTACCAAGCATTGCAGCCTCCTCCTTTGTTTACCCTTCACCTCCCTTCCCAGCCTCCCCCCTCCCCCCACCCAATCATACCCACCTCCCCCCCACACCAACATTGTAAAGCTTGCTTTGACATGACATTTTGTAATTCTCCTTGTTGCAACAGGTCCACCTGAATCCTTAAACGACTTGTTTGTCCCCATCTCCTCCACATGTTATACTGACATCAAATAAAGTGAAAGCGGGGGTTACACTGTGGGGGAGGGATATACAAAGCAACAAAGAAATAATCTTATAAATGCGTTAGAAACACATGCATGAAAGAAACGAAAACATTAAAATACATATTTAAGGGTTCGTTTTCCTAACATCACATTATCTGACCTTTTCCGCTTGACTCATACCTATACTAGATATTGCAAATAAGGGAAACCATGGGACCTATGTTTCTTTGGGCCTGGCTTACTTCACTTAATATAATTTTTTCCAAGCCTTTCCATTTCCTAACAAATGGGGAAATGTCATTCTTTCTGATGGAGGCATAGAATTCCATTGTGTATATATACCACATTTTCTTGATCCATTCATCTACTGAGGGGCTTCTGGGTTGGTTCCATATCTTAGCTATGGTAAATAATGCTGCAATAAACATAGTTGTGCTGGTAGCTTTAGTGTGGTCTTGTTTGTATACATTTGGGTAAATGCCCAAAAGTGCGATTGCTGGATCATAGGGGAGATCTATATGAAGTCTTTTGAGGAACCTCCATACCTAGGTCTCCTTGGCTCAGGCCGAAATTTTCTGAATAGAGACCCGGAAACACAACAAATCAAAGAAAGGTTGGACAAATGGGATTGCATAAGGTTGCAGAGCTTCTGCAGGGCAAATGACATAGCTAGCAAGATCAATAGAAAGCCCACCAATTGGGAGAAGATCTTTACTAGCCATACAACGGACAAGGGTCTCATATCTAAAATATACTTGGAACTCAAAAAATTAAACCACCCAACAACAAATCCTCAAAGAAACAACTGCCCAATAAATAAGTGGGCGAAAGACTTAAAGAGAAACTTCTCTGAAGAGGAAAGAAGGATGGCCAATAGACACATGAAGAAATGTTCAACATCCCTAGCCATAAAAGAAATGCAAATCAAAACAACATTGAGATATCACCTCACTCCAGTTAGAACAGCAAAAATCAAGAACTCTAACAACAACAGATGCTGGAGGGGATGTGGACAGAAAGGAACCTTACAGCAAGAACTCATTTTTATAACAAAGTCACTCCCTTGGTAACTCTTCATTCATTAGTCCCTGAATAGGCCATTCCATTTTCAAGAGCAGAGTCCTATAACCCAATCACTTGCTAAAGGTCTCAGTTTCCAAATGCCATTAATATATACCTTTTTGAACTTAGGATATATATGCAATGATAGCCCATGATAAGTGAATGTGTACAACTACTTGTTTCTGAGTCGACTCTATATAGCAGGATTGAATGTATTGAATGTAGTCTTCTGCTTTTTTTCTCCCCTTTCTCACCACCTTTTTTAGCTGGGAGAGTTGGTAAGAATTTGATTCTCTACATTTTTCAAAACACCTTGTTAAAAAAAAAAACAGAGAAAAAGATTACAAATGATAATTGCCATCAAAACAGTTATCTCTTCCATGGAAATCAAATTGTCCCTAAACTCAGAAGTCAGTGAGTATTTAAACAAATATGTTCTGAGAATTTCAGAAAACTGCATATCTTATTAGGGGAAATCTGAAGGCTGTAAAGACAATTGATATATCATTTCAAAAAATAAAAAACTTCTCTAAAACATTTGTAAATAGAGACCAGAATCTACCTTAATCAAATCTAGTATCTTCCAAAGTTTTAATGGACAGAATATTGTTTTGAAGTGGTGATAAATCTCTATGATTAAGTTTCCTACAAATACACGGGCCCAGAGAGTGGGGACATGGGGGACCAGAAGCAGAAGAAAATGTTCGCCTCTAGTTACACAGCTCAAATGTGGAACACAACTGTTTCCTCAGTTCTCAGTACTAGAGTTGGTTCAGGAAGGGAACATTGCAACAAACAACACTTCAATCTCACAGATAACAACGAGGAAAACAAAACAAGCTAGGGACATACAGCCAGGCAATAGAGGTCATAAAACATCATTTCCTCATGTTTTGTCTTGTGTTCTTTTAGAGTCTTGCTTTTTAGTCCAGGCTCATTTTTCTTTGGCCCTTGTTGCAGAGACCTCTTTTCCACCAGGACAAGGCTGACTTGGGAGAACAGTGGGCAGCCTCTCTGCTTTTCTAAGCCCATCTTCTATATGTTCATTCTCCTCAAAGAATCTCCCCCTTAACCATGTGATAATTCCAGAATTTTGTGACTCTCCAGTGAGATTGCGACCCTTTCCCACCTAAAACACCAGAAAAGGCACACGTTTATACCCCCCAAACTCCCACAGAAACCCCTGACATACTATAGTACCAGATTTATCTCTTTATAATGACAATGAAATTTGTCATCAAAAGCTCCAAAATGAGTTTCTCCTGAAAAGAATTGTTTCATTATGCTGTTGCAGCAAGCTGTTTCTTAACAGGCCAAGCCCAGAAATTAAGGTAGAATCAGAAATGTAAACCTAATTGTCACCTGCTTCATTGAAGTCCTTAAACATGTCATGCTATAGGACAGAAATAGCCAACTAGTTCATACATCTTTAAGAACAAAGGAATGGGAAATACGAGTTCTTTATAGGATTTCATAAATCTTAGTGATTCACGTACCAAATAGTTCATAGCACAGAAGCAGATGAAAAGCTATTTCCTATCTCATTTTTTTTGGTCGGTCGTGGGGCATCAAAGCTGGGTCTGGGTGCTGTCCCTCAGCTCTTCAACTGAAGGCTAGCACTCTACCACTTGAGCGTTAGCCCCACTTCCGGCGTTTTCTTCTTATGTGGTGCTGAGGAATCGAACCCAGGGCCTCATGCATGTAAGGCAAGAACTCCACCACTGAGCCACCTTCCCAGCCCCTCCTATCTCATTTTGATTAAGACTATTGCACCAAGCCCCAATGTCTTAGCTGGATTATAAGTTTTCAGGGACATTAATTCATCTTGACAGTATATCAAACCCTGCTGCTAATGCCTGTCTTTCTACACTCATTCCATAAACAGAGACATTACTGTGTGGTGAGGATAGTTTCTTATGGTGGAGTAAACAGATCTAAATCCCAACATCCTCTTTGGGTAACAAAATTTGAATAAATTGACATAATTTTCCAGAAATATTTGTTAAATCCACATGGATGATGTCAATGTAGCTTTATGACATACAAGAAGATAAATATTGGCCTTTGTTATAAAAGAAAAGATGTATTTTTCCACAGCCATTGAGTTGCTATCTCTGCTATGCAGTAACTATATTGCTTTGGTCATGTTACTCTTGGTTTCTCTTCCTTTCCCATGAATTCTCACTGAGAAATTGTAAGGATTACAAGAGAATGCATATCACTTAAGTTATTTAAATATTTTGTGCACTGTAGAATTCAATAAATTTAACTGCCCAGTCTTTCCTAATTTTTAACTAAATTTTAATATCTAGAATTTTATCAAAATAAAGGCATAGAAAGCAAAATTAACTTTCAATATTTTCTACAAGGTAAAAATTATATAATGATTTAGAGTGGGAGTTTTTAACCTGTTCATGTGGCTTATCACTAATTAATTCATTCAATACCTACTATGTATTTCATTATGTGAAATTGTTGAGATCAATATTCCCAGTGTCTGGCAACTTTGTGAAAGAAAGGTGCCCATTCACTGCTCATGGATTTTATGCCAAACCAAAGAGAAAGATCTTAAACTATTACACAAATAACAGAATTATAAGATTCATTACAAGAGGAAAATACAGGAATGTGACTAAAGCCCATGAGATAAGGTATAGAAAGTATGAAGAAAAATCCAAAGTAGAATTTAGATCATCTAGGTACCTTATTTTTTTTAACTACATTAAGAATTCGGGTCCTGTTGTTAAATGGGAAGTCATTGAAGAATTTCAAGCAAGGCAATGTTATAATTAGACAGAAATGCTAGTGTCACTGTAGCTTGCAGTGTGGAGAATGGGCTGTGTCTAGACAGGAGTGAAATCTGGGACACTGGCAGGGCTGATTATGCAGCCATTTGAGTAAAAAGGATACTGGCAGGGATCCATTTTGGCGAGGGAGATGGGAAAAAGAATTGTATTGATGGAAGTGGAGATGGGAAGGGAGTGGAGTGAATAAGATATTTCCCAGCATTCTGATGTCTACAATGGATGGACAAAGATGTCATTCACTGAGGAAGCTGAGAAGTTAAGTTGGATCTGTGTTAATTGTACTTTGGACCTACAGATTGCAATTTCTGTTGGACACACAAGGAGAGCTGAGGTGTTGGTAGTGATATACATAGGTCTAGGACTTCAAAGATCAGATTTGGCTTGGAGAAAACATTGGATAATTGTCCTAGTGGCCAGAAGAAGCAGCCAAGATGGTTGAAAGAAATGCTTTTTTTGCTTAAAATAAGTATTTATGAGGAGGAAATAATAAGAGGATAACTAAAAGTGTTCGCCACTAAATTTTTTTGTATTATTTTACTCTGCCACAACTGAGGACCACTCACGTATATGTTTGAAAATCAAGATATAAAAAGAACAAGTTTTACAAGATTTCAAGGCTGTGCCCCTTTTCAAGCATGGGGTAGTAGAGTCAAAATGGAAAATAAACTAAAATTTTAATTTATATTCTTTTTTGTTTCACAAAGAATTTGAGATTTCTTACAATATAATGTCTTACTTGTAATACGATATGCTAATATGTATGAAAACAAAGGAATATAGGAGAGTGAGTAGGTGTTCTGTGGCTGAGAGGAAGTGAAGATATGAAAATGCAGGGCACAGATTCCTACAAAGGTACTAAAGTTGGATTTAACTCTCACATTTTGGCTTTCCAATAAAGGAAAACCATTACTGTTTTTATTACACATACACAAGAAAAATGCTGTCTAGATCCAAAAGTAATTCATTTTTTAGAACCTTCTTTACAAGTTTGCAAGATTAGAAAGTACAGTAAAACCAACACTGTAGACTTTGTAAAAGTATTTCTAATGGCGTTCCTTAATTCAATCTCTAAACTGAATTCCAAAAACTAACTTAATAACAGCAACTCTGTGAGTGAGTGAAGTAGAAGGAAGATGGTCACTGTGACCCAAGGATGTAGCTCTGTGACAGCTTAACACAATCCAGAGCTAAACATGGAGAAGCTGTTTACTGTCATACAAGAAAACTTCCAAGGGAATCTGATCAAAGCTATTGATCCGTAAAAATCAAACATTGTGCCTACACATGTGCTTTGGCATTCACACACACACACACACACACACACACACACACACACACACACACACACACACATTGTAGCAGCCGTGTAAATGCAGATGATTCACAAATCTTTTTGATTCCAGGTTGAAATGTGAAATTTTGTGTCTATTCAAATTTAGAGATAACTTCTGGCATCAAACCGACCTGTTTGATTTCTGGCCCTGCCAGAAATTGTTAGCTCTGGAACCATAAACAACATATTTAACTTCACAAAGCCTCAGTTTTCTTGTCTATAAAAATGGGATCAATGTAAGTGTTAATGTCCTAGGATAGAAGTTAAGAATGAACATGTGAATGTAAATAAAGGACTTATTATGACATTTTAAACATGATAATTATTATTATATTTATTAATATTAATATTTATTATCATGTTTAAAACATCATGATAATTAATACTATTATTTATTATCACAATTAACTGAAACATAGTTATGTGGTTGTTTGCATTTTCTTATCTGACCAAGCACTTTATTTTTTTAAATTTTTATTTATTTTTAATTGTGAAAATACTGTACAGAGGGGTTACAATTAGATGGGCAAGATAATGAGTACATTTCTTATCAAGCATTGTAGCCTCCTCCTTTGTTTCCCCTTCCCATCCCTTCCCATCCTACCCCTGCCCCCCACCCAATCCTCCTCCCCCGCCCCACTAAAGTTGTAAAGTTTTCGACATAACGACTTGTACTTCTCATTGTTGCAACGGTCCACCTGTATCCTTATTTAAACGACTTGTTTTTCCCCTTCCCCTCCACAAATTATACCAACATCAAATACAGTGAAAGCAGGGATTATAATGTGGGGGAGGGACATACAAAGCAACAAAGAAATAATCTTATAAATGCATTAGAAACAAATGCATGAAAGAAAAAAAACATTTGAATACATATCTTAGGGTTCATTTTCCTAACATCATCTTATCTGATCTTTTCTGCTTGACTCATACATATACTAGATATTGCAAATAAGGGAAACCATGGACCTATGTTTCTTTGGGCTTTACCAAGCACTTTAGAAAGGAGAAAGCAAATCCACAAAGCACTGCGTTTATATGTAAATGCAAGCTATTCCTTTAAAGAAATCACTTCTCTGACTAAAAATAAAAGTGAAGTAAGCCAGACCCAAAGAAATAATAGGTCCCGTGACTTCCTTTATTTACAATAAATAGTATATATCTAGGATAATCTTAGCAGATGAACAGAAAAGGTCAAAAAGCTATGTACATACAACCATATAAGATGATACTAAGAGAATTGTACTCCAAGATATGGACACAAGAGGTTTTTCTTTGTTGTTTTTAATTTACTATGTGATTTTTTTGTTTCTTTTGTATGTTCTTCCTCCTATGGTATATCTCTCTTGTCACTGTATTTGATTTTGGTACCTTGCATCTTGTATATACATTTCTCTAATTTGGGGAGAAGGGGAATAACAAAATGCTGAAACAAGGACACATTGTAAAAATGAGACTCACAAGACACTATGTTGAAAATGAACCTTACAACTTTGGGGGTGGGGAGCTGGAGTGGGGAGGGAAGGGAGGAAAGGGATAGTGCAAAAGCAATAGGCAGACTTCCAAAAAAAAAAAAAAAAAAAGAACCATTGGATGGGGCAAACATAAGTTGGCACTGTACTTTAAGAAAGTACCAAATCATAACCACTGTTCCTCACTCTTCAGAACTCAGAACACATATTTATTTTCTCTGTTGTTTCTGAAAAAAAAGTGACCTAATGGGTTATTTAAAAGTCCCTGATTACATTTCTGGGCAGCTCATTGTTAACTTTAATGCTAGCTACTGACTCACTCCACAGGTCCTTGGTTGCCTCAAAGATGTGCTGACACTAGAAATGACAAAAATATGCTCAAATTCCCACCATTCCCCTACTTTGGGCTGCTCTCCTTCTCAGTTCTCTGAGTTTTTACTTCCTACTATATATTTACTATTATCTCTTTTTCCTAACTCTAACTTCCCACATTTGTCTAAAAGCTGACATTTGCAACACTGATATTCTTTTTGTCAACCAAACAACTAGTCAAAGTAAATCTTCAAAAATCTTCAAAGCTTTACTTTTCCCTAGTGTTGACTACACCATATTCAGATATTCCTTTCTATTTTAATCCTTTGTTTGTTCCTGAATTGAACACTTTTTTAAAAACCTTTTCCCACTTCAGAAGCACTTTAGACTCTTCATAGAATCTCTTTCCCCACAATGAGAAGTTTAGTTTATTGACAAGAAAACTTAAAAGCAATAGGAAATGGGAGCCTTGCCAAATTCTTGCAAAATTAGGGTTAGAGTGAAGAGGAGACTTGTAGATCTATGGGTCAGTACGCTTTCCCTTGGAGATATATTTGTGCATCGTATGACTGACATAAAACCCATTTTCAGCTCATGCCATTGCTATTTGCTCTTTATCTGGGGGTCAAATTTCTGTTTTTCATATGCAAAGTACTTTTAAAATATGACATTTATTGAAGGATATTTTTCCGATAAAAGGAAGGTTAAGGAAATAAAGCACTGAAACATGTTGCATGAAGTCAAAATTTTTTATACAAAACAAAACTACTTTTTTCCAATTGTTCAAACATCATTTGTATATTTTTTATAATTTTTGTTGTGATTACATAAATTTCACAAATTTCACAGTATTGTGAGATATTGATACTTAGTCAAAGTCACAAACACATTTGAACATTCATGAGGCAAATTATCAATCTCCTGGTCTATAAAGTTTGTGAATTCTATGAGCTTTGACAATACAACTATTTCTTCCACATCAGGTGATATGTACATTTCTTTCCTTTTGTTTAGTGTAAACTGTTCCCTCTTTCCATCTCATTCCCTCCCTCACTTGTATATCTATATATATATTTTTGGGGGGGGGGGTCCGGTCATGGGGCCTGAACTCTGGGCCTGGGCACTGTCCCTCAGCTCTTCAGCTCAAGGCTAGTGCTCTACCACTTGAGCCACAGTGCCACTTCCAGTTTTTTTCTTTTTGCTTATGTGGTGCTAAGGACTCGAACCCAGGGCCTCAGGCATGCAAGGCAAACACTACCACTGAGCCACCTTCCCAGCCCCCTCACTTGTACATTTTTAAACTTGTTTACTTATTTTATACAATACTATTGAAACTTCCCTTACAAATTTGCAAGACTTTCACATGGAAGTACATATACATTGACAGGCACAAGTTTCTTAATTAAAGTAATTATTTCGTAGTTGGATAATATTTTTTGCCACTAACTAGTCAGTTTCTATGAGTGCCTATAATTAAGGATACATATTTAAAATGCATACTACATGTTTGGAGCATATGTGTTGTAGTTATGTGTCATATGTTATCTCCTTTTGTTTTTATCATTCTCTTATGAAGGCTATTTAGCCCTCCAACTTCACAGATGATGTAAACTAAGGCTTAGGATGTTGAAATGATTTGTTACTGCTTATTTGGTAGGGTCAACTCAAGTTAAACTGATATTAAAGTCCTTGCTTCTCTGATCAGTCAATAAGGATCCAATTACTTTCATCAGGAACAATGAATAAACTTGAAAATTATGTACTTTTGAGCCCTTGAAATTCTGAAATCAGTAGATCTCAGTGAAAACTGGAAAACTGGAAAAACTCAATTAATGATGTCTATTGTTAACTATTAGTTATGCTCCTTTAGTTTTTCTAATAGGAACAAGAACATTAGTGTATAGGTTATTAATATTCAAAACATCATTTGAATATGCAAATATACCCTCTGGGAAGCATTGTGCAGATTCTCAATGAGGCCCTTAAGCCCAGAAGGTTAAAAACCACTAGATAAAAGCAAGCAAAAGTTGCTTTGCTCCACTTTTTAAGCATCAAACTTTCTGCTTACTTGACTATATCTCTCATCCCATGTAAGAAAATGAGTGTGCTCCTGGAAGGCATGGTGATTTTATGTAACTCTAGGCTCTGTAGCACCTCAAACTTTCCCTAAGCTTTTTATTGTTCAAATTGGAAATATTCTAGATAATATTCTAGATAATAATAATATTCCACACTGATATTGTTAATCTGCCAAAAGCCCTTTGGAATTTCTAACGCTACCTGATTGACATTCACAGGTTTGATAAAAACCAGACTTCGTTTCCTACTTATTTAACCAAAACTTCTTTATTATCTGTTACCAGTTAGAAATAATAATTATGAAATAATGAAACTTTCCAAACTATATTTCATTTGTGAACACCTAGTAGCATAGTCTTTAATAAAATGCATCTTCTTCATTACAACTAAGTTAATAGCTATCATTAGCTCATTCACACTACTGCTAACCTCCAAGTAGTTCATAAGCATGAATCTCTGATGCTTGGCAAAGCTGTCCTTGGTGTGAGATGACACCCATCATCCTAGCACCGGAGCCTGTTCTTTGAACTAATTTTGAGATATTAAGGAGCATGCATTGTTAGTGCTTTTCTATCACTCATTACACTCTTGTTTTTGTCTTGTTAGTTGCAATGTGCCCAGCATTCTTCACTAGATATATAAGAGAGGATCCTGAATATGACATGTAGAATAGATAGTGGATCCACCAGAATAGACAGGATCCTTTGTCCCTGTCTTCTTAGTTCCTTGATGTCTCTTGGCCCTCTAAGTACCTCTATGCTACAGGAGACACATTACACTAGTATTGACAAGGTGGTTTTAGTGTTGCTTTGCTTGAACAGATAGTTGTTAAAAACAGAAACACCGATGGTAGACCAAAAAGGCCATTCTGCATGGGGAAATACTTAGTGGTATTAGGTTATCAATCTCTTTCTCATGAACTTTCAGGAAAATAAATTGACAATTCCTCTATACACGAGCTTTGCCAAACAATCTAAAGTCAGTTTCACAATTAGTGATACCAGGAAGCCAGCCTTCTGCAACTATTTTCTTTACATATTAAAAAGCAAAAGTTCAGTAGGATTTCAGTAGAGAAAGTCCATCCCAGAATGTAACAGTAGTTGTTGCAGTGCAGAATTTAGTATGACGGGCTTAAGTACACTTTGTCAGCAAAATCAGCTCATTATAACCCAGTTATAACTCAGTTCTCCCACTCTAATGAGGAGTTAGGCATCATCTTAAAACATGTGCAGTGCAAGGGCAAGTCTTATGTGTAGTGGTGATGGACAATATCATTACATGCCCTGAGTATTTTTAGTCTCATAATTAGGCTCTTAAACTGTGCTCTCAAAAACAAATGATCTTAGGCAAGATTTTAGGAGTAAACACTCTCCTTATGCTTCCCAGCAAGGACTATGATATAAAGATAGCTATATTACTGTGGGGTTTAAAAAGTTGAAGAAGTACACATGAATGCATTCTGGTTACAAACTTGTTCAACAGCAAAGAACTACAGAGAATCTAAGAGAAAATCTTCCATGCTAGCTTTCACTCCCACCCCATTGCCTTCTCCCTTTACCCACAGATTTCCTGCACCTATCAGCAACATGTAAGGAAGCTCTTTTCTAAAAAGTATGTGGTGTACACATATTATCATACACATGTATATATAAACATATAAATGATACATACTTTTGGATAGAGGATCTCTCATCATTTATAGAAACACACTAAGGAATTTGACACTTGCTTTTTTGCATTGCAATATGTTTAAGAAAACTCTGATGTCAGAATTTGCCATATCAGCCATTTCTCCACTGATGTATACTGATATTGTTTCTACTGTTTAATTTTTTAATGTTTTTCAGTATTTTATAAATATCTTATTGTCTTTAAGTCATTGTACAAAGGGATTGCTATTCAACAAAGCAGTTTGGGAATACAATACACCTTGATCAATGTCACCTCTTTTCAACATATTCAGCCCTTCCATCACTTTTAATTTTGTAGGATATACATTTAATGTCTAACTGCATTCTCCTCCCTTTAATAATGCTGCAATTAATGCCCTTTATCATATACCTGAGCTTAAATATCATGAAATATACTTCTTTCACCCATGTGTGATTGACATATGTGTTGGTCTCATGCCCTTGGCACTGGATTGTCTTCTCAATGATGTTTATTGTCCTCTGGTGGCAATGTCCAGTTCTCTGTATCTCTCTGTCTTTCTCTCTCTCTCTGCCTCTCTCTGTTTCTGACATAAGCATTTGCATGCACATTTAAACAAACTAATTTTGACTGATATTTTACATAGAGAGTTGGAGTAGTTTGCTTAGAATGAGTGGTAAGATTTAAAAAATATTCAGTTGTATTTCTTAACTCTTTATGAATGGGCACAATCTTATTTCTTCACTTAGAACATTCTTCGTATGGAAGAATCTAATTCTCATATAATATAAACTCAGATTTGAATATTTATTATTCTCATGGACCAATATTAGGTTACATTTCTTTTAAAACCTTACTGAGTAAAATAAATTTCTTAAATTGATTAAAAAATTATATCTCAGTACACACCTGCCAGTATGTAAAAAAGATATATACCTCTGGCATTTGCTGGTTCAGACTGTATGTATTACGCAGTTTTTTTTAGGTACTTCCAAATTGCATGCAACCTGCAATGTATGAACACTTGAATTTCCATTCTCACGGCTGTTATAAGTATACACTGTTTCCCTCTCTAATGGCCCCAAACATATGTCTATTCTAAATTTTAGTTGAACTTTTTTTTACATTTTGCTACCTATTCACAACTCTTCATTTCTATCAAGTTATTCTTTCATCTTTAATTTTTATGAAAATTAAAGATATAGGTAAGTTGTTATCATTTTATGTATTATGATATAAAAATTTTTGGCCAGTTGACAATTATCTTTTAACTTCATATTTTAACTTAATTTAATTTTTCTGGACAAGAGACTAACAAGGGGACTAAAATTTGATATATCCACCTGCATGTCCCACCCTTGCTGTTCAGAGTCAACTCTTCCATCATTCTCTCTCACCTTCTGATTCTTCCCCTCAGACTTATTTCATTTTTCCCACTTCCTTTATCACTATGTACCTTGAGTATTCTAGCTATGTTTTTCATCTGTCCCTTTCTGACACGAAGATTATGAAATTGTAAATAATATAATCCATAGAGGCTTTCTGTTAAAACTTTTAGATGTTATAAATTCCTAGGATGTTTTGCCTACTTCCCCAGGATAATATACTCTTTTATTTTCTCTATCAGTTACCATTCAAGCCTGCTGGTGTTGATTTGAATCGTATGATTAGATGAATAGAAGTCTTCAAGATTCTCAAAAAGTCAAGGGGACCCAGAAAAGTTCAGAAACAATAAAGAACATGTAATATTTAATAGGTTAAATAAATTACATTATAGACTGATAGCACAAATTGTGGTAGAGCACTTATTTAGCATGCACAAAACTTTGATTTTAACACCCAGCACTGAAAAATAATGTCACATTATTTACAAATGAATGAATATACTCAGGAGAAAGAAACAGACAGCTTAAATGGACTGGTTAATTATTATATTAAAGAGCAAGGGTCAAAGGAATGGAGGTATTATAGCAACATGTAAGAAGGAATATTTCTGTTCACACACAAAAATCTCTGGAAAGTTTCTTCTTAAAAGAAGGAAACTGCCGGGTGCTGGTGGCTCACGCTTGTAATCCTAGCTACTCAGGAGACTAAGATCTGAGGATCTCAGTTCAAAGCCAACCCAGGCAGGATGAAGAAGCAGCAGCAGCAGCAGCTCAGGGATAGTACCAGGTCCTGAGTTTAAGCCCCCAGAACTGGGGAAAAATAGAGGCTTTTTGTTATTTCCCTTCCCCTCCCCAAATTATAAAAATGTATATAAAAGATGCACGACACTGGAATCAGATACAGTGAAAATGGGGGGTTATGCCATGGGGGAAGAACATACAAAAGAAACAAAAGAATCACATCGTGAATTATAAATATGTTAAAAACAGTAGCAAGAAAGAAAGAAAGAAAGAAAGAAAGAAAGAAAGAAAGAAAGAAAGAAAGAAAGAAAGAAAGAAAGAAAGAAAGAAAGAAAGAAAGAAAGAAAGAAAGAAAGAAAGAAAGGAAAGAAGAAAGAAAGAAAGAAAGAAAGAAAGAAAGAAAGAAAGAAAGAAAGAAAGAAAGAAAGAAAGAAAGGAAGGAAGGAAGGAAGGAAGGAAGGAAGGAAGGAAGGAAGGAAGGAAGGAAGAAAGAAAGAAAGAAAGAAAGAAAGAAAGAAAGAAAGAAAGAAAGAAAGAAAGAAAGAAAAAACACCTGTGTCCCTGTCTTGGTGTTCATTTCACTTAACATCATCTTATATGGTCATATGTACATAGCTTTTGACCTATATATATAACAAAATTCTTAAATAAGGATACAGGTTGACCTATTGTAACAATGAGATGTACAAAACACTATGTTGAAAAGGAACTTTACAATTTCGGGGGTGGGGGGAGGGAGGAGTTGGGGAGATGAGGAGGAAAGGGATGGTAGGGGAAAGGTGGAGGTAACAATGCTCCATAGGAAATGTACTCATTACCTTACTCATGTAACTGTAACCCCTCTGTACAGTATTTTTACAATAAAAAATAGAGAGAAGAAAAAATTTTTTAAAAATACTGGCTATAAAGGAGCTAGTGGCTTATGCCTGTGGTCCTAGCTACTCCAGAGATTGGGACCAGGAAGGTCAAGTTTTTAAGCCAGCCTGGGCAGGAAAGTCCTTAAGACTTTACCTCCAATTAATCAGCAAAATGTTGAACTGGAGGTAGAGTCAGTGGTAGAACATCAGCCATGATAAAAAAAAAAATAAAGTCAAGCAAGAGTGTAAAATCCTGATTTAAAGCCCTAGTACACACACACACACACACACACACACACACACACACACACACACACACACACACACACACACACACACACAGGTTACCATACAATATGTATCATTTGATTCTGGCGTTTATAAATCAAAAGGTGCTGCCTATAGTAGGTATGGTTGTTGTAGCATTCCTTGGATTGTATACACTATGGATACCTGAGAAGTAGTATTACTCTATTCAATGCAGTAGAGTGAAGTCATCATTTGTATTCACTTCTGTGTTCTTCCAGTTTTTATACAATCATGAGTGAAAACACATTGCTGATAATAGAAGTCACTGAGGGCTTCATTGAGAAGGTAGTGACCTGGTAGTTATATAACATCACTTTATTACTTTGTCTTAGTTTCCAAGAGATGCATATTTTGAACTTAAAATAGTCAATATATTCAAACATTAGGAATTGCATGAAGTAACTGAGAAATATTTACTTTTTACCATATGTTAAAATTTATATGTGGAAATTAACCTACAGGCAACATTTAGACCTCAATAAAAATGAATATTTGATCAAAAGCTTAAAATAAAAGGCACTTGATTGGGTTTAAACAACAGGGATTTCAACTTAAGAAAACAGAATTCTAACTCCAATTTTTTCCTATGTATTAATTCTTTGGAAGCCCTCTGTCAGGCCAGTTTACAGATGGTCGGGTAAGACATAGGAAAATAATCCTGCTTAGCTCATGAATCATAAATAGTTGCTCGAAATAGGTATTAATGAAACTTTCTCAAGGCATCTGCCTGAACACAAGGGAATATTTTACCCATAAGTGTGAATCTTGCTCAAGAGCAAAATAGGTAGATTGATAGTTTGCTTATAAGTGAAACCATCTCCTAATGAAGTCCTTTGGGTACTTCATAATCTACATTCCTCACCATAGAGAGAAATTATAACTAATTCATAACTTATTCACACTATAGTCTCTAGTTCAGAGTTTATAGGCAGGACAAAATTCTACAGTTTCACAATTGAATTATCACTGATCACTCTAAAATACTAGAAGACCTCCCTCCAGAATTTTCCCCAAAGATGCAAATTATTTTAATGGTCAGAAAACCCATCAAACATATGCTTCCATATATATTCTTGTGTACACAGGTAAAAGTTGTAATGGACACATACTAACCAATAACTGAATTTTTAATTTTCAAAAGGAGTCACTGACTTACCTTACATATGGCTAAGAATCTAGTCACAGATAGAAATGGAATCTTCCCAGGACCAATGAAGAAAAGTCAAGCATTAGTCAGCTGTGGTCCATGGATGTTGATATTTAACTTCATTATATTATATTGTATATTAGGAATACAAGTTATGTATTTGCAATATAATGCAAAGAAACTCATTTATGAATGATACTAAGAAAATAGGCAAAAGAATATTATAAAGTATTTCTTCAAGTTTCAGGATGCTGGAGTATAAAATGTCTTTCCTAGAAAGTAAGTGATAGGTGATTTCCTTATGCCACCTAAAAAAAATTGCTGACCTGACAGGATTTCTCAGGTTGCAATTAATATAAAAATATTCCAGTTTTTATGTTCCAATTTTAGGCTACAGCCCCACTCCTAAGAGAGGGAAAAAGAAAATCTCTAATTTCTCAACTGTTTTCCACTATGAAGTAGACAGTCATGAAGTAGATAGTCTCTCTCATGAAAAGTATATTCCTGAAAAAACAAGGAACAAAGTAGCCTATTAGATGACTAGGCTAAAAGCCAGAAAACAAGAGTTCTAGTCAGAGCTCTGTCAAATACTGGCTGAGTGCCAAGAGAAAGTCAGTTCGTTTCCATGAACCTTAGTCTCTCATTTTACAAAACATAGACTAACGTTAAAATTGCCCTAAGGTCTTAACAGATCTCAGACCATAAAAAAGAGAGCTTTTAAGAGCTAATCCTCAGAGACATGGCCTAGACAGGAATGTTTCTTAGTTATTTGGTCTGAAAATGTTAACTTTTGAATGAGTGGGCTACTCATTCAGATGAGTAACAAATACTTGAGACTAGCACATAGAACAAGTAAGTTACAATTCATCAAAATGAAACCTTTCCATTATTCTTTTGTACTTCCTATTTTTTCCCCAA